>NC_134410.1:84920054-86120054 GCF_038048845.1 Mixophyes fleayi
TCTCTAATCACCGTGGTAGTTAAAAATGCCTTAGTGGAGCTTCAGTGGTCTGGGTGAGTAGACTGTACATGTACGAATGCTGTTTCCAGAAATTTACTGCTGTACCTGTGTCAACCTTCAGTATGTTTAATTACTTATCAAAACATTGCTATGTGTTTGAGAACTAGAAAGGCCATTCATACTATATGTTTTATGCAACTTCACTTGGTGCTGAAAGGGTTAACAAACTGTGCTAGAGGATTACTTTTGGAAGTTAGATGTATAAAATGCTCAGTGTTAATACCTTTTATCATTACACTTAATCCTTCATGGTTGAACACGTAAGCCTTCTTATCTAAAATAACAACACAGACACCAGATATAAGTTTTGGCAAAAAAGGGCGTATTTATTTAGTGGAAAAATATTATTTTAAAACTCTGAATGGCGACGAGAGCGAAGCATTCAGCTGACGACTAAACTTTAAACCAATGCAGCGTAAGGTGAAACTCAATACCGCTGTCCCAAGACTTTACGGATCCCAAGTCTTTACGATTGGTTGGTTCTTAACTTGGCGTCATCGTGACTGCCCCCTTCTGGACTCAGATTGTCGCATACGACAGCATATCCTCTGCCCCAGAGGCCCAAGAGTCAGGTTAGTGCAAAAGGGGCAGTGACATGCGGCCAATTAAACGGTAGTACCTTCGATTAGTTGCTGGCTATATTGCTCTCCTACCCACAGCCAGAACCCTTTAACGGGTACCTGGCCCGCCACACAGAGAAAGCACCAAGGGACCTAAATGCCTATAAACGTGAATTATGAACCACTCCAAGCCCTCGTCGGTGAGGTGAACCCTGTCTGGACGGAAAAAATGGGTATGTCTCACCGTGATCCATGGGTGACCGATAGCAAACCCACCCAAGGCTACAACAACTTTACTCGCGGCCTTATTGACCTTCCGAATTATGGATTTCATAATGGGAGGGGCGATAGGAATTCTCCAAGCAAGGCGGGGAATAATGTGGGACCAACCTATCATAATCCCAGGCCATCTAGCGTGTAACGCTCTCTAATCCTCTCTTATATTAATAATTAAATCCAAGGATTTGGCATGGCCTAGATCGTTTCCGCCCGCATGTACCAACAGAATATCAGAGGGACCAAAATGATTTATTTCATTGTCCAGAAGTGGCATGATAGCCTGCCATAATAATCCCCTCCTTCCAACCCATCTGAATGTTACTGGGTTGGTAAATAGGGACCAGTCGTAGGCCATATAATGTTTCTCAGTCCAAAACACATATGAGTGGCCTATTACCCATATGTTAGTCTTCTGTAAACCTAAGACCAAAAAATATAATTTGTTAGGGCCATAAAATAATTTGCTCATTTGTACCAAATATATATATCCGCTGGTGGAATCCAACCTCTGCACACCTCAGTAGGTCATATTACAAGATAATCTTGAAGTTTAACTACCCAGCGGTCTATGAGCAACTGTTTACCATTTCACTCTTTCGCATCAAAAAATTGGAGGTACAAACACCAAGCAGGTTCCGGTGCCACTAACGAACCGCTTTATCATAAAATTAGAATACCAAGCTGCTCCAAAGCTGCAGCACCGAAATATGAATATAAAAGGTTTTAAAAACACGCAGGTCCACGTGCTACTACCAGACCGCTTTAACCTGCATCCACTGACATATGTCATATCTTCATCCTTAAAATATAAAGTTATCGAGGGCTTACCACCAAGCAGGTCCAATGAACCGTGAGACCACTTTATTCCCTCAACATATGTCAGATAAAACCACTATAACATGAAGTATAAAGGTTTAAACCAAGCAATTCCCATGACTGTGAAACCTCTTTACCTTACCAACCCCTGCATGTTAGAAATTACATTCCACCAAGCGCGATCCCACAACAAGAGCCGCTTTAACAAACACTGACCAACGTGCATGCTGTTCATAGCTTACCAAGTGTAAACACCTAAGTGCATACTTTACATATTACCACCAGCTTAACTTATTATTCTGCCCACTTTCCCTGAATACGATCATCCGTACAAGCCGACATAATATATGAATACCTGTAGTAGGACAGTGAATGATGATGGGGAGGAGTAGGCAGCGATAACCAAATTGAAGGACAAAAAACCTGCAAACTCTGGAGGCCCCATAGCCAATTAGACCTTAATCCAGTGAGAACAGGGAAAAAATCCCCTCACGCCCTCGCTAAAAGTGACAAGCAGCAGAGCCCAAGGTTATCGCCATGGTTGGGCAGTATTTACTTTATGCTAAGGTTGCGGGCGTATATATGACTTATATGCTCCTGACTTCCAGCGGCCTATTGCCTGTATAACAGAGGACAACTCGCCTCTTTCTGCTGCGGCAGTAGCTGCCCCGATTCTAAATGAATGGGTACCATAGAGCGACGGGTCTAAAGCCACATACTCTAATGCATGTTTAAACACTGCATTGAATTGGAATTTAGAAAGAGGTGAACCATCTGCATGTATCAGCCACATCCTTCCTTCTTTAGGGCGAACTATTGAAAACTTTGAGCACCATGCCACCGGGCATATGCGCGTATCTTCCTGTGCTGCTATGTTAAACCAATGCCCTTTACTAAGTTGGTCAGTCTTTGAGCGGGCCAATTTACAAACAATGTGTGAATCTGTAATGTATGTATACTTTGCCAATAACGCATTACCCATATCTGAGTTAGATCGCGCTACCAGCTCGCTTATCTTAAAAGCCCCATGGAAGGCCATGCACAACGCCGTACTGAAAAGGAGCGCTTCGTACTGATCCGCTGCAACAGCCATGAGAGCACTCACCAATAGCCTCAAAATAACTACGGAAATGGGCCATCTCGCGTCCGCTTCCACCGACCGTTCCTTTGCCCAACCTCTCAATGCTTTGGAGATCATGAAGCCCTTAGTGGGGTCCGCCACACTATGCAGACGTGCCATGAAGGAAATCCCTGACAGGGTAGTGGCCATTTTGACGCTCCTTGGAGGTACCTACTCCACATGAAATCTAACATGGGATCCGTCTGAGCTGAAGGGTGATTGCCCTGGTAAGAACTCAGGAACAATTGCCATTGCTGCCAGGAAGTTCTGTACGATTTTATTGTGGAAGAAGCCAATGACGATTCCACCAGACCCGTTATACCGACTCAACCATCTGCCAAGCGGAAAGGGGACAGGGAATACCAATTAAGCTAGCTTGGGGTGCTAAAGACCGGGATTGACGCCATTGGCAACGGAATAGAGAATCGGCTATGTGATTCTCTATGCCAGGAACATGTTTGGCCCGGAATGATATGTCAAACTCTAAAGCACGCCACACCAATCTGTGCAGTAAGTTAACTGCCGGCAGAGAGGAAGCGGTTTGTCGATTAATAGCTTGTAGTACCACGAGGTTGTCACACCAGAACACTACATTCCAGCCAGACAAACGCTTCGCCCACAGCTCCAGGGACAGTACTATGGGAAACAGCTCTAGCACCAACATGTTCTTAACTAGGCCATTTTTATGCCATTCTGTCGGCCAAGTAGCCGCGCACCATTCTCCCTGAAAAAAGGTTCCGAAGCCGTGAGCTCCGGAAGCATCTGTGTGCAGTTCTCAGTCCCTGCAAGATACTGGACATTCAGGCCAAATCAGAACGCCACTAAAATCTTGCAAGAAAATCGCCCAGATTCTAAGATCTGCCCGAATTTCGGATTGTAAACGAATCCGCGCATGGGGCCGTGACAGGCCGGCTATGGCCAATTGTAACTTCCTGCTGAATATCCTGCCCATGGGGATCACCCTACAAGCAAAATTTAATGTAACTAGAAGCGACTGGATCCGTCGCAGTGAGCTAGTGTCTGAACTCAAGACCTCCGACATAATTGTTTGTAGCTTCACAATCTTTTCTCTGGGCAAGCGACAGCAACCTACTGTGGTGTCTATCTCTATTCCCAGGAATGATAAGCAAGGGGCTGGACCCTCTGTTTTGTCATGGGCTATAGGAACCCCCATCACAGCAAAAAGAGCTTTTGCTGCAAACAAAACTTCGGAACAAACGAGGGACGAACCTGGGCCTATCAACAAAAAATTGTCTAAATAGTGTGCTACACCGACGTGGCCCGTTCCTGCTTGTATACACCAATGCAGGAAGGAGCTGAAGCACTCAATAAACGAACATGACACTGAACAGCCCATAGGAAGACAGCAATCAATATAATAGCTGTCTCGGAATTTAAAACCCATGAATCTGAAAGATTCTGGGTGGAGCGGGAGAAGCCTAAAGGCAGACTCGATATCTAGCTTAGCTAGAAGTGCGCCTTTCCCATAAGATCTCACTAGGGCCAAAGCCTCCTCGAAAGACTGGTAAATTACCAAGCTGTGGCAAGCATCTATGGCATCATTTACCGACGAACTCAGGGGGTGAGATAGATGCTGAATTAACCAGTATTTACCCTCCGTCTTTTTTGGCACTATGCCTATAGGGGATAAAATTAAGTTTGCCAACGGGGGAGACTGAAAAGGACCCTGCATCCTTCCAAAGGCAACTTCCTTATTAACCTTTTCGAGTACTACCTCCGGAAAAAACGATGCCGACTTCAAATTCCGGCCATCCCCAGACCGTACCAGCCCGGAGATGGGGAGTCTAAAACCTACAGTAAAACCTTCTTCCAGAAACTTGGCTTGTGCGGCATCAGGAAAGAAACCAAGCCATCCAACCAACACATCTAACTTAATGGGGGATGGGGCCTTGCCCAGGGGCTCCAGACATACCACGTCCCCTTCCTGCACCTGGAGCATTCCTGGTGCATTCCTGCACTGGGTGCGGACCTCTATAGATTGCGCAGGCATGTCTGTACTTGCAGGCGTCCCCCCCTGTTGCAGGTGGAATTATTGAAAGCAAAACATCTGTTCTGCTTCCGACGGGGGGCACCACGCCCCCCTCCCCCTGGAAACCTGACGCTTGGCCGTTGCTCCTCATTCTGAGGCCGCATAAGCTTCGACCAAGTTTCCACATCCTTGCATTCCAGAGGAATACGCTGCAACCCATTGGTTTTCCCCCTAAAACTTTCGTCGTACCTTCGCTAGATTGTAGGACCATCATTGACTACAATCTCCGTTATGAGGTGCAGGTAACGCCATACGTCTACCAGCGCCTCAGGTCTGGTCTCTAAGTAACAAGCCGCGAAGACACATCAGCCTGACAGCCAGTTATAAAAAGAACGGTAAGCTTCCTTGCCTATTCCCCCTCTACTACACGCTGCTGTTAACTGTTTTTTGGACTGTTTTGTTAGTTTGTTAATTCCGTCCCTCACACATGGTCTAACTCCTGTCAGCAGCGCCGTATTGTCACAGCACACCATGGGGCCCCCTAACGCTGCGCGGCTCAAAGCTACTGCAGGCGCTGCTTTCACCGGGTTGGACCAAATGTTCTTTTAGCAATCGCAGCAGCTTGCGCGGCCCTTGCTCGTCATCTGACGAATCGTCATCAGTAGATGACATATGAGCGCTATGTGTATACGGGTGTTGTGCCAATAAAAAAGTGTTCTCACCAGCAATAGGAACCAGAATCCCTTGTCCTGGCTGTGGGGCGATGGCTTGAGACCGCTGTGATGATTCCTGGCATATCGTGTCCACTGGCTGCCATTGCAGCTTGTTCTACCGGAGCTCCTTCTCCAACCGCGTCCGTTTCATTCCCTTGCTGTGCCAGTGTTACTGGGCAAAAAGAAAGATTAGCAGACGGCAACACATCCATTACTGCACCCCCCTGCCCCGACCCGCTGAGCGACATTAAGGCCTAATTATCCCGGTTAGTACCACTACTAACACCCAAGGTTTGTAGATGATCCCAAGGCCTGCCAGCTGGATAGGGAGCAGGGATTTGAATGGGACCTGCAGGATGAAATAATCCCTGACTAAATGATAAGTTTGCTCCGATCTGCGACAGGCCTCTCTCCTGCGGCGAATAGGGAGAAATCCATTGTCTAGCTACACTCTGTTGCCCTTGTATCTGAGGGGGAGGGCAAGGGAGGGACCAGGCTGCATTATTACCTGCCTGACAGTTTTGCAAGTGGGAGGGTTGCCCATATTGGAACTGATTGTTGAAAGCAACAAAAGTGCTGTTCCCCGGCTGCGCTACCACGTGCCCGTGATAAGGCAATATATTACCCACCCCCGAAGCCTCTATTGATGAACCAGTGACTGCTGAGTGACCCCCATGACCGTAACCCCATTACCTGATGTAAGCCGTGACCCTGGAAAATATTGTCCGCTTGAGCCAACACAGTAGATTGTGTTTCACTTATGACCGGGGCGCCTAATGCCGCCGAAGAACCGGTGACAATGGGCGACCTCTATACCTTGACCACCCCTCTGGCATTAGCAGGGGCACTCTTGTGTGGGCATACCCCATTTGAGCACTCCCAATGTTCTAATCAAATTCTGCGTATGTATCGTAGGGGGTGTTTGTGCAATGTAACCAGAAGCTTGTGTATTGACATAACTGCCCCTGCTTGCTGAAACCACCGTTTGCTCGTTTACATTCACCACCTCATTATTTCTAACAGGATTTCTGCACCGTGGGGCTGAATTATTTTCCCGGCCGCGATTAGCTGATGGGGATAACCTCCTACCTCCCCTACTCCCTTTACCTCCTCTCATATATTTGCGTGCTCCAGAGTTAGCAGGGCACACAGCCCATTCAGGAGCCCGTGACCTTCTGAATTTGCCCCTTTTACTGCCTACCTGCCGAACTGAAGCGCTAGTGGTCTCCGGCGCCAGTACCATTAAATTGCCTGTAGCAGTGAGAGGCTCCCCTCCCCCGCTGACAGGCTCATTAACTATCGCACTCCCAGGGATATTAGCCTCCTGACTAGCTGAGCCCCTATTGCCCTCAGGTGCCCCCCCAACCAGTGAACCTGTGATGGTGTGGCTCCCCTCCACCACTCACAGGCTCTTCAATGCCCATTAACTTACCCACATGGCTACCAGAGCCCCTAGTGAGCTCCGCTGCCAACATCATCCCTGAGCCTGTGGTGGTGTAAGGCTCCCCTCCACCGCTCACAGGCCCCTCTGCAATTTCCCTGCCCTGCACCAGCTGACCGGAGCCCCTAATGAGCTCCGGGGACATCACATTGCCGGCACCTGCAGCGGTGAGAGGGTCCCCGCCACCGCTGACAGGTGCTTCACTGGCATCCCTCTGCTCCCCCTGACTACCGGAGCTCCTAGCGAGCCCCGGCGCCAACACTGCCCCAGCGCCTGCAGCGGTGAGAGGCTCCCCTTCACCGCTCGCAGGCGCCTCTTGTATTTTTAAAATGCCCGAGGTTGCGGCTCCGGGGGGGGGGGGGGTGGGGGGGCTACCACCCGAATGAAGGGAACACTCTCCCCGCTCTCCTGGAAGCGGGCTGGGGGGCCTGCACTGCGGCGGGGATGGGACATCCTGAACACTACTGGGCAAGGTAATCACAAAACTACAGGGGCTATGCTCGTGAGCTGGGCGATTCTCAATGGAGCAGGCAAGGGGGAGGGGGGGTTGGTGGGGACGATGGAGACAAGTTAAAAAACAGACAGTGAGCTTAGGACACAGAAGGGAGGAAAAGAAAAAGAAAAGCCAGCAAAGAAATAGAGGAGAAAAGGGTATGAGGAAAAGGATAAAAGGAAAGGCAAGAGAGAAAATAAATGAAAACAATGACAGAATACAAGTATACAATACGGGCCTTCAGTCACAGCAGTTGTCTCCTATCTGACATCCAGGACTAAGAGAGAGCCAGCCCCTAGCTCCAAGCTAATTTATGCCCTCTTGAACAGCCACTCCCCAAGGAGTGATGGGCTGGCTGCCACAAATTGTATAACCCCTAATGGTCAGTGCCGATGAAGTATAACACGATATTTTAATTGCCCTCAGCTTAGGGCTTCACTTAAACAATTTTGGATCTCAGCTGTGTTTTTGGTGTGATTTTGCTGGGATTTTTTTCAAACTTTGCGTCTGTGTGTGTGGTAAGTACAGAGTGGCAACATTTATTAACATATAAAATTGTATTGGGTTTGCCACTAATAAGGGGCATGTTGTATTTTTCCTGGTGTGTTAGTGTGTTTTCAATTGTGTTTAGTTTTTTTTTCTCCAAAAATCTATTTTACACTATTTGCATAACACTCTGTATTTTGTGTTGCACAAACCATAACTGATTACACCTTATCAATTTTTATGTAACTAATAAGATTTGCACAAGATGATTTGCCTCTGGTAAGTATCAGGTTGCATGCACTTTGGTGGTGTTTCTATATGGTGAGGTGCTGTTTGCTCATTCAATAGGGCTGTTGTTATTTAAAATTGCCAATTTTTTTTTTGTTGTTTATTTTTATCCTTATGTAAAATTACATAATTATGGACTGTACTTTGCCACAAAAAGCAGGAGGATGAATTTTCACTATATTGTAAGTATTGGTTGCATCATTTCTGGCAAAGTTGGAAAAAGCAAGGTGGAAATGTGTCACCTACTTTTTGGTTTGTTAACTCTGGCTTTTGCAACACATACAGGGGCTCCTGGAGTTGGACCACAATCTGATTCACGGTGGGCCTGCTCCTCCGCCATGTCCAAACCAGCAACTACGACAACATCACCGTCCAAGGGAGCGTGTCTTCAGGCCACGTGTCAGCCTCTTTGGGATGTCGAATGCGGAGGTTGTTCGTCGCTATCGGCTTCCTCCACATGTGACCTTGGACACCCTGCGCATTGTGCAGCGTGACCTTGAGCCAATGCGCAACATCCCGACAGCAGTACCGCCTTTGACCAAACTTGTGGCGGTACTCATCATCATCATCATCATCATTTATTTATAGAGCGCCACTAATTCCGCAGCGCTGTACAGAGAACTCATTCACATCAGTCCCTACCCCAGTGGAGCTTACAGTCTAAATTCCCTACTATAGACACACAGTCACACACACACAGACAGACAGAGAGGGAGACAGACAGACAGAGCCAAGGGTCAATTTTTGATTGCAACCAATCAACCTACCAGTATGTCTTTGGAGTGTGGGAGGAAACCGGAGCACCCGGAGGAAACCCACGCAAACACAGGGAGAACATACAAACTCCACACAGATAAGGCCATGGTCGGGAATCAAACTCATGACCCCAGTGCTGTGAGGCAGAAGTGCTAATCACTAGGCCACTGTACTGCACTTCTGTGCCTCTGGATCGTTCCAGACGACAGTGGGGGTCGCGACAGGTATGTCCCAGGCCACCTTCAGCCGCGTGCTGGAGGTTGTGCTAAGGGCGTTCCTGTCGCCAGTTTATCCATCTGCCACTCGATGAGGTGTCTCTTGTGCGGAGTAAGCAGCAGTTTGCCACCATAGATGGCTTTCTGCATGTCATAGGGGCAGTAGAATGGGACGCATGTGGCTCTGGTCCCGGTGAGTGGAAATGCTTCGGTTTTGTTCAACCGCAAGCATTTCCACTCAATCAATGTCCAGGCCGTATGTGACCCATCTCTCCAGATTCGGAACCTGGTTGTGAAATGAGGGGGAGTACCCATGACTCCTATGCATTTTGTAATTTAGAGTTGTGGCCTAGATTGCAACAGAGGCAAGGGGGTGTCAGGCCACATGGAGATGCATGGCTTCTTGGTAATTATTAGAATATATTGGATCTGTCAAGTTGAATTTGTTAGTAAAAATGTATTTCAAAGATAGTTTTTGTAAATATAATATTGTACATGAGATGTTACTGTTACACAATGTGTTATATAGTGCATGTGCCTTGTATTTATAGTTGGCCCAACTATACAGTAATGTTAGAAATGTTTCAGCTCTTTATATATGTAATGGGAATGTAGGCCTATAAGTGAAACAGACCTAACAGTTAAGGTTGTGTCCTGTGAAAAGTGAACACTGGCAGGTGTGTAAATAATAGTTTTGTGTAAAGTGTAATACTAAAATCTGGAGGGCACTTTGGTTTGACGCCATTCTTAGACATTGTTAGTTTTCATAGGATGGTAATTATACAGTATTATGACTCATTAACCTTACTATTTAGCATTGAGTAAAGCTATGACTCATAATTTAGTATGTTTGGACATTGATGCAGGTCTATTATTACTCTTAAATTGTATTAATTTTTGTTTCTTATGTCTTTCCTCTCATCCTACATAGGAGACAATGCGTATCCCTCCTGCTCTTGGCTCCTCACTCCGATCTTGGACCCACACACAAAGAAGGAGGAGGCCTATAACTCGGCTCATATGGCCACCAGATCGGTCATTGACAGGGCGTTTGGAGTCCTTAAGGCGCAATTTCGATGTCTTGACCGGTCTGGTGGTGCCCTCATGTATGAGCCAAGGAAAGCCTGTACACTGTGTAGAACCTTACAAAACCTTTTGAACATTACATTACAATGGCCCCCTTCTAGTTCAGCAAGGCATCAACTAGGTACATAAATGCAAGTTAGTTGTGAGCTAATATTGGCTTAGTAAATGTTTGTTTCACATTCAACAGAGCACGTTGGCCTGGATTTTGGAGTTGTGCATTTCGTGTTTCCCTACATGTTGAAGTATTTCTCCAATGCTCCAAGCTTGCTTATGTATTTCTTCACTTTGGCCAGATTGTCAGCTCTTCATCCAAGGAACTTTGCCACACAGACCACTGACTTCTTTGCTGTGTCTCAGCCCAAGTGGTGAAACAGTCCAAGCTGGTTGGCGTTTTGGAGTTGTGCATTTCATGTTTCCCTACATGTTGAAGTATTTCTCCAATGCTCCATGCCTGCTTATGTATTTCTTCACTTTGGCCAGATTGTCAGCTTTTTATCCAAGGAACTTTGAGACACAGACCACTGACTTATTTGCTATGTTTTTCTTGCAAGTTTGGAATCATCTATGTAATAAATAAATCTTAGCCTGCAATAGTGTCACCAATCTGTCCCCAGGAAGTATTTGCTGATTACTATACTGCAGTGCTTCCTCTTTGCAAACAAAACAATCCATACGTAGTGCTTTTGTTACCATTGTGGAACATGTCTACTTGTACAATATATTGAATCAATGTGTGGTTCTTTTGTCCTTTGCCACAGACACACTGTAGCCTACAAACCCACTCTCTGGAGTGGATTTAAACTAATAGCCATTATGGTTAGTTAGGAGGTTTGTATGTGTGGTTGCTTGTTTACTAGCCAATTTGTAGTCTTTTCTGAGCTTGAATGTCAACATGGTATGTGTACACAAACCTCTTAATTTTGAAATATACTATAAAAAAATGTTCCTTAAATGTTAGAAGAGTTACCTCATACACTACCAAGCTTTGGACGTTTTTGCAAACAGGGCCAAAATAGACTTCTGCCCCAATTGCCACTTTGTTTACAAGTGGGCCCACACCCAAATGGCAACCACAAAACCCACACAAACAATCAATGGAAACGCGTTTGTGTCAGACGCTAGTGGATCATTTTTTGGAAAGCCGTATCCACATTACGTGTAAACCAACTTTGGGACAGCAGATAAACCACTATCCACCCTTTTCAGTGTGTATTTACATTATAAGCTATTTGTGATATCTTATATACCACCTATATTGATCATTCATCCAGCCATGCAATGTTCCATTCCCGGCCCACACAGATACTCCTTTTTTGCGCAACTAAAATGTGTCTGAATACACACATTGTTAGCCAACACACACTGGACATGTTTTGTGTCCTTCACAATGTATGCTCCAAATAGTTTGTGTACACATTTGAGATTGGAATGTGGTGTAAAAATGTGTCAGTGCTTGTCAATACAATTTACATTGCTAATCGCCTCTGAAAGGGGCAATCCTCCAAATTAAGCCACATTCAGGATGGATTTCTCTTCAAGTCAGATCTGTCAGTGTGTGTTCTCCAGCACATATTCTCCACTTAGTAAAAGCACATATCATATACACATAAACTGCACACATTTATATTCACCACATCTCCACACTAAATCCCTTAGAGGGAAGATTAACTTTAAACCAAAACCAAAACACTAACTAAGCTTGCTCCACTACTTCACCCATTAGCTGTAATTAGAGTGCTACAGATAAGCAAGCCTACATATTAACAAGCAGATTACCTGCGAGCTTTAAACCCCAAACTTTAAAAGGGCAATCTAACCCCCCTGCCCGTCGCATCCCCAAGAGCTACTTACTCTGAGAACTCTGAGAACGATCACCACAATATACACGGCACTAGAGCTATAAACTAAGCAAAAGAGCTATAGACAAAAACTGCAAAACAAGCTATAAACATTTCCCACTCCAGCAGAGCCACCGATCTGGCTGTTATCGTGTATACTGTCTCGCCTGTTCTCTCCCCCCCCCCCCCCACCACCCCCACCCCCCATCTTATTTCCATCACAGGTTGCGCCACGAAAAAACAAGGAAACATCCAACAAGAACCGGAACTGGAACACCCGGAACATCCGTCACAGCAGCACCAACCCTCAAAACACCAAAACCAAGCGCAGATGTCCCAGGTAAGCCCTCCCAAAAGGGTCTCTACCACCCACTTCACTTTGACTGTTTAATGTCTGAGTGATATTGTAGATAATGTATTAATGGTATTGTGAGGCTTCATAGTTGATAGTTTCATAGTTTAGGCTTTTGCTAAATGGATAACTGTCTGTGTATTATAAAACAATCAAAACATACCTAAATAAATATTTGAGGAGTTTGGGCCTAATTTCAATTACCATGACCTTGCTTTAATTAAAGCAACTACTGTAGGGGAGCTTTAACCTACTGACCTGGCCTCTATAAAAGTGTATGCATGCAAGTGTTCAGAAGCAAACAAACACAATGCCCAGATTCAGACAAAAAGCCATACAGACTGACGTCTTGTATATATTTGGACTGGTTGGGCTGGCTCAGACCATTGTGATTTATTACATCACTACTGGATAGTTCAGTTTTTGAGACAAATTAGCTCTTGGACATCCATCACTAGTCGATGTAGATAATGTGTTGTCTACTTACTAGGATAACAGGGTGTGGTTCTTTGGCAGAGGTAATAATTCCCAATCCTCCCTGTGTATTATATTACAAAACATTATTATCCAGACACACAGCAAACAGTTCACACAACACTACAGCCTTAGGTTGTTTTCCCAAATATGTGCCTATTGCAATAAGGACAGGAATGACCATTGATCTAAGTGGTTTGGTGAAGCCCTGGCAGTGTGTCAGCCACTGTGCATTAGCACAATTCAAAAAGGCTAATGGCATTGTATATATTGTAAATGTGTCCATATTCATAGCGGTACATATTTTTAGTTAACATTCATGACCTTGGTGCATACCTAGAATGAATTAAACTAGTCCATTAGTTGCATTTTAACCTGTGAATTGTGTCACATTATTGACAGGTAGCATATTAAAATAGGCAAATATCCTTGGCTGGAGGTATTTTGCTACCTAGCAAGGAACACTGTAGTTGTTAAATGCTTTGCTAGCCACCATTTACTCACACAAACCAAGAGACACTGCAACTGGGGTAAACTTTGTCTGATTTTGTTACCCATTACCCAGTATGAGATATGTTAAAAATGCACCTATTATGGCTGCCATTCACATGACGCTAGTTTAAATGTTAGAGCTTTCCAAACCTGATTAGTGATGTACATGTGTGCTGACATTTAGAGCTTTAATCTGCAGATCCAAGCCATGTTTACATTAAATATTTAGCAATGTGTGGACTATGGAGAAATTAATGGTACACTCTAAAGCACAAGTCCATAAAAAGTCTCATATAAAAAAAAAAAAAGGTCAATGTTGATGAGGTTTTCCACTTTACTTCCAATTCACTTGTTTCTCATATCAGTCCATTGAATATGAAACAAAAAAAACATCCAGAAATAGGGTCTTAGAATAACTTTGATAAAAGCTTTAAACAGTTGCACTCTTTATGGTTCCCCTAATCACCGGTGGAGTATACCATATAACATGCAACACCCCGTGTTGAAAACTGGAAGTTTAAATAAAATGTACACTTACACTCAAAACGGATCAACAAGTCCAGTTAGTGACTTTTTTCTTAAAGTTGCAGTTTTAGTGTACACCGTACCAATATAGAAAAAGGAAGAAAATTCCTCATGTGTAAAAACGTAGATACATTTATTTCAACAATGGGCACACATCCCGATAAAACAATAAAAAAACATCTACTATACAATCCACGACTCTCTTGTGAAGGTGGACTCTTACCCTCACTCAGAGATAAAACGGGCCCGTAAGGAGATGTTTTCTGTCCGGGTCCGGATCACCGGCTCTATCACTCACAGATCCCGCTGTTCCTGGGTAGAGAAGAGTTCCCTTTCACGTTCTGCTTACGTCACCTCCTCCTTGCCAACGCGTTTCGAATACCAAATCTTTATCAAGGCATGGTAGGCAGACATTCCCACAATCTTAAATAGTGTTCTCTTAATTGATAATCCATACAATCGCCGTTTCTCACATAGCGGTTTGGTCATATAATATAAGGATACCAATGGTCTTATAAACAGCTCTTATATACATAAATAATAAAAAAATAAAAAATCCAGACCAAATATAAAAAAAATTCTTTACATTTGTAAAAATTTTTTTTTTTTAAATAATATCTACTATGAATATAAATTTGTATCCTAACACTCAGAATTCCTTTTCATATCTCTCTTTAAGAAATGGGCTTAAAATACCATAAAGTCTATTAACAAACTTCTAAAACTACCATATAAGTCTGGATATTGACCATTAAAGTCTCCAGGTTTTATACCTTTTCATTAACCCCTTCCATCCTCATTCTTCTAAGAACCATTTGACTTCAAAGTCTTTGTTCAGACCTTTTGGGGCTAAAGTGCCCATGGAGTAAATCATCTTCATTTCACACCTAGCCAGGTCTGCTTTAGAATCTTTTTTTCTCCAATCACCAATAATTTTTTTAATCCCACAAAAAAATTTGATAGCACTCACATTGCATCCATGTATTTCTTTAAAATGAGCAGACAGGGAACGTTGTTCATATCCCTTCCTGATGTTCCTGACATGCTCTCCCCATCTTTCTTTTAGCTTTCTCCCCGTCCTCCCTATATACTGGATCCCACAGGTGCATTCCACTAGGTACACACAGTTCTTAGTATTACAGGTTATCATTTCCTCAATTCTATGTATATATCCATTTGAATGGGATTGAACTTCTAACATTTTGGCAGAATGACATTTAATGTTTCTACAAACCAAACAGTTTGTTTTGCAATGTGAGTGCTATCAAATTTTTTTGTGGGATTAAAAAAATTATTGGTGATTGGAGAAAAAAAGATTTAAAAAATTAAATTAAGGAATGTAGACTCAGTGTTCCAAAATAATAATGTCCTGAGACTTATTAAAAAGTATAGAATTTTAAAAACCATCTTAATATGCTATAACAAAATTACAGCCACATAGTTTTGGTATGAACATAAAATTTAATATACACATAACCATATGGTTTGTTTTTTTTCAACTTAAAACAAATTAAAAATGAAAAAAAAGTAAAATCAAACAAAAATATTTTTTTTTCCTGCTTTTTAGAAGGAATTTGTTCACAACGACGGGTGTGACTTCTGGTTACCCGTGATGTGGAGGAGTCAGAAGAAGCATCCAAACTCACAAGGGGAACAGATTGTGTCCGACGCTGTGAAGGTGCAGGGTCATGGCCAGGGGGGTTGGCAGGGGGCAGGACAAGGGGGGTGGCAGGGGGCAGGACAAGGGGGTTGGCAAAAGCATGTGCAAAGGACATACAATAAAGATGGGCTAGGGTCGGGTCAAGGAGGGGGGAGGCAACAGATGGATCAAGGATTGAGGAGGCAACAGACGGGTCAAGGAGGGAGGAGGAAACAAATGGACCAGGGAGGGAGGAGGCAACAGACGGACCAGGGAGGGGAGAGACAACAGACGGACCAGGGAGGGGGGAGGCAACAGATGGACCAGGGAGGGGGAGACAACAGATGGACCAGGGAGGGGGGGAGACAACAGACGGACCAGGGAGGGGGGAGACAACACACGGACCAGGGAGGGAGGAGGCAACAGATGGACCAGGGAGGGAGGAAGGAACAAACGACTGAGGTTGGGGGCTGGGGAATGAATAGTCTGAGATGGGTGACGGAGGTGCGTTGGGAGTGGGCATGCAAGGGATCACCCAGCAGTGTTGCTATAGTAGACATTGTGGTATTTAGAGTAGCCATTTGGGTGGTGTGTGTGCTCATGAAAGTGGTGAGTGTGCTATAGAGAGTGGTGAATTGGTGCTCCATGCGGGGTAGAGTGCTCATTATTTGTGCAAGGTGAGTGTTCTGTGATACAGTGGCGTCTTCAAATCTTTGGGATGCGAGTGAGAGTGCCTGCACCCTTGCAAGTTCAGTCGGATCCGTCTGAGGCTCCTCCACATCACGGACAACTTGCTCCTGTACCTCTGGAGCAGCCTGGTGTTCACAATCTGTAGATAGAGAAAAAGAGACAAGAAGATATTAAATCCAAACAGTAACGCTAAAGGTTTTATTTGTAAACATTTTTAGCCACGCCTGATGTAGCATTGGTAAAGTGTAAGCTTCCATGGAATTTGCTAACAGGCCTTGACAGTCCACAAAATCAGACATAGGCACATATGGTGCTACCTTTTTCTAAAAGGCAAACATATTGAGACATTTTGTCTTCAGTGTGTACATTTCATTTCCTACTATGTGATAGGCAAACACATTTTGCCATTAAAGTTTTAATAAAGACACATCCTGAGAGTTGATACATGTGCAGATACAGACACAAGCATTAACAGACATTAAATAATGAAACTCATCATGTACCTAGGGGAGAGTGCTCTCCTGGTTGGGATGGGCTTGAGCTAGTGTCTATGTCGCCCACCCCAACGATCTCAACAAGAGCAATTGCTGCACTTGCACGCTCCTCTAGGGGTGTTAAATATGTATCCAGGGGAGGACCCCCACCAGTCCCTTGGGCATGTTTGTGCGCCCGCACCATTTTAGCTTTCAGGCGCCCTTTATGCCTTCTGCCCATCTGTGCAAATGACAAAGATTATGCCGTGAAATAGCAGATTACAAAACGAAAAGCAACTTCATTGTGTACTTTTGCTAATCACACAAAATAACGAAACAAATACACTGTAAAATGTATGGGCCTGTGGTTGGAATGGATCAAGTTTAAAGACACAGGGGTAAATGTATGAATCTCCGGATTCTTCATCTCGCGAGTTCAGCCTCTTCAGCGCATAAATTTAAAGCGGCGCTGCCTTGTAAAGGGAAACTTCTCTTTACAAGGCAGCGCCGCTTTAAATTTAAGCGCTGAAGAGGCTGAACTCGCCGGAGATGAAGATCCCGGAGATTCATACATTTACCCCACAGTGTTGTTTGCTCAGTGGAATGTATGAGTGTATGTATGAGGCCCAACTCCCCCACCCCCATGCCTTCCTTCCCAGCCTTCCCCTTCTATCGCTCCATCCCCTATCTCCCTTACTTTCTTTTATTATCTTTTATTATCTTTTATAGGAAGGATCAAGCAGATATACACCACTTTGGGTGAATCTGCATTTGTTGGTGTGCAACGGAATGCTTGAGGTACCATATTTATGTGTTAATACTGCTGCATACATATGTATATGCTGTTTCACTTCAATAAAAATAGATTATATAAAAAAAAAAAATGTTAATGTGACAAAGTCCCATGGTGATTTTGTAGTAGAACTAAGGCCCTGATAGAGAAATGACTTACAGACACAAGGTGGGTAAAGCTCACAGTTGTCTAACTAGTACTATGGTTACAGTCATCCAACCTAAATTGGACTTTAGAACAAACATTTGATTTGTACCTTTTCTGCACTTCTTGCGTTCTATGGTCGAAGTTTGAACTTTCATTTATTTTGCTGGTGATTACTGCCCATTTTTGAGCGCGTTCATGGCCCGTTATTGGGCGATCATTAGTGTGGAAAAGCAAGATCACTTGCTCCATAAGTACTTCCAGCTCTGCGTCTGTGAAATTGGGCCTCCGGCGGCTTGACAGCCCTGGGGTCCGCTCCGAACTGGGCCCTGCATCAGACATATTGCTCTAGAAAAAAAAAGGAGTGTGTTTATTGGCAAAGCAAACAGTCAGGTGCATTGAAACATTGTAGGCCAACCCTCCCCCTTACAGATTGCATTTGCCAGACTCTAATCTATGTATCAAGCACATGCCCCTTAATTTAAAGAACATTGTTGTTTCTATAGATAATCAACAGTCACTTAGGCAACTGTATTTTAAAGTTAGTTGCCTAAAATAACTAATTCAACATTCTGCTAATACTACCACTCTCCACTTTATATTTTATTACATTGTTTATCACGTTGCCAACACAGTTAACTCACCTATCTCCCATTCAAAATCCTGAGCAGGAACACAAGAATGTAATAGGAAATGTAAGGTGATTGTAAAATACAGCCACCACCAGGATTAGGAGTGTAGACTAAATTTTTTTAATTTTTTGGATTCATCCAAATAAGTGCATAGATACAGTTGCATTAATCTGACCATCAATGCTATATTCAACTTATTAGTGTGTTTGTTAGGGGAAAGCCCATTAGCAGAGTGTAGCATTAAATTGTATTCTTCCCATGTACATTTTGAGGGCAAGGGCAGTCTTTCTTTGTTGAAAGCAAAGTAAGACATATTTCATCCTAAAAAGCTGCTTCCATAATGTGAAACAAACAATGTATCTCACTAAAATTAGATCACATCAAATTGTACTTACTGATTGTTGGTTTGATTCTAAGCACCCAAAACTGACAACAATTCTAAACTTCACTTGGCCTGCCCTGCAAAATAGCAATTGAACAGGAATGAAAGCTAAGTCCAGGTGGGTTTAAAAGCATTATTTGATTAACAGACCAGGTGTATATTCTCTTCCTAATTGCAGCGCTCAGAGTGCTCGACTCATTTGCGACGGGCGCCATGTTTTTGGATGGAGAAGCAACCATTACACACGCAGGTATCATAAAGATCCGTGTGAGATGTGAGTGCGCCCATATGTGCTGAGAGAACCAAACACAATGCAGAATACTTCCATTTTGATAGCTTGCGAGAAAGAAAATGAGGGCAGCTATATTTTCTAGACGTGAGCTGCGAGTACTCACCGAGGGCATGGATAACGTGCCCTCAGGGAGATATTTGTCTAATGAAATCAAGCTGCGGGCATACCAGAGGGTCCGCAGATACTTCCGGCTGCGGTTTCATAAAAACAGGAGCATAGTCCAACTCCAAAGGCACTGGAGCGATCTCCGGCACTGTCAGCCCCAGCTGCTGGATGAACTCCATCAGGAGATTATAAGAATTGAGTTCTCTATTAATCACCAAAAACACGTGACACATATATCTTTGCTATATGTTTGAAAATATGTTCACCCTAATCACCTGACATGGCCTACCAGTACATATCAATGTTCCAGCACACTATAAAGGTCATTTCCCTTCCAATGCACCCAACCTGCTTTGGCTCCTGTCTCCTACATTTGTCTGCTGACCATTTACTTTCCTAAATGTTTTTTGGAGAAACTTCTGAACATTAATGGAGGTTTTTTGAATCAGGCTTTACAACTCTTGACCCCAGTGCTGTAACTTGCTGACCTAACCTTAAAAACAGATTGGAGTGGCAGATGTTTTGTTATTATTGACAAAACATTTAAAAGGCAGGTTTGAAAACCCAAACACCGTAGCGCTTTTTAAAAATATTTGAAGGTCCCATAAGGTGCAAACAGATTACCTATTGTACTATATATAGCTAATCGATCATTAATTAACTGGCTATTTACAATGTGAATGTTAAGTGCGTATTGTCGCTAACCAATAACGATTGTCGAATCTCGATTTGTGTTTCCAACGCACAAAGATTTATTCTCAAAAGGTAGCAGAATATATTCAAGCAAAGTAATAACAAGTACAGCCGTTACTTATCGCAGGCGCTCTGGATCCAGTGTACAGTCATTCAATCCTGAAGTCTGGGGACAAGATGTCTGAACACTAGATGAGGAGCTGCTGCTTATATGCACACAGAAATACAGTAAAACAATGCAGATGGTATAGCTTGCTTCTATTGGTCCAGGTTTCAGGAAGGTCCAAGGGGTTGTCAATCATTAGCTAGTTTAAGCTCAGGAATCCAAAGGAGGGGGTCATCTCTCCAGGGGATGAGCCCTGATCTTCCCGCCAAGATTACTCAGTCATAATAGTCCATAATTCCTTAACATTAATAACTTGCGTATGCACTCTGCGATTCCTTCGCAGAGTGAACCGGACAGTCGCAAATGCGAAGAGGATTAGTATGATACCACACATGACTAAATTCCTTCAACGAGTACCATATGTTTTACTGATATGCATATAACTTATAATATTACATATAAATACTACTATATTTCGACATAAATGACTGTGTTGCAACTACCTTTAATGTGTACTATTTTACAAGTGTGAGTGTTTCTGCGAATGTATGTAAAAGACTAAATACTGTTGTTGCCACGTGTTGCAGCTGCGTACGCCCTTTCACGCCGTAGTGTACCGTACGCATCTTTTCAGACAAAGACAACCAAGTTTGCTCGATTTTAATTGAAATGACTTCATCCAATATGCTGACTTCGACATGAAGTAGTCCCAACAAAGGCTGATTTCAAAAATATACTCATCATCCAAAGTATTTGATATCCCTACACTAATTCAGTGGCCCTGTACAGAGAGAACTAATGCACATCATTACCAGCCCCATGGGAGTTTGCAGACTTAAATTCCCTAACATTTCCACACAGACTACTGGCAATTTGTACAAAAAGCAAATTACCCGCCCAGTAGTATGTTTTGGGAGTGTTGTAGTCAACACATGCAACTATGGAGCAAACATGCAAACTCCACACAGATAAGGCTATGGTCATGACTCAAACTCCTGACCCCAGTGCTTTGAAAGCAAAGTGCTAACCACTAGCCCACTGAGATATTCCACATCCCTATACCAAAAACAAATATTTGTGACAGGTTATGTGAAATGCTTTGCGTGTATCATATTTAGCTCATTACTTTTAAAGTAGGTCATATTTGTGTCTGCTGGCAATGATAATGTATTTAAAAATGTCTGATCACATGATTATCGTACAGCTATTGTTTTTTTACGCTGGAGAATCTGTTTACAATACCCTCTTTATTTGTGCCTTGTTTACAACAGACCAGGCACGGTTTGAACGCTGGCAACAGCGGCAGCACCGCCAGCCGGTTGTAGAGGAGGAGGATGAGGAGAAGGAGGAGCAGCAGCAGCTGGTGGTGGATGAGGAGGAGGAGGACCAGCAGCACCAGCCGGTGGTGGATGAGGAGGAGGAAGACCAGCTGCTCCAGCCGGTGGTGGTGCTGGAGGAGGAGCCGATTGACCTGGAGGAGGAGAGTCCGGAGGAGAGTCCGGAGGAGGCAGCATTGGCCAGCCAAGAGGCAGAGGCCTTTGGAGATAGTAAGCATTTGCTATAACTGCTGAACATAATTGGATAACATTGAGATGTCCATTATCCTTGTAAATAATCCCTGCTGTCACACAAGTAGATTAAATGGTGACATAAATGTCACAGGTTTAAAACATAATGGCCCTACAAATTTAAATTTCTTTAAACACTCAAACCACAGCCAGAGCCATCATAACACATGGGCACGCAAGGGCAGGGGCAACACAAATGGGCCCGATAGCCTTGTCAACTTGTCAGTATATTATTTTTTTTTTGGAATTCAAATCTAAACCAAATTATTTTAACTTCCTGTGAATGGCTGTGTAGGTAGTGCCCCACTGTAGTGCTTTGCCCTGGGGCCTATAATGCTGTTAAGACCACCCTGTCCATGCCCCTCTCTCCGGGGCACACCAGAATGAAGTACATCTATCAAAATGCAACACCAAAGCCTTTTTAACGTCTATTGTGCGGGCCAAATGCATTTGTATCTAGAGGCCTAACATTTGAAAGTAATGTAACAGTACACATTTCTAGTAAGTCCTGTCTGTTTGACAAATTAGGTTTGGATGTATATTTATTTTTGTTGTTTTTTGGCTTCTTTCAGCATCCATGGAGGAAGCTGTGAATTGGCCTCCCTCACCACCCACTGTGGCCCAACTGATGGCTGCAATGGGGCAATTGATTGCAGCCTTTGAGGACCTTCACAACCAACAGGCCCAATTGCTGGTCGATTGGAAATTTAGGTTTGCCTACTGGGCTACCTTGTTTGAATAAAAAAAAATTTGTTTACTTTCTTTTTGTAAATAAGTTATTTTCTACTTGTACATATGTTTGGCTTTTTGAAGCCTTTCTAAATTATATAAGTTGGTAAAAAAAAAACATTGGTGTGTGTGTCTTTATTCATCTAATTACACAACATGTGGGTGTAAGGATAAAAAAGAAAGTATAGAATAATCCGAAAAGAGTAACATTTAATAAATAGGATGGTTTGTTTAGAACTCCATCATCATTTCTCTAGCAGAAACGGTTTTGATTTGCTCTTTGCATGTCATCCAAAAGGAACATGTGCCCTCCACCAACAAGCCACCCCTGTAAGAGGTATGGCATCTGTAGGCCCTGTGTGCAAGATAAATTCCCAAAGGTGAAACGCCCTAGCTAGTTACCAATTTCCCCAAATCATGTGTCATTGTAGTGATAGTCCAAGGTTACATTTAAGTGTCAGAGCAAAGCCAGTCACACATTGAAGAGAACATCGAAACTGTACCCAGAAGTGGCGTAAGTGGTGTAAGGCAAAAGTGCAAGCAAAGCAAAGCTCCATAGTACTGGAGTGTGGTGAGTGTTCTGTTTGGATAAAGCTGAGTACATCACATAACCTGTACGCCGTGGATCCAGATGAAAGTCGGTTTGCAGGCCATGTTGCATTTAACTCCAAGGAGGCTGTCCCCTACAAACCCCCCCTCTTAGTCCATTCGTAGTAATAAATGTCAGCATGCACATAATAATGTTCATGTGAACTGTGGGCCCTGAGGCTTTTCGAAAGTTCCCCCCAAAAATGAGTATATTACAATAAAGGATAAATATGAGGGCATATTTCACAATGTGGTTGAGCGTGTAGAACAAATCAAAATTAAAAAATAAAACCATTGTGTCAAGTTCCTGTGTTTCTTGTTAGCATAATGATTACAGTCCACACAATAGTCATGGGTATGCTTGTTATTTGAACTCATGCCTGCTGTGGTTTGAGTCCAAAGTGCTAACCACTGAGCTACCTGTGAGAATCCTATTTTGTCAGTAATTTGTGTGGATAATGAAGAGTACTATTAAGTGTCAGTTGCCTGTGTAGCACACATGCTGTATTGTTGGTGTTCTTCATATTTCTTCAAATCTTAGGTTGTGCTATTGGGTAGCTCTCCCATTTTCCATGGAGTCATTCATGAGTTCTAATCCAGACACAAACCCTTCATCTGTGTGGAGGTTGTATACACTTGTGTGTGTGTATCCTTTATGAAAGAATATGCTATGCATTTTCCTAAAAACCCAGATGGATTTATAGTGCAACATACATTTTTATAGATTCATTATTTATGTGCTTTTAATGTAGCGATGTCCATGCATTTTGCGTACTATACGGCGACTTGAAATCCAAAACACAGAAAGGCCTTCAACAATGTGTGTTTTAATTAAAAGTGTGTATTATGCTAATTACTAGCAAGCAAAAAACATTGTTCACAGTGTACCACATCATTGTTATCTTCCACTGATTAATCAGTAAAGAGCTATCCCGTGAAAATAAGTCACAGGCATTATGTTTTGTTCGGTGTAAACAAACTGTTTGGACCTCCCACATTGGGCATGACGTATACATTTCTTAGCTTCACGTCAATTGCTTGAGATCCGTCGCTTGTGCTTGTACCTTGTTTAAGGATCCGCCGGTGGGTGTGTTTTTTTGAATTTGCGATTCTTATTTCCGTCCCTTAAGTGTAGAAGACCACAAGTGGGTGTGTTTTTGGAGTTTGAGGTTATTATTTCTCTCATGTAATTGTCTGCATCCCTCAAAGTATGCAACGCAAATACGGATGCGTTTGCGTACCTTGACAAATTCGGGCCCCACAATGCTATTTGTCACTCTTAACATCTTTTCAGTCTGGTAGGAATCCATCTGTATTTTGACTATGCCCATGAAGTTTTTAATGTTTTTTATTCATATGTTTTATTGATTTTTCTGCATTAAATAAAAATAATTTTAAACAATATCACACTAACAAACAATATTGTTTTATATTTTTTATGTTTGTCAAGTCACAGCTGGTATGAATGCATTAGTACATCATTAAGGAAGGAACTGCTAAAGAATCTATATACAACGCTTTCATCTTTGTTTAATGTTTGTAAGTACAATCAAAATGGGTGAGGTGTGGTGAAGGCAGAAGATAACAGCAGCACTGAAGGGAATTTATCCACATGTTTATACAAGGCACCAAATTTCTGTTTAGTAAGTGCACTCCCTTTAGGGGGACAATAAAAAACGGCATTCACTGGAAAATTTGATTTTACTATACACTATTCAGGAAAACACTGAGCACTAAGATATTGCCAACAAAGAATTACGCTATGTTTCTTTATTTGTTTTTGTTTCTGCATATGACATATTATACTGGAAAAGAGCGCTATTTGAAATAATATCATTGTTGATTGGAGAAGAACCTGAGGTCTTCATATCATATACAGTAAATTGTTTGTTCTTATTTCTACATTGTATGGTTGTTTATGTTCACAACACAAGTATTGCTAGAAATTATATCTTTCTCTTATTCTATTAGCGGTTTAGGAAAATGTGTATTCCTTTTAGAAAAGTACAACAGCCATTTGACAGAAGTGCAGTCCACAGCTTAGTTACACAATTTTTCTCCACAGTTTTACAATCAAAGCAATGTAGAAGTGGCAATATGGCATACCACTGGATACCAGCCCACTTTGACCACTGCCTATGTCATAATTATTTGGGCAGTTACAATGGATTTTCATTTCCTTGCTTGAGCCTAGTCTAATGCAGCGTAATCCTTTCCTACTTCCATGTGTATCCGTGAGCTAGTAATAATATATCAAAGATATGGAAATTCATTAGTTTCAAAAATACGTTTCTCAAGTTACGCATCGTTGTTGTTTTCTCTTATCTCAGTAAACACTAAACAGGTGTGATTATGATGTTCCTCCAAGGAAGAAGAGTATATGAATATGTATAAATATATCATCATCATCAAAATAAATGACTGCAAATTGTCCTAAAAATAATCATTACAGAGACCATATAGAATGACTAAGCACAGTATTTATAATGTCCATCTCTGGTTTTAATGGCTGAGATCCATTCATTCTCTTGTATGATCTATATCAAATGCAATGCTCCAATTAAATCTACCTTAGTGAAGAATTCCATATTTGATTAAAAAAATCAGTTACTTATGTGGAGTAAGGGATAGTATAGACCTCAGTAACAAATACAGGAAAAGACCACCATCTTTTTTACAGTTCCAGTAGGAGAAGTGAAACAGTAAATAAAATAATGTTTAAGATTGTCCTCCATATTTTCCTACATAACCTTGCTTTCAGGTTTGAACAAAACAAATATATCCTCAGAGGTGCATTGTATCAGGCAATAGATCAATAGAACTGTCATAAGGTCTATGAGGTTGTAATATTTCAGCAATCTGTTTTTACAAAATACATCAGCATACTTAGAATAACATAATGCTATATTCAGTAGAACCACAAGAGATTGAAATGCATGGGAGATTCAAAGGCTGAATCATGAAATATATGCGCCTAAGATTGTGCTGATATGTAGCATACATTGGCTTCTTTACTATTAACCTCACCTCTTATATGGATATAGAAGTGAATTGTCTTCGATGTCCTTGTTAATGTGTCCTAACAGTGTTGCCTTGTCGGGGTACAAAGGGGAATCCAACACTCTTCTACGCCTATAACAGAAAGAAGATTGTGTGTACTCTCTTGGCGCTTGTCTCTTGTTACTATAGTACAGAATCTTGTATGTATTAGTGTGTTTTTATAGATAGCATATCATCAAATGAGTATATGTGAATAACTTTAAATATTTAAACAGTTGCTGGAATGCAAAATAACAATCCAACTTATTACAATGTGTCTTAATCTGGTACAATTTATCAAAATATCTAATAAAAGGAAAAATATTTGGTTATGTCTTTGAAATAGAGTTTTGTCCGTTCTTGTACCTGTTGTCAGGCTTCGGTTGTAGCTACAGATGCTGAGGCTCCACTAACCGGTATTAGCGCCACTGAACTTGCAGGTGTGGAGTCTAACGTGCCCCTGGTGTTCACTAGGGACCCTCGCAAGGACCTGCACAGGGCACACAGGTCGCGGTCCTACTAGCCAGTTGCCAGTGTAGTGGTAAAGAAAGGTCAGACGGTCCAGGTCAAAAGCCAATCGGGAATGCACGGTACCAAAGGGAGATATAAAAGAGAAGTCAGACAGGCTGAGGTCGCAGGAACAGAATAGGGTGGAATCCAGGAGAATGGTCGACAAGCCAGGTCACAACATAGAAGCACCAAACAGAAGAGAAGTCAGGGAAGCCGGGTCAGAACCTAATAGCAGTAATGGAACAGTATAGGAGGTATAGGCCAGGTATAGGAGGAGAATCAGGGGGCGGTAAGACACGCTGACCGCCGAATGGACAGTGCGTGGACGGCCGGGGACGCTGCATGCCTGTTGTTTAGCAACAGGATGCCCCCTGCCAAGTCTATCAGGCGGCCGTCCCTGCGCAGTGGAGGAATAGCGAAGATGGCGCCTGACAGTATCCCCTCCCCTTCTTTCTCCTAAACAAGGGTTGGTCCTCTCTTGAAACTCAGCAAGGAGACGAGGAACGTGAAGATTGACCTTGTGAACCCAAGATCTCTCCTCTAGCCCCTCCAATGTACCAGGTACTGGATCTTGCCACGAAGAGAGTGCACCTCCCAGATTCTCTCCAGCTCATATTCATCTCCAAGAGAGGTCTTGATGGGCGGAGGAGTGACTGTTTCTTGAAGAATTTGATGAGATCCAGGGATTTTAATAAAGAGATATGGAAAGTATTGTGGATCCTGAGGGAAGGAGGTATTGAGAGTTTGTAGGAGACAGGATTAATAACTTGAGAAATGGCAAAGGGTCCAATAAAGCATGGATGTGATTTAATGGAGGGGACACGGAGTCTGAGATTACAGATGGCTAACTAAACTCGATCTCCAACCGTCAGGACAGGCAAGTTCCTACGATGGCGATCAGCAGTGCCCTTATACCGCAGAGCGGGCTCCGAAAATCTTGCTTGAGTCTTGGTCCAGATTTGCGAGAAATCATTAGTGAAAGTATCGGCCGCAGGAACAGATGAGGCGGGTGCCTCTAACAAGACAGGAGGAGTAGGATGTTTGCCGTAGACCGTGAAGAAGGGAGAGCAACCCGAGGAGGAATGTAAATGGTTATTGTGTGCGAACTCTGCCCAACAGAGAAGATCACTCCAGGAGGATTGATATTCAGAAAAAAACATTGCAAGAAACATTCCAAAGCTTGATTAACCCGCTCAGTCTGTCCATTCCTCTGGGGGTGATAGTCGGAGGAAAATTTGAGCTTGATTCCGAGATTCGCACAAAAGACTCTCCAGAATCTTGCCACAAATTGGACCCCATGATCGGAGACAGCCGTGAAGGCGGAACACATTCTTCAGGAACAATCGTGCGAGTTCAGAGGCCGAGGGTCGATCTTTACAAGGAGTAAAATGGGCCATCTTCGAAAATCAGTCTACCACAACTCAAAAAGTGTTGTAACCATGACTCGATAATAAAGTCCATGTTGATGCTGGTCCAGGGAGAGTCTGGGATTGGAAGGGGGAGGAGAAGACCAGAAGGACTTTGTCTGGGAATATTGTGGCGTGCACATACACAGCAAGCCTGTACAAATTTGCGGACATTAGAACCAAGGGAGGGCCAATAGTATCTGGAGAGGACTGTCTTAGTTCTCTTGTAGCCAGCATGGCCTGCAAAGTTGGAGGAAGGCCTTGGTCGTCTTGTATCCAGCATGACCTGCAAATCTGGATTCATGAGCCCAGCTTAACAATTTGGGACGGAGATGAGGATTCACATAAGAGCATCCAGGAGGAGGGGAAATCGTAGCTGAGCTAGTTAGAGCCATGACTTGGACGGGATAGAGAATAGGTTTACCATCCGGAAGCACCATGGAGTCAGAATTGTCAAAAGATCTGGATAAGGCATCTGCTTTGAGATTCTTTTAACCGGGGCGGAAGGTGAGTATCAGTTGGAAACGGGAAAAAAAAAGTGACCAGCGATCCTGGCGAGGATTGAGACATTGTGCCTCCTGAAGATAGGTTAAGTTCTTGTGGTCAGTCATCACCGTCACGGGATGTTGAGCCCCCTCCAAAAGATAACACCACTCCTCCAACGCAATCTTGATGGCTAGAATTTTAAGAGAGGAATCCACATGTCTCAAATGAACCAGAAGAAGACTTTTGAGACAGTACAGCCCCCATTCCTACGGAGGAAGCGACTACCTCTAGAAAAAAGGGTCTGTTTTGGTCGGTTTGTTTGAGAATAGGAGCGGAAATGAAGGCCTCCTTGAGGGATTTAAAGGTGGTGACTGCATCCAGAGGCCAAATCTTACAGCAGGCTCCTTTGCATGTTAAGGCTGTAATGGGACTGATGAGGGATGAGAACCCCTTGATAAACTGGTGGTAATAGTTGGCAAACCCGATGAACCGCTGGGTGGCTTTAAGACCACACGGTTGTGGCCAGTTGAGGATTGATTCCACCTTGAGGGGGTCCATTTAGAGACCAGTTCCGGAGATGAGGTAGCCGAGGAAGGGAACTTGAGGATGTTCAAAGAGACATTTGTCAAGCTTACAACACAGGGGGTGATCTCGGAGATGGGAAAGGACTACTCTAACATGGTTGCGACGGGAGAGCAGGTCAGGAGACAACATCAGAATGTCATCCAGATAGACAATTACAGATTGGTAAAGGAGATCTCTGAAGATTTTGTTGACCAACTCCTGGAACACCGCGGGGGCATTACATAGCCAGACAGGCATTACCAAATGCTCGTAGTGCCCATCCCGAGTATTGAAGGCCATATTCCACTCGTCCCCTTTGCAAATGCATACCAAGTTGTAGGCTCCTCGGAGGTCAAGCTTGGTGAAGACTTGGGCACTGCAGATGCGGTCAAATAATTCTGTAAAGAGGGGAAGAGGATAACTGTTCTTGACAGTTATGGCATTCAGGCGGCGGTAGTCAATGCAAGATCTTAGGGAGCCGTCCTTCTTTTTGAGGAAGAAGAATCCGGCCCCAGCAGGAGAAAATGATTTTCGAATGAAGCCCCGCTGGAGGTTCTCGGAAATGTACTGGGACATGGCTCCAGTCTCCGGTAGGATATACCCTACCCTTAGGGATGGTTTTACCAGGGATGAGCTCAATGGGGCAGTCCCAAGCACGGTGCAGGGGCAGTCTCTTAGAAGCAGACTTGCTAAAAACATCAAGAAATTCCAAGCAAGGTTTAGGAAGCATTGTTTGGGAGGAGAGCGAAAGACAAGGCAGCTGAGCTGGCGGACAAATTTTAGAAAGACAGTCTAGAAAGCAGGAAGCACCCCAGGAGGAGACCTGGGCACGATGCCAAACAAATTGAGGAGCGTTTTCTCAGCCAGGGCAAACCCAGGATGATGTAATTCACGGATTGCAGAATAAACAGGAACTTGATCCACCCATGATGAAGGACCCCTACTTGCAACCGGACCAGACTGGTGATGCAGGTGATGGAACCGTTGCTGACGCGATTGACATCCACAGCAGTTAGTACCAAAGGTTGCGGAAACAGATGGAAGGGAATATGGAGTATGGACATGAGAGTAACGGATATGAAGTTCCCTGCGGTTCCAGAATCCACAAAGGCGGAACATTCCAGAGAACCATCCGAAGTTTTGAGGGTAACTGCCATCAAGAAGTTGGTGTCCTTGAGAGAGCAGGGAATGTGGAGACTGGATCCTAGGAAAACCTCCCCTTTATCGCCTAGGAGGTGTTATTTCCCGGCATCTTGGTACATGCTGACAACAGATGACCGGGTTCTCCACAATAGAGACAAAGATGGTTCTTTATCCGGCGTTCTCGTTCATGCCGGGAGAGACGGAAGCGTCCAATCTGCATAGGCTCTTCAATCGGGGAGACAGGAGCCTGGAAGCGAGGAGCTAATCGGGAAAGGCAGTGGCTCTGGTCCCTCTCCAGGGAACGTTCCTGTTGGCGAATGTCCACCTTGATGCTAAGTGCAATCAATTCGTCCTGGTTAGAAGGAAGATCTCGAGAGGCTAGAGCATCCTTAATTTGGTCAGACAAACCCTGCCAAAAGGTAGCCGTCAGTGTTTCATCGTTCCATCTAGTGTCCGGAATTGGACGGCATATTGCCCAGCAGAGAGTGACCCCTGCCGAAGAGCAAGCAAGCTTGAAGTGGCAGATAACACAGGACCAGGCTCATCAAAAACTTGGCAAAAATTTTCAATAAGACAAAGGAATTACGAAGAGAAGCATCATCCCGTTCCCATAGAGGAGAGGCCCAGGCCAGAGCCTGTCCGGTGAGGAGGGAAAGATTTCCAGAGCGAGTTTGAATTGGATAGAGCACTGGTTTATAAATCCTTGGCAACCCTTAGGATTGCCATCATATTTCTCTGGGGCAGGTATACGCAAATTTCTGGAAGAGGTGGCATTGGCACTGAGAGGAGGTGCGGCAAGAGGTGCTGCTTGGGGAGGATTCAAAGATCCCTGCAGAGAGTCCAGATGGGATAGTATTCCTTGGATACATTGGAGTAGTTGTGCCTGGTTAGTCTTCTGTTGTTCCACCCATTGGGCCAAATGGAGGAGGAGATCTCGGACAGAAGATTCCCCAGTACCGTCAGTCATGGCCAGAGTAAATTGTCAGGCTGTAGCTACGGATGCTGAGGCCCCACTGACCCCCGAATGGAAGCGTCCCGTTGCCTAGCAACGGAACGAGTTAGGGTGCACACACCCAACAGTGCTTGGACGTCCTGGGACGCTGCGTGCCTGTTGCTTAGCAGCAGTACGCCCCCAGCCGAGTCTATCAGGCAGCCGTCCCTGTGAAGCAGAGGAATAGCGGGGACGGCACCTGACACCTGTTATGATCAGTGTCACATGCTCATGGCTCTTGCATAGCAACTTTTCCAGGCGTCTTTCAGTCAGGTACCTCTGTGTCCTTCTCGGTTGCAGTACCAGTTGCTAAGCGACTGCAACCAGTATCACTGAAAAAGATGTTTATGCTTCTCTTGTGGTCTCTTAGTTACAGGCCAGACTCTATTAACAGGTGTTGCTGATTCTTATGATAAGAGGTACATTCCTTACATGGATCATGTTATCAGGAGGCTTGTCTTCCAGACCTTGCCACAATGGCTCTCAATGCTTTATTAAGCTTCCTCTCCTGTACAGCTATGGCCAAAAGTTTTGAGAAGGACACAAATATTGGTTTTCACAAAGTTTGTTGTATTAGTGTTTTTAGACCATTTTGTCAGATGTTACTATGGTATACTGAAGTAAAATCAGAAGCATTTCATAAGTGTCAAAGGCTTTTATTGCGAATTATATTAAGTTTATGCAAAGAGTCAATGTTTTCAGTGTTGACCATTCTGTTTGAAGACCTCTGCAATTTGCCCTGGCATGTTGTCAATCGACTTCTGGGCCACTTACTGACTGATGGGAGCCCATTCTTGCCTAATCAATGTTTGGAGTTTGTCAGAATTTGTAGGTTTTTGTTTGTCCACCCACCTCTTGAGGATTGACCACAAGTTCTCAATAGGATAAAGGTCTGGGGAGTTTTCTGGCCATTGACCCAAAATTTCGATGTTTTAGTTCCGAGCACTTTTGCCTTAGCTCCATCATGCTGGAAAATACATTTTTCGTCACCAAACTGCCCTTGGATGGTTGGAAGAAGTTGCTGTTGGAGGATGTTTTGGTACCACTCTTTATTCATGGCAGTATTCTTAGACAAAATTTTGAGTGAGCCCACTCCCTTGGCTGAGATGCAACTCCACACATGAATGGTCTCAGGATGCTTTACTGTTGGCATGACACAGGACTGATGGTTGTGCCCACCTTTCCTTCTCCCAATAAGCGTTTTTCCAGATGACCCAAACAATCTGAAAGGGGGTTCGTCAGAGAAAATGAATTTACCCCAGTCCTCAGCAGTCCAATCCCTGTACCTTTTGCAGAATATTAGTCTGTCCCTGAAGTTTTTCCTGGAGAGAAGTGGCTTCTTTGCTGGACTTCTTGACACCTGAGCATCCTCTAAAAGTCTTCACCTCATTGTGTGTGCAGACCTGCCTGCTGCCATTACTAAGCAAGCTCTGCACTGGTTGTGCCCCAATCCCACAGTGAATCATCTTTAGGAGACAGTCCTGGCACTTGCTGAACATTTTTGGGTGCCCTGAAGACTTTTTAACAACTTTTGAACCTCTCTCCTTGAAGTTCTTGATAATCTGAAAAATGGTTGATTTAGGTGCAATCTTACTAGCAGCAATATCCTTGCCTGTGAAGCCCTTTTTGTGCAAAGCAGTGATGACTGCACGTGTTTCCTTGCAGCTAACCATGGTTAACAGAGGAAGAACAATGATTTCAAGCACCACCCTCATTTTAAAGCTTCCAGTCTGTTATTCTAACTCAATCAGCATGACAAAGTAATCTTCAGCCTTGCTCTTGTCAACACTTTCACCTGTGTTAACGAGAAAACCACTGGCCTGATGTCAACTGGTCTTTTTGTGGCAGGGCTGAAATGCAGTGGAAATGTTGTTTTTGGGATAAAGTTCATTGTCACGGCAAAGAGGGACTTTGAAATGAATTGCAACTCATCTGATCACTCTTCATGACATTCTGGAGTATACTGCCATCATAAAATTGGGGCAGCCGACTTTGTGAAAATAATATTTGTGTAATTCTCAAAACTTTTGGCCATGACTGTAGTGCTAGAAGTCCAAATAAAGCACAGCTGGTGATGAAAGTCAGGACTAAGGATGGCTTCCCTTGGGCCGCATAAGGACCCACGTCCTAGTTAAGCACCTCATTCAGGGTGTTTTTATTTGAATTATTTAGTTATTTGTTTGTTATTAAGTATTTTCCCTTCTCAGAGCTTGTGAAAGTAAAGAAATAAGGTCTATGGAACCTGTGATAAACCTTTACCTGCAGATTATGAAGAGGTCCATTCTAAACCTAAGGGAAACAATTCATAGCCCCCTGAGCAGTTTAAATAATTGGTTTATTGGATGATGAAATGATTTTTTACTAGAAAGGATTTATATACTATGCAGGGGATGAGGAGAACAAGGTCACCTACAAGTTTGGACGAGATCTGTCTGATTAGAATCCTTTGTTGATCTGGATTGTTTAACCTGGATAATATGGTAATTCTTCTTAACTATACTTATAGATACATGGGGATTAATGAAGCAAGAACATCTTCCTCAATCCAAAATTCCCTTTAAGAAGATTTAGTAAAATAAAACAACTTCTTTCCTGTGCACCTCTCTCTCTCTCTCTCTCTCTCTCTCTCTTTCTCTCTCTCTCTCTCATACTTAAAAATAACATATAAATATTAGTGAGTGAATATCTGCTGTCCATGGACGCAACTTGAGAACTCTTCTAGCTATTATAGCTGAAGCCATAATTTGGCAGAAAAAGTGATGGTATCCAACGATATCTAACAAGGGAAATAAATCCATCCCTGCATAACCTCTGTGCTTTAAAAAAGGTTTTGTCTATATTTCTGCTGATATCTGTATGTAGAGTGTCTCCCCAAAGAATAAATGCCCTAAAACCATTTAAAATAGTTCCAGAAGGAATGTGTGGTTTCTGAAAACATCTTTCAATCTTCCTATCATGAGGAACCCTCAAAGGACCGTCATCTACAAATGGAGTAGCAATTTTTCCTCTACTTTTTTCTCTTGTTTTATCTCTCTCTCTTCTCATTCTCTCTATTTTCTCTTATATTTCTCTCTTTCATCTTATCTCCTGTCAAAGTAACAATTAATTAACAAAATCCCTATATTAACAATTAAGCTCAATAGAATGAACTAATGAACTTGAATTTTATGTGTCTGTGCTTTTAAGTGAACGGACAAACACATATTGAACAATACAGAGAAAAACACGTTATATAACAGATAAGGAACACATGACCATTTTTATTTCACAACACAAAAATAAGGTTCAGAATTAAGATTAATGATAAATGGAATGTAAGCCTTGTCTGGGAAGGTGTGCTTTTGGCAAGGATAATTAGTGCTTCTGGCAATGATGAGCAACATTTTCTAAAAATAATGAGTTAACTAAAGATAAATTGTCAATTGGCATTTGAGATCCTGGGCATTTGTCTGCTTCACCCAGTAAAGACTCTATCTATGTATCATATTTTTTTAACAAAGAATAGAAATATTATATTTTGAAAACCTGCCCATACCAATTATTATTTAAAGAGAAGATTAGAGAAATCTTACTCACTCCTCTTTTCCCACTTCTCTCTCTCTTTCTCTCTCTCTCTCTCTTCAGCCTCAACAACAGATTCCGATACAGACTGATCTTTGCCTCCTGTGGATGATTTCCTCCACCATAGGTCTTTTCTCCTGTGCATGGTGGCATATCCAACGCCTTCGGGTGGGGTACGTTAGTCCTACGCTTATAACACCGAACAACGAGTATATAAACCAAAAAAATCACATGACTATAAGAGCAACATGGTTTAAATGCAGACTTACATTAAAATAGTTATGGGACATTTCCGAAAACACTTACATCCAGACTGGTAGAAATAGCGAACATACTGCATGCCGGCACTTCACTTTGACGTCATAAAACAGAGCGGCATTGAGATTTCTGAATTTAAAGCACCAATAGCAGGACCCGGCGCTTAACCCTGACCCTAACCCTTAGACTAAATTGTGTAGTTTCCGGGTCCTGCCATTGCTGGACCCAGCATAGCAACTTATACAGCTTATATCTGTGGGGAGCACTCAAATATTTTTTTTTTTATTTTTTTAATTTGTGATAGGGCCCTAACCATGACAGTGTCTTGAAGTAAAGTAGTGTTTCTTGTGGTAATTACTTCATGGCCCTAAAATTGGAGAATTACATGCTTTATGGCACAAAGAGACCTTTTTAAATGTCTAGACAGATGAAGTTGGGATGAGGACCAAGGCCATCTTTTTTGTCTAAAGCGGTGTCTATCTTTCTCATTAATTGGGAGATTATAATTTAGTCTTTCTGTCCACAATCGACTGATAACTGAAAAAGGGAGGTGCACAAATTGAATTTAGTCAGAGCAATCTCTGTATATCTATCTAGGATAAAAGAATTTAGGAAAACAGAACAACTTTTTATGATTCTATCAGGACCTTGGAAACAATATGCCCAGTCCAAAAAGACCATCTCGTGGTGGATCAGAGAAGTAATTGTACAGGCATACAAGAGGTTGCCCCAACTTCACAAAGTACTCTCATCGAGAGCCCACCTCTTGGGCATGTAGGGCTCAGGCCTCAACAGTTGATCTCTGCAAATCAATTGGATGGTCATCTGTTCATATCTTCTTCAGATATTATCTGCTGGATGTGCAAAATTGCACCTTGTAGCTGGATATACTCCTAACTCTAAATGTGTTGCAACTATTTATCTAGCATCTATTTAGTATTCTCATTTTACTAAATGTGATACTTGTGATCATGTTATGTGTGTTGCAGTTATAAGTTAACTTATGTATAATGTTACTTTTTTCATTTACTATTACAGCTGGTTCAATTACTCTTATTTTCTGATTATCAATTTCACTCATTTTTAGTCAATAAAGCTGTAGTGTGTTGCACATTGACAGTGTTATACTAATTAAAGCTACTGGATTGGCCAGCAGAGTCTGCTGTCTCATTGTAACAGCAAGGCCTCAGGAGTGACTCATTGTCTCATAATCTGACACAAATAAACAAATTAACAGAAGCACTGCTCTTCCCTCAAGTTAATTTCATAACATTGTAATTCCCTCCCGTACTATTGGTTCCAGCTCTTTCAGGAGAATATTGGGTCACAGGTTTTATACAAAAACATTTTTCTAAGGAATGCAAACATATTTGAAAAATACAGCCATATAGTGTGCTACACACAACTGTGCTTCAGCACTGTTTTAAATGTACCAGGTGTTCATTATTTACATCATAACCTTTGAACAGCAGCACAATTTACCATTTGTCTCCTCTGGGACATAAAGAGGAGGGAAATGGTCATTGAGATAATTTCCAACTTGTTCCTGCTTTTTTAAAATTGGATTGACAACTAATTAAACAGTTCTTTAACTTCCCTGTGGTGGTGTATTAGACAGAGACAACTGTAGATGCTGTATCCTTAATTGTTTAGTGAACTGTACTCAACAATATGGGATCAAACTGGACCAATTATTTGTAAACATATGTGGCAAGCACCTAGCTATGCTCCACAATCCAGTTTGTACTGGTTTCACATTGCTGTGACCACCTTGCAATAGTGATGAAAATAAGTAAAAGTGCCAGTCTCATTATACGACAGTATAAATATAATACTGTCACATTCAACTAGGCATTAACCTGGTCATTTAATTCTATCAGCCTCTAATGGACTGAAAGAGAGGGCTGATCAGACCCTTGAACACTACTTCTGGACCTATGTCTCCAACCATTAAAATGTCTCTCCAGATTTGCTCCGCTATGCACAGATTATATTTAATAATTATGTTCTCTAATTCAATAACAAAACTTGCTTTTTTTAAATTTCTCCTGTGCCCAACCTAAACTATATTGTCAGTTCCCTCTCCTTCTTGAGCGTCTGTGTGGATACCAGCATCTCTGATCACCAAGTTCTGGAAGGTGATGTTTGTCATAAAACATGCGCTGGTAAAGTCAATCAGAAACTATTTTTCAGCAAGGCAGGTGTGAATATCCACCATAATCATCAGGCTAAAGTATTTTCTCTCAGACCTGTTCTTGCTTTAATAAAACATACACAGTTTTCAAAAATATTAATCTTGGTTCTTACCGCCTAGTCCGGCGGTTCCCAAAGTGTGCGCCGCTGCTCCCAGGGGTGCCGCGGCGCTGTCACTGGGGTGCCTTGGGCCAGCCCTAGAAAAAAGAAAGCAAACAGAAACTTACCAATCCGCGCGGCGCTAGGACCCAGCAGCCTCCTCTCTCCCGCAGCTGTCACTGAATATCGACGTCAGTGACAGCTGCGCGAGAGAGGAGGCTGCTGGGTCCTAGCGCCGCGCGGATTGGTAAGTTTCTGTTTGCTTTCTTTTTTCTATAGCTGGCACCTGGCGCGGGGCAGAGGAGGAGGGCAGATGGCAGAGGAGGGGGACAGAGAGCAGAGGAGGAGGGCAGATGGTAGAGGAGGGGGACAGAGAGCAGAGGAGGAGGGCAGATGGCAGAGGAGGGGGACAGAGAGCAGAGGAGGAGGGCAGATGGCAGAGGAGGGGGACAGAGAGCAGAGGAGGAGGGCAGATGGCAGAGGAGGGGGACAGAGGGCAGAGGAGGAGGGCAGATGGCAGAGGAGGGCAGATGGCAGAGGAGGGGGACAGAGAGCAGAGGAGGGGGACAGAGAGCAGAGGAGGAGGGCAGATGGCAGAGGAGGGGGACAGATGGCAGAGGAGGGGGACAGATGGCAGAGGAGGGGGACAGATGGCAGAGGAGGAGGGCAGATGGCAGAGGAGGAGGGAAGATGGCAGAGGAGGGGGACAGAGAGCAGAGGAGGAGGGCAGATGGCAGAGGAGGGGGACAGAGAGCAGAGGAGGAGGGCAGATGTCAGAGGAGGGGGACAGATGGCAGAGAAGGGGGACAGAGAGCAGAGGAGTAGAGCAGATGGCAGATGAGGGCAGATGGCAGAGGAGGGGGACAGATGGCAGAGGAGGGGGACAGAGAGCAGAGGAGGAGGGCAGATGGCAGAGAAGGGGGACAGAGAGCAGAGGAGGAGGGCAGATGGCCGAGGAGGGAGACAGAGAGCAGAGGAGGGGGACAGAGGGCAGAGGAGGGGGACAGACGGCAGAGGAGGGGGACAGACGGCAGAGGAGGAGGGCAGATGGCAGAGGAGGAGGGCAGATGGCAGAGGAGGGTGACAGCGTGAGAGAGGGCAGAAGAGGGTGACAGCGTGAGAGAGGGCAGAGGAGGGTGACAGAGGGCAGAGGAGGGGACAGCGTGACAGAGGGCAGAGGAGAGGGCAGAGGAGGCATCGTGAGAGAGGGCAGTGTGCCTGGATGCAGAGGGGGCAGTGTGCCTGGATGCAGAGGGGGCAGTGTGCCTGGATGCAGAGGGGGCTGAGTGTCTGGATGCAGAGGGGCATTTTTGCATACAACAAAATAAGTATTTCTGTCGTGACCTAAATACTTATTTCAATTTTTTGACCCAACTACTTCTAAAACAGGACTGCTCAGTAATTATTTTGGAGGGGTGCCTTGAAAAAATTTGGAGACTCTAAGGGTGCCGCGAACTGCAAAAGTTTGGGAACCATCTTCATTTGTGTTGACCTTTTCTCTTTCACAAAGCTCCAGGCATTCAAAATTATTTTTCAAATAGCTTCAAAAGAAAATATTTAACCCAATAAAGGTTGTGCATGGTAGATTGTATATTGGTGGGCCATTATTTCCCTGAAGTCATGGAAATCAACACTGTCTGCATTCTATGGGCCTGATTCATTAAGGAAAGTAAAGCCAAAAAAAATGAGTAACTTTGAACCTTGGCAAAACCAATGTCCAATGCAGAACAGTTTGCAAACTATATTGGACATGGGCACATACTTTCATTACCCCCTTAACAACAGCGATAATAGCGTCGGCGATGTAAGTGACGTCATCAAGTCACGCCGGATTCTTGCTTCATCGGGTATGACTACAGTCGCTAGCCTTAACAGTCGTCATCAATCCTCGTCGGGAAGGAATCCTTCGGTATCAAGGGGTCGGAGTAAGTGTTGTCGGGGTAGTCACCATCGACATGCTGACTTTCACCGAAATGTGGCGCACCCCCGACCCCCATGCTGCACTCTATACCTTCTAGATGTATTTACTCCAACTCTAAATGAAGCCTTTAGTATTTTAGTTATCATTTGCCTTTAATGTCAATGTGTAGTGTGGGTGATTTAATGATGAACAGTTTTGCCAGTGTACAGAATATGCCTTTAATGTCAATGTGTAGTATGGGTGATTTAATGATGAACAGTTTTGCCAGTGTACAGAATATACACACATGTGGTTGCCACTACTTACTGCTTCTGTGTCCCCTACAGTCACCAATTCAGAAAATCGCACTCTTCCTGGATTGGAGCGAAGTTTCTCTTTCTTTGCTGCGCTGATGAATGCAGATTTAGGAGACTAAAAAAAAAAATATATAAATATACATACATGTCTGTTGGAGGAGGGGAGACACAGACTGGGGCATAGCCCCTAAAACCCATCATAGTATTTCAATTCCTTGCCAGTATCCTAGGGTTGATGAGACCAGAGCCATGGGCCTCCTATTGCTATGGGCCCCAGATTGTCTCTCCATCCACCTCTATTATAAATCAACAACTATTATACAGAATAGAGGAATTGCAGTATGCAATTGTTTAGGACTGAAAAGTAATGACACTTCCAGGGAAAAATATTTCAAGGAGTGAATAATAAAAACCTGGGAATATCACTCAAAGTTAAGGACAATTAAGATACATATTATATAATGTATCTGCCTATGCCCACATATATAGTAAGAACACTATATGTAAAATATATCCTCATATCTGATGATAATAATTGTGTAAAATTATTTTGAAAGTGCCCCCATGATAGAGTGTTAAACTGTCTGTGAGCCTCATGCATGAAGCACAAAGTTGCCAAGGTGCTGTTCAAGATTCTTTTTCGTAGGGCCATGCGCTTCAGTTTTCACAAGTGCACCTAGAATTGCTCAAATGTAAATAAATGGCGATGACCTACTTTGCAGTACATGGCAGCAGGGTCCAAGAGGTTTGACTGATACACGTATAGTGAAGTAGTATATAATACACCTCTGCTACTGGCTTGCAAGACAGGAGGCAGATTGCATGCACAGTAGTCCTGTCCCATCCTCCCAGTGCAGAGTAAGACAAACAGGATCAAATGCAGTTTCCTATTATGCTGTATGGTCACACACCCTACATTGCACTTACCCAGCTGAAGGAGAAAATCTCAAAAAGCAGTCGCAATGGAGCTCCTAGTTTTGTAGAGCACGATAAAACTATATCTAATTTCAATAATCTTCTTTCGCAAAATGATATAAAGTGGGGGAGAGGGAATAGTTTAATGGCATTCATTGCTGTGTGTAGAGGTGTACAGCTAATTCCACTTTGTAATCAGACTTGCATTTTGCAAAACATCAGAGCTAGTGGAGATTGGGTCTCATCCTATACTTTTAGTGGGAACCATATTGCACCTTTCATATGCCTAAGTAGTTTAAATGTTCCCTTTCTCACATGCATGTATAAGCCATAAATAAGGCTAAGCTAAGCAGTATTATAGGACAAAAGTTATAAAGTTTTACTTAATGAAAGGACTGTCTCTAAAGTGGTAGCAGATTGATGTTTACATTTTTGCACAATGCGCCAATTCATATTCTTCCAATTTGATGCACACCCAGATCCACTTCTAAATTGTGGAGGTGTCTCCAAATACTAGGGAGTAGGTGTCAGGTTACCATGGTGTTAAGGCAGGGGCTCACCAGGCAAGCCTTGTGGGCACCTGCCCACCAGGGCAGGTGATCTGTTATGTTTTTGCTGCTCTGTGTTATATTTTTGCTACTCTTTTGTTTTAGAAGTTCATTCCAGATTTTACTGAATGTTAGAGTTGTTGTGTTTCTGTTGCTGTACAGCCATAATCACCTTGCTTCTTGAGCTCCTACCAGGGTTCCACATTGCAGCTGACTTATCAGTTTTTGAAAGACTCATCACTGCTCACTACCTAGCAGCTGAGCAGTCAACATTTTCCACTCACATGATTTCACCCAGCAACTGATTGGCCAGGACATAAATACAGTCATTGCCATAATTGCCTTGATGGTGTTAGGTTTATCTAGGCTAGTTCCTATAAAAAAAGGGTGGGGGGAAGTTGGAAGTTTAACTGCACAAGTAATTTACTGTATATATTATTGTATTATAATATCCCCTATTGTCAATGTGACTCAAATAATTTTCATATATACTTGGGAAGGTGCTATCCTAATCACTTGTTAGAGCCAAATATATTTACAGAAACAGAGAGAAGGAGTCATTTTAACTGATTAATCTGATTATCTAATATTGAACTTTTATTTAAATTTGCTAAAAAATATATAACAGAATTGTTACCAGAAATATGAATAAGATTTAGCAGCGCAATTTAAAAACAATATAGAAAGAAGAAAAATAAAAATGGTTACATTAAGTGATTAGAAATACTAAATTAGTGATTAGAAATACTAAATTAGTGATTTAAAATATAATGTAGTTGATTACACTCTGTCTGCTATATAGTAGCAGTGAGAGAAACAGTTTAAAGTCCTTCTTCCCTGGGTTATATTCTTAGATGTATACAATTAGTCAATTATATATTTTTTCTTTAGCTCAAATCTGCAATATCTGAGTCTTTCCCTGTACTATTGTCAAGTTAGTCTCAAATTTACATTCTTACATTTACATTCTTATGACCTTTGCTCGGAAGTATAGATGCATAAGCAAAGAGATATAAACTGATGAATGGTAAATTGTAACTGAGATGCTGTCAGTTTTAAAGCATAATTGCAGCTATAATCTCAACCTCAGTTGGACCATTTTGTTTTCCACACTTTCACCAATCAATTAAGCGTAGAGCCAAGAGGTAGGTTCCATTAATCATTCATTCCCACTGTGTCTTAGGTGTCAAGAAGGATAAATTAAGCCGGGCAATGAAGATTGCCTAAATGTAACTGAAATGTCTCAATGACATATCCGTTTAATAAAAACTATGCCTTGTCATAAGTTACTGTTCACTAAAATGCATTGCTAGCTTGGTTGGTACACTTATAACTTGCAGACATTCACTCAAACACAGTCATGCCGATTCACTTTTGGCTGTAAGGTTTTTCAAGGCAGAGATTTTAAAAGTATCGTGATCATCCTATTTAATTACTTTACAGCCACTCCAAACGCACAACGGGCCTGATTCATTAAGGATCTTAACTTGAGAAACTTCTTATTTCAGTCTCCTGGACAAAACCATGTTACAATGCAAGGGGTGCAAACTAGTATTCTGTTTTGCACATAAGTTAAATACTGTCTGTTTTTTCATGTAGCACACAAATACGTGGTAACTTATTTGTACACTGAAACTTAAAGTTGATATTTGTGTGCTCCATGAAAAAACAGACATTATTTAACTTATGTGCAAAACAGAAATCTAGTTTGCACCCCTTGCATTGTAACATGGTTTTGTCCAGGAGACTGAAATAAGAAGTTTCTCAAGTTAAGATCCTTAATGAATCAGGCCCAACGTTACTATAATGTTTGCCACACATGTGTATTAACCCTTAATTGTTCAACTCTGTTAGTCCCACCCATTATAGTCAGGAATCCATAAATACAGATATTTTGTCTCTTACCAAATGAAGACCTCTTCCAATATCATCTTAAATCCTATATTATTTATTTTTTGGTATTTTATTGCATTTAATTTCAATCTGCAACTGACCTAGTAGTTAGCACTTCTGCCTCACAGCACTGGGGTCATGAGTTCAATTCCCGACCATGGTCTTATCTGTGTGGAGTTTGTATTTTCTCCCTGTGTCTGCATGGGTTTCCTCTGGGTGCTCCGGTTTCCTCCCACACTCCAAAAAAACATACTGGTTTGTTAATTGGCTGCTATCAAAATTGACCCTGAGGGGGCGTAACTAGGATGCCATCTCGACTGGTCGCACGTCTCCGAGCTCCCCTCTCCCCGAGACCCTAATCCCTCTATATTTCGGGGTACCCCCGTCATATAACCCCCTTTACCATAGCTTCCTATTTGCGAAGCCTGCCAGCTAACATTCCATACCCGACTTACTGGCTGGGACCTCGGAAAACCGACTCTGAGCCCTCCTGCAGGCAGCTGGGCATCTTTTGCCGGAAGCCCCTCTGAGAGCTGGACCCGCTGCCCTCTCACTGTCGGTATTACATCCAGACCCCCCAGCCTCCTGTGACTCACTGCTAGCTCCATCAGCTGAAGTCAGCGGCCTACTTCCTGTTGAGGCCCCGGACCAACGTTTCAGCCTCCCCGCGGACCCCTACACAAAGTGAACAGAATTGCTGACCTAAGTGAGAGCTGCAACTACCTTACTCTCCCCACCTCCGCTTGCAACACGTGGGGTTTACCTGGAGGACACCACTGCCGCACTTCTGGTGCTTCTAGAGGAGTTTTGGGCAAAGTCCTCAGACCACCAGCACTACAATACTTCCCCATCTCCTCTCACCTTTTTGCTACCAGCTTTGAATAGTAGGGCGCCCCCCTGTCAAAACAAGAGCACCAGTCCCCTCACAGCTGATCATATCTACAAAAGGGGTCATCTAACACAGCTGCATGTAGATCACAGCATCACGCCTGCAGTAGAGTTATCACTGTGTCTGTATAAAAGTCTATATAACATCTACTTGCTTTCTTCTACATTCAACAAGCAGCATGTGCTGCCACCCAGTGGTCATCTTTCATATGTATACTGAAATAAAGGCCATCACATTAATCCTTTATCAGATTCAATAAGAGTCCGTCCTTTGAGGTGAGGCTTGATAGCCATCTGTGTTTGACCCCCTCCAGACGGGCCTGCATAAGACCAAGAAGATAATAGTATCAACCGTCAGTTCATCTTCCACCTGGTAGCTTTTGCCATACTTCAGCTCATCAACACACGTTTTCGGCTACTAACACTGTATGGTGACCCCATCTACCGAATGAGGCCTTGGCACTGAACTTTCTCGCAATGTGGGGGCTCCCGTGTTCCCCTGCAACTTCTCCACCCGGTGAACTACGGATATCTGGGTGCTAACCATGCCTTTCTACTCCCCTTGGCCCTGAACCATTCACAGCAAAGCAACCAGTCTCCCTTCCCTACTACTCCTGCAATGTGTGGACTTTATATTCTGCCGAGATGCCTAGGGGGGGGAAAAAGCCCCAGGAGGAGATCTCCTCCTCTACCTCTCCAAACAGAAAACCACTGCCAGATCCAGTGATCATTCTGATTCGGAGCCAGATACCGAAGACTTTGCTCCAATGACTCGCCGAGATTTTCTATCCCTCCTCAAAGAGCTGAAAGATGTCAAAGCCTCAGTACAAGCCCTCCACTCATTAAAAGCAGATATCGCTGACATAGACGGTAGAACCTATCATCTTGAACACAGAGTGGAGGAAGTGGTGACCAACCAACAATCAGTCGGAACGGATCTCCATCAAATCCGCCAAGATATCGCCCAATTACAAAAAGGAAAAGAAGAGCAAGACAATCGAGCATGATGCAACAATATGAGAATCCGTGGAATACCAGAACAGATTGAACCCGTCCACTTGGACCTCAATCTCAAAAAAAAATTTACACAGCTCTCCCCCTCGAGCATCTTCTCCTAGATAGAGCCCATCGGGCATTGAGACCTCGCTCCCAGGATCTGTCCCAAACTAGAGACGTCATCCTTAGAATGCACTATTTCACGGCGAAAGAAGACATCATGAAGGAAGTCCGCAGTCTCCAGTCTATCATCTTCGACAATGTTAGCCTTCAAATATTCCAAGATCTTTCCCCACTTACTCTAGCCAAAAGAAGAGACTTCAAGCCTATCACCACACTTCTCCACCAATGACAAATCAAATACCGCTGGGGATTTCCCTTTCGCATTCTGATTTGGCATCAGGGTATGATGCTCATGGTCAGAACTCTCTCTGAAGCCCAGGCCCTGCTTCCAAAACTTGGAATTACAACAGAACTTCCAGCCCCTTCCGAATCATCTCCTCTTCCTCAAAGAACAACAAGACCTTCGTCGCGTCAAGCTCCCAGAACCGAATGGTCCACCATACTGGCTTCATCACCACCATCTGATGTACCCTCAGGGACTTGATTTTCCCTGTCAGGTTTTGTCTTTCTATACTCTCAATGTTCTATTCCATTCTCTTCTCCTTGCTACTCTTTTTTTTCTCTGATGTCCGGCCTAAATGCCGCATGTTAGAGAAACCCCGTGTATAACTCGGAATCTCCACCCTTTATTATTATTATCATTTATTTGTTAGACGCCACAAGGTATCCGCAGCGCCGCACACAGTACTAACAGTAGACTATACAGGGTGAAACCATACAGAACAATGAACAAAAAGCACCAATACTTCAGAAACTCCGGCTAGTCATATGCAGTAAAAACGGAGCGGAAGAACAGGTATGGAGACAGGAGGGGAGGGGGCCCTGCTCATAGGAGCTTACATCCTAAGGGAGGGTAAACAGACCAGGCAGAAGAGGAGCCAGTTGAGGCAAGAGGAGAGAAGGGAGGACGAGCAAAGGGAGGAGATGGGGGTTAAGTAGATGGTTGGTAGGCTTTGAAGAAGAGGTGAGTTTTGAGTGCATGTTTGAAGGAGCACAGAGTAGGAGAGAGACGGATGGAACGAGGGAGGTCGTTCCAGAGAAGGGGGGCTGCACGGAAAAAGTCTTGGATTCTGGAGTGGGAAGAGGAGATAAGGGTGGAGGAGAGGCAGCGGTCGTTGGCCGAGCGCAGGGAGTGGGCAGGAGTGTGAATGGAGAGGAGGTTAGAGATATAAGGGGCTGTAGAGTTGGAGAGAGGCTTGTAAGTGGTGGTGAGGAGTTTGAAAAGGATTCTGTAGGGGAAGGGGAGCCAGTGTAAGGCAAGGCAGAGAGGGGAGGCAGAGGAGGAGCGGCGTGAGAGAAAGAGGAGTCTTGCGGCCGCATTGAGTATAGAGCGGAGGGGGGAGAGACGGGAGTGGGGGAGGCCAGTGAGGAGGAGGTTACAATAATCAAGGCGGGAGATGATGAGTGCGTGGATGATAGTTTTGGTGGCATCCTGAGAGAGAAAAGGACGGATGCGGGCGATGTTGCGTAGTTGGAAGCGACAGGCTTGGGCAAGGGAATGAATGTGGGGGGCAAAAGAGAGAGAGGAGTCGAGGGTGACAACCAGGCAGCGAAGTTGGGTGCCAGAGGAGATGGTGGTGTTGTTGACGACAATAGAGAGGTCATCGTGGGGTGGGTGACTGGGCGGAGGAAAGAGAGTAAGTTCAGTTTTAGAGATATTGATTTTGAGAAAGCGCTCGGACATCCAGGAGGAGAAGGCGGAGAGGCAATCGGATACCCGAGCGAGGAGGGTGGAGGAAAGATCAGGAGAGGAGATATAGAGTTGAATGTCGTCAGCATAAAGGTGATACTGAAGACCAAAGGAGGAGATGAGAGCACCAAGGGAGGAAGTGTAGAGCGAAAAGAGTAGAGGGCCAAGAACAGAGCCCTGCGTGACTCCTACGTGGAGAGGGTAGGGGGAGGAGCAAGCACCAGACGTGGATACAGAGAAGGAGCGATTAGCGAGGTATGAGGCGAACCAGGCATGGAAAGAACCAGAGAGGCTGAGAGAGAGAAGAGTTTGCAGCAGGAGGGGTGGTCCACAGTGTCACAGGCTGCAGAGAGGTCAAGGAGGATGAGTACGGAGAAGTGACCCTTGGATTTGGCTGATAGGAGATCATTAATAACCTTGGCCAGGGCAGTTTCAGTAGAATGGAGGGGGCGGTAGCCAGATCGGAGAGGGTCAAGGAGGGAATTGTCCACAAGGTGACTGTTTAGGTGGCTGCAGACAATCCGCTCAAGTAATTTGGAGGCATAGGGGAGAAGAGAGTTAGGGCAATAATTAGCAAGAGAGGTGGGGTCAAGATTGGGTTTTTTGAGGATAGGAGAGATAAGAGCGTGTTTAAAAGAAGAGGGTACTACACCAGAGGAGAGTGATAGGTTGAAAAGGTGTGCTAGGTAAGAGCAGGCCGTTGGAGAGAGAGAGCGAAGGAGGTGGGAGGGGATGGGATCGAGAGGGCAGGTAGAGGTTGAAGAGGAAAGAATAAGGGAGCGAACGTCTTCACCGGTTGTAGGGCTGAAGGAGCACTAGAGTTGGTTGATGGGGGGAGGTGAAGTGATGAGGGAGAAGGGGAGGAGAAGATGTTCAGTCTGATGGCCTCAATTTTGGAAGAGAAGAAAGCGGCGAAGTCAGAAGCGGAGAGGGAAGGCAGGACAGATGGGTAGGGGGGAGAGGAGGGAGCTGAAGGTGGCAAAGAGGCGGCGGGTATTAGAGGACTGAGAAGAAATGAGGGACTTAAAGAAGGATTGTTTAGCAAGGGAGAGGGCAGAGGAGAAAGAAAAGAGTATGAATTTAAAGTGGAGGAAGTCAGCTAGGGAGCGAGATTTCCTCCAGTGGCGTTCATCAGTGCGAGAGCATCTTTGGAGGAAACAGGTGAATTTTGAGTGCCATGGTGGGGGAATAATGCAGTGTCGGCGGATAGAAGAGGCCAGGGCAACAGCGTCCAGGGCAGTGGTGAGGGAGTGATTGTAGAGAGAGGAGGCCTGGTCGGGACAGGCCAGGGAGGGAAGGGGTGAAAGGAGAGTTTCGAGAGTGGAGGACAAGGAGGTGGGGTCAATAGCATCCAGGTTACGTCTAGTGAGGGTGGCTTTGGGCGAGGCAGGAGCAGGGGAGGAGGACAGAGTGAAGGAGAGGAGGTGGTGGTCAGATAGCGGGAAGGGAGAGTTGAAGAAGTCAGAGAGATCACAGAGATGAGAGAAGACAAGGTCAAGGGAGTTACCAAGACAGTGGGTGGGGGAAGAGGTCCACTGAGTAAGGCCTAGGGAGGAGGATAGGGCGAGAAGTTTAATGGTGGTGGGGTCAGAACAGTTGTCAATAGGGATATTAAAGTCGCCAAGTATGATAGAGGGAAGGTCAGAGGAAAGGTAGTGGGGGAGCCAGGCAGCGAAGTTATCAAGGAAAAGGGAGGAGGGGCCTGGGGGATGGTAGATGACGGAGACACGGAGGTGGATGGGGAGAAGAGATGGATGGAGTGTACTTCACTACAACCTTAGTGGGATTCCCCTCATTAATTTGCTCTGTGGCTCCACACTGATTTCCCACCTCCTCGCAGTTCTAAGCCCCACATCTTCCCACACTGTTTGTTATCAAGTTTACTCTTATGATACTCCTCCTACACTTTCCCAGTATGCTTGATTAAACTGGAGGGGCCTACATAGGTACATAACGTTAATTTACGATATTTACTGAATTTAATGTTTCATAGGTTACTTGTACGGGTTTGTTAGTCTTCTCTTAAGTTATTTGGGGTACTTGGCTCCCGTCTGCTTTTCTCCCCTATGGGGATTGGGCCCACTGGACCTGAGATACCCTAAATCACACTGTCTTATGTTCGTTGGCAGTCCTGTTCCATAACATATCTGCTGGGTGCTCTTGTGTCGCAGCTTCTCTACATATGCACCATTTTATTGTTCGCGCTGATGCCTTCCTAATCTATTGGCACTACTCACCCACCTGACCTGTTTCAGACGAGGGTGGGGACTGTCGCACGAGACCACCCGACCATTTACTAATTTTTGTTTTATGGCATTACCATACGATACCACTTTACCTTGTTCAACTTTAAAATACATGACCATACTGTTTTAGTACTGTTTATTATATTAGAGTGGCCCACACAGGAACACCACCTGATACTACCATACTTATCCATTTTGGATTGTTTCCCTTAGTATTATACAGGCATGTTAGTCTTACCTATTGTTATTGGGATGCCACCGGATCTTGTCGGTCTATCACCCCCTTTGGGGTTGGTGACCGCTTGACCTGAGGTCCCCTATACTATAACGAATTGTGATCTCTTGTAATTCGGTTTTTTAATATTTTTTGCTGGCTGCTCGTGTGACGCAGGTTCTCTCCATAGAACCTATCTGATTGGTGATGCCTACCTAGTCACTCTGCATCATCCTATTACCTGACTTGTTTCGGATGGGAACTGCTACACGGGACCACCCGATTACTTATTAATGTTACCTTTATTGCAGTGGTACCTGTTACTACTTTATAGTGTTTTATTATAAAGTGTTTGCTTGCATTGTTATGTTTTGTTTCATACTCCTATTTTTCTCTATATCCTTGCCCTCTCTCCTCCGCGCTCACGACCCTCCCCTCCCCCCCATCTCATCCCACCTCAAATCACACTCCACACTTTTGCTATCCCTTCCTTCCTCTTAGGTTGCTTCGCCCACTACCCACATCTAACCCCTCTGCAATACTTTCAGTTCAGATACCCCAAGGGGATACATCCTCCTGATCAGTCTGCTTGGATCCATGCGATGCGTCTATTGGATGCCTCGCCGCGCTTCCCTGGAGCTGTAAGCTCCTTTGCTGACCTATGTTCTCCCCCAGTACATAGTAACCTCTCCCGATGTTGGCGCCATTGGTCCCGGCCTTCTTTGCTGAGTGACCCACTCCATGCCCTTCCCCTATCAATAACCTTTCCCTATCTCCAATCGACCACATGAAACATTCAGACTTAACTCCCTCGCATACCTTCCCCTCCTTTAACCGGCCACACTTTGTCAAGCTCTCTCTCAATCTTTTTCCTCCTCGCTGCACATGGGTCTTAGAGTCCTCTCATTTAATGTTAAGGGGTTGAATAGCCCCCAGAAAAGAGGTAAGCTTTTTACTACCCTCAAACTCCACTCGGGTGATTTAATTTTCTTACAAGAAACACATTTCCAACACAATTCCCATCCTGAGCTCCGCTCAAAAGCATACCCTGATACACACCATGCATGCGATCACTCTACTAAAAAACGGGGAGTCGCAATCTTATTTGCCCACCATCTTACTTTCAAACCCATGGTTTCCCTGGCAGATAGAGAGGGTAGGTACCTTATTTTGGTAAACCGAACACAGAAAAAACAGCGCTAGAAATACATATAGGTGTGGCCAATTAAAAAAGTACAAAGACCAAGGCAGAATAAAATATTAACAATTTATTATAAACATATATTGAAATCCAGTGTAAAATACGGAGACATAACTCCTAATGTAAAAATGATTCTGTTGGTTCTGTTGACAATTAATTGCAATGAAGACAATTAGGCATGGATAATCACACTAACTCGTCATATTGATTGGCACAGTTCCAAATGTGTCCTGGGAGCAAAATATAGAGGTAATAAACACTGAGGATATCCCGGTATAGAAGAGTCAATTGTAAAGTCCAGCATATAATAGAAAGTGTAGACCATATGTACTCACGGTCCTCTTCTATGCTGTTAATATGTAACTCTCCGGAATAAGATCTCCTGAAGCTATCCGCTGCTAGTAATGGGATTCTCCTGTAAGTGAGTCCTCCTAGCGGTATGAACCGCAATTCTCCCGCGATTGGGTAGTTACCAACATGTGACACTGATGCTGTGTATGCAGAAAATCTGCCCGGGCAAAAAACGAAGAGCAGTGTGAGATGGTTCCTTTATTGAAGCCAATAGTTATTTATCCAGGAGGATCTCCACAAAACTCAGTGTTCCCTTTGCAAAATCAATCTAGAGCCAAACCCAGCCCTCAGGAACACCTAACAGTTTGTGTGAGCTTATTTTGGTAGGCAAAATTAACAACAAACTTTACACCCTCGTTAATGTTTACGCCCCTAACCAACACCAGAACTGCTTTTTTCCAAACTAGATGTCTTAGTGTCCCGCCTGCGCCATGGAGATCTTATCGTAGCGGGAGACTTTAATACTGTCTTGAATCATTCCTTGGACCGTTCCACCCCTGTGGCCGCACCCCCTGCCGTTTCTGACCCACTATCCTCTAAGTCCCTCCTCAGTCTCATGAAATCCCAGCTTCTCTATGACTACTGGAGAGTGAGAGAACCGACCGCGCGTGACTATACATACTACTCTCCACCACATCATTCTTGCTCATGCATAGACATAATCCTGCTCAGCCATGACTTGGCACTAAACCTCCAGGCAGCTCAAATTCATCCGATGATGTGGTCTGATCATGCTCCTATTTCTATTGACCTCTGCGGCCGTTCAGTCCACCCCCGCCCCAAGACGTGGCACCTCAATGATTCTTTACTTCACAATGCAGAAATACTCTCCCAGCTCAAGGCTTGTCTCAAAGAATTTTTCAAACTCAACGACACCCCGGATATTTCTAGAACAACTCTTTGGACGGCACATATGGCAGTCCTGACGGAACATTTACTCAGCATTGCCTCTAAGAAGAAAAAAGAAACCCTCACCTTGACTAACGATCTATCCCTTAAACTTCAATCCCTGGAAGCCCAACTTAAGGCTGCTCCCGACCCCACCACTTTGTTAGCCCTCCACGAGACCAAAGCCCGGCTAGATCTCCTTCTTTCTAAACAGGAAGCCAATCGCCTTAAATGGCTTCGACAATCAAGGGATTGGCGAATAGCAGATGTGGTGCCGTTGTTTAAAAAGGGGACGAGATCACAACCAGAGAATTATAGACCTGTAAGCCTGACATCAATAGTGGGGAAACTACTGGAAGGTATTTTAAGGGACAGTATTCAGGATTACTTGGTACGCAATAAAATTATTATTGGGAATCAACATGGATTTCTAAGGGATAGGTCATCTCAAACTAATCTAATTAGTTTCTACGAGGAAGTTAGTGGGAACTTAGACCAGGGCAGGACAGTAGATGTGGTCTACTTAGATTTTGCAAAGGCCTTTGATACAGTGCCACACAAGAGGTTGGTTTACAAAATAAGGGAACTGGGTCTAGGAATCAAAATTTGTACTTGGATTGGAAACTGGTTAGAGAATAGGGAACAGAGAGTTGTGATAAATGGAACATTTTCTAATTGGTCAAAAGTCTTAAGTGGAGTACCTCAAGGTTCCGTGCTGGGGCCACTGCTTTTTAATATATTTATTAATGACCTTGGTGATGGTTGAGAGAGTAAAGTTTCTATTTTTGCAGATGACCCTAAACTCTGTAAGGTAATAAAATCAGAGCAAGATGTAGCTTCTCTACAGAGAGACTTAAATAAACTGGAGGATTGGGCGGCCAAATGGAATATGAGGTTTAACTTAGATAAATGTAAGGTTATGCATTCAGGGATCAAAAACAAGAACGCAATCTATAAATTAAATGGAATTAATTTAGGAGAATCTATAATGGAAAAGGATTTGGGAGCGCTCGTAGACAGTAGACTTAGAAATAGTGCTCAATGTCAAGCAGCGGCTGCAAGGGCAAACAAAGTATTGGCATGCATAAAAAGGGGCATAGATGCAAGGGAAGACAGTGTAATTTTGCCACTGTATAAATCATTGGTAAGACCTCATCTTGAATATGCAGTACAGTTCTGGGCACCACTCTATAAAAAAGATCATTTGGAACTAGAAAGGGTTCAGAGAAGGGCGACTAAATTGATATAGGGTATGGAGTCATTAAGTTATGAGGAAAGGTTAGCCAGTTTAGGCATGTTTACTTTAGAAAAGAGGCGTCTAAGGGGAGATATGATTACTATGTACAAATACATTAGGGGTCAATACAGAGAGCTTTCATGGGAACTTTTTACCCCAAGGACCATACACAGGACACGTGGTCACCCCCTAAGGTTAGAGGAGAGGAAATTTCACAACCAGCAAAGGAAGGGGTTCTTTACATTAAGGGCAGTCAAGATATGGAATTCATTGCCAGTGAAGGTTGTGATGGCAGATTCAATAGATATGTTTAAGAAAGGTGTCACGGGCACTAGGAGTCTTTACCCAGGGATCACCAGGTGGTAGGCTTACCAGAGCAATGTAGATGGTAATAGGGTACTCTGGTAGCTGGGTGATCACGGAACAGGAAATAGTAGATGATGAGATGCTCAGGAAAGTCTATGACTAGCAGCACTGGTAATATGGAGGTAATAATACACGAGGAACTGTATGGACAAGGGCACGTGAAGGTAGTCAGTGGTCTGCGATAGCAAGTTGTACCACTGCTATAGTGAGGAGGAATGTCCAACAGAAACAAGGAGGTGATGAGAGTCAGCGGTCTACGGATAGCAAGTTGTACCGCTGTCTGAGTGAAGGAATGGAATCCAAGTGGAGGTATCCGGGTAGTCAGTGGTCTGCGGTAGCAAGTTGTACCACTGCTATGTGAGAGGATACTGGAACAGGTGATACAGGAAACAGGGATCAGTGGTCTGTCATCAGCAAGTTGTACCACTGAATATATATGTGAGGAGGTGCACGGGGAGAGACTGCAACACAGGATATACACAGGCACCTTATACACGATCCACAGTAACATGCACAATATATATAAATGACTGAACAGGTCTGCAAATATAGAAAGTCTCTTGAAGTAGTCCAGCACAAGTTAACACAGTCAATGATGGCAATAGACTCAGCGGATAGCAGACTCCAGAGGAGAACCAACACAGTCCAGCAAGATATGCAATACACCAGCACAGTCAATGAGAAGTATGCATACCGTGGTTCAGAAGCAGGCAGTCAGATAGGAGTGCAGCGATACCTGAGCGGCAGGAGGCCGGCTGGATGAGAAGTCCCTGGATAGATGAGGCAGCGGTCTAGTAGGTGCAGCGCACAGGTAAGTAGACCAACAGGGACACGAATCCACAGGAATCAGTAACACGTGGAACTGGACTCATGGAGGACCCAGGAGAATGGAGATGATCCAGCAGAGGAGTAGTTGATGAGATACGAATCCAATGCTGACAGGAGGGTAGAGACCAGCGGGACACGTGAAGGCGTGGAGAGCGGATCAGCAGTAGATGGACGATAGCGCGGTCAGCAGCAGCAGGACTCTGCGGGTACACGGAGGTAACCAGTAGCAACCAATAGGTGTCAGTAGCGATGGAACACGGGAGAGCAGAGTAGACCAGGAGCTGTTGATCACGGAGAGTAGCCGATGGCAATGAGAGCAGCAGTCTCGAGGAAACACAGGAGAGCTGAGAAGAGACTGCAGTGCACAGGGGCAGCGGATAGGAATCAGCTAACTGTCACGATGATGAACACAGGCGAGTTGCAAGCTGGAGGCTGTAGTGCACAGAGGCAGCGGATAGGAATCAGCTAACAGTCACGATGATGAACACAGGCGAGTTGCAAGCTGGAGGCTGTAGTGCACGGAGGCAGCGGATAGGAATCAGCTCACAGACTTGATGAGGAACAGGTGAGTGGATGTGAAGTAAAGGCTGGAGTGCACGGAGGCAGCGGATAGGAACCAGCAAACAGTCACAATGAAATATAATAGCGTTGATGTGGTTTAGAAGACTGTAGTGCACGGAGGCAGCGGATAGGAATCAGCAAACAGTCACAATGATATATAATAATGTTGAAGTGGTTTGGAAGACTGTAGTGCACGGAGGCAGCGGATAGGAATCAGCTAACAGTCACGATGATACAGTTGATGGTAGAAGTGGTATGGGAACCACAGTAGTAGAAGTGGTTTGGAAACCACAGAGGTAGAAGTGGTTTGGAAACCACAGGAATCAGCAGCGCTGAATACACGAGGAATACAGGAACACCTTCAGAGACTCATGAGGAATGAGACTCCAAGATCAGGCAACGTGGTGTTGACCACAGGTGCTTAATATAGGGAGTGTTGCCTGATCTGCCAATTGAGTTAAAGGGACATACACTGAAGTATAGGAAAGGGCTGCGCATGCGCAGACCCTCAGGATGGAGGACGGCCACGGTTCCTAAATGTCCGGGAGGAGGCACTCACGGTCTGGTGAGTGACAGTACCCCCCCTTTTAAAGGTGGGCACAGAACGCCTGGAACCGGGTTTGTCCGGATTTTTGGAATAAAACTTCTTCAAAAGGGCAGGAGCATTAAGATCTTCAGCTTTGATCCAAGAGCGCTCCTCAGGACCAAAGCCCTTCCAATGAACGAGGAAACGGAGGACTCCTCGCAAAATTTTTGCATCCAATACCTCAGTAATCTCGAAATCCTCCTCCTGATGAACTTGAACTGGCTGCGGAGCTGAGGGAGGAGTTGAGAAACGGTTGATGATAAGAGGTTTGAGTAAAGACACATGGAAGGCATTGGAAATCCGAAGATTCTTAGGAAGAAGAAGTTTAACACATACTGGATTGATTACTTGAATGATCCTATATGGACCAATAAAACGAGGGGCGAATTTCATAGATGGAACCTTCAAACGAATATTTTTGGTAGATAACCAGACACGATCTCCAATTTTTAGTGGTGGAATAGCCCGCCTCTTCTTATCTGCGAAAGACTTATATTTGTTAGATGTCTTCTTTAAACAGGTTTTGACCTGAGACCAGATATTTTTGAAGGTCTGACAAGCAGTCTCCACAGCAGGAACTTGGGTGGGAGGGAGGGCAGGAAATTCCGGAAAAGACGGATGGTGACCGTGAACCACCAGCACTTGACTTTTTGAAGATGACTCCTGAGATCCATCTTCAACGTCCGATGACGTCACGAACGCCCGATGAGGAGGAAGGCGTTCAGACTGAACCTTATCACACAGATCCGTAGATGAAGGATCCTGTGGAGGAGGACCTGGTGGAATAGACGAATGCTGTCTTTTGAATGAAACCATTTGAGAGAGACAACGATGATGACATTCAGCTCCCCAAGATGTAACTTGAGAAGTGCGCCAGTCAATCTGGGGAGAATGACATTGAAGCCATGGAAGGCCTAAGACAATCGGACTTGTCGTAACAGGAAGAATTAAAAACGAAATCTCTTCATGGTGTAGCCCACCAATCTGAAGCGTTACTGGAGACGTACTCTGGGTGATGAGACCATTGATGAGACGTGATCCATCCATAGCAGTCACAGTAATCAGTGTTTTCAAAGTAATCACTGGTAGGGACCATTGATTCACTAGGGATTTAGAAATGAAATTTCCTGCTGCTCCAGAATCAATCAATGCCTGTGACTCAAAGGATTTGGTAGCAAAGGAAATCGTAACATCAAAAGCGCAGGCTTTTAATTTCGTAGAAGATGGAGAGGACTCCAGGAACCCTAACCTTATCTCCCCAGTATTGTTTAGAGCCCGGCATTTCCTGGGACAAGAATTGAGCATATGCGTAGAATCGGCACAATAGATACAGAGTCTATTCTTTACTCTTCGTTTCCTCTCCTCTGAAGATAATTTGGAACGTCCTATCTCCATGGGGATCACAGAGGGTGAAACTGGACGAAATTGAGGGTTAGAACGAAGAGGTGCTTTAGCAGAAGTTGTTTTCTCAGCCTCTCTTTCACGAAATCTCATATCAACACGATGGCATAGAGAGATCAAATCTTCAAGTGACGAAGGAAGCTCTTGAGTAGTCAGTGCATCTTTAATTCTATCGGAAAGCCCCTGCCAGAAGGCGGCAACTAGGGCTTCAGTATTCCACTGAAGTTCAGAGGCTAAGATCCTAAATTGAATGACGTACTGGCCTACTGTATGAGATCCTTGTCGTAAACGGAGGATGCTGGAAGCAGCGGAGGTCACACGACCTGGTTCATCGAACACACTTCGGAATGTAGAAATGAATTTGGCACTATCTTGTAATATTGGATCGTTTCTTTCCCACAGAGGGGAGGCCCAAGCCAGGGCTTGTCCTGAAAACAAAGAGATAAGATAGGCCACTCTGGAACGATGGGTAGAAAAATTTTGAGGTTGGAGCTCAAAATGGACTGAACATTGGTTAAGGAAACCCCTACAAGTTTTGGGGTCTCCATCGTATTTTGACGGAGTAGGCAGGTGAAGCGTGGAAGCTGTAGACGCCTGGGATGGCACTGGGGAAACGGAGGAAAGCACAGGAGCCTCAGTAGTAGCTGTCACAGTCTGTCCAGATGTTCCTTGGGAGGTTAATGACTGATAACACTGAAGTAACAGCTGTTGGCGGGCATCCTGTTGCTCCACACGGCTGACCAGATGCTGCAGCATCTCTTTGGCGGTAGGTTCCGTATCTGGGTCTGTCATGGCCTGATCTTACTGTCACGGGCACTAGGAGTCTTTACCCAGGGATCACCAGATGGTAGGCTTACCAGAGCAATGTAGATGGTAATAGAGTACTCTGGTAGCAGGGTGATCACGGAACAGGCAATGGTAGATGATGAGATGCTCAGGAAAGTCTATGACTAGCAGCACTGGTAATATGGAGGTAATAATACACGAGGAACTGTATGGACAAGGGCATGTGAAGGTAGTCAGTGGTCTGCGATAGCAAGTTGTACCACTGCTATAGTGAGGAGGAATGTCCAACAGAAACGAGGAGGTGATGAGAGTCAGCGGTCTACGGATAGCAAGTTGTACCGCTGTCTGAGTGAAGGAATGGAATCCAAGTGGAGGTATCCGGGTAGTCAGTGGTCTGCGGTAGCAAGTTGTACCACTGCTATGTGAGAGGATACTGGAACAGGTGATACAGGAAACAGGGATCAGTGGTCTGTCATCAGCAAGTTGTACCACTGAATATATATGTGAGGAGGTGCACGGGGAGAGACTGCAACACAGGATATACACAGGCACCTTATACACGATCCACAGTAACATGCACAATATATATAAATGACTGAACAGGTCTGCAAATATAGAAAGTCTCTTGAAGTAGTCCAGCACAAGTTCACACAGTCAATGATGGCAATAGACTCAGCGGATAGCAGACTCCAGAGGAGAACCAACACAGTCCAGCAAGATATGCAATACACCAGCACAGTCAATGAGAAGTATGCATACCGTGGTTCAGAAGCAGGCAGTCAGATAGGAGTGCAGCGATACCTGAGCGGCAGGAGGCCGGCTGGATGAGAAGTCCCTGGATAGATGAGGCAGCGGTCTAGTAGGTGCAGCGCACAGGTAAGTAGACCAACAGGGACACGAATCCACAGGAATCAGTAACACGTGGAACTGGACTCATGGAGGACCCAGGAGAATGGAGATGATCCAGCAGAGGAGTAGTTGATGAGATACGAATCCAATGCTGACAGGAGGGTAGAGACCAGCGGGACACGTGAAGGCGTGGAGAGCGGATCAGCAGTAGATGGACGATAGCGCGGTCAGCAGCAGCAGGACTCTGCGGGTACACGGAGGTAACCAGTAGCAACCAATAGGTGTCAGTAGCGATGGAACACGGGAGAGCAGAGTAGACCAGGAGCTGTTGATCACGGAGAGTAGCCGATGGCAATGAGAGCAGCAGTCTCGAGGAAACACAGGAGAGCTGAGAAGAGACTGCAGTGCACAGGGGCAGCGGATAGGAATCAGCTAACTGTCACGATGATGAACACAGGCGAGTTGCAAGCTGGAGGCTGTAGTGCACAGAGGCAGCGGATAGGAATCAGCTAACAGTCACGATGATGAACACAGGCGAGTTGCAAGCTGGAGGCTGTAGTGCACGGAGGCAGCGGATAGGAATCAGCTCACAGACTTGATGAGGAACAGGTGAGTGGATGTGAAGTAAAGGCTGGAGTGCACGGAGGCAGCGGATAGGAACCAGCAAACAGTCACAATGAAATATAATAGCGTTGATGTGGTTTAGAGGACTGTAGTGCACGGAGGCAGCGGATAGGAATCAGCAAACAGTCACAATGATATATAATAATGTTGAAGTGGTTTGGAAGACTGTAGTGCATGGAGGCAGCGGATAGGAATCAGCTAACAGTCACGATGATACAGTTGATGGTAGAAGTGGTATGGGAACCACAGTAGTAGAAGTGGTTTGGAAACCACAGAGGTAGAAGTGGTTTGGAAACCACAGGAATCAGCAGCGCTGAATACACGAGGAATACAGGAACACCTTCAGAGACTCATGGGGAATGAGACTCCAAGATCAGGCAACGTGGTGTTGACCACAGGTGCTTAATATAGGGAGTGTTGCCTGATCTGCCAATTGAGTTAAAGGGACATACACTGAAGTATAGGAAAGGGCTGCGCATGCGCAGACCCTCAGGATGGAGGACGGCCACGGTTCCTAAATGTCCGGGAGGAGGCACTCACGGTCCGGTGAGTGACAAAAGGGTTAGACAATTTTTTAGCGGAAAGGTGTATCAAGGGATACGACCGTTAATTAAAATGAAGGATAGTAGTGGATATAGGGTAAAAATAGGACTGCAATATTGAGTCTGGGGGGATTTTCACAATTGAAACAGATTGGCGGTTGCTTACTCTGGATTAATTTCAAATATAAGTGCAGGATCGCAGGAGATCCAAAATAGGTTGAACTTGATGGACTGATGTCTTTTTTCAACCTCATCAACTATGTATGTTACTATGTTACTATGTATGTAATCCTTTTATGAAAAAGGGGACAAGGCGGACAAAATTCTAGCGGCACGTCTTCGATCAGCCAGGACCCATAAAAATATTATATGGATCCGTGATCCCAACAACCAACTTCTTCACGACCCCGCTGCTATCAGGGAAGCCTTCCAACAATACTATTCCGCCCTTTACAACCTCCCAGCTACCTCTGTCCCTTCCTCACAGCAACCCAACGCCGTGCTGATTTCAGATTTCCTTGCTACAGCTAAACCCCCTAAACTATCCCCTCAAGCCCTCCAACACCATAATGAATAAATCTCATTAGACGAAATCCAACTCGTTATTAAATCACAAAAAAGTGGCAAATCCCCGGGCCCCAATGTCTTGTCTTTGCAGCAGCTTGAAGCCAAAATATTAGTGGTCCCAAAAGAGGGAAAAGACCCACTTCTTTGCGGCACCAGGCTTCACTGGTGACTTTCTCACTCGCGTCCCGGCACTGTACTCCTCACCCTAGGCCAAAGTCCTGATCAATGGTATACCCTCAAATTCGATAGCCATTCAAAACGGAACAAGGCAGGGTTGCCCTCTCTCTCCCCTCATTTTCGCTCTAGTGACCGAACCACTGACCTCTCAAATCCGATCTAACCCCAGCATTTGGGGCATTTAGGTGGGGGACATTAACTCTAAAGTTTCGCTTTTTGCAGATGATGTCCTACTTTCGCTTTCTCAGCCGGCCATTTCCCTCCACAACCTCTATAAGGTTCTCCAGACCTACAGTGTGATATCTAACTATAAAATAAAATACACAAAATCAGAGGCCATGCTGATCCATGTCGTCGTCCCCCACCCCGGGAGGCTGAGGTGTTGCGGTCCTCCTTCAAATTTAAATGGCAGGCCAGTGAAATAAAATACTTAGGAGTCTATCTTACATCTCGATATGACCTACTTTACCAGGAAAACTTCCCATCCCTACTTTCCAAAACACTATCTGATCTGACTTCTTGGAACCATCTCATTATCTCATGGCTGGGCAGGGGCATAGCAGACAAAATGAATATCAGACCCAAATGGCTATATCTCTTCCAAATCCTACCAGTTGCTGTCCCCGCCACCCTCCTATCTAATATCCAAAAAGCTCTGACTCATTTCATCTGGAATCACAGGCCCCCAAGGGTCTCGCTCAATGTTCTGAAAAAGCCATATATATCCCTCCCTGACTCCACCCCGCTATGGGGTCTACCCCCTATACACCGTCCCCCCCCACTTCCAAATTACTCCCTACCACTAAATTTAACATCAAGGTTTGGGATTCTCACTCCTTTAAACTAAAACTTACATCTGCCCTTTCCCCCCGACTCCCATTTGGTTTAACCCTATATTCCTTCCTGGCCTCTCCAAGGTAAGACACCGCCTTTGGGCTCAAGCTGGCCTCAAATTCCCGTTGGATTTCTCGAAACAAGGCCAATGGCTCACACTAGCGGAAATTCAACCTCACCCCCCAGCTCGAATGTTTAACCCTTTTGAGTTCTTTCAAATAACCCACTTTTTGAGATCCCTACCACCTAAATATTTACTACGCCCCCTCACCCCGTTCGAGAACCTTTGCAAACTCAACCCCATGGATAAGGGTATGATATTGCAACTTTATAATATCTTTCTCGACTCCACTATCCATCCGCAACTCTCACATGAAGCTGACTGGGAGAGGGATCTTGGTCGTCCCCCTAGATGAGGAGGCCTGGGAGGACATGAGACTGGGGATATCCAAAAGCTCCATATTGACCAAACTCAAAGAAACATTCTATAAAATTTATTATCGTTGGTACTATACCCCCACCCGACTCCATACAATGTTCCCTTCAATGTCACCTGACTGTTGGAGGGGTTGTGGCCACAGGGGATCAATGCTACCATCTGGTGGACTTGTCCAGTTATTACTCCCTTCTGGGACGCGATCCATGGCTTCATCAACACTCTATTTGAAGCTCCCGTGGCGAAAGATTCTTGGATTTTCCTCCTTTGTTACCCTCCCCCAGACCTTGACAAATGTTCTAGAAAACTAACAGCACACATCCTCACAGCCACCAAATCCCTTATAGCCCTTAACTGGAAATGCAGCTCTTCTCCATCTCTATCTACTCTCAAAAAGCAAATATGGCATGTGGCAGCCATGGAAGAGATTACTAATTATTTACACGATACAGGTTACACTTTCAACCAAGTGTGGGCTCCTTGGCAGTTCATTCCCTTCTGGCCCTTAACGACTTCGTCATGACCCATGTGCGGCGATCAGGACTCTGCTCCTGTTATGCCATCTTCTGATCCTCTAACATTTACATTTTATTCCTTTCTCGATCTTACCCCTGCATTAGTCTTTGTGGTCCCCCCCCTCCCTTTCCCTTCTAATTTTCCTTCACCCCTTCTCCCCATTCTACCTTTTGTATTATTGTCTCATATACTAAAACAAAAGCAAAAAAAAAAATATGTAAATATGGTCAACTTATGTTTCAAGTAGTCAAAGGGCGCCTTTGCTGGATACTACTACAATGTTAATGTCCTTCTATGTGTACATTGTAAACATTTTACTTCATTTTGTATACGCCTTTTATTGACTGACCATCCAAAAGAAAGAATTAAAAAAAAAAAAAAAGACCCTAGTCTCTCCCTCTCTGTCTGTCTGTGTGTGTGTTTGTCTATATTAGGGCATTTAGACTGTAAGCTCCAATGGGGCAGGGACTGATGTGAATGAGTTCTCTGTACAGCGCTGCGGAATTAGTGGCGCTATATAAATAAATGATGATGATGATGATGAGTAAATATTTCTAATACATCATATGTCCATCAAATTGCTTCAACCTGCATCTAGCAGCTCCATTTCTCCATCTGCATGTGTCGTACTAGTATTGATATTGATTTTTTCATGATTACCTCTATTATACATTCATCCTACATTGCTGATATAAAGTGATGCTTGTAACTTAGCTATTTAATTACTAAATGTTTCATTCCTGCAATTCAATTGGAGGAGGCTCCATCGCAGTCTGTTCTCATATTCCGTATGTAATGCAATGTAACGCATACTTATCTACTTTCAAATAGTGAAGTCCGGGAGAACCCGGACAGGGGCATGACTAGAGGGCGGGAGGGCGCATCATTTTAGCACCGCCCCTCAATGTAAATGATGTTTTGTCTCGGGGACGGGGCCAAAATGGCACGATTCACAGCGAATCGCATTATTTTGGCTAGCAAATGCGGGATGCGGGAGACTTGCCTGTTCTGCTCTCCCGGGAGACCTACTCAGATTTCGGGAGTCTCCCAGACATTCCGGGAGTGTTGGCAAGTATGATGTACCGTTTCTAGTTGTTAGAAGTGTGATTTCATCAGATCTCTTTTTCTTCATATTTATTGAGAAAATATTTTATTAATTTCTACTGATATATTGTCAGCACAAATGTAAAATTTTCGTTATATTTGGTGTATATTCTGCAGATGTCAGCGATCATCTCCATCATTCCTCTACAGTAAGTATTATTATGATTTAAAAGAGAGATATCTATTTTTTTTTATTATTTAGCTGTTAAAAAAACCACCATAACAATGTTTGCTCTCACATTATGCGCAAGCTTCAATATGCTCTTTACCTCCTCATGTCAAATTGATTCACTGCTCTACCAAATCTGTAAGCCAAATCCAACAATACATTATTGATTTGTCTATTAATTTGTGGTCACCACTTTTGTCTAGTTCCCAATATGCTTATTACAGAACAAAACCATGCCGGTGATCGTCTCACTCGTCACCGCTTGGTATGACTTAACTAGTAGACATACTGTATATGTTGTAATCTAAATTATGTATTTACTAAAAACATCTATTACAATCAAATTAAATTCTTTTTTATAACTGTTCAAATGAATAATACTGCTTTGCAGACACAACTACATCATATTGAACTATAGATAGAAAGGGTTGACAAACCGCACCAGGTACTTAAGTCCAAAATTATATATCTTCCCATCTAACATTGGAATCAATGTGAGTACTATTTTTGGGAGGGTGCACCCTACACTATGCAGTAATACAAACAGAGAAAAAACAGAGGTGTATTGAGAGGCACTCCTAGATGGACACATTAAAAATGAACTTTTATTGGTTATTAATATAAAAGAAAGAGGACATTTCACGAGCAAAATATAAACAGGAAAGGAAAGGAAACCCCCTGATAAGGGAAGCCGAGTTTGAATAAGTGACAACCATGTTGGATAGATATCTCTCCACATCTGAAATTGCGGGGTTATGTGAAATGCCCTACCTATCTGAGTTCTGGGGAGCGATTTAGCGGAGAGCCAGGGTGTCAGGAGACAGTGGAGCAAACGCCAATGCGCGTTTCGTTCTAGCTTTTTCAAGGCCTTGAAAAAGCTAGAGCGAAACGCGCGTTGGCGTTAACCCCGCAATTTCATATGTGGAGAAAAATCTATCCAACCTGGTTGTCACTTATTCGAACTCTGCTTCCCTTATCAGGGGGTTTCCTTTCTTGCTAGCTTGGTCTCTTACTATTACTAGTACTGGGCTATTTCTCTTAGAGACCAGTTTTATATTCGTTTTTCCTACAAATCAGGAAACTAATACAGAGTTTCCATTTGAGAGATATTTTTTCTTAAAATCCGCGATTTTGTTACTTTCTCGAATAAGTTTGACCTAATTAAGGACATTGTCCTAGATTAACCGCGGTATAGGTGAACACAGTGGAGCCATGCAAACTATTTGCATTTTTAAATTTTCACCTTGCACCTTATTTTAATCACTTATTTTCACTGTTTATATTTCGCTTGTGAGATGTCCTATTTCTTTTATATTAGTAAACCAATAAAATACATTTTTTAATGCTTCCATCTAGGAGTGTCTCTCAATACACCTCTGTTTTTTCTCTGTTTGTATCATATAGAACTATTCCAGTTATTGATTAGGAGATTAGTGGTTTCCCAGTTCTTGTCCCTTTTTCATTGCACATATTACACTGCAATTAAGTCAATTTATTATTTAGAATCTTAATGTTATTTGTTGGATATGTTTTAGTGGATATTTTTAAGTTTCTATACAATGGATGTTTATAATTCTATCTGCTTAAATTATCCATAGCTTAATGTTTCTTCTCTAAAATAATACTTAAATGTACATATGTATTTTAAATTATTATAGAACTTATTAATAGATCATATTCATATAATATACAGTATTTATATCTGGTAAATACCATTGTGTCTGCTTCTGCATCAAGATAAATGATCTATTCTCTTTTTCTATCTCTTTTCTATAGCTATTTAGTATTCTGTTATGTCCCTATGATGTTTTCCTGTATTCTTCTGGTTTATCATTGTGAACCTTTTCTTGTACCAATAAAAAGTAAGAACATTCCAATCGCTGACCCACTTCCAATGGATGGTAAGTACTGATATATTCTATCTTAATTCTTACAACTTATTATGAATATATTTATATTGAAATCTTGTGAAAATATTATGTCTGATCTAAGTAGTTCTTCATCACTTTGTATTTGGAGCATATTTTCCAAATCTGAATATAGTAATATGGAAATTAAAAAATCAGCATGATTATTGTGATTATAGTATTGTGTCATTAATTCAATAAGTATACTATTAATATTAAGTGATTGTGAAAATGATTTTAATAATTTAATGAATTATGATAGTTCTATAATATACTATAATATTAATGATGATTACCTATAGGGTCTAATTTATTGTTAACAGTCATATAGTGATAATTCTATCACACTAGCATTTAGTTGTTCATATATATAGCCAATATGTTTTATGTGGTATGTTAGAGCTTATATAGACTCACATCAAAACATGTTAACAAAAGTATACTTCCTAGGATCATTAACTTTTTTGTCATTATTTCAATTCATAGCTTTCATCAGCATATGGATTTTATAAATTTAGGGATCATAACCTCTTAGTTTATTTTGTTATTTTATAGATGAGCCACTATGTCTTCTCCCAAACATTGTGTAGTGATGATATTATTTAAAGATGAATAAACTAGTGACTATATGATAATACAAATAATAAAAAAGGAAGTGAATGTGATATAACACTAATAAAATGTGCATCCAGTAAAAAATTACTGCTTCTCTCTGTTTCTGTAAAAATAGTAGGCTAGTTTCTATATCTATATCCAAAAAGATTGGTATAACTTCTGCTGCTTGATTCAGTGTGTTTGTCTTTAACTTTGTTTACCTTGATATTGGATCTCTGCTGCCCTTGAATTCTTTGCCTGCTTATTGATCTCATGTACCACTTCTGCTCTCTGACACAGCTTGCCACTTGACCATCCTCTTTTGTGTTCTGATTGTTTTGTTTTATCTACTGATTCTACATAGGCGCAAGTTTCCTCAACTCTTCCTCACTCACAGCTGTTAACAACTATACACTACTGGGATCAAGACTAGGGGGTGTATTTACTAAACTGGGGGTTTGAAAAAGTGGAGATGTTGCCTATAGCAACCAATCAGATTCTAGCTGTCATTTTGTAATATGCACTAAATAAATTAAAGCTAGGATCTGATTGGTTGCTATAGGCAACATCTCCACTTTTCCAAACCTGCAGTGTAGTAAATATAGCCCTAGGAGTCATCTGAGTACCAGTTACCAGTGTGGTTTCGGGAAAGGTGACTGCTATTGGTGAAAATCATCCCAAGCCATAAGTTCTTTACAGGGGTTATCATTCGCTGATTGTGGGGTTCATAACAGTAAAACCAGCCAAAAACGTATAGACTTTGCACTATGGTTCCTGCTCAAGCCTTGGCTAATCAGGTTTAATCCATGGCCCAATTGATGAGCAACTTAAACCAGCGGGGAAGAATCAGCAGGGCCTCTCTGGTTGTCGCTGCCGCTAACAGGGAGCCTGCCATGGGACTATCAGATAAGTTCTCCAGTGACAGAGCCTCATTCTTCAGTTTCAAGCAAAGCTGTCTACTTCACCTCCATATGAGACCTATTTCATTTGGCATGGAGGTATAATGTGTGTGCTTTGTAATATCGATCCTGCAAGGAGATCCTCAAACCTGGGACTCTGGTCTAAGCCCTGATACTGCGGCTATACAAACTGGGGACAAATTATTTTCAGCTCTGGAGCTCTTATATGATGGCCTCGGAAATCATCAGCATATGTTAGCCTGCGCAATCTGAAGTTAAGATGGAACGCTGCAGAATAATATTGCACAGAATTCCTGAGGTGGGATACTGACACTCAACAGAACGACCCTGCTCTAAGGATTCAGTTCCCGATCAGACTCAATGAAAGGCTGAGATATGTCTTAGTCCAGTATCCCATCCCAAGCACCCTGGACACCTCTATGAGACTCACCATTCAGGTAGATCAGTGAATACAAAAATAAGCCCAGGAGCACAAACAGTCCAGCCCTAGTAACCACAGGGATTACTCTCCTCAATGGAGGCCTTCACTTCCAATGATGAATCGAAACACATGCAAATAGACCAGTTTAAACTGACTTAAGTGGAGAAAACCTGAGGATGCCTGCATGGCCTTTTTTTGTACTGTGGTTTTAAGGCTCATTTCTCAACCACTTGTCTATAGAGGTTGGAAAAATGCTCGGACCTAGCAAATGGTAAGGAGGCATCTCTTGGTCTCTCCAGGATCATATCCAACTCATTACATATAGCCATTAAAATTAAATCCGATAATAAATTACACAGCCCTAATTGACAGGGAGGCAGTGGGTAATTTCATGGATAAATCATTTATGCCATTCCTGTAGAGACCCTAGATACTTCCGTCTCAGTCACAACCTTAGATGGTAAACCACTGTCAGGGGATCCATTCATTTTAAAACTGTCCCTCTAGAAAGCCAAAGCCCTGCTTTGTAATAAGTAATTTCTTTTTTAGTGGTTCAATCTCGAGGACATCCGGTTATCTGGTGATACCCATGGCTCACCAAAACTCCTACATAGACTGGACCCATGGTCAGATTACTTCCTGGAATGAATCTTGTAGTCAGTCTTGACTCTTTTTGTCCATACATTTAGATAGTTCATTGGAAGCAAAACTACCAGCTTTTTTCAGGAAACAATCCACAGAGCCTTTCCCCACATCGCGCCTACTACTGTGCTATTGAGCTAATTTCTGGTTCCAAGTTACCTAATAGATCTTTATTTTCACTCTCTCCTCCTGAACTTAATGCTGTGGAGGTGCATATTTCTGAAAAACTCCAAAAGTGATTCAAAAGATCCTTTAAATCTCCAGTTGGGGCTGGTCTGTTATTTGTTCCAAAAAATATAGAAGACTCTAACCACATAACTGACTAAATAGCTCAGGGATTTTAGAAAATGGGTATTGGGTTTTCACAGTTATCTGATTAAGGACTTAACTTAAGAACTTAATCTATTTAATCAGCTAAAGCAAACAGTTATATACTCTAAAATTGACCTTAGAGGGGCGTACAATTTAGTATGGATAAGTGAGGGGGACGAGTGGAAAATGGCATTTAACACGTTTATGGGGCATTCTGAAAAATTATGTAATGCCTTTTGGACTCAGTAATGCCCCTGCAGTTTTACAGAACCTTATTAATAAACTCTTGATGGACTCTTGAATAAGTTTTTTGTCATTTATCTGAAAGACATTTGCTCTAGCTCCATGCATCATTCCCATGGGTGTCAGATACTCCAGGAGCATCAAGAGAACCACCTCTACCTAGCCCTACACTGGCTCCCATTCCCCTTCAGAATCCTCTTTAAGCTCCTCACACTCACCTACAAGGCCCTCGCCAACTCCACTGCGCCCTACATCTCCACCCTCCTCTCTATTCATGCTCCATCCCGCCCTCTCCGTTCTGCCTCTGACCGTCGCCTCTGTTCCCCCCTTATAACCTCCTCCCACGCGCGTATCCAAAACTTCGCCCGCACTGCCCCCCTCCACTGGAACAAGCTCCCTCCCTCCATCAGAACTTCCCCTAATCTGTCCAGCTTCAAACGGGCCCTAAAAACCCACCTTTTTCTTAAAGCCTTTCTGTCTCCCACTTAACTTCCTACCTTATCTTCTGCCTCTGTCCCCCTACTCTCCCTCTCTCCCCTGCGTCTCTCTGTCTGTCCACCCTTCCCCTTAGATTGTACGCTCCTCTGAGCAGGGCCATCTCTCCTCCTGTTTCCACCACTTCTAACTCTGCTCTCCAGCTACTTAGCCCTCCTCCTCGAGGGTCCTCCACTCCACGTCCACTCTCGCTCCCTCCTCCCCCCTGGGGGTCTCCCTGTCTTCCGCGCCCTCCTTCTTGGGCCCTGTCGTTTGCGCATCCTCCCTCCCCCTTCCCCGCCCTCTCTAGCTGTGCATTGAGAGTACTGAGTTGCTGTGTTTACTGTACTGTGCTGTCTCCCATTGTATTGTGATTTTGTTTGTCTCTGTACGGCGCTGCGGATGCCTTGTGGCGCCTTATAAATAAATATTAATAATAATAATAATAATAATAACCATCTGCTTGCCAAGATAGAGAAATGTAAGGTTTGAGGTTCCTGAGGTAACTTTTTTAGGCTATATTATCGCAGCTGGTGGGTTCTCCATGGATCAATCTAAATAGAAAGCTATGCGTAAATGAATAAAAACCACAAACCTAACAGCAATTCCTTTGCAAACTATTATCAAAAATGTATACAAGGATTCTCCTCAATTGTATCTCCATTAACAACTCTAAACAAGAGGGGGACAGAACTAAACAACTAGCCTTCGAAAGCTGTCAATGCTTTTATTAATTTAAAAGATGCAATCTGTACCGCTCTAGTACTCATCCTTTTAGATTTAAAAGAACCTATCTTTCTTGAAGTTGATGCATCAGGACTGGTGCAATTCTTTCTCAACAAATTTCAATAAATCACAAGATGCACCCCTGTGCCTTCTTTTCCTGAAAGTTTATGGTGGTAGAGAGTCAATACAACGTGAGGAATTGAGAGCTACTGGAAATTAAATGGGCTTTACAGGAGTGCCGTCACTAGTTGGAAGGAGCCAAGCATGTGGTCACCTTCCCTATATAGAATCCGCTAAGAGGTTCAACTCCAGGCAGGCCCGTTGGTCATAGTTTTTGTCCAGATTTTCATTTATTGTGGCATAGCGGCCTGGTACCAAAATATGCAGGCAGTTGTCCTGTCTTGAAGTTGTATGCCTTGTCAAACTGGTCCATTACCTCCGAATCCTATTGTACCTGCTGCCAGGATTATTGAAATCTTGTCTAGAGAGCTATCCACTCGCTTTCAACAAGCAAAAAATGGGCTCCACATCAGACTCCCCATTCCAAATCCTTTGTACCCATGGAACTAAGCTCTGAAGTTCTTCAAGAAGCCCACAACCACAGAAAATGATGCCACCCTGGAATTAGCAAAACACTTCAGTTGGTGTCCCAATCTCTTTGATGGCCAGAATTCTGCAAAGATGTTCAAAGCTTTGTCCAGCCATGTCCGGTTTGTGCACAAGTGAAGTCTCCATGAATGGCACCTCTGAGTCTCCTAGAACCACTACCTATCTCTAAAATTCCATGGACTTGTAGCACCATGGATTTCCTGATAGATTTCCAGAATGTTCCATATCTCATTGCTAAAATCCGAATTTCTGTCCAGAACTTTTTATAGAAAACCTATTCCTTAGCCTCCTCCTGTTAGTATTGACAGGCATACTGATTTCCAGCTAGAGAATATTCTAGATTGATGCCAGCTCAGAAAACAACTCCAATATCTTGTCCACTGGAAGGGTTATTGCACAGAAGAAAGGTCCTAGGCGTCTGTGAAGAGGGGGGGACGCGTTGTACGCGTGCTCACACTTGAAAAGTTTAACTTTGCAGTGCACACGCTGATATCGGCGTGTGCATGGATGCCTCTACTGCGCATGCGCAGTCACAACAAGGAACCCCACTTTGCGTGCCGACTCAAGTCGGCACGCACGCAGTGGGGGGAGATGCCAGGGGTGATGACATCATCATCCCTCGCCCACACCCAGAGTCCGCGTGTATGTGGTGAATCACCACACACACATTGCCGCTGGGTAGGCTGGGAGTTTCCGGGTCTAGACTATAAAATCCAGACTCAGGACTCCCCCTCTCTCTCTCCATCTTTGCCTGCCTGCCCCTGGATAGCGAGCACTACACTACACTACACTACACTACACTACAGAAAACATACACTACACTAAAGAGTTAATAGGGACACACTATACTGCAGAAAAGATATATATTACACTGTATGAAAGGCAATATAATATTCTATAGGGATGCACTGCACCACAGAAAATATATATTACATTACACTACAGAACATATATATTATGCTACACTACGCTACAGCAAAGGATACTATACTTCAGAAAACCTATACTACGCTACAGAAAAGGATTCTATACTACAGGAATGTTCCCTACATTGCAGATAAAGAATTAGATCCAGGATACAAGGATTTGATAAGTGTCATTGATACTAATATATATATATATATATATATATATATATATATATACATATACACCTATAGTAATAGTCTGGCTGGGCCGACTGCAAATGTAGACTTAACCTCATGTGTCAAACTCCCATTGTCCAATAGATTGTAAGCTTGCGAGCAGGGCCTTCTCATCTCTTTGTCTGTTTTACCCAGTTTGTGTATTAGTTTACTATGTTTGTCCCCAATTGTAAAGCACTACGGATTTTGTTGGTGCTATATAAATAAATGATGATGATGATTATACTACAAAAAAGAACATGGACCCCTATAATAGAATATCTGAAATAATGAAGCTATCGATTCCAGATCTGGAACCTCAGAAGGTTTTAGTCGATTTTGAGAAGGCTTGTATAATTGCAGTTAGGATTGCCTTTCCACATGCTGAGGTCAATGGGTTTTATTTTCATCTGTGTCAGAGTCTCATTAGGAAAATCAATAATGTTGTCTTGAAGCCTGAATATGAAATTAATATGAACCTAAAAATTACACTGAAGTCTCTTACTGTATTAGCCTTTGTTCCAATCTATGATGTCAGAAGGCTTGTCGCTACATTTCCAGATGAAGACAGCTATAATGAGGTGCTCACTTACCACTTTTCTACATATACTGTGGGTGCAGCAGGTAGAGATCCTTAGTTTCCTATAACAACATGGAATCATCATGATGCAGCCCTGGAATGGTTGCCAAAAACTACAAATTGCTGTGAAGGATTTCACAGTGATCTTAATTCCTTATTCATCTGCAGTTATCCCAGCATGTGGTTTCTATATGATGGACTACAGAGTGACTTGGCTTGCCACAAATTAACATTGGCTAATGCACAGGCAGGTCGCCTAGAGGTGAAAAAGAGGAAATATGAGGCACTCAATGACATGGTTGCCACTTCTGTGCAGCAATATGAGCAGGTGAAAGATTAACTAAATTACTTAAGAATACTGACAAATTTGCAAATATTTTTTTTTAACTGATTAATTATTTATGACATTTATTTTTTAACGTTGGGGCTCTCTGTGGGGCTCCTCTCTCACTATGGGTTAAAAATGTATTATTAAATAATTGCTGTTTCTATATATTTTTTTTCGTTCTCAATTAAGTTTGTTGACAAAAAAACTGTTCAAGATTTCCTATATTTACCTTATAAACATTTACACTCAAGAGCACTAAAGCCCTTTTCATACACAGGCCACTTTTGTATAGCAATGAATTAATATACTTATATAATCATGTTAAATTACTATAGGTGGGTATTTTTCAGTGCGACCATTTTTCTTGTGGGCATTTTTCTGTGTGTTTTTTTTCCATGTGGGCATATATGTCAGTGGGGTTTTATCTATGAACAATTTTCCTGTGGGTTTTTTTCATGTGTGCTTTATTCATAGAACCCCAGCATGCAGGGAGTACCCGAAATCTGGCCAGGCTCTTTATTCCTGTCACCTCAATGTTACAGCAAAGTGTATATCAGTGGCTGCCACAATTTCCAGCCAAGCTGCTAAGTCCTATTCCCCACAGTGGAAAAGTGATCTGGGCAAAAGCTCCTATACACGTTAATTGCAACTCCTGGCCAAGCTGTTGTTTCGATCTTCTGATCTTGTGGATCAAGGCCGCTTAGCCAATGCTCTCTACCAAAGTGGTAGGGACATTCAACCCAGTCACCCTATTCCAGTAGGCACACCAGGTGTGACAGATACACGAGCAGCTCCTTATATAGTAGAATTTCATTCAGGCAACTGAGACACAGGATTTGAAGCAGGAACCACAATTGAGCTGATTGGAGACAGAACTCCAACATTAGACTCAGTTTAACCTCGAACATGACTTGGGTCGCCCACGCAAGCCTTTATAAACTGTGCAAATTTCCCAAATTTCCCAAAATGGAAAATCCACCTTGCAAGATTACCCCAAGGTCAGCTTGGGTGACATTGGCTCTGAAGTCCTTAGAGGATGGAGTTGGGAGAGAAGAGATATCATCCTCTCGCGGTTTCACTGCTGTTTTGGAGTTCAGGAGTCTTGTGCAGGGAGAACAATAGCTGCTCAAACCATTTGTTGATAAACTTAATCCTGGTTCAGTAAGAAAGCAACCCTCTTTTAACCCCTTCCATGATATTGTGATGTTAAAGGGGCTTTGGACGTTCCAAACGTCCTCTTCATCCTTTAGGTTGGAAACTTGGCTGGAAATAATTCTTCTGCCATGTTGGTCTAATGTAATTATGGAGATGAATAGGTGTAACCCACCTGGCATTCAACTAGGTGGGCATAATTAAGTCCATCCTGATGATGTTGTTCAATAGTAAACCACATCCAATATAAGAAGCGCATCCAATTCATATAGACCATAGGATGCCACCATATAATAATACTCATCAAATAATGATTTCTAATCAAACAAATTAAATATCTATTAAAAACATATTCATAAAATACATAAAAGGAAAACATTGTATCAATTAGGAAACAGGACTTGCACTTAGTGTCTTCAAAGCTCCTCCCCTTTAGCGCACATAGGGGGAAAATATTGACAGATATTTAAATCTGCAGTTAGTCTATATAGCAAATACTGACTGTTCAGAAATGAGTGTCACTTCAACATACTTATTATCAGTATGAGGAAATATTTCCGCTCTATTTTTATAATGCAGTCCACTTCACGACAAGCCTGTTAGGATTGAAGTATATGAATTCTGATGACACCAAAGCCGTGGAGAAACGTGTAAGACAAGCTGAATGTGGTGGTTTGTTTAGATTGATTTGTGGGTTGTGACACAACAACCCTAAAATGAAGCAGCAATCAGTTTTTAATATTATACCATCTTTGACATTGTGCTATTTATGTAAGGGCATTTTATATGGGTGCCTAGTTCACCAACAATGCTACTGCTCCGAATGATATAATTGCAGAACCATAACACTGACACAAGTTCTGCAAGTATCTGTGTTTGATCCAAATTCTAATAAATTACACACAGAAATTGTTGAATTTGTGATGGTATGCTGGTTCTTTATTTATCTAAATTGAGAGGAAGATTCAGGCGCATGGATGCAAAACAAAAATATTTTGTAGTGTGCATTGTAAATGAGGCCCAGCAAGGGCAAAACACAATTGGGTATGAGATTCACCTCAAACAGTAAAACTTGCTCTGTTTCAAAGTAGCACTTGTGTACTATATGCAATAGTGTACCTGCTAAAGTATATATACAATACTAGAGATCACTTGCAAAAACTAAGGCACATGGTGGGTCCAAAGCTGTTTTTAAATGTGCAGCAAACGTTTTGCGCTTTGTAAATGACCTTCACTCTTTTTCACAGGGTCATTGCTCTACAATATACTTTTTATATATAGATGATTTTTTGCTACACACTGTGCAATTGACTCAATATCGCAATGTGTCACAACTCCAAAGTAATAATAATGTATTCCATTTTTATAGACCATTTAGGGAAATTCAGTCATAAGATGACAGTTATTGGCAAGTTTGTACAGTCATCTTCTGACAGAGCTCAAGACCCCCAGAAAAGCAGATATTAGCCTGCCACTTGGTTTGAATGTCTAGATCTAATCCAAATTGGACAAATATGACCAACATGGAGAGTCATTAAGTGAACTGATGATCAGGTTGAGTCACGGAAACTGAGTTTGACCAGCTTAAGGAAATTGGTCTGAGAAGCTAGAGGAACATCCCATAGCTTACTAAATTAGCCTATTAGTGGGTTATGGGGAAAGTGGCTCATTATCGGACTGGCCATTTTCCAGATTTACAATCGAACAATCCGGCAAACCAGCATTATGCTGGAAGATGTGAGATAATAAGTGTTAAACTTCAGGCTTTTATAACACTGTATCACAAAATAAGAAATTCCTTTCACTTACCTGGTGAGGATGCAGTACCGTCAAAGTGATGGACTCCTTCGCATTCCTGCAGCAACATGTAAAAAATATTTATGTGCCACTTTCCAAAGTTATGAAACATAGTCAAGCTTACTTACACTGTACTCATGTAACAGGTAACATTTGCATGTATTAAAAGTAAGATGGACAAATACTCAGGAATTGATGAGCAAAATCTGTGAAGCACCTTTATTTGGAAAAGCAATTGTTTGGTTCATTCTAATTGAACTAAATGTTGTAACTTGATTTAAAAATCAACCACTCATTAATCATAAAGGGCCTCATTTAGAGTTGGAGGAACATCAATTATTGTGGCTTAAATATATCAAAATGCATCTGTATCTAGATCAGAGAGGATCTTTTTTTGTGGCCATCAGGAGAGTATAGTAAGAGTGTGTGAACCAAAGTGCAGCATGCCACCTGGGGATGCGACCTAATGAGACATGGATGTATCCCCATTTTCATGAAGCAAATATTTTGTGGGTACTTTAGGCCTGGTGTAAAGATACACAATAATGATGATGATGCCAGCAGCTAGTTGCTGGCGTATTCTGAAGATAATTCGTCATTCATTAATGTTGTGCCCATAAAATGTCAAATTGTAGCAGCTTATTCTGATCACGTAATTGTAATTTCTGTTTGGGCTACTACAGGAAAGAAAATACCCATTGTATTAATAGTGCGCTAAATGACCGATGTAGGGGCATTGTATTTCATTATATTGTATATCCAAAATGTCACTTTCGAATTTAATAATAATTCTGTCAGGACACTTTTCTTTCTTGCATTTATGATTGTGACTGGATCACTTATAAATAGCTTATTTGTGACTGGATCATGTAGAAATAATTTATTGTAGAAATGTATTTCAATCAAAGGTGCAGGCACCAATGTATAATTTGAAATGCACTTATCGTGTTACATTGGGATGTGTTTTGTATGCAAGTGTCATTCTTTGGGTTTGTAACATTGCTAGTGGAAGTCTGTTTGCTGATAGCAGGAAATGTTAAGTAAGTATTTATGTGAAGTGACAAACACCTGTTTAGCCTGTATACCCAGCAAGGGGCCACTGCCTGGCTGTCTGACATGACTGCATCTCTGATATCGCAAGTATCAAGTTTAAGAACATAACAGAGAAATATAAATATTGTTAGATTTGCATTGCATGTAAATCCATGTTTGGGTAAACAAATTGCACCCTGATTCTAAAATCAGCCTGTGAGGCTGTGTCCAAATCTATATAAAAGCACTGTCTTCTATTGAAAATTGTTCTTCTGATTCCATATGACCTGAGCACTGATACCTTCAATTAGTGTGACTGCAAACAAACATCCCTTGCTTCAAAGACCTGCTTGAGAACATTTGTCATGCTGAAAATTCTTTGACCTACAGATTAGACCCAAAATCTAATCCGCTGTTTCTGAGGTTTGGACCCAGCATACAGTAACACCGCACTGCCCGCTACCCAGTAGCTCTGGCCAGCGTGATAGGCCAGGGGAAATCCAGCCACAGCAACCCTGATCTATAGGAAGAAGTCAGGAGTACCAACCCAGGTACACCACCCACGGGGTACACTCACAGTGACAGTTACCCAGAAGAAACCCGGTACTGGATGCCGGTAAGAAGTCCAGTGTTGGCAGCATTTGTAAGCCCGTCTTACTGTGGCAAGAGGCCGCATTTGGGATAACAAAAGGGGACGATGGCAAAGTAAGCCCAGCCAGTTCCCAGCAACAACAGACAGGGTGGCATAAGCGGTCCATCCTGTCACAATGACACTTAAGTACATTATATTGTGTATGATAAGGGTAATATGAGTTTTGTATTTACTACTACTATTGTCAAGCCACAGCTCTACACTGTTAACTTTGTATGATTGATTCAGAAATAATGTTGTGATTTAAATATATATTGATTAGAGATGTTCCCGTGTTTTGGTTTTGGTTTTGAATCTGTAGTAACTTCACATTTTGGTTTTGGTTTTGGCAAAACTTCCCTTGTGTGTTTTGGTTTTCTATCTGTACTTTTTAGAAAAATTGATAAAATATGCTAAAATTGCATAATGTTGCTCTTTTTTTGTTCCTACATTATTATTAACCTCAATAACACTAATTTCCAGTCAATTTTGACCACCTCACAGGTCACAAAATTACTTTCATACACTTTCAAACAAAGACTGCAGCAAGCTGGCTGGAAGCTAAGCGACAGAGCAACGACACAAACACATGGCAGATCATAGCACATATAGGAAACTTTTCCACACAGCAGTGGCAGAAAAGAAAAGTGGTGCAAGATAGAATTGTCCTTGGGAAATACCACCCACACATATGTTAAAAAGGTTTAACAAACTCACACAGAAACAGGAGGTGTAGCAGGTACAGTTTAACAAACCAAGCACATCAGCAACAGGGAGTGCCACTTTTGTGGCTGAAGTGCTTGGTTTGTTTGGGGCCCTTCAAAACAAGTTAACAATGGGCTTAAGACACCTAAGCTAACAGTGCTGTCAATGAACTGTAAGACTGCAGCAAGAGACTAGTTAAAGCAATGGCAGAAACACACAGCAGTTTATATCACATCTCGGAAACATTGCCAGTGCCACACAGCAGTGTCAGGAAAGAAAAGTGGTGCAAGATGGAATTGTCCTTGGGTCCTCCCACCCACCCTTATGTTGGATCTTCAAAAGGACATGCACAGTTTAACAAACTTCAATGACAAGGAGTACCACTTTTGTGGCTGAAGTACTTGGATTATTTCGGCTCACCACAAAACAAGCTAAAATGGGCTTAAGGCAGCTAAGCTAACAGTGCTGTCATTGAACTCTACAGTGGCAAGATGTTGGTGTCATCATCTTCCATCTCATCCTCACCCTCATCAGTGTGTACATCATCCTCACATAATATTAATTCATCCCCGCTTGAATCCACCATTACAGAAGTCTCTGTATTTGCTGGTAAAGGTCTTCCTTGTGGAATTTGTAGTTCATTTTGATGAGCATCGTCTTTTCCTCATTTTTAAGAAGAAGCCTTCTACGACGATCGCTGACAAGGTTCCCGGCTGTACTGTAAACTCTTTCCAAGTACACACTAGAGGGTGGGCAGCTTAGGTATTTGAAAGTGAGTTTGTACATGGGTCTCCATGGGTCTCCAAATTGCCTTTTTTCCTCCCAATATGTTAAAGGGATTGTCTGACGTGTCTATTTCTATGCTGTTGTTAAAATAATCCTCCACCATTTTTTGGATGTTGATAGTAGGATAAGGTGGAGTTACGGCAGAGGTGCCACGATTATTGGGCAATTCTTTTAGACCAGACCAGATGTCAAAATGTTGTGGTGACTCATCTGCATCATCCATGGGTCTCTTGGAAAAGTTTAGTTTTTTTCCTAGCAGCAGTAGCCTGAGAAACTGATGGAGGAGACACTGTTGTGTCACGTACCACTTAAGCTGTGAACTTGCTTACCAGGAGCTCATTGCATCTCTTATCTGGGACAGTTGGAAATAAAGAGAAGACATAGCTCTTAAACCTAGGATCAGTATAGTGGCCAAAATGTAGTGATCCGATTTCAAGATGTTGATAACTCTTGGATTCTGGCAAAGCGAATATACTACTTGATCTACAAGTTTAGCGGAATTGCATCGTTTCATGTCCTCCTTCAATTTCTCTAGCTGTTTTTCCAAAAGTCTAATTAGGGGAATCACTTGACTAAAAAAAACAGTGTTTGAACTCACTTCACAGGTGAGTGGATTCAGCACCTTGCACAACACAGAAACTATTCTCCACTGCTCTGGACTGAAGTACATTTCCCCTGAAATTATTTTCTACTTGCAGATGCCGAAAATAACCCAAAATATTTTGCGACACAGACAGCATCACCTGCATCCTGCATGTCACTGTCATTTTTTTAAAAAGATTCTGTACCACCAAGTTGAGTGTATTATCAAAACAGGGAATGTGATGGAATTCTCCCCGCTGTAATGCTCTAACAATATTGGTGGCGTAATTAGAAATCACATGTTTTCAGGAGAGTCCAAGCGGGATAAGCTTGTTGCTCCTGGTCTTCTGTGGACTGATGTGAATCCATATCAATTGCATAGTGACTGGAGACTGGAGAGTGACAAAAAAAGACTGCTACTCCTGTTTCTGTGTGACCAATGGCACAGAGCAATGTCACTGGAGACTTATAAGAAGACTACCACTGCTCCTGTTTTTGTATGAGCAATGGCACACAGTAATGTCATTGGAGACCTATAAGAACACTACCACTCCTCCTGTTTCTCTATGAGCAATGGCACACAGCAATGTCACTGGAGACTGATAAGACAAACACTGCCAATCCCTCCTGTTTCAGTATGAGCTATGGTACAGTACAATGTCACTGAAGATTGTGTCTGTCTGTGAAATGGCGTCAGATCTCCTTGGAAGGCGGTACTAATTGAATCCAAAACTCGCGAGATCCGATGATGCAACTATGATGTTTTGCCTCATTTTCAGTTCCAAGGGTGCGCGAAAGTACCGAGTCGGCTCGGCTTGGTACTCACATCTGTGATGTTCTGGTAGGCTCGGTTTTCGAAAACCGAGCCCGAGCATCTCTAATATTGAGATACTGTACGTGCGACTCAAAAGAAGTAAATAAGCATTTGTTTGGTTTCCAACTCTAAACATGGACTAAAGGGACCACTCATACTCTGACTTGCAGTTAATTGTTTCGTCACATTAGAAGATATAAACTGTAAACTAAAAACAGATATGAATTCCAAGGTAGTATTTGTCATATAGCTAACAAATGGTTGTGGGTATCTTCGGATATGGTAGAGCATGTTTTCCCTCTAATGTCATAAAGACCAAATTACACAACTCCAAATTACTTAAATAATCTATTTATTCATTGTGTCATCCTAAAGTATTTGTCAATGTGTATTTTTTCTTACCTGACCAGCTCAATGAATCTCTCCCTTGAAGCTTCACTCACATCCTCATCATCAATGGCTAAGATCTGATCTCCTGAAAGAAGCTTGTTCTCTGATGGACCCCCTGAAATTAGTAAAAGCTAAAATTCATACAATAAAGTGATGCTAGCAGAATGTGCACACATCATGGTCTATACATTTAAACCAAAGACCATTCAACCTAATAAGAGAACCTAAGCTTGGAACTTTAAATAATTAAAAAAAATGCTGAAATGAAATTTCCTGGGGTTCCAGCATGTATGTAAAACATTATAAAAATTAGCACTCAGTAATTTTGATAGTGATCTTAAAGAAATCATTAAATGAAAAAAAACAAAACAGTATCACACAATTGGAGACAGCCATCTTAACATAATAATGATAATACCTATTGTTATTATTAATAATTGTCAGGAACCCCTCCAGTCGGCACTACACAACCCGGAGTCTACTCTGCCAATCAGGTGTTCACTAGAGCCCCTGATGGTGTGGACAGGCTGGGCTGCAGACTGACAGAGGGTCGTGAAGTGTGTACCGGCTGGGGAGAACCCAGGCAAGCGGAGTGTGGTCCACGCACAGGTCAAGGGCCGGCAGCAGGTAGCAAGTCCAGTTAACAGGCTGGGGTCAAGGGTCACAGGCAAACAGGAGAAACGGTAAACAGGCCAAAGGTCAGGGTCACAGGATACACAAGCGAAGTCCAAATCCAAAGCCAAGGGTCATACACGAGAGGTCAGCAGGATACAATACACAGGAACAGAAACAGGAACAAGCAGGTCAGCAGACTGTGGGACAGAAACTATAACCGGCAATGAGGTAGCAGCCCCCGGAAGTGACGTCCCGGTCGTCATAGCGATGGCCGGGACGGAGGTAAGGGAGTTGCTGCGGCTGGGCACCGCCGCGGCTCGTAACAGTACCCCCCCTTGAGGAGGGGTCAAGGCACCCCGACATCCAGGTTTTCTAGGGAATTTTTTGAAGAACTCCTTAAGTTTTTTGGGGGTATGGAGTTGTCTCCGTGGAACCCAAGACCGCTCTTCTAATCCGCGGTTCCTCCATTGCACCAAGAGGTGCACCTGCCCTTGCACTTTTTTAGAATCCAGGATTTTCTGAACAATGTATCTCTGTGGCTTGCTTGAAGACTGGGCTTGAGCTGGATAAAGTACTGGCTTCAATAGAGAACAGTGAAATGTGTTGGGAATTCTCAACGAGCCCGGAATTTTTAACCTAAATGCGACAGGGTTCACCTGCTTGATGATGGGAAACGGCCCGATGAACTTAGTACCCAACTTCTTGCAAGGCTGTCTGAGCCTGTTATTTTTTGTAGACAGTCACACTTTCTGGCCAACCTTAAGGGAGCAGGTGGTACGGTGACGATCCGAATTTTTTTTTGCAGAAAATGAAACTTGTCTCAAAGATGACTGTACCTTCGTCCAGATAATTCTGAGGTCCCTGGCAGTGGAGCGGATCTCCTGGATACCAGCAGACTTGAGTGAGTATAAGGAGTTGGATCTGGGGTGAAAACCATAATTGCAGAAAAACGGAGAGGTTTTGGTGGATGAGTGGCATGAATTATTACAAGCAAATTCCGCCCAGGGTAACAAGGAGGACCAGTTATCATGGAATTCCGATGTGTAGCATCTTAAAAATTGCTCTAAGGTCTGGTTAACCCTTTCAGTTTGCCCATTTGACTGAGGGTGGTATGCGGATGACAAACTGATTTTAATTCCGAGCAAGGTACAGAAGGATTTCCAGAATTGTGCAATGAATTGTGATCTACGATGAGAAACGATATCAGAAGGAAGTCCATGGAGACGGAAAATATGTTGTATGAAGAGAATGGCTAGATCTCGAATAGTAGGAAGCCGGGTTAGTGGAATGAAATGTGACATTTTGCTGAAGTGGTCTACCACGACCCAAATGGTATTGTGTCCCGCAGAAGGTGGTAAATCAACGATAAAGTCCATGGACAAATGTGTCCAAGGTTTTGCAGGAGTGGCCAACGGAACCAACTGACCTAGCGGGCGAGTCCTGGGAACTTTGTTTCTGGCACAAACTTCACATGACAGGACGTGACTCTTGAAGTCAGCAGACAAAGATGGCCACCATACAGTACGGGAAAGGATTTCTAATGTCTTAAAGACTCCCGGATGTCCAGCAGTCTGACTATTGTGTGCTTCAGCAAGAACTGCCATCCTCAGATGAACTGGGACAAACAAGCATCCTACTGGAGTATTATCAGGAGCTAATCTCTGAAACCTTTGTAAAGTACAGCTCAGGTCTTGGGTTAACCCAGCATGGATCATAGACAAGGGAATATTAGGTTCTGGACTAGTAACCGGAGCATGGTGTGCCAGAAAGCTTCTGGACAGGGCGTCTGCCCGGACATTCTTAGAACCTGGACGATATGTAATTACAAAGTTAAAACGGGTGAAGAACAGCGACCAACGAGTCTGCCGAGGGTTCAGTCGTTTGGCCGACTGTATATACTGCAGATTTTTATGATCCGTTATAACAGAGACCTGGTGTGTAGCGCCTTCCAAACAATGTCGCCATTCCTCAAAGGCCCATTTGATTGCCAACAGCTTTCGGTTTCCCACATCACAGTTGGTCTCAGGTAAAGAAAACTGGCGAGAGAAATAGGCACATGGATGTAAGCGGTGAGTCTGGGAATCTTTTTGAGACAAGATGGCACCCGCACAGACATCAGAGGCATCAACCTCAAGAATAAACGGTACCTTAGGATCCGGGTGTCTGAGGACCTGAGCAAACACAAAGGCTTTCTTCAGGGTTTCAAAAGCAGTTATTGCCTGAGATGTCCAGTTAGCTGGGTCGCTTCCCTTGCAAATCAAGGTGACAATAGGAGCCACAATATCCGCAAAGCCGCCAATAAATCTCCTGTAATAGTTGGCGAATCCCAGGAATCTCTGGACCGCCTTGAGGTTATTTGGTTGTACCCAGTCTAAGATTGCTTGGACCTTGGTTGGGTCCATGGAAAATCCTTCCGAGGAGATTATATAACCAAGAAAGGATACCTTCTGAACCTCAAACTCACATTTTTCGAGTTTAGCATAGAGATGATGTTTTCGCAACTTTTGTAAAACTTGTCTGACATGACCCTGGTGTACTGACAACGAGTCTGAATATATGAGGATGTCGTCCAAGTAAACCACATTGAAATGTCCCAGAAACTCACGTAGCACTTAATTAATTAGATCCTGAAATACTGCAGGGGCGTTACTAAGACCAAACGGCATGACCAAATATTCATAGTGGCCAGAGAGCGTATTGAATGCCGTCTTCCACTCATCACCTGCTCTTATACGTATGAGGTTATATGCACCCCGAAGATCAATTTTGGTGAAGACGGTTGCACCTCTTAGTTGATCGAACAATACAGAGATGAGAGGAAGTGGATAGGTGTTTTTGACTGTGATGAGGTTCAATCCTCTGTAGTCAATACAGGGTCTTAGTCCTCCGTCTTTTTTAGACACAAAAAAACAACCAGCTCCTACTGGAGATTTGGATGGCCTGATGAAGCCCTTTTCCAAATTCTCCTCAATATAATCCTGCATGGACTTGGTCTCGGGAGCCGAGAGGGAATACAGGCATCCCTTGGGTAACTTGGAACCAGGTATGAGCTCGATGGCGCAGTCGATGTCACGGTGAGGTGGTAGAGTATCCGCAGATCTCTTGGAAAACACGTCCCAGAAGTCGTGGTATTGTGAGAGAAGTTGCTCCAGAATAGACTGGATCACCCGCAGCGGCAATGACAAGCAGGACTGTTCACAGTAAGAACTCCACTGGACAATTTCTCCTTTTACCCAGTCCATTACAGGGTTATGCCGGGAAAGCCATGGGTGGCCCAGGATCAAGGGAACGGATGAGCAATCAATAAGGAGGAAGGTTATTGACTCTGAATGGAGAGCTCCGATATTCAACTGAAGTGGCGGGGTCTCCCAGGAAATCTTGCCACCAGGTAACGGACTTCCATCTAAGCCACAGACAGTAATAGCAGACTTGAGTCTTACCATCGGAATTTCAGCATCGCGGGCAAACCCGATGTCAAGGAAGTTGCCCGCAGCTCCATTATCAATGAAGGCTGCCAGGTTCATGGAACGAGTACTGAACGTGAGCTGTGCAGGGATCAATACAGCATTTTTCGGGGAGACAATCTGCAGACCTAGGTGAACTTTCCCCTCGTTCCCTAGGCATGCTCTTTTCCCGGCTTATTTGGGTAGGAACGGGAGAAATGGCCTCTTGTGCAACAATAAAGACATAGGCCTTGTGATCGTCTCCTGTCTCTTTCCTCAGGGGAAAGACGATATGCTCCTAATTGCATCGGTTCCTCACCATCCGTGGAAACAGGAACGAAGGCGGATGGAGGTGATGATGTCTCCTATTCGGTTTTCCGCTCTTTAAACCTCCTGTCGATTTTAATGGAGACGTGCATCAGATCCTCCAGAGAGGTAGGAGATGGGTATTGCACCAAAGAGTCTTTGATCTGTTCCGATAGGCTGAGACGGAACTGACTATGTAAGGCGGGGTCATTCCATCCACTATCAGGTGACCATCTACGGAATTCAGCGCAGTATTCTTCTGCCGACCGCCGGCCTTGTTTCAAGGCCCGTAGATGAGCTTCCGCGGAGGCCACTTGATCCGGGTCATCATATAGTAGACCCAATGCCTCAAAGAAAGCTTCTACGGACTGCATGGCAGGGCTGGTCTGTGGCAAAGAAAAGGCCCAGGACTGGGGGTCACCTTGTAGGAGGGAAATGATAATCCTGACTCTTTGTTGCTCTGACCCGGAGGAGCGGGGTCTCAACCGGAAATAGAGCTTGCAGCTCTCCCTGAAATTCCGAAACAGGGATCTATTTCTAGAGAAGCGATCCGGCAAATTCATCTTAGGTTCACAGGTGGAATTAGGAGTGGGTTGTGAAGTTTTTGCGGCTTCTTCTTGAACAGACAAACGCTCAGCCAATCCCTAGATCATCTGATACAAGGACTCAACATGGCCCGCTAGGGCTTGTGCCGGAGACGGTGTGGATCTACTTGCATCCATTCCAACCTCGTTTCCATGTGTGGGCCGGTTATAATGTCAGGAACCCCTCCAGCCAGCACAACACAACCTGGAGTCTACTCTGCCAATCAGGTGTTCACTGGAGCCCCTGATGGTGGGGACAGGCTGGGCTGCAGACTGACAGAGGGTCGTGAAGTGTGTACCGGCTGGGGAGAACCCAGGCAAGCGGAGTGTGGTCCACGCACAGGTCAAGGGCCGGCAGCAGGTAGCAAGTCCAGTTAACAGGCTGGGGTCAAGGGTCACAGGCAAACAGGAGAAACGGTAAACAGGCCAAAGGTCAGGGTCACAGGATACACAAGCGAAGTCCAAATCCAAAGCCAAGGGTCATACACGAGAGGTCAGCAGGATACAATACACAGGAACAGAAACAGGAACAAGCAGGTCAGCAGACTGTGGGACAGAAGCTATAACCGGCAATGAGGTAGCAGACCTCATTGCCTTAAATACTAGCCCCAACAAATCAGAGCCTAGCTCTGCAAGAATACAGCCCATTGTATTAATTAGCCCACAGGCTATCTAGATGCGCACGCGCCCAGCAGTTCCCCTTGCTGGGACGCGGCGCTCTCACAATCAGCGTCCCGACCGTTGCCTAGGCAACGGCCGGGCCGAGCCCCCGGAAGTGACGTCCCGGTCGTCATAGCGACGGCTGGGCACCGCCGCGGCTCGTAACAATAATAATAATAATAATAATAATAATAATAATAATAATAATAATATTTTATTTATAAAACACCAACATATCCTGCAGTGAATACAGTGCCAGTGTGTATGGGGAGATCAATATTCAATACTATATATGATTACAATAAATACATAATAAAAGCATAAATTCAATCTACTAGCACAAGAGCATCTAATCTAATAAAATAGCATTTTGTAAACATAGAATCATAGAAACCCACACCAGAAAATATAATTAAAGTTGCAATACTCTTAAAAATAATGCTACAGACAGTAGCTGAAGATGGCAATTATTATGTATATGCTAATTGCTGTGATAACGAGGTGGTTGAAGAACCATAGTAGTCGCAATATAGAAACCAGTCTAAATATAGTCCCAGTATAAACAAATTGATCATAGTCCAACTAGAAATAAATACTATTAATAACGTGCTATTCCCAGTGTAATTTTTTAAAAAAACAGTTCTTAAGTTGTGAAGCTGGAAGATAAGCGCACATGCATGCAGATAGTGGTTATATTTCCACTGCCTTCAGGAAAAGGGCCTGTTAATGATCCAATTGATTTCTATAGGGTTATTATTGGGCATCACTATCATTTTGGAGCCTCAGGCAATTAAATATTTGGTCAATTGTCTGATATTGTTGCCGATCTTGCAGAATGTGTTGCCAGCAAATGCTATCAATCACTACCACATCACTATCTACACAATTCTTCGAAAATGTGCTACAACTTTTTTCATTTAGGTGATCTGACAACAGTTGTATGGTTCTAGTATTTTGTTTTTGAAACTTTTTACTAAGGATTACACTGTGAAAAAAAAACTTTGCAAGGTTTGCGTATGTGTTTAAACTCGTGTTTGATGAAGTGTATTAAATTGTGCATCCATCTATGCATATGGATGTGAATTATTGTCAGTGTTGAAAAACATATATGCTGAATTGTAAGTGAAAGCATCAATCCGTCATAGAATGTTTTTTACCAAAAATAAATTAAGTACCATTTAAACATGCATTGCTACTAATTTTCTTAGTTATCCTCCTACAAAATTATTATATCCCCTTCAAAATGTCTCTAAAGTTAAAATAAACATGGCTCCCAAAGACAGAGTTCTCAGACACTAAGGGCTTTATTTACTAAGCTGTGAATTTATTTAGTACCTTCTACACAATGACAGCTAGAATCTGATTGGTTGCTATAGGCAACATCCCCACTTTTTGAAACCCGCAGCTTAGTAAATCTAGCCCTAAGTATGTGATGGCAGAGGTTGGATTTTTCAGTGAACACAGAGCTAAGAGAGGCAATTCAAAGTCTCTTTGTTCATTACATTAAATACCATGTGACTGTGGCTATCATGGTAGTGTCAGGCGCCGTCCCCGCTTTCTTCCTCCAGTGCAGGGACGACCGCCTGATAGTCTCGGCAGGGGGCGCCTGGTTGCTAAGCAACAGGTGCGGCGTCCCTGGCCGTCCTTTGCTTGCCGGTATCAGACGTCCCGTTGGCAATGGGACGCTTCCTGTCGGCGGTCAGACTACTCTCCTTGCACGCCAATCACCTGCCTCTTGCCCCTATTTAAAACTCACTCTGACGCCATTAGGGCACCAGAGTATTAGTGCCTCCCTGTTGTGACCCGGCTACCTTGACTTTTCTCCTGCTATTACCTTTACGTTGTTACCCGGCTTGCTGACGTTTCTTCCTCTGGTTGTCCCGTTCTGTTACCGCGATTGGCCTGTCTGACTTCTCTCTGGATTGTCCTTTGGTACCGTTTGCTCTGATTGGCTCTGACCCGGACCGTTTGACTCCTCTACTACTGCACTGGCAACTGTTCAGTGGGACTGCGACCTGCGTTCCCTGCGCAGCTAAGCCCAAACCCCCTTGCGGGGGTCCCTGGTGAAAACCAGGGGCATGTTAGATTCTGCACCCGCTGGTTCAGTGGCGTCAATACCGGTTAGTAGTTTCCGTATCTCCATACTCCAGCTGAGCCTGACAGGTAGTTATTTTACACCATGGAATGTCTGCAGAATTTTAAATTATTATTAGCAGGATGAAGCAACAAACCAAGCAAAAAGGGTAATTACCAAGCATTTTCAAGTGTAATTTCTACACACGTATTTTAGTTTGTGTATTATATATTAGTGAATGTATGATACAGACACCAGTGCATAATATAATGGAGCCCGTGTAAAAGGGAGACAACATGGTGCCACATGTACAGTGTATGTCAATTAAACATTGAGCACAAACATCACAATGGTGAGCTTGTGCCATTAGCCCCGCTACTGGTGCACATGGCAATTCAAAGCTATTTTGTGGAGGGGAAGGGGGTTGAGGCATATCAGAGCTTCAGAAGCTTACTTTCATTATGAATTGTATTGATTCACTTGTCTTTTACATACCTCCCAACCTTTCAGATTTAAGGTCTCTGTCCCACCATCCTGATTTGGACAGCTTTGTCTCAATCGGTAGGATATTAGTAAGATATTTCCTCCTCACTGCATGGCAGAGCAGCGAGGAATGGGTTCCACATGGCAATGAAGGTTTTGGAGCAAAGCCGTCTTAACGCATGGGCACTCTGGGCAGTTGCCCGGGGGAACCACGAGTATGGAAACCCTGTCAGGCACTGCCCCCGCACTTTTCTCATGGACCCTCTCATCCTATTACGCATCTCACGGGTTTATTTCCATTCTGATCCTTATGTACTTTGGTTTTCCTTGGTTACTGCTATCTGTTGTGCAGCCTGGCGTTCCTCTATCCTCAGACGCCATCTTGCCATGTGTTCTGCACATGCGCAACCGCGGGAACCTTTAAAACTTCTGCTTCATGCTGATTGGATGATCACCAGCCAGTTATCCTTATAAGGGCCCTCCTCCTTTCTATGGGTGTCAGATCATCAGGTCTCCCTATCTGATAGGAATCATCACCTCTGACTTCTGTTCGTGCTTATACTTACCTCTGTTCCTGACTTTGTGGGTTAGGCCCTTCATTCATCGGTTTCAGCTTCACTCATTATCGGTCCTATTCCAGAGTTATAGCACCTGTGTGGATATCAGCACTTCTACTCTTCACAGCTCACCACTTCACAGCTACGCCTGTTCAGTCTCTTCAGCCTAACCTGCTGCTAAGACTTTCACTCAGCATTCATTCTGTTCCTGAATAACTACACTAGCGTATACCTCAGTCCTTCTGAGTCCTGCAGCTCATCGATTCACAACATCATCGTTCAGGTTATTCTGCTGTTAAGACCTGTGACTATACTGCATTGCTCAGCATATGCCCTGTTCCTGAATTACTACACTAGCGTATACCTCAGTCCTTCTGAGTCCAGCAGCTCATCGCCTCACAGCATCATCGTTCAGCTTAGTATGCTGTTAAGACCTGTGACTATACTGCATCGCTAAGCATCTGTCCTGTTGAGTCCGGCAGCTCATCACTTCACAGTACTACCTGCTCAGTCTCGTCCACTGTTGAGACTCGTGCTATACTGCTGAACATCGCACAGTATCCATCCAGTTCCTGAATTTCCATATACCTGAGGCTACATTCCATTCTGCCTTACGGCTACTTTGTGGTTCTCCAAATTATCTGCTCTCTGCCCCCTAGAGGACTGCGACCTGCGGTTGAGAGCAGCTAAGACCATATTCCCTTGCGGGAATCCCTGGTGAATACCTTTCCTCCATTAGACTCCGCACCTCTCTAGGAATAAACTGTCACTCAAGCAGAGATCAAGACCATTCCCACTATCTGGCTATCGTGACAAATCCTTCCCCCATTTTGACTACATCTGGGGAGGAATACGGGGATCAACTATATCTTGGATTTTTGTCATCTGCATGGGAACCCTCAGTATCTGGTCCACTGGAATTGTTTCAGTCCTGAGGAGAGGTCTTGGGTGAACAAAGAGGACCTTCAAGCTCCTCGCCTTCTGGCTGATTTCCTGAAGAAACAAACTCTTAAGTGTTCTACCCTTGGAAGAAGGGAGGGTATTGTCAGGTGCCGTCCCCACACTTCCGTGCGTGAGACAGTCATCTACCCTGTCTTCTCTGCCTTATTTTCTTATTTCCTGGCTGGTGCATAGCGGACACATGCTTGGTCACTTAGACATCCTGTTGCCTAGCAACCGGATGCCATACTTGCAATTACTAGGTGGTCAGCTGCATTTGACTGCTGAAATCAATATGGGCCAATCAGACCCCAGCCGTGAGTACTTAGGGGAGGCTCTGGCACCACTAGGGTGCTAGAGTATCAGGTCTCCCTATGCTCCAGAGCTCCAGGTATTGTTCCTGGATTCTGTCTGACCTCACGGCTTCTTACCTGTCAACTTCCAAACTTGATTTTGGATATCACTATGGGCATGATTCATCTCTTCTGGTTTCTGACTCCCGGCTTCCTGACTATTCTCCTGGTTTCACCCTTGGTACCTTACTTCCCGCACGGCTTGACCTCGTACTTTATGACTTTATGACTAAGCCTTTTTACCCTTTACTTCGTTGGTTGGCTTGGAGAACCTTGACCTGTTCGTCTCTTGCAGCAAAATCCATACCTCCTTGCAGGAGCCCCTGGTGAAGACGGGAGGCACATTAGACTCTATACCTCCAAGTTTAGCTGTGTTAATACCAGCAAGTAAGCCATCAACATGTACAAGCGATCTTGCTGTTGTGAATATATATCTAGACCTTGATGAAAACAAAGTATACATACGAATTGTACATAAGCAAGACAAAATCAACACACATAATTTTTAAAGCTGTAAAGCTATAATAAAGTTCTTCTAATATTTTTAAAAGTCCATGTCAGTTGCCTCCCCCTGCTACCTACTAAATGTAAATCATGAAAGAAATGAAACAGAGTGCAATGAAATTTAAAGGCTATGATACGACAGTGGGTTTGTTTATTTTAAGCTTAATATTTAATAGAACCAGTGGCTGCCAGGATACGGACTAAGCAGGAGATATTTGGCATACAGGTAGATCCCACGGAAAACAAATTAGCGCAATTTGCTGATAATGCCCTGTTGACTGTCGCTAACCCGACTACCTCTATCCCTCCCCTTCTGGCTGAACTTGATCAATAGGCTATAAAGTTAATCTGGATAAAACGGAGGTGCTGGATTTTTTTTGTTCTCAGTCGGACACGTTTGTCTTAGAGCATCTGCTCTGTTTCAATTGTGTCTTCAAAAAATTAAATACCTGGGAATTTATATTAATAAAAGAAACCATTCGCTCTTCCAAGCTAACTTTCCCCACATTCTCTCCCAAATTATATTGCACCTTACAACATGGTCACATTATTATATTTCTTGGATAGGTCATATCAATGCAGTCAAAATTAATATCCTCCTCAGACTTTTATACCTTTTCCAGACCTTACCCATTCACATTTCCCCTGATGTTTTCAAATTTCCTAATTTTCAAAACTCACGCTTCATCTGTTCTGGTAAACGGCTCCTGTGACAGGATGGACCACCTATGCCACCCTGTCTGTTGTTGCTGGGAACTAGCTGGGCTTACTTTGCCACCTTTCCCTTTCGTTATTTCGAATATGCCCCTCCTTCCGCAGTGGGAGGAGCCTGCTGCCACCACTGAACTCCTTTATGGCGCTCAGAACCAAGTTCCTTCTGGGTAACTGTCACTGCTAGGGTACTCCTGTACTTGGGCTGGTAACTCTGGATCTCTTACCATGGATCCGGGTTGCTGTGGATGGACCCTCCCTGGCCTATCACACTGACCAGAGCTGCAGGTGGCAGAAAGAGCTGTGGTACTGTAAAAGCTTGGGTCCAAACCTCAGAATCAGCCAGAGAACGGATTAGATTTTAGGGTCTAATCGGCAGGTCACAGGATTACAGTGATATTGAAGAAGTTGTCAAGCAGGTCTTTGAAGCAGAGTGATGTTTATTGGCCTTTCATCAGACCGTTTGGAATTCATATTCACACAGAACAACAAAAAGACCCACAATAAGCCAGTTTCCCAAACTACAATACACCAAAGGCTTGATAAACACAGGCTCATTGTGTCAGATATATGCATCAGAAATAGGCATATCTTGTAGCAAGGTTAGACAAGAGACAAATTTCTTCCCTGGACTCAGAAATAACGATTACCTATCCCACAATATAAACAATATAAATAAAGAAGTGCAAATGCAATTACATAAATAAGTGCCCTGCGCTATTTGCTTTAAATAGTTTTTTACCAAAAGGTATTTAATAGTGATCCAGTCACACCCCTCCCCCCCCCCTGTCCATGTGGCAATCAGGGTGCCATGTCCAACGACTTGGCTCCTGGTCCGCAGTATGCTAGGGTTACTGGAGGGGATCCGGCGGATTTGGCTCTTCCTGTCGAGACAGTCCATCCGCATTGCTGCAAGCCTTGCCTTGCTTGTGAATTATGTCAAAGTTATCAATTTGAAGTGCAAGGCTCCAACACAACAACTGTTTTCCATTTTCCCCTGAGTTATTTTGTAGCCACTTTAAAGGATTATGATCAGTCACCACAGTAAAACGTTGTCCATACAAATAAGGTTGTAGTTTTTTCACTGCCCACAAAATGGCCAAACATTCCTTCTCAATTGTGGCATACCCCACCTCCCAGTTTAGCAGTTTTCTGCTCAAATAGACCACAGGGTGCTCCTGCCCATCAGGCCCCACCTGGCTAAGTACTGCTCCTAGTCCATACTGTGACGCGTCAGTTTGCACAATAAAGTCATTGTCATAATTAAGCGCCAACAGTACTGGAGCACAAACTTCATTTACTGCCTGAAATGCCAGCTCACAAGTGGGAGTTTAGTCAACTACTTTGGGGAGTTTATTCTTAGAGACTGGGGCTTCGCTACAGTACTAAAGTCTGGGACAGATCGTCTGTAGTCCCCTGTAGTCGATAAGAATGCTAGTACATGTAACTGGGTCGTGGGCTGCGGCCAGGCTCGGATTCTCTCTACCTTAGCTGGTTCTGACCTAACCCTTCCTCCTCTCACACGATCGCCCTGACAGTTAAACATGCCCACCCCATCTTCCCTAACACCAGCCCTATTTGCTCTAGATTATCTTCCCAAATCTTACTGAAATTGGAAATGTCATCTACGTAACCCCGAACTCTGCCTAGCTCATCCACAGAGGCATTAGTACAGGGCAAGGGGTAGGTGTCAGACATGGGCACAGTCAGGGGACCTACTCTATCCATAGCCAATTGCCGAGGGGAGCACGAACACTGGGGTGCCCGAGATGCTGACACACATCACAGGACTTACAGTAGGCCAGGACATCATCAGACATTCCAGGCCAGAAAAAGTTCTGTGTCAGGCACTTCAGTGTTTGGTCTCTGCCCTTGTGTCCCTCCATAAGGATTTCATAGGCAACTGCCATTAGTTGCGCACAAAAGCCCCGTGGTACCACCAGTTGAACTTGTTCCCAGACTGGTCTATCCCCATCTACTTGCCTAGCTACACGGTACAAAAACCCTTTATGCCAAGTCACACTCCCTACCTACCTCGCAAGAAGGATGCCGCCAACTTGGCGTCACATGCCTTCCAGTGAGGGATTAGAGAACTGCACTGCCCTGAACTCTTCCCTGCAGCTCTCACTATCGTCTAAGTTAGGATACGCTGCAGGGGGGTCTATGCTGGGGTGACTAAGGTCAGTCAAAGTGGGGTCAGTCAAAGGGGTGTCACTGTGGTCAGCTGTACTCACCACTGCAGCTGGCATACTGCTAGGGACAGAAGCATCACTGGGCACCCCCACAAGATCAGGTTGGCAAGAGACAACATCCTCTGCATTGCTAGGGGACGTAGTCTTTCCATAGGCAAAGGGCTGGCTGTTTCTTGAAGAAATAGCAGATGTGGTCTTTTCCTCTGTGCTGGGTGAAGTTGTGGTTGCAGGTGATGACTGTTGTCTAGCAGCTGTTTTCTTTTCCTCTGGGCTGGGCTGTGCAGGTGTAGATCCTGAAGATTGTAGCTTAGCAGCTTGGCTCCGGGTAAGAGAGTTCAGAAATGTGGTCACAATCCCACCCCCAACATCGTTGCCCAAAATCACATCAGTTGGGAGGCCATCCATAACAACAACATTTCGCAACTCCTGGCCATCTCCCCAGTCCAAATACACTCTTGCTACAGGCACTTCCTTCTCTAGTCCATCTGCCACAGTAACTTTGGCAGTGCAATTCTGCAATACTGCAGCAAGATCAATAAGATGGGGACTCACAACAGTAATTGAGGCACCTGAGTCTCTCAGTCCTTCACTCCGGAGGGGTCCCTCTTGGACTGGCTGCAGGTTCCTCCCCATATTTTTAGGGGGTCTTATAAAGACACAGGTGACTCTTTCCGCTGAGTCACCTTCAGACACGCCACACTCCACTGGGCTGGCAGGGTTGGACACAGTCTCTAGTGGCTTACCTTTACCAGTTAAGCAAGGCAGCCTATCCCACAATATAAACAATATAATAAAATAAGTGCAAATGCAATTAGATAAATAAGTGCCCTGCACTATTCGATTTAAATACATTTTTACCAAAAGTTATTTAATAGTGAACCAGTCACAGCTCCAGTTTCAATTTAAGGTTCTCTAGAAGTCCTTGTGGTGTGGGGGCAGGGAATCCCTAGCTTTCATCAGTACTATCTCTCTGCTCATGGAGCTCAGTGTGTCTTATGGTGTGGTTCTGAATCCTCTAGAGTTTGGATATGTATTGAGACTGAGGGTCTGGCATTACTGTCATCGGCTTCTCTCCACGTGCTCCCACGGTACTCTCCCGTATGTAAACCAGACAGTTCAGATTGAGCAATAGTTGGCCTTTCCACACAAGTAACTATGTAACTCACAGATTGATGCAGATTTTGTTGCCAAATATCTGCCTTGACAATGCAATGCAATTGAATTTGAAAGTCCACATTCTGAGAAATTAAGAGAGAGAATTTGGCAGCACTAGCAACATGCTGAAAACAGGCATTGCAATGACTTACAAAAAAACCCCAAAAGGTGCATTTGGGTGCAGGAATGCACTAGAACGAAGGCTTCAGAAGACTATTGATGAAAAATGGTGGAGTCAAAATTGTGCAAGATGACATTATCCTTGGGAAAATACAGTTATGGCCAAAAGATTTCAGAGAGAGACACAAAAATTAATTTTCACAAAGTTTGCTGCCTCAGTTTTTATGATGGCAATTTGCATATACTCCAGAATGTCATGAAGAGTGATCAGATGAGTTGCAATTCATTTCAAAGTCCCTCTTTGCCATGATTATGAACTTTGTTCCAAAAACAACATTTCTACTGCATTTCAGCCCTGCCACGAAAGGACCATCTGACATAAGGTCAGTGATTCTCTCGTTAACACAGGTCAGAGTGTTGACAAGGACAAGGCTGGAGATCACTCTGCCATGGCGATTGAGTTAGAATAACAGACTGGAAGTTTTAAAAGGAGGGTGGTGCTTGAAATCATTGTTCTTCCTCTGTTAACCATGGTTAGCTGCAAGGAAACACGTGCAGTCATTATTGCTTTGCACAAAAAGGGCTTCACAGGCAAGGATATTGCTGCTAGTAAGATTGCAAAATTTACATTTTATTGGTATTCATTAAAATATCTGGATACAACTAGCGAAAATTTAAAATAGATACAAAGTGAGGGGAGTGAAAATAAAATTGCAGTTACAACTGCAATGTCGCTTGTATTCTCACTATAATTTTATTAGTAATAAGTACTGATATAACAATATTATGCTGCTGTGGTAATAGGCGTTCGCATTGTATCTCACACGCTGCTGCTAAATAATACCTACTTTATAATAGATTTTAACACAAGATCTTTCTAGATTAGATTGAGTTATTATAACGGGTCAATATACTGCCGTTTTATTAGCGATAACGGGCTAATATATAGCCGTCTCACTACATTGTGTGATATCCTGATACGCTATAAGAGCTACACTAACTACGGCTTAAATAGATTCATTTATTGACTCCTCCAGATGACTCTCGTGAACATAGAGATTAGTTAATTTACCAATGTATCTCCTCATATGAAACTGGGCTATAATAACGAGTCAATATATGACTACTTCACAGTGAACCGTGACAATTATACACGCTATAAGGCTTTACTTAATATGGTCCTAACTAAATTTACTATCACTCCCTCTAAATAACTTGTTGTGAATATAGAGACCACTTAGCCTGTAAGTGTAGTAATTGCCTTTATTCTGCCATAGACGATCCGAGTGTTACTATAGAAACATATCACCATGCACTATTGTGTGCCTTTGCAACATAGTAACGCAGGCTTTATTTAGGCATGTACGGTCATTTATACTTATCAGTATGAATCACAGAGAGCAACTATATAACAAATATTGTGTATTATAATAATAAAACGGTCTTACTAATACTCTATACTATCTATAGTATTAACTATATATTAATGTTGTGATAACGGGCTAATACATAGCCGTCTCACTACACTGTGTGATATTCTGATACGCTAGAAGAGCCACACTAACTATGGCTCAAACAGATTAATTTATTGACTCCTTTAGATGACTCTCGGTGAACATAGAGATCAATTAATTTACCAATGCGTCTCCTCATATGAAATTTGGGTTATAATTACTAGTCAGTATGTGACTACTTTATAGTGTACTGTGACAATCATACATGTTAAAAGGCCTTACTGAATATGGTCCTAACTTAATCTATTATCACCCTTGTAGATAATCTGCTGTGAATATAGAGACCATCTAACCTACAAGTGCAGTAATTGTCTTTATTCTGCCATAGACGATTCGAGTGTTACTATAGAAATATATAATCGCGCACCATTGTGTGCCTCTGTAACATAGTAACGCAGACTTTATTTAGGCATTTACGGTCACTTATACTTACCAGTATGAATCATAGAGAGCAATTATACAATAGATAGTGTGTATCATAAAGGTTTTATCAATACTCTATACCATACATAGTATTAACTATATATTATTGGGGTCTATTCTTATTAAGATCCCAGGGATGAAGGAGTAACCAATTACCACAGCAGCATAATATTGTTATATCAGTACTTATTACTAATAAAATTATAGTGAGAATACAAGCGACATTGCAGTTGTAACTGCAATTATATTTTCACTCCCCTCACTTTGTATCTATTTTAAATTTTCGCTAGTTGTATCCAGATATTTTAATGAATACCAATAAAATGTAAATTTTATACTCTATGCCCCGGAGTGCCCCTATATACACTCTCTTTTTCTCTGTTCAATATTCTTAAACAATCAGTGTTAGGGTGCACCCTTTAGTTGTGATAATTGACTAATTTAGGAACTAATATATGCTTAATAAGATTGGGGTTATTGAATATTTGACTTTATTGACAAACTTGGTGCGGTTATCTTTGTACTGAATATGCTAGTAAGATTGCACCTACATCAACCATTTATCGGATCATCAAGAACTTCAAGGAGATAGGATCAATACTTGTAAAGAAGGCATCAGGGTGCCCAAGAACATCCACCAAGCGCCAGGACTGTCTCCTAAAGTTGATTAGCTGCGGGATTGGGGCCCCACCAGTGCAGAGCTTGCTCAGGAATGGCAGCAGGCAGGTTTGAGTGCATCGGCATGCACATCACACAAAGACTTTTGAATGATGGCCTGGTGTCAAGAACGCCAGCAAAGTGTTAGGAACCCCTCTAGCCGATACAGCACAACCCGGAGTCTGCTCCGACAGTCAGGTGTTCACTGGAATCCCCTAGTGGTGGGGACAGACTTGGCTGCAGACTGACAGAGGGTCGTGAAGTGTGTACCGACTAGGGAGAACCCAGGTAAGCGTAGTGGAGTCCAAGCAAGGGTCAAGGGCCGGCAGCAGATAGCAGATCCAGTAAACAGGCCGAAGGTCGGGGTCACAGGCACGGTAGCAAGATCCAAGTTACAGGATGAAAGGTCAAGGGTCACTGGCAAACAGGCAGGGTCAAAGTCCAGGCAGGGGTCATACACGGGTAGTCAAATCCAAAGGTTAATCACCAAGAAGGCAGAGGAGCAGGCTAGCTAACAGCAACTGAATGCTATAACTGGCAGGGAGGCTAAGCCTTCCCTGCCTTATATACAAGCTTTGGCCAATCAGGGCTCAGCCCTGCAATACATCACAGATAGCCTGCGGGATAATTAATGTCAGCCTCCTATCTTAGCGCATGCGCCCGGCTGCCTCACTTGCCGGGGCGCATCGCTTGCTGCACTCGGCATCCGGCGGTTGCATTGGCAACGGTCGGGCCCGAGAAACCGGAAGTGACGCCCCAGTCGTCATGGAGACGGCCGGGACGTTCATTAAGGCAGGAAGTGAGTTGCTGAGGTGCCCGAGGCCGCCGCGGCTCCTGACAGTACCCCCCTTTGAGGAGGGGTCAAAGAACCCCGACATTCAGGCTTTGTAGGAAATTTCTTAAAAAATTCTTTAATGAGTCTCTCAGCATGAAGACGCCTCTGTGGTATCCAAGTTCGCTCTTCTGGGCCATAACCCTTCCAATGGACTAGGAATTGGACCTGCCCTTGAACCTTCCTTGAGTCCAGAATTTTTTCAATGATGAACTCACGGTCTCCATTTATAAGCAGAGGCCGAGGTCTTTTAGAGGAAGATTGATTGTGTTTGCTGGGCTTTTTTCAGAAGAGAACAATGGAAAGTACAGGGAATTTTTAAAGATGATGGTAGTTTGAGTCGGAATGCCACTGGATTCACTTTCTTCTCAATCAAAAATGCCCAGGGCAAGAGAGAGGACCAATTATCGTGGAACTTGGAAACATATGTGCAGAAATTGTTCCAGGGATTGATTGGTTCTTTCCGTCTGACCATTAGACTGAGGGTGGTAAGCTGAGGAAAAACTAACTTTGATTTCGAGGAAATTGCAGAAAGACCTCCAAAATTGTGCAATGAATTGGGACCCTCGGTCCGAGACTATGTCTTCTGGCAGGCCATGGAGATGGAAGATATGAGTAATAAATAAGGTGGCCAAACTTCTGGCATCCGGCAATTTGAGAAAGGGTATAAAGTGTGCCATCTTGCTGAATCGATCAACAACTACCCAGATGGTGTTATGACCCGAGGACAAAGGGAGGTTGACAATAAAGTCCATGGAAATATGGGTCCATGGCCTGTTTGGAGTTGGCAAGGGTAGAAGTTGACCCGGAGGACGGATTCTGGAAGACTTGTTCCTGGCACATTCTGGGCAGGCGCGAACATAGTTTTCCGCATCCGAAGACAAGGTGGGCCACCAAAGCCAGCGGGAAAGTATTTCTATGGTCCTCTGGATACCGGGATGACCTGCTGAGCGGTTGTCGTGGCATTCGATGAGGACCGACTTCCTCAGATGAACTGGGACAAATAATTTATCAGTGGGTGTCTGAGCTGGAGCAATTTTCTGGAAGTGGTGGAGTGTGGCCCCAAGATCCTGAGTTAGCCCGACCTGAATGGAGGTTGAAGAGATTATAGGTTGCGGATCAGGAGGCTGAGGATGGGATGCCAAAAAACTCAGAGACAGGGAATCAGCCTTGGTATTCTTTGATCCTGGACGGTAAGTGATTAGAAAGTTGAACCGGGTGAAAAACAAAGCCCAGCGGGCCTGTTGAGGATTTAGAGTTTTGGCGGTCTGAATATACTGTAGGTTTTTATGGTCAGTGAAGATGGTAATAGTGTGAGATGCTCCTTCTAACCAATGCCACCATTCTTTGAGGGCCCACTTGATGGCCAATAACTCTCTATTCCCAACATCATAATTAATTTCGGCAGATGAGAATTTCCTGGACAGATATGCACATGGGTGCAATTTGTTGCTTTGAGGATCTCTTTCAGAGAGAATGGCGCCTCCTCCTACATCTGAGGCGTCTACTTCTACAATGAACGGAAGCTCCGGATCCGGGTGCCTGAGAACGGGTGCAGATGTGAAGGCGATTTTAAGGGCAGAAAAGCTCTCCAACGCCTCAGAAGACCAATTAGCTGGGTCTGCGCCCTTCCGGGTGAGGGCAGTAATAGGAGCCACCAAAGAAGAAAAAGAACGTATAAACCTCCGGTAATAGTTGGCAAAGCCAAGGAATCTTTGGATCGCCTTGAGGTTAGTAGGCAGAACCCAGTCTTGAATTGCCTGGACTTTACTGGGGTCCATGGAGAAGCCAGAAGAAGAAATGATGTAGCCTAAGAAGGCCACCCTGGGGACTTCGAACTCGCACTTCTCCAATTTTGCGTTAAGATGGTGTTGACGTAACTTCTCCAGAACTTCCCGAACGTGTTGGCGGTGCTGGGATAAGGACTGAAAATAAATTAAAATATCATCTAAATACACCACCACGGTCTTACCCAGGAGTTCTCGCAAGACGTCATTGATTAGATCTTGGAAGACTGCCGAGGCGTTACACAATCCAAATGGCATCACCAAATATTCATAATGCCCAGAGAGGGTATTAAAGGCCGTCTTCCATTGGTCTCCCTGTCTGATGCGGATGAGGTTATAAGCGCCCGCAGGTCAATCTTGGAGAAGATTGTGGCAGACTTGAGCTGGTCAAATAAAAAAATCAAGGGCAGCGGATAAGTATTTTGAGTTGTGATCTCATTCAGCCCACGGTAGTCGATGCAGGGTCTCAGACTGCCGTCCTTTTTGGCCAGGAAGAAACATCCAGCACCTACAGGAGATTTGGAGGGGCGGATGAATCCTTTCTTTAGGTTCTCCTCCACGTACTGTTCCATGGCTTGCGTTTCAGGGGCAGACAAAGAATACAGACGCCCTTTGGGCAATTTTGCACCCGGCATAAGCTCGATAGCGCAGTCATAGTCCCAGTGAGGCGGGAGAGAGTCAGCCTTCCGTTTACAGAAGACATCACTGAAGTCCTGATAAGGTGCAGGCAACAATTCCGGACTTAGCTGCAGAGTTCTGAGAGGCAGGATCAAGCAAGAGGTAGAGCACTCTGGTCTCCAACGGATGATCTCCCCTCTTTTCCAATCAAAACGGGGATTATGACTTTGCAGCCATGGATACCACAGAATCAAAGGAGCGGAGGGACAAGTGATCAGGAAAAATGTAATTTCTTCAGTATGGAGAGCGCCTACAGATAAGCGGACCAATGGAGTCTTGGCAAGTATTCGGCCCCCAACCAGGGGATTACCATCCAAACCGGAGGCAGTGATGCTCGAATACAGTTTGACTTTGAGAATTCCAAGGGTTTGAGCCAACAGAATGTCCAGAAAGTTACCTGCTGCACCGCTATCAAGGAAGGCTGACAAGTCAGTGGAACGATGTCTGAAGGCTAAGCGTGCAGGGACTAGCAGAGAGTTTTCCGAAGAGATTACTTGGAGACCTAAACGCACCTCTTCTCCGGCACTTGAGTCTAGGTGTTTTCCCGCCTTGCTAGGACAGGAACATACTAGGTGACCTGATTGGCCACAATACCAGCAAAGGCCTAGTGAGCATCTTCTGGAGCGTTCCTCCGGAGGCAGGCGATAAACACCCACTCGCATGGGTTCAGGGGTCTCCAGCAAAGGAGAACCGGAACTGGGTGATGAGCCAGGAGGAATTGATGACTCACGTTCAGCTTTCCGCTCTCTAATTCGACGGGTAATTTTAATGACAAACTGCATCAAATCTTCAAGTGAGGCGGTTACAGGATACTGAACAAGAGTCCTTAATTTGCTCAGTAAGGCGCAAACGGAATTGACTCCGCAGTGCCTGATCATTCCAAGCACAATCAGTAGACCAACGCCAGAATTCCACTCAATATTCCTGAGCGGAACGACGACCTTGCCTTAATGACCGGAGATGAGATTCAGCTGAGGCCACTCTGTCTGGGTCGTCGAATAGCAACCCCAAAGCCTGGAAGAAGGCATCCACGGTTTGTAAGGCTGGACTTGTTGGTGAAGGGGAGAAAGCCCAAGACTGAGGGTAGCCCTGGAGTAGATAATAATTCCTACTTTTTGCTGTTCGGAACCAGAGGAGCGTGGTCTCAGACGGAAGTATAACATGCAACCCTCTTTAAAGTTGCGAAAAATGGACCTGTTTCCTGAGAATCTATCAGGAAAATTCAACTTCGGCTCTGGAGATACACCAGAGGAAGCTTCCTGACGTTGCGGGTCTCTGGAGGCCTCTTCTTGAGCTGACAAACGCTGGGCCAATCCCTGGATCATTTGATACAAGGTGTCAACATGGCCAGCCAGAACTTGAAATGAAGACGATTTGCTTCCGCTTTCCTCCATTAAATTCTGTCTCCGGAATTTCTGTTTTGGCCGGTTATAATGTAAGGAACCCCTCTAGCCGATACAGCACAACCCGGAGTCTGCTCCACCAGTCAAGTGTTCACTGGAGCCCCTAGTGGTGGGGACAGACTTGGCTGCAGACTGACAGAGGGTCGTGAAGTGTGTACCGACCAGGTAAGCGTAGTGGAGTCCAAGCAAGGGTCAAGGGCCGGCAGCAGAGAGCAGATCCAGCAAACAGGCGGAAGGTCGGGTCACAGGCACGGTAGCAAGATCCAAGTTACAGGCTGAAAGGTCAAGGGTCACTGGCAAACAGGCAGGGTCAAAGTCCAGGCAGGGGTCATACACGGGTAGTCAAATCTAAAGGTTAATCACCAAGAAGGCAGAGGAGCAGGCTAGCTGACAGCAACTGAATGCTATAACCGGCAGGGAGGCTAAGCCCTCCCTGCCTTATATACAAGCTTTGGCCAATCAGGGCTCAGCCCTGCAATACATCACAGATAGCCTGTGGGATAATTAATGTCAGCCTCCTATCTTAGCGCATGCGCCCGGCTGCCTCACTTGCTGGGGCGCATCGCTTGCTGCACTCGGCGTCCGGCCGTTGCCTTGGCAATGGTCGAGTCCGAGAAAACCGAAAGTGACGCCCCGGTCATCATGGAGACGGCCGGGACGTTCACTAAGGCAGGAAGTGAGTCGCGGCGGTGCCCGAGGTCGCCGCGGCTCCTGACACGAAGAAGCCATATCTCTCCAGGAAAAACATCAGGGACAAACTGACATTCTGCAAACGGTACAGGGATTGGACTGCTGAGGACTTGGGTAAAGTCATTTTCTCTGATGAATCTCCTTTCAGATTCTTTGGGGCATCTGGATAAAAGCCTGTTAGGAGAAGGAAATGGTAAGCGCTGCCATCATTACTGTGTCATGCCAACAGTAAAACATCCTGAGACCATTCATGTGTGGGGTTGCTCCTCAGCCAAGCCAAGGGAGTGGGTTCACTAACAATTTTGCCTAAGAACACAGCCATGAATAAAGAATGGTACCAAAACATCATCCAACAGCAACTTCTCCCAACCATTCAAGAACAGTTTGGTGATGAACACTGCCTTTTCCAGCATGAAAAATGATAACTAAGTAGCTCGGGGATCAAAACATCCCAGACCATAATCCCTTTGAGAACTTGTGGTCAATCCTCAAGAGGCGGATGGACAAACAAAAACTTAGAAATTCTGACAAACTCCAAGCATTAATTAGGCAAGATAAGGTGGTCATCAGTCAGTAAGTGGCCCAGAATTTGAATGACAGCATGCCAGGGGGAATTGTAGTAGTTTTTAAAAAGAAAGGTCAACACTGCAAATGTTGACTCTTTGCATAAACTTAATGTAATCGTAAATAAAAGCCTTTGACACTTGAAATGCTTGTAATTTTACTTCAGTATACCATAGCAACATATAAAAAGGTCTAAAAACAATGAAGCAGCAGACTTTGTGAAAACTTTGAAAGTCAATATTTGTGTCATCCTCAAAACTATTGGTCATGACTGAGTAATAATCAAATTGTTTAAAATATACCTTTTATTAGTTAAGTTTAAAATATAGTGTTCCCATATTAAACCTAAGTATCGTTGGCAGCGAAATATTAAAAAAGAAAGGAAATGAAAATAAAGGTTAAAATAAAGATGTTAATAAAGTGGCAGAAGTTGCCAAGCCTCGCTATGTGGTTTTTATTAAAGATATATTTCATAAATTAGAATCCTCACGCTGTGAATAGTCTGTGTTAATATGTAGATCCAAAATTGACCAGATATATTGGTCTATAAATTCGGATTAATAAATAGTAAGATCTATATTCTAAGCCTTTACTATTGATTAATAGTTTTTTGTTGTATACCAGAGGTAAGTAGGAGATTCAGATTGTTAGTATTTAGTTGTTTACTGGTTCCAGAGCTCATCACCAACTGCAGATCCAAGGAATGACCTTGCCTGGTTACATGCACTGTCTGTGTATCCAAACAATGGTAGCTAAAAAGGCATTTAACAACCATCAATGTTATCTTTCAGAAATACTGGTCGGTTGCAGTTTCTTTGATGAAGTGTCAACAGACAAAAAAAAAGTAATGGCTGCTGCTTTTAAATATTCAGACAGATCTAACAATCCTTTGAAACGTATTCCACCAGTTCTTTAGCCAGCAACAAAGGGTTTACATAACTTCATCAGAAGATCAACGCTGAGTTTGTTCAAAATTCTCGGTCTGTCTGAGGATTTCTTAGAGTATGACCCGGCGAAATAGCAAAACCTTGAATAATACTAAAACAGTCAGAAGATTGCAGACTCAGTGAAGGTAGTAAATGATCTTGCTGAGAGAGGTGTGGCGCTAATCCAAAAATTCAATGCTTCGATAACACGAAATGAGGAACAAAAGCAGTACCATTTGCAGGTCGTAGAGGAGCATCGCAGTAAGTTCTGCACGCTATCAAAAACTGTTGCCATCAGGAGATCATTATCAAAATGACTAACGTAAACTTGGTGATTGTTTAAAATATTTGATGAAAAAAACAATAATATTTAATACATTATGAAACAAATTACCGTTCTGCTTTATCGCAATGAATCGTCATATTATAAAGTTTGGTTGCAAATTCTAAATATAATATGATTTAAAAATATAAATTACTGTAATTTTTTTCACATAATAGCACATTTTGGGGGGTTGGTGATTGTCTTTTTTAAACAAAGATTTTTTGGAATCACCCTAGTGGTCATCTTCCTCACTGGTAACAAATCATAACCCTCATCATCATCCTTATCAAAGATGTCTACATCAATTACATTTTCCTTTGAAAACAGAAGATACACCAAGTAGGTACCCATTACGCAGCATGTGTGACAAATTGGAGTGCATCAGCAGCAAATACATTGGAAAGGGTCAAGCAGCAATACATTGCAGAGGGTCATCAGCAAATTCACTGGAGAGGGTTAGCAGCAAATAATTGGAGAGGGTCAGCACGGTAGCTAAGTGGTTAGCACTTCTGCCTCACAGCACTGGGGTCATGAGTTCTATTCCCAACCACGGCCTTATATGTGTGGAGTTTGTATGTTCTCCCTGTGTTTGCGTGGGTTTCCTCCAGGTGCTCCAGTTTCCTCCCACACTCCAAAAACATACTAGTAGGTTAATTGGCTGCTATCAAAATTGACCCTAGTCTGTCTGTGTGTGTATGTTAGCAAATTTAGACTGTAAGCTCCAATGGGGCAGGGACTGATGTGAATGAGTTCTCTGTACAGCGCTGCGGAATCAGTGGCGCTATATAAATAAATGGTGATGATGTGATGATGATGAAGACATTGGAGAGGGTAGGCAGCAAAACATTGGAGAGGGGATAGTAGCGGTAACTCGTTCTTAATCCTCCTCCTTACTTTAAAAACTAATGTTTTCTTTGAGATTGAATTTGACAAATAGTGTTTGGATTTTGAGGATGCTTTCAGGTAATGAGTTGCTCCTGATCTGTACAGTGATCCATGGTTGCCAAGAGGAGTAATGCTACTTGAACAGGTTGGAGCTACTTGTGGATGCTTGTCACCACACCAGGGGAACACCAAATGAGATAGGAGGAAAGGAGGGATTACAATTCTTATGACACTACTCCACAATATACTTCTAACAAACAACTTTATATTTTATATTTTATTGGGGGGTTGTGGTGCTCAGAGTCAAAGACAAGAATACCTTGCTTAAATTTTTGGTGTGTACAGCTGCGTTGACCCTCACATGAAAGCACCCTTTTTTAAATATGGATTTTACTGAATAACCCTTTTAAAATTGACAATCATTGAAAAATAGAAAAGATTAGAATATATAGCATTTTTGGGATGTGCAGCTTCGTTAACCTTCACACTAAGCACCCTTTTTTAAATATAGATGTCACTGAATGACCCTTTGAAAATTGATGAGTAATGACAAATAAAAAAAGATTAGAATATGTACATTTTTTGGGGGGTTTGCAGCTGCTGCTTAACCTTGCATGCAATCACCCAATTTTTTTTCAAAATATTTCAGATGTCACTGCCTCACACAAGATTGCTTTCACTAGAAATATTTTTAAAAATTAAAATATATAAATCTATTTGTTTTTTGGATGCTGCTGCTATTCTTTTCCTCCATTAAATATACTACTTAGTTTAGAATGATATCTAACTCAGTCAATATACTAGTACTATTACATATACATTAACAACAACCAGTAGTCACTAGTCCATCTACTTTATACTCTCTAAAAGATTGAAATTAAAAGCAGAAAATTATTGTAGCTGACTAATCTCTATAGAACAGTTTTAGAACATTCACATGGTTCTATTGCTTTCTATGTTCCTCGTTCACCCTGAACGCTACTTTCAGAACAGAGCACTGCAGCTAACCTCCTCTCTACATGTTGTCTGTTCTAAAATGGCACTTGAAAATACAAGGGAGTATACAAAAAAATTCTGCAAATAACGTTTTGCATTGTTTTTAGATCCGAAATTGGTACGCGAAACATGACTCAGTTTCACTCGGATCACCAATGTCGGATCTTGTCAGATTACACCAAGTCCAAACTACTCCTTTACATTTGTTAATGTTAAAATTACATAATTAAAACAAAACTTGATATACTTTGCATTTGCATGACGCAAAATAATCACACCTAGTTTATGATTGAACCAGATCTTATTTCGCCTGGAGCCTTCGAGAAAATGCAATATATTAAACAAAACATTAGAATGGCCATTGTGTATGGTCCTGCTGCCATATACCTGAGTAGGTACTTATCACATATTAGACTGTGAAATACTGTGCAGGATGACAGAATAATAATAACTGGTCATGGTGGGAGTACTTGAACAAATCTTTACAATGGACCACATCTGCGTGTCTTCAAGCGCTCCCATTAAGATCTTAAGTCTTTGGAAAGTATATTCTTTGTGACTTGCTTCACATATTTTTTAGATACTTTTCCTGTTTAACAACATTCTCACTTATCTGAAGACTGTCATAATATTTCCATGTCTGAGGTTAATAATTCCCTATTGAGTTCCACATATGTACGAGATGAATGTAAGTTTAAGTGAAGCTGAAACATTCACTAATAACATTTGACACTGAGGGCTAGATTTACTAAGCTGCGAGTTTGAAAAAGTGGGGATGTTGCCTATAGCAACCAATCAGATTCTAGCTTTCATTTATTTAGTACTTTCTACAAAATGACAGCTAGAATCTGATTGGTTGTTATAGGCAACATCCCCACCTTTTTCAAACCCGCAGCTTAGTAAATCTAGCCCTGAGAGCTTTATATTCTTAGAATTTGTACAGAGAGGGAAAGTTAAAATGTAAAATATTAAGTTCTTTGGTGGAATAATGATTTCTGTGAATGCTGTTGATATCATTACTTCAGTTTCAAAGTGATTTTTTTTTCTCTAACAGTTTGTAGTGGTGTTGTGCATTGTTGAAAATTATTGTTGGGGAAAGAGTTTTAATGTTTAATTTAGTCCATTATTGACTGGATCAAAACCAGTCTATATTATAAATTTGCACATGAGTTTATTGTTAGATCTCGATGCTATTACTGGATGCTCTTAAACAAATGCAAAGATTACACTTAAGTAATCTTAAATGTTCAGAACAGAAAGCAGTTGCCCAAGTTGGGTAGATTTTTCTGTGGACATTACTTGAACCTACAGAAGTGACTCAAATACTTGAAATAGTGTTGCAAGCAACAAAAGGTCAGTTAGTTATGTTATAAAAGTGTTTTAGATCAGAAAATGATACTTGAGGAATCCTACACACAATGTGTCTGATTCATGTTTGAATGAAAAATCATGGAATTTATGTCTGGACGCAAATGACGTTTATGACTGTCTAATACTTGAAGAGTGGGACAGTTGAGAGAAAGGGTGGACTAACATAGCCCAGGTTTAGTAAGGGTGTTCTGACGAAAATGCGCCACATACTAATCCCGGCTAAATGGGAAAAAAAGAGGGTGTTGTGTAAGCAGCAGTACACCCCCATAAAACTATATATTCTAAAAGTATTTTCTATTTAAATCTATACTTGTGAGGGTCATTCAGTGACATATTTATTAAGTGGTCCAAAAATGGTGTTAGTGTGTGAGCATTCGTGCAGCCACACTGGCCCAAAAAGCCTATATATTCTAAAATTATGTTCTATTTAAAACTATACTTGTGGGTCATGCAGTGACATCATTATTAAGCATTAAAAAAACAGGGTGTTGTGCTTGACGGTCAGCAGCAGTACCCCCAAAAAACAGGGTGTTCTTTTCTTTGACTCTAAGCAGCATCACCCCCCCCCAAAAAAAAAGATAAAATAAAATAAAATGTGTTTGTTAAGAAATAAGAACAAAGTTTATAAAATAGGAGTACATTGTGGAGCAGTGTCAAAAGAATTGTAAGATGAAATTTGCTCCTTTCCTTATCTCATTGGGTGCTCCCTTAGTGTGGTGGCAGGCAGCTACAAGTAGCTCCAACTTGTTCAAGTAGAATTACTCCACTAAAAAAATTAATGCGGGAAGAAAGTGGAAGAAAATGTCCTCAAAATCCAAACACTATTTGTCAATTTCAAGCTCAAAGAAAAATTTTGGTCTTGATGTAAGGAGAAGTTTTTGATGAATGTGGTGATTTATCTAAAGAAACAGAAAATAGCAAACATTCCATACACCACCTGCAGTGGCAAATCAAGGCTCAGACTATGCTCACTTTTTGCTAGTAGAGATCCTGCTACTGCTGGTAGACATATTAGAATGCACATTGCAAAAGAGAGTGCCCATCAGGGTCATGCATCTTCCTTACTTCCAATGCACCAGCTTCTTGCTCACCATGTAGGTTTGTCTCTGTCACTTCCAAAACAGCCAAATCAGTACCTGAAAATACAATGAGGCTGAAAAACAACTTGGGCACTCACAGAATCCTGAGGAGAGACTAAGGAAGGTAGTATCCATGAGTGCTATATGTGAGACTGAGGTTTCAGAAACAGACACTGTAATTATAGAGCAGACACCTTCGCAAACTCTACATCAATTTGTAAATGAGTGGATAGGTAGTAGTACTATTAGTATTGATGATTTACACCTAGAAAAGGAGGAGGATACTCTGCAAGTTGCAAATGTGCACACTGTCATTATATAGCAGCCTCCTTCAAAAATTTCTCAAGCAGGGGGCGTGGCTTGGTAGCCATTCTGGACAGATGTCTCCGCATCTAGCTCTCCACTAAAAGAGCCTTTACCCTATTCTGCTGGCCCCTTTTATTCACCTGTTTGCTCTCACCATCAGTGCAACTTGCCCCTCTACAATCGGGTGCCACTCTTGCCCCTTTTACGGCCACACAGCACACAAAACGGCAGTGGGGCCTTCCTCTGTCTGGATCCCCAGCCAGGGGCAGCACGCACCCTCCCCTCACGCGCCTACATTCGGGGGCATAAAGACAAAAAAAAGCCTCCCAACCGAAGTGCCTTGCCACCGCTAGACTAGCGATTCACCTGGCCAGCAGTCCTGTGCCCCTGAAGACCGCGAGCTCTGCCGCGGGGAAAAACCGGAAGTGCTGCTGTGCCGAACTTCCGGTCGGCTACGGAGGAGTCCTCAACGGAAGGGATTGGGGGTGCCAGGTTCCGGCGCTATCTGGAGCTTTCACTGCCTTCCATCAGCTGCAGGCTATGCTCCCCTATTAACAACAGGTCAGTGCGCGAGTGTCCGGTGCTGTGCGGCCCGGGATACAAGGTTGGAGATAGCTGGAGCTGTTAACCCCTTTACTGCCTCTACTGCCGATAAACTTCTGGGCTGGTGACCCTGCATCTGTGGACCCCATTTGTTTAATGCCTGGAGGATTCATAGCTTCTGATATCGCTCCAGTCCCGCTTAAGAAGTTACATAGAACATGATGACTTTGTGCTATTACACCTGAAAAGTAAAATTAAAAATCTCACTTTGAGATTAAAGTCCCTTTGTACTTCCAATCATATTGACTGTCTTTGTGAGATCTATTTTTGACTGACTGTGCCCTGATTCGTCTGCACAAAATAACATCTTTGCTTAGTATGTGAACTTTACTATGTTGCCCGACCCTGGGTAGGACCCCTCTCAACTGAGCCGAGATCAGTGTGCATCCTCCCTTCCAACTTCCTTTATCCTCTCCCCACCTGACCCCGTTCTTACTACTTCATTCAACTGCGAGACCGGTTAGCTTGATCACACCATGGCTGCCAAACCAAAGAAAGTGACTGCAGGAACATCAGCAAATTTCTTTGGATCAAAAGCAAAGCCCTCCTCTTCACAAGCTGATCGCCAGGGGACATCGGGTTCTTCTTCGGCTGAAGTTGAGCTTGACCCCCAGATACAAGCGGTGATGTCCAGCCTCTTTGAGGGGGTGAAAACAACTTTCTATCAGGAGCTGACAAAAGTGGTCAATGAGTTCAAAACAGAGTTGAATGCTTTGGGACAGATGCCCTGGAATCAAAAACCGATGACATCTGTCGATCTAACTCCGCAACTGATAAGGAACTCTCCCGCCTCCGTGATGAGGTGGAAATCTTGAAAGAGAAACAAGAGGACTCCGAAAAACCGATCCCGCCGTAATAATGTCCGAATCAGAAATGTGTCCGAAAAAATAGGCAACGCAGATCTCCATGCTTTCCTCAAAGACATCTTTCTCCATCTTCTTCCAGACATCTCTGAGACTAATTGTCTTATGGATCGGGCTCATCGCGCCCTGAGAGCTAAACCTCCAAATGGTCAACCTCCTCGGGACATTATTGTTCGCCTGCATTATTTTCGTACCAGAGACCACATTCTTATCACTACAAGGGATCGCTCTGTGATCACATTCCGGGACATGGACATCCAACTATTCCAGGACCTAGCTCCTTCCACGATACAAAAACGGAGAGACCTTCAGCCTGTCACCAAGATTCTTCGACAGCACAACATCCATTACCGTTGGTGCTTCCCTTTCCAACTTCAAGTATTTGCTGACAACTCTTCCCATTTTGTCAAATTGCTGGAGCAGGGTCAAAGTATCATGGATAGACTGGGCATCCTTCCCGAATCATTAGTCCCTCATGCTATTTCTTCCCGGACCCGGCGCCCGGCGCTCCCTCAGCCTGAATGGTCCCGGTCTTCGAGATGCCGCCCTCGGGAGGCTGAGCCCCCCTGATTTAGCTACTATGAACGATTGGCTCTTCCTGTGTCTGTTCTTGCCTTTTCTCTGTTATGATTTTTCCTTTTTAGGTGGACTCTCAAAGTCAGATGGTATTTGTTGCCCTCTTAAAGTTTCAAATATTTTGTATAATATGGGTTTTTTGTTTATCTTGTTTTCTCTCCTATCTCTCTTGATGGCCAAGGGGACCTCTCATATCTATTTGCACCATTTAATTGTTTTGTTTACTTTGTGGTCTTATCCTGGTCATTGGAAGGGAGAGCAAATGCCCCTTTCCTAGATCCTCCCCCTTTCACCTCCCGTGTTTGGGAGGCGCACAAGGCTACCATACGAGGCCAATTGATTAGTCAATCAGCGGCGGCTAGAAAGAAGGCAGCTGAAGAAGTAGCATCTCTGGAACTTAGACTAGCCTCACTCATTACGCAGCATCAGACACACCATGACCTGGCCTTACTCCCCAAAATTGCCTCACTGAAGGGTCAACTAAATACCATCCTTTCCCGTAGAGCAGCAGTCATCATGCAGAAACTTCAACAGCGTTACTACGACAAAGCGGATAAAGCCGATTCTGTACTTGCCAGAAAGCTCCGGAAAAATTTTGCCCTGCGACACATTGATAAAATACATCAGACTCCCTCCGGAAATGTAACGTATGACCCAGCGGTGATAGTTAGAGAATTTAGGGATTTCTACTCTTCTCTTTACAATCTTGATGCTCCCTCACCTCGCTTGGATCCCCTGGCTCCTACTTTATCCGATTACCTTTCATCTACGCCCCTCCCTAAAATTACCACCACACAGCAATCTCATCTAAACGCAGATATTACTCTGCCAGAGGTTATGGCAGCGATCAAGTCCTTGAAGTCTTCCTCAGCTCCTGGTCCGGATGGCCTTATCCCCCAGTACTATAAAAAGTTCAACGAGGTCCTCGGCCCTCATTTGGAAATTTTTATTAACGCGATACTTGGGGGAGCTTACTTTGATTCCGCCACTACTAGGGCAAACATAATAGTTATTCCTAAACCAGGGAAAGATCACTCCCTCTGTGCTAGTTACAGGCCCATTTCGTTACTGAATGTAGACCTGAAAATATTCGCAAAGATTCTGGCCTCTAGGTTGAACCCACTGCTCCCAGCCCTTGTCCATCCTGACCAGGTGGGCTTTATCCCAGGGTGTCAAGCCCCTGATAACACCAGAAGGATTATCGACTTAATTCATACAATAAATAACGATGGTCTTCCTTCCCTCATCATGGCGCTCGATGCCGAAAAGGCGTTTGACTGCATCTCCTGGTCGTTCATGGAGGGAGTGCTTCAAGCGATGGGATTTACAGATAAATTTTTGACAGATATTTTAGCTCTCTATTGGTCCCCGTCAGCTACTGTGTCTGCTAAAGGCCTGACCTCGACATCCTTTCAGATCACGAATTGCACTCGCCAGGGATGTCCCCTCTCCCCACTTATATTTGCTCTTGTTATTGAGCCTCTGGCCACTAGAATCCGAAATAATTGCGAAATATCAGGTATTCAGGTGGGCCCCTGTACACATAAGATCGCTCGCTTTGCGGACAACGTCATGCTGTCTATTACTAACCCCAACATGTCGGTGCCCCCTCTCTTAGATAAACTAGACCTTTATGGTTATTTTTCGGGCTATAAGATTAACCCAGACAAGACAGAGGTCCTGGACTATAACATACCGGCTACAGACAAGCTGCTGCTGGAGCGCTCCTTCCCTTTTCAATGGGGTCGCCATAAAATCAAATATCTGGGTGTTTTTATCACTAAACACTATCGACATCTTTTTCAAGCTAATTTCCCTCACCTACTCGACCAAGTAAAAACAGACCTTACATCGTGGTCTCAGCTCTACATCTCATGGATTGGCCGTATTAATGCCATCAAAATGAATATCCTTCCAAGGCTGCTGTACTTTTTTCAGACTCTTCCCATCCGCATCCCACCATATGTGTTTAAATTTCTGCAATTTCACGTCTCTAGATTTGTCTGGTCGGGTAGACGGCCCGAGTCCGACTCAAGGTGCTACAAAGGTCCCCGCAGGGCGGAGGCTTGGGGATTCCTGACTTCCAAAGATATTATCTCTCTGCCCAGCTCGCTCAATGTGTCTTGTGGTCTGGTCCGACGGAAGCCAGAGTTTGGTCCAAAATTAAGGCTGAGGGTCTGGGATTGCTCTCTTTATCTTCTCTCCCATGGCTTCCAAGATCTCGTCGCTCTAAACGACTGTTGCTTCATCCAGTAGTCACACATTCTCTATCCACTTGGGATTCGTCTTCCCAGAAATTTGCCTGGTCTCCCCATCCCTCCCCAGTTATTCCGCTATTTAACTCTCCGGAATTTTTTCCAGGTCTCCATCATAGCGCATTCCAGCCATGGTATTCGCGGGGAGTCACTTACCTTAATCATTTATCCACTTCGGCAACTTTTCCTCAGTTTTCTGAAATTCAATCACATATCCACATTCCCTCAAAACACTTCTATCAGTTCTTGCAACTTTCACAGTGTTGTTAAAGATCGTCTTCTATCCCGACCCCTCTCCACATTTGAAGCCCTCTGTTTACGCCAATCTTCAACCAAAGGGCTAATTTCAACGCTCGATTATGAATTTGCTCCTTCTTCTTCAACCTCTAGGGCCTCTCACGAATTGGCCTGGGAGCGAGACCTTGGTGAGGAGCTCTCGGAGGAGGAATGGTCTGACATTTACGAAAATGCCGCCTCTAGTTCCATCTGCGTTAGAATCAAGGAGAACGTCTACAAAGTGTTATACCGATGGTACTATGTGCCTTCGCGTCTATGCAGAATTCTCCAGGACTCATCTGATCGGTGTTGGCGAGGGTGCTTCCAAGAGGGCACATTCCTCCACATATGGTGGTCGTGCCCAAAATTATCAGGCTTCTCGGTTGAGATTAGAGACCTGATTAGTGCAATTCTTCAGGTGGACATTCCCCTTTAACCCAAATTTTTTCTACTCCCTTTTCTACTCCCTCTGGGGGCTCCCTCGGCAATCCGACATCAGAACAAACTGATTAGGCACATTGTTTTGGCAGCTACTTGCCAAATAGCGGCAGACTGGCGAATGCAATCCCCTCCCTCCAGTCCATAATCAATAGAGTCTGGCAGACTCAACGGATGGATTATATGACCAGCATTATTCGGAACACTTTGAGAGCTTTCACCAAGGTTTGGGATCCATGGCTAGCCTTCTTTCAGGGGTTTACATAACCCAGTTCTAACACCTCACTTCTTCCTTGGACTTCTCTTCTTTTACAGTGGATCTAGTCACCCCTTATCTTTCTTCCTTTTCCTCCTTTTCTCTCGCTCCTTTCTTTTTCTATACTCTCTCTTTCTTTCTCTTGTCTCTCATTAAAAACTCTGGGTCACTCGTTACTACTACATTTATTGATTCGTTTGACTAAGTGTTTCGCATGTTTTATGCTGATCATTGATTTGATCACTTTTTTGTCTATTTCTTTTACCTGTACTCTTTTTGTCAATCGTTCCTTATTGTTGTATTAACCTTGCAAAATAAAACTTTAAAAAAAAAAAAAATTCTCAAGCATTTCGAAATGTGAGGATGATTAATAGTATGGTTATATTAATGATGATGATTTACACATAGAATTTCAGAAGACATTTTTGGAATTTGCAAATGTGCAAGAGGATTAGGGGGATAATTGTGGATCTGCAAATGAATGTGTTGTACTTGAAGGAGATAATGAGGAGGATGATCATGATTGTGTTGAACTAAGGCAAATAGTGTATAGTAGCAAGCAACCCTGCATCAGATAACATCCAAATGGATAGACAGTTGCAATCCTCACCGGCATCAATAGCTTCATCATCAACATCCTCATTATTAGTGCGTAGTCCAGCATTCAATTTTCCAATTCCAAATTACTTCCTTAATGCAATCCATGGTTCCCAAGAAACATCCTTGCATACTACAGATGCTGCTGCTACTGGGGGTAATACATCTATCCAGAAGTAGAGCAAGAAGAGAAATAGGCATAGTTCTACACAATTGTTTGTAATGCAAGTGTTTGCAAGAGGAAACAATTATGACAGTTGGACTTCTGTTGCCCAGCAGATCACTAGAGCCATGACACCTATGTTAGTACTGGATATGTGTCCAATATCCACCATAAATGCATCAGGTTTTAGCCATTTATTTGAGGTCATGTATCCACGCTTCCAAATTACATCACAATTAAAATTTTCCCAAACATCAATCTTTCAGCTGTACCTGGAGGTTAAACAAAAAGTAATTCATTCCCTAGAAAATGCAATTGTACATACTGTCCACTTAGCTACGGATATGTGGACAAGCGGTACTGGTCAAGCAGAAGACTGCATAACTGTGACAGCCCACTTGGTAGGTGTATCACCATCATCAGCAGTCAGTAGCTTCACCATCATCCTCCTCATACTTTCATCATAATAGAGCTAGCACTCAATGCCAGGTCATTCACAGACAAGCTACTTTTTGCATCACTGGTTTCACAAAGAAACATACTGGTATCAATCTGTTGGAAAAACTCAGGAATATCATAGCAAAATGGCTCACCCCACTAAGACTCTCCTCAGGATTCCTTATTACTGATAAAAGAGCAAACATGGTGTGCATGTTACAACTAGGTGAATATGAACATGTACCATGTTTTGCACACACAACAAACTTGATGGTGTAGAATTTCTTAATAAAAGGAAAGGTCAGTGCAGGAGATGCTGTTCATACCTCCCAAAATTTCTGGGCATTTTCGACATTCAGCAATCGCATGCAGAACATTGCAGTGGCTGCTAAAAAACGTCATCTACCATGCCACCAACTGATGCAAGAGATAGTCGCAAGGTGAAATTTCACACTTTATATGCTTCAGCGACTAGAGGAACAGCAACAAGATATCAAGACTATCAAGAACTACACATCAAATCAAGATATAGGGAGAGGGGGGGCATGTTACCTTACTCCAGCCATTGGAGAATCATTACTGTTTGATGGAAGGTACTGCAACCATTTGTAACAAATGAAGGGAGTTCAGGCACTGCCAGTCTGAGTCAAGTTATACTAATACTATACTAATCAAAGTACAGGAAAAGCAGCTGGACAAGCTGAAGGAGGATATGAAACTTAGCAATCTGACAAAATATGTCTGCATTGTAGATAATGTTCTTTATTCACTTTGCTAGGACCGAAGGGTTTGCAGCATCTTGATATTGGATCACTACATTTTGGCAACCATGCTTGATCATAGGTTTAAGTCATATGTAATGGTTTTATTTCCAACTGACACAAATCTTCACAGATGCAATAAGCTCCTTGTGACCAAGCTGTAGGCTCAATTTGCATATGACAAACTCTCTGCTTCAGCTTCTCCTCCAAATGCTACTGCCAGAAAAACTTCCCTTTTCTAAGAGTAATGAGTCAACAACAAAGCAGCCCACTAATGTGAAAGTTCATGACACTTGGTCAGGCTTAAAAGAAATGCACAAATATATTGACACCTCTACTCGGAAATATTGTTTAGTGCAGTCGGGAACATTGCGAGTGATCAACGGAGGAGGCTACTTCCCAAAAATGTAAAAAAACGTGGTGTTCATCAAGACGAACTACAAATTGTATAAGGAACAGAGTTCTTGTCACCAATTGCAAACAGAATTTGTAGATTCCAGTGGAGATTAATTATTATTGGGTGATGATAGTCATCATGACAACAGTGATGAGGATGATGATGAGGGTGATGACATTGTCAATATAGGGGAAGGTGACCTGACATTTCTATTTCTGTTGACAGCATGACCTTGACTCACAACTATCCTTTGTTCCCCACATCAGTTCTATATTTACATCATCCTGTTTACATCTAAAAAACATTTCCTCAATATGTACATATCTCACCACACAAGACACTTCAAAAACTTTCATTCATGCACTTACCATCTCCCACATTGACTATTACAATTCCCTCATTCCTGGTCTTCCCAAAATCAGACTCAAGCCCTACACTCTATTTTTAATGCAGCAGCAGATTTTCCTTGCAAATCGTTCTTCCTATGCTGAGCCACTCTGTCAGTCTCTACAGCCTGTTTTTCAACGAATCCAATATAAAATTATTCTACTAACATACAAGGCCATCAACAAAATAGCAACAACCAATATCTCCTTACTTGTCTCAAAGTGAGGAGATATCTCAAATGTGGACTGATCAGACCAAAGTATAGATTTTCTCTGGAAGTTTTCTGCCTGTGTTTCTTGGCCCATGAATGTCTCTTCTTATTATTTACTCCTTCAGTACTGGTTTATTTACAGCAATTCTACAATGAAGCCCTGATTCATGCAGTCTCCTCTGAAGAGTTGATGTTAAGATGTGTCTCCAGCTTGAATACAGTGGAGCATTTATCAGGCCTCTAATCTGAGGTGCTGTTAATAGGTGATTTCTGAAGCTGCTGGCTCTAACAAAATTATTCCGTGCATGACAGGTAACTGTTTGTCTGCCTTTCCTGTTGTGATACTCATGGGAGCCTATTTTATAATAGCGTTAGCGTAGAGCTCTTCTTGCCATATTATGAACTACTACAACCACAAAAGATTTCCTTCTACCATATAGTGCTATTTGAGAACCACAATACCTTATTATAATACAACTGCATTAGGCACTATCAAGCAAAACAATTCTACAAATTAAGTTTCAAAAGGCATACAGTTACTATTTGTGCCATTAAAATGATGATTTAATCATTGTGGTTCAACATTATCCACCTGTACTTTTTGGGAGGGCATTTGAAAAAAAAAATCATTAAAATGTTTGTTTTGAAAAGAAATTCATGCATAAACATCATGTTCACTATATATACATTTGTCTAAGAAACTAGTTTCAGGCATTTAAGCATAAACCTTTAGATCAGACATTCTTCAGGATCATGAGAAACATACTTACTGTCCGTATCAATACTTTAGACTGGTACAATTTATATAAAATTGTGACACAAGATTCCTTCTGATGATGCACACATGACAACTTCTTTAATGTACTTTGCTTTTTAATTATCAGATTGGCAAAATTACACACACTTTCTTGTAACCCTGATGCTAAGTTAACAGAGACCAACTCCCTCGTCACTGGCCAAGTTGTTCTAAATCAGTCACACTGCATAATGAACAACTCAGGCTTAAATACTGTAACAGATTACTAGATACACTACTAATCTTGATTAGCGCTGACTTACCTGAGGTGCGGAGTCTAACGATCTCCCCGGTATTCACCAAGAACCGCCGCAAGGCGTGGTAGGCTTAGTCGGACAGGCCGGGCTGGTACACAGACGGGCAATGCAGACAGAATCAGGAGGCAATCTCAGAGTCAATCAAACCAGATCGGTACACGGGTCATCAGAACAGATGCGTGGTCAGCTAGCCGGGTCGGTGAACAGGAATGGCAGAGAAACGTGAAGAGAGAGGAGCGTGAGACAATCCGGGTCAGGAGCACAGGCAACCAGGAAGGTCAGCAAGCCGGGTCGGTACATGGGAGAATCAGAATCCAGAAGGGTCAGCAAGCCGGGTCGGTACACAGGAGGTCAAACACACAGGAAGCAGGAACAAGGAGGACACAGGAACCAGGAGCCAGGAACAGGTAAGTTGCTCTGACACTCATCAAGTGTCAGAGCTATGTTTTTGCACTGTGTCCAATTTGAATTCCCTGCAATAGGTAGCGATCATGTGACCGCCGAACCCAGACGTGCGGCTTCCGGGTCCGACGGAGCGGCAGGGGGAACGCGTAGGGGTAAGTATTCGTAACAAATACTTTACACTCCTCTCCCAGCTCTAGCTTGAGGGACTGGTGACACTCCCACTAGCCTTTCTAATAATGTGCTTTAGTGTCCTATTAAAGCACTCCACCAAGCCATCGGTTTGTGGATGAGAAATAGAGATATGCAGAGCTTTTACTTTTAAGAAGTGACAAAGATCCTTTATGAGATTTGACATGAATGGGGAGATCTGAACTGTAAGAACCCCTTTGAGATTCCCAGAGAAGTATACAATAGAAGCAGGTCCTTAGCAATTGTACTGGATTTTATATTTCTTAGTGGAAAGGCCTCTGGATATCTGGTGGCATAGCCTCAACTTTTCCAAGGGACTCACCAAACCCATTGCTATACATTCAAAAGTGACCTGAAATACTGGAATAGAAAAAAAGGTGCTCTATAACTACGTGATTGAGCTACGAGACACTCATATTGCACATCAAAGACTTCACATAGGCATTATGGAATTGGTGGTGCTATAGAATTAAATAGATGGTGATGATGAATGTGACCTGATCAGCCACTCATAAAGCCGCTGTTATGTACTTGCCCTTATATTTGCCCTCATTCAAGATGGCCGTGATTGCCTCAAGAAGTTTCCATCTTGGATCTCTGTTATGAACTTGCCCTTACAATAGCCCTTATCCAAGATGGCCGGGACTGTCTCATAAAGATTACATCTTGGATTGCCATTTCCTGTTTGGGCCTAGAAAAGGCACTTCCTGTTATGAAGCCTTTGCACGAGTATTGTGTTTGTATCTGACCCAGATGCTGCCACAGAACCTTGCTTCTTTGTGATTTGGACTACAAGTACTTGATACTTCCACCAGACCTTTATCCTCTTGTGACTTTGGACTTTATTTGTTGGACACTGGAGATTTATTTATATACTAAAATAAATCTTGTTGAATTCAGAAATACCTGGCTATTAGGTTCCGTTTGTGATACCAGAAGTGTGACAGCCGCATTAACATCAAGTAAGAAGCTTACTCTGTGCTCCTGTTGTACCTGAACAGTTTCCCTTTGCTGCAAGGGGTTAAACCCTCATCATCTGAGTGTCAGGATTTCCCAGGTATGACCACGGAGAGGGGATAAGTGGTTATAATGAGTTTATTAACAAATACAGGTGACAAGGTAACTCACGAGACAGTTCAATGTGCAGATGAGAAACAACAAGTAACTGCAATAGTAGATTTCAACAGGCAGCGTGGAACTATAAGTACCAGGTATAATGGTTGAAGATGCAGGAGTCCAGTAGCAGGTAACAGCAGTAGAGAATACAATGAAGTAATTTGCAGGAGTAGCAGACAGCAGTAGTGAATTCCATGGAGAAACATGCAGGAGTCTAGATAGCAAATAACAGCTGACTACTTGGTAATGCAGACAGTAGCTAACAACTTGGTAATGCAGACAGTAGCTAACAACTTGGTAATGCAGACTGGAGCTGACAACTTGGTAATGCAGATTGGAGCTGACAACTTGGTAATGCAGACTGGAGCTGACAACTTGGTAATGCAGACTGGAGCTGACAACTTGGTAATGCAGACTGGAGCTGAGCACATGGAAATGCAGACTGGAGCTGAGCACATGGAAATGCTCACAGGAGTGACCTGATGATCTGGCCCAGACCGTATGAAGCAGGCAGGTTAATATAGGCCTCATGCAGGTGATACAACTCTCAGTAATCAAGGAAAATGATCAAGGTAGCACAGTGGCCCCTTTGGTGGGCAGTGGTACTACAAGTAGAATACATGATAAATCCAATAAAGTCACTGCAGACAGCAGCTGCAGAGTGCAAGTCGTGACAGTACCCCCTCCTTAAAGGGCGGATTCCAGACGCCCAAATACTAGGAATGGTCGGAAAGGTCAGAGTCATAATCCAGAATTGGACATGTAGTTGAGAAGGCTTCATGCAAGGATGGGAAGGGTATAGAAACCCCTCCACAGGGGAGTTGAGATCCAGGAGAATCTTTCTTCTTCTTCATTTTCTTTTTGTGGTTTTTAGAAGGTTGCTGGAAATGAAGCGAAGAAAATGATAATCTCAAGGTTGGAGTAGCCGGAGATAGAACATGTGGCATAGATGAAGCACTGGCAGTGGGATTGGCAAGTGCTGGTGTAAATTCTTTGATCACGGCCTCAGTAAAAAGTTGTAAATCAGACAGGATGGGATCTTGGGTTTCAATTAAGGGCTCTACCCATTCCAGAGCTTCCCCTGTAAAGTTGGCCACCATGTAAAACACCTGCTTTCTTTGAGTATCAAGGAGGTCAGATACAAAGGGAAAATAGGATATACAAAACTTAATGAGAGCATGAAATTGCTGAATATCCCCATTGAAGGTAGGTGGTAGCTCAGACTTGGCAGCAGGCCCAGACTGGGCGGCAGGCTTGGCAGGGACAGCACTGAGAGAAGCCTCAGAGCAGACAACACTGTGAGAAGCCTCAGAGCAGACAGCGCTGTGAGAAGCCTCAGAGCAGACAGCGCTGTGAGAAACCTCAGGGCAGACAGCGCTGTGAGAAGCCTCAGGGCAGACAGCGCTGTGAGAAGCCTCAGGGCAGACAGCGCTGTGAGAAGCCTCAGGGCAGACAGCGCTGTGAGAAGCCTCAGGGCAGACAGCGCTGTGAAAAGCCTCAGGGCATACAGCGCTGTGAGAAGCCTCAGGGCAGACAGCGCTGTGAGAAGCCTCAAGGCAGACAGCGCTGTGAAAAGCCTCAGGGCATACAGCGCTGTGAGAAGCCTCAAGGCAGACAGCACTGTGAGAAAGCTCAGGGTAGACAGCGCTGTGAGAAGCCTCAGGGTAGACCGCTGTGAGAAGCCTCAGAGCAGACAGCACCAAGTGGTAACTCGGGCTGAACCGCATGGACAGGCAACTCGGGTGAACCGCATGGACAGGCAACTCGGGCTGAACCGCATGGACAGGCAACTCGGGCTGAACCGCATGGACAGGCAACTCAGGCTGAACCGCATGGACAGGCAACTCGGGCTGAACCGCATGGACAGGCAACTCTGGAGTGGGCTGGAGGTGCAGGATCCCCTCTGGAGCAGACTGTAAGGGCAGCGCCCCCTCTTGAGTGGACTGTAAGGGCAGCGCCCCCTCTTGAGTGGACTGTAAGGGCAGCGCCCCCTCTGGAGAGGACTGTAAGGGCAGCGCCCCCTCTGGAGTAAACTGTAAGGGCAGCGCCCCCTCTGGAGCAGACTTTAAGGGCAGCGCCCCCTCTGGAGCAGACTCTAAGGGCAGCGCCCCCTCTGGAGCAAACTTTAAGGGCAGCGCCCCCTCTGGAGCAAACTTTAAGGGCAGCGCCCCCTCTGGAGCAAACTTTAAGGGCAGCGCTCCCTCTGGAGCAGACTTTAAGGGCAGCGCCCCCTCTGGAGCAAACGTTAAGGGCAGCGCCCCCTCTGGAGCAAACTTTAAGGGCAGCAACCCCGCTGGAGCAAACTAAGGGCAAAGCCCCCTCTGGAGCAACCTTTAAGGGCAGCGCCCTCTTTGGGTTAAACTGGGGACCCCAGGTTCTCATGGGAGCAGATAACGTGTCTGGAATGGAGACAGAAACTTGTAACTCAGAGCTGGAGATAGAGGTTGAAGATGGTCAGAGTCTATGGAGCGGGCAATCCTGTAACGAATGTACATCACTGGCACAGTAAAAACACAGTTTGTAAGTCCTCCTGCGCCATCGCTCCTCTTCGATCAGGTGGGGGCGTGGAGCACCTGAAAACCTGGAATTTGTTACAGGACTATTGGGAGGTGCTGCTTGCAGAGAGTCAAAGGCAGACAAATTTGATAATGAAAGGTTAGCAGCACAGTTAGACTCCTTACTGCCACATGTATCAGGGGTGGAAACTGAAAGTTGCTTGAGCACTTGATTCAACAAAGAAGATACTTGCACTATTTGAGTGCGAAGTTGCAGAATGTCCACTTGGAGCAATTGAAACAGGGAATTTTCAGAGGAAATAGTAGACATGGTCTTAATGAATACAGAATAGGTCACTCCCCTGGAAATCCTTTTCAAAAAGGGATGAATGCCGTGCAGCAGCAGGCTCGGTATTATGGCCAGATCATACTGTCAGGATTTCTCAGGTATGACCACGGAGAGGGGATAAGTGGTTATAATGAGTTTATTAACAAACACAGATGACAAGGTAACTCACGAGACAGTTCAATGTGCAGATGAGAAACAACAGGTAACTGCAATAGTAGATTTCAACAGGCAGCGTGGAACTATAAGTACCAGGTATAATGGTTGAAGATGCAGGAGTTCAGTAGCAGGTAACAGCAGTAGAGAATACAATGAAGTAATTTGCAGGAGTCCAGATAGCAGACAACAGCAGTAGTGAATTCCATGGAGAAACATGCAGGAGTCCAGATAGCAGATAACAGCTGACAACTTGGTAATGCAGACAGTAGCTGACAACTTGGTAATGCAGACAGTAGCTGACAACTTGGTAATGCAGACTGGAGCTGACAACTTGGTAATGCAGACAGTAGCTTACAACTTGGTAATGCAGACTGGAGCTGACAACTTGGTAATGCAGACTGGAGCTGACAACTTGGTAATGCAGACTGGAGCTGACAACTTGGTAATGCAGACTGGAGCTGAGCACATGGAAATGCAGACTGGAGCTGAGCACATGGAAATGCAGACTGGAGCTGAGCACATGGAAATGCTCACAGGAGTTACCTGATGATCTGGCCCAGACCGTATGAAGCAGGCAGGTTAATATAGGCCTCATGCAGGTGATACAACTCTCAGTAATCAAGGAAAATTATCAAGGTAGCACAGTAGGCAGTGGTACTACAAGTAGAATACATAATGAATCCAATAAAGTCACTGCAGACAGCAGCTGCAGAGTGCAAGTCGTGACACTGAGCTGGATAATGGTCACCTGTGTCTGGTCTTTATTAGACTGCCTTTTCCTACAGATTGGTGCCAGTTTGTTTGTTGTTGTCTTGCTGCTGCTGGTCTCTCTGTGAAACTCTTCTTTGGATCCTGACTTCTTCCTGGTATTTGACCCCTGCTTTGTTCCTATGTTTTGCACCTCATCTTGTGACTCACATCCCGGCTTCATTTGACCTTACTTCTGCTTCACCTTGCTACTCCCTCAAATGTTGTGCATCTTCCGGCTTATGACCCCTGGATTGTATACCCCTATGTTTGCCTGATTCTCTCGTGAATCATTTAGTGCATTGTGCCTTCTGGCTATCCTGTGCCTTGGTAATCCTGCTAACCTGAATCTGCACTTCACCATTTGTGTCTGAAATCCTGGTATCTTGCTTCATCTGTCAAACCTGGTAATCCTAGTTTCCTGCTACAACTGTTATACCCGTGTGATCTTTGTTATACCTGTGTGATCAGTACCACAACTCTCCACAGTATTCATACTGAGAACCCATAACACTTACAGAGACAAAGTATCCCTGACAAACCGTCCTCTGGTAAGTTTTTTATTGATTGAAGTTATTACATGTTGCCCAGCATTTTCTCCATTATAGACTTCACTGCCAGAATCTGCATAGGAATCAAATAATCACTAATGCTTAGGGACTTGATTGTCATCTATGTACTACAAGCCTAAACCTGGACATTAAGAATCTCCTAACTCTTCTGTCAAACTACAAGGCTTAATGAGATCAAGCTAGGAGTTCTTGATTATAACTTCCAGATATTACATTGTGTTATTGCTTTTGTTGGTGCCATATTAGATATTGTAAGAATTTGAATTCCAAGACATACATTTGATTTGAATTAACTGTCTATGTGCCTTACATGTTCATTGTGGGATACAAGCATGTTATTATCTGATTTGTCTGTACAAAGCCAAATATTTCATACCTTCGCTATTACACCCACAGTGTGCTGAGTCTGTTTTCTATTTTTATGTCATTTACTACTATGTGGAGAAAGGGATAGCTTGCAAGCTTGTAAGTATCTTATTACCGACCAGTCAGGATCCTCATCTGGACGTGGGGAGACCCAATATACGACCAGCGACACAGATGGAATGTTTTTTCACCAGTCCAGCCAGCTGCCCATGCCTCCTACAAAAATGGAAAAGAGTTGCAGTGGACTCCTGTGCAGCTTTCAAAAATGGCAACATTACAATTTTAGGGAGCTTCTCCTCAAGCATGTCTGTCAAGATTGAATTTTCGGACTTTGAGTCAATTGCCAATATATATTGGCCAGACTTGCATTTTAGACACTGATCCCATAAGTGGCCCGGTACAGCACACTCAAAGCACAGCTAAGCAGACTGGCCTTAGCTGTTTACTTGACTCGCCTCGACCGGATACTTAAACCCAACTTCTATCATGGCATTGGCTTTGGAAGCCATATTGAAGGTTTGGACATTTGTTGCACGCTCTGAACCTCTCCACCACAGTAGCAAGTTATTCAAATGACTGTGGATCAGTTTGCACCTGGTCCAAACCACAGATACAGTGGTCTATGGCCAGGATTTCATTACTTATGGTAGGGTAATGTTTCTCAGGCTGCAGCCACTTTTTGAGAATCTTGGAGAGACTGGTTACAAAGCACCATTCATGAAAGCACTTGCTCTGACTGGCCCTATAACACCAATGCGGGCTAATATTTCATCCTTCAAGTACAGACATTCAGGCTCCTCTGCCTCTTCCATGTCCATGTACATTCTCTGGCCAGATAAGATGCCAGCTTCTCAGCCCAAACTTCAGGGGACCAATTGTCCCTTTTTGCATTCTTGTCAAAAGATACCAGCTAAGCTTCCACATCCTCAAAAGCTGACATTTTCTGTAGACTCGCATCAGACTGAGTAAACCTGTCACAGCTCAGTTGGTCCACTTGTTCCTGCAGAAGCCTAATATTTTTGCTGCCTCTCTGCTGCCAGCATCACCTGTCATTGCTGTTCCTGATGTTAGCTGGCCAGGTTCACAAGAAACTTGAAAGCATCCTCAATAATTAATGGTTGCTTGGTAAAGATATATTTCTTCCCTGAGCATCCACACTTTTGGCACCACTGTAATAAAAACACCAGGTAGCAGACAGTACACATCTCATTTGGTTCACCATCCTTCTTGTATGTTGTCAGGATAACAGAAAATATGAATTTTTTTTTTCATTAAAAAAACAAACTTGCAACTTTAGTACTTACTAACACAGCCACACTGTCTAGTCACCGGCCCAGTAATTAGGCATTGGTCGCCCACACCCAACAAAAGCACACACTTAAATACCTAACTTCCAAACAAGCAGTAATCTAATCACTCATTAAACATAGGACTTCCACCTGCGTGAGTTTAAACTTGGTTTCCCTACACTGCAGTTTGTCATAAAGCCTTTTCAGCCTGAACTGTCTTGTCTTTGCCACAATATATATATGAATGCAACTTGATGTGAAATTATTGTAGGGCAGGGTGTATTACTGCAATGTATTTTTTCTATTAAATTTTGTACTTTGTTATTGCTGGTCTGTTCATTTTATTGGATATTACTTTGGCTACTTTGATTTTTTTGACTCAGCACAGCTTCCCATGTTCTGATCTTGTGTGTATATATATATATATATATATATATATATATAGTAGAGATGCTCGGGCTCAGTTTTAAGAAAACCGAACCCACCACAACTTAGGGCATCCGAGTAGGCTCTGTACTTTTGAGCATTCTCTGATCTGAATCGAGGCAAAATGTCATTGTTGCGTTGTCGGATCTCGCAGGTTTTGAATTCTATAAGTACCTATCTCCCAAAAGATCCAGCGCCATTGCTCACACAGAAATAGGGGTAGCATATTTTTTTTTCCTCACAGATCCTTCACCTCCCTGCAGAGGCTAATTATATATAAAGATATGAGACATCTAAAACATTTATTATATATACCCGAATCAGAATGCACTAGTGAGAGGGAAATAATAGAGGTACAGGAACAGATATAGAGAGATGGAAGCAGGGGTATGGGGCATATTGACAGAAGCAGGGTGCAGGTAAAGGAGTGAAAGGAGCAGGGGTTGTTGCACAGAAAACATCAGGTGGGGAGAGATAGATGGAGTTACCCTGGATGAAGATAGGGACACATGGGTAGAGTGGATGGATAACAGAGAAAGTAAAGTTGAAGGGTCATAAAGAAGACATAAGAGAGAGGCAAAGAAACTCTGGAGTGGTGAAGGACAGAGGAAGGATAGCTTTACATTATTTAATATGTTTCACAATAAACTATATTGAAAGTTTTACATTATTTAATATGTTTCACAATAAATTATATATATATATTGTCAGATTGGCCCACGGGGGAATCGTGCTATCCCATGTTAGGCCCCGACCCTGGTAGCTCCCCCTCTTCATTGGTGTGGGGAGCGGAAATCTTGAAAAAAATAAAAAATTCTCACATGACTGCAGCGCCAGCGCCCCTACTCTCTGCTCCGTTCTCACTGAATGTCGGGTGTGACGTCATCATGCCCGACGTTCAGTGAGGAGCGGCGCAGAGAGGAGTCGGCAAGACAACAGAAGACAGATAACAGAGGAGAAGAAGAGAAGAAAGAAGCCGATAGAAAAGGTAAGTGAAGGAATGGAAGCAAGGGGGAGCATGGCAGAGTGAAGGGGAGCACAGACAGCATGGCAGAGAGTGAAGGGGGAGCACAGACAGCATGGCAAAGAGTGAAGGGGGAGCACAGACAGCATGGAAGAGAGTGAAAAGGGGCAAAGACAGCATGGCAGAGTGTGAAGGGGGAGCACAGACAGCATGGCAGAGTGTGAAGGAGGGTCAAAGCAGCATGGCAGAGTGTGAAGGGGGGCTAAAGCAGCATGGCAGAGTGTGAAGGAAGGCCAAAGCAGCATGGTAGAGTGGGATGAAGGGGGGCCAGGATGCTGCAAAAGCAGCATGGAGGGTGCAGTGTGATCATAAGGAGGCACAGCATAGTGATTAAGGGAGTAATGTGTGTGTGATGGCACAGCGGGCTTGTGGCAATGTAATGTGTGTGTGGTATGTGGTGGCTAAATAATGGGTGCTATTTTGTTTGGAGGATGAAGGTGGGGCAATTTAATTTTATAGTGGGGACTATTCATTTAAGATGGGGTGGTTTGGGACTATTAATTGAATTTTGGGCTGAGTTTGAGGAGCATGAGGTCTATTTATTAAATGAGAATATGAATTATTTAATGGCAGTCACGGTTGTGGGAAATAGGTATATTTATTATATGTAAATGCAATTTGTTGCAGGGGCTATCTGGAGTGAGGGAAATAGGTTTATTAAATGGGAATACTATTGCTCTAATGTTGGGACTGGAGGAAGGCCTAAGTATTAATTGTGGGTCCTATTGATTTAACGCCGGGGCTGGTTGGAATTTTCTAAATGTACCCATTATTTTTTTTAAATAGTGCCCTCAAGATTCCAGGATAAAGACAAGCCGAAACTGAAGAAACCAGCAGCCACAGGTGGTAAAAGTGACAAGAACAAGTGGGACAGTCTGTCAAATGTTCTGAGTCTAGTGTAGGCTTGGCTAACCTGTGGCACTCCAGGTGTAGGGAAACTACAAGTCCCAGCATACTCTTCCAGCAATAAGCTGCTATATATTGGCAAAGCATGCAGGTGCTTGTAGTTTCACAACACCTGGAGTGCCACAGGTTAGCCAAGCCTTGTCTAGTGGGACAATCAATTTTTGGTGACTGTTCTGCCCAATCTAACAAGACACTAATAAATTGCACCAGGAATATCCTGTCAACTCTAGGTAATGGTTATTAGTACCTTATGTTCATATAGTTTGTATTTTATGAAAACCAATTATCCTAGAGGTGGTGCTCCCACACATAATACCAAACTATATATTTAATCATACCCCTACCTATATATTTATAGAGAGGACGGCGCGTACTAGCAATTATTGCTAGTCTTACAATAATCCTGTTTGGTTCATACTTCCATTTGCACTTTTTAATATTTCACTGCTCAACATGATATTATTATTATAATTTTAATGTATATCAATAAACTTTAAATATGTTTTATATTTACTACATCCCATGAGTGCCCCAATTAAGACACAGTGACTCTTTGTTAAATGGAATTCAAGACTGTATACTATTTATATACACACTGAATTCTTTATATACTACACTATGGTGCTAGCTGTCCTCCATGGACTGACCATTCCCCATTTGGTGGACCCCTAGCGTTGCAGTCCCCGGTGGGCCCTTCATGCCCCAGTCCGAAACTGTATACATATATATATATATATATATATATATATATATATATATATTCACACACACACACGAACGCATTGTAGGTTTAATGGATGGAGTGTGAGTTGTGCTCAATCCATTGGGCCCATAAACCAGGTCCTCCAATTTACCAGTGATTCTCAGTCTCTCACTGCCTGGGGACAGGGACTGCAGAGTCTCTGTGAAAGTAAGCCTGATATCTGCCTGTAAGTAGCAGTTGCTGAATTTCTTTTTATTTTGTTTTTGGTGTTTATTTCGAAGTCTTCATTTATTTTGTTTACTAAATAAAACTGGCTGAGGCCAGTTGCATGTATCCTTTGAGCTTGTGTGAAATCTCTCAGCTGCTATAAACACCATCTACCTCAGGGTAGGCCGCGCTACCTGGTCACAACTTGGTGGAGAAAAAGCTTGCAAGAAAAGATCTGCAAATGTTGAAAGCAGCAACAGGCCTGTGGTGGATTAGAAATTTAATGGAGTGATACTCTGCAGTGACTGTTTACAGCATAATACATGTCCAGGGTAAAAGCCACTACAACGTTGCAGAAATCCCGGAAAACATGGAGGACATGGTTAAGGTCTTGTTGCAGGCTACATTGGCTCATCAAGAAGCAACCAGGATGCAGTAAGCAGCTTTCAAGGAAAACTTCAGGCAACAACGTCAAGACAGATTAACCTTGACTGAAGTAGTACAACAGCTGACATCAGTGGCTTAAAGTGTATCCTCTCGCTCAGCGCCTAGTTCCAGTACCATACGAGCTAGTCACGTTCTGCAAAAAATTACTATGGCTGATGATGTAGAGGCAGATCTTACTACCTTTGAAAGAATCACGGAGAGTGAGGATTAGACCAAAGAACAGTGGACTGGCTCATTGGTACCTTTTCTAGCCAGAGAACCTCAATAAGCCTATTTTGATCTGAGAGCTGCAGACGCTCAGGACTGTGAAAAATTGAAAACGGAAATACTGACTCATCTGGGAGTTACAATGTTGGTTTGAGCATAACAAGTGCACCACTGGGCTTACTCCTTGGATAAGCTGCCTTGATCACAGATGCACAATGCAAGATGTGGTTACAGACCGAGACATTATCTAGTCCACAGAAGTGGTAAAGAGTCATCATGGACCAGTATCTAAGGTCTCAACCCATGGTTTTGCACAAGCGGGTGTGCCATGAAGACCCTCAGACTGCTGGCAAGTTATTCGAGATGGTTGAGGTTTCTCGCTTCAGCTGAACTGTTGGCTGTACGGCAGCTCTCCCTGTGCCCAACAACAGCTAACTTCAGCATTACCTGTTAAGATTGTTCCAAGGGAAAAGGTTGCTGGGTGATTAAGAAGCCTTAAAAGTGAGGAGACTGTTGTCACTAGGCCTGGAAACAGGTCAGTGAGGCCAGGAAGGTCCCCGCCACACAAAAAACATATACACATATATAGGCAATTATGTGCTTAAATGTTATACTTGTGACATGCCAGGACATGTGGCTAATTGTCCAGTCATGCATGAACCTATGCAAAGTGATGCTGCTTTTGAATGTCATAGAATGTCTTTCTTTGTCAGGTTAGCCTGTACTATTTTACCTGTGGTAGAGCCATAAAAACAATTATGTGTGATTCAAATGAAGGGCAACTTGATAGAGGCATTGTTAGACTCAGGTGGGCTGATTCATCAAGGAAAGCAAAGCAAAAAAATTAGTAACTTTGCACCTTGTCAAAACCATGTTGCATTGGATGGGGGAGATAAATTTAAACGATGGGGACAGATTTATAATTGGGGTAGAGCATGTCCTAGATTAGCCTTGAATGTCAGTGTAAAAATAAAGCTATCGAGTAGTGTGTGCTCCATGAAAAAACAGCCAGTATTTTCCTTATTTTTTTTGCTTTACTTTCCTTAATGAATCAGGCCCAGGGAGTGTAACTCCCCTTGTGAAAGCAGGGTTAGGAAACTCCTTAAAATGGCAGCAAACAAATGTTGATGTAACTTATATACATGGTGACACTGTGTATTATGCCACTGTTGATGTGAATATTAAGACCTCTTGTGGTTCATTGGTTGTTCAGGTCAGGTTGGTCCCTTTCTTGGTGCATAATGCTATAATAGGGAGAGCATTTCCCCATTTTTGGAAATTATAAGAATCCTGCATGGTCTCAGGTGTGAATGGTATAGAGCTGTTTGACTGCACTGATAGTCCGCTGGCTTGGTGTGTCATGTGAACTCAGGGAGCCATTTCCGTTTGCTAGTCTGGCTAGGTAAATAATGAATGAGGCCAAAATGGGGCACCTCCTACGGGGCCAAGAGAATCACTCAGATGAAAGTATGTCTAACCTTGAGGTGAGGAAAGAACTGTTTGCATCAGAGCAGTTAAGAGCCCCCACCCTAGTGAATTCCAGAGATCATGTGAAAGTCATTAATGTGGAGCCAGGAAAACCTGATGACCAGTTTGCGTACATACACATTGTTATTTGCTGGGCTCTCTGTCAGAGTAACTAGATAGATAGATAGATAGGTAGATAGTTAGCCAGAGATAGGTAGTTAGGGATAGGTAGGTAGGTAGTTTGGTATGTATTAGATAGCCACTTGGGTGTTTAGATAGGTAGTGAGTTTAGTTCTTAGATAGATTAGATAGATAGTTTAGGTAGATTAAATAGGCAGATAGATTAGCTAGTTAGGTCTGTTCTCGGTCAGAATCTGTTCTCATTCATGCTGTCATATCTATGTAATGCCTCACCTGGCCAGCCTTTTTCTCTGAGCTCACGCACCTGTGTCGAAGTCAGCTAATTGGATAAAGTAATTTCAATTAATATTTAGCAAACTTGATCGTCTTTGTCTGAAAATTATGCTTAGAGCACGCTACGGCGTGGAGAAGCGTATCCAGCCGCAACACATGGCAATAACAGGTTTTACACATTTACACGCATAAACACGAACATACACATTTGTAATTAGTACACACTAATTGCAGCTGCAACACATAATTATTTATGTCAAAATGTAGCAAGGTTTAAGGTTAATATTATAAGTTATATACAGGTTAGTGAAATCAAAGGTTCAGGTTACAGGAAATATGTAATTATTATTATTATTATTATTATTTATTTGTTGGGCGCCACACGGTTTTCGCAGCGCCTTACATAATACGAACAGTAGACCATACAGGGTAAACATCACAGAACACTAAACACTAAGTACCAATGCTTCGGAAACTCCGGGCAGACATATGGAGTGAGGGCAGAGCAGAAGAGTCGGTATGAAGACAGGAGGGGAGAGGGGCCCTGCTCATACGAACTTACATCCTAAGGGAGGGTGGACAAAACAGGCACGAAGGGAGGCAGTGATGCAATGGAGAAAAAGGGACCAGGGGAGAGGAGGGAGAACAGCAGAGTGGATGAGGGGTTAAGAGGATGGTTGGTAGGCTTTCAGGAACAGGTGAGTTTTGAGTACCCGTTTGAAGGAGCACAGATTGGGAGCGAGACGGATGGAGCGAGGGAGGTCATTCCAGTGCAGGGGGGCAGCTCGGGAAAAGTCTTGAACTCAGGAGTGGTAAGAGGTAATGAGAGTGGAGGAGAGGCGACGGTCGTTTGCCGAGCGCAGGGACGAGCGGGAGTATGAATGGTAAGGAGGTTAGAGATGTAGGGGGCAGTAGACTGGGAGAGAGCTTTGTAAGTGGTAGTAAGGAGTTTAAAGAGGATTCTGTAAGGGAAAGGGAGCCAGTGTAAGGCCTGGTAGAGAGGGGAGGCAGAGGAGGAGCGACGTGAGAGAAAGATAAGTCTGACAGCTGCATTGAGTACAGATCGGAGCAGGGCGAGATGGGAGAGAGGGAGGCCAGTGAGGAGGAGGTTGCAGTAGTCCAGGCGGGAGATGATGAGTGCATGGATGATTGTTTTGGTGGCGTCTTGTGAGAGGAAGGGTCGGATCCGGGCGATGTTGCACAGTTGGAAGCGACAGGCTTGAGCAAGGGATTGGGCGTTGGGGGCAAAAGAGAGAGAGGAGTCAAGGGTGACACCCAGGCAACGGAGTTGGGTGACAGATGAGATGGTAGTGTTGTTAACAATGATTGAGAGGTTGTGGTGAGAGGGGAGTCTGGAAGGAGGAAAGACTATGAGTTCCGTTTTGGAGATGTTAATTTTGAGAAAGCATGAGGACATCCAGGAGGAGATGGCAGAGAGGCAGTCAGATACACGAGAGAGGAGGGTGGACGAGAGATCAGGAGAGGAGATGTAGAGTTGAATGTCGTCAGCATAAAGTTGATACTGAAGACCAAAGGAGGAGATGAGCGCACCAAGGGAGGAAGTGTAGAGCGAAAAAAGAAGGGGGCCGAGAACAGAGCCCTGGGGGACTCCTACTTGGAGGGGCGTGGGGGCGGTGGAAGAGCCAGACGTGGAGACAGAGAAGGTGCGGTTAGCAAGGTAAGAGCAGAACCAGGCATGGACAGAACCAGAGAGGCCTAGAGAGAGAAGAGTTTGCAGAAGGAGGGGGTGGTCCACGGTGTCAAAGGCCGCGGAGAGGTCGAGGAGGATAAGTAAGGAGAAATGACCCCTGGATTTGGCTGATAGGAGGTCATTGGTGACTTTAGCCAGGGCAGTTTCAGTGGAGTGGAGGGGGCGGTAACCAGATTGGAGAGGGTCGAGGAGGGAATTGTCTGAGAGGAATCTGGTGAGACGACAGCAGACTAACCGCTCAAGAAGTTTGGAGGCATAGGGGAGAAGAGAGATAGGACGATAATTGGCGATGGAGGAGGGGTCGAGGTTGGGTTTTTTGAGGATAGGAGAGATGAGAGCGTGTTTGAATAGGGAGGGTACAACACCAGAGAAGAGTGATAGGTTGAAGAGGTGTGCCAGGTAGGAGCAGGCAGTGGGAGAGAGAGAGCGAAGGAGGTTAGAGGGGATTGTCATGTTTAGGATCATTTTAATCCCCTATATATCCGCAGTTGTCCGGTTCATTCGCCGAAGGGATCGCACATTGCATACTCTAGTTAGCAGTTAGAGGGAATAAATGTTTAAAATGATACTGTCTGTGTAATGTAAATAGACTAGTTTAAACTGCATTCTTGGCTGGAAAATCGGAGTGCATCCCCTGGAGAGCTAACCCCCATCTTTGGATATTTTCGCTTCAACTGGCCTATGACCTGCATTACACTGGACCCTTCTGAAGCCTGGACCTATAGAAGCAAGCCACATCATCTGCATTGCTTTACTGTATTCACTGACTGTATATAAGCAGGGGCTCTGAACCTAGTGGACAGTCTACTTGACCACAGCCTTCAGACCTGAATGATTGTACACTGGATCCAGAGTGCCTGCGATAAGTAACGGCTGTACTTATATTATTCTGATTTGTTATTCTGCTACTTTTGGCTATTAAATCACATTGTGCTTTGGAACCATATTACGACAATCGACAATCGTTATTGGATAGCAATTAAACGTGCATAACAATTTGGGGGCTCGCAGCGGAGGTTATGCTACCAAACGATACGCAAGGCCTATGGATTTCGGTTCCTCAACAAAGGGTGGAGACGCGTCATATATGGGAAAGAACGCAATGTGTTCAAAACCTGTTTATCATTCTGTGTTGTGAAACCGAATGTCCGTTTTTGCATTATCTAAGGAGCGATAACTTGAATCTAGGGACAAGAGAGAAAATTGTTTCTTTTTTATTGTAGTTTTGGGTTTTTAAAATATTGCATTGCATAGCATATGTGTACTTCCTGCATCGCGTATATGTACTTCCGGTATTGTTGCCACGTGTTTAAACAGTCATGTTCATAGTCTGTTATATATGCAGAGTATAATCCCTTGGTAAAGCCTCTGAAAAGATATTACTATTGTTTGGGAAATTTATTTTATGCGCAGAAAACTAAGGTGTATGTGTTTGTGAATTTTATGATATTGAAGTGAAAGTTGATTTACTGTTGAAAAAGACAGGGATATCGGTTGCTGGCTGACGAGGCGGGTTGAACGGCCGTGGATAGGTATACACGGCAGGTATACTGGCAGCAAAAGCTCTGTTTGAAAGGAGAACAGTTAAAGAGGCTTTTGAGTCGCACTCGCCAATAGTTGTCGCAATGTTTAGCGATAGCAAGTATCTCTAAGCGGTGCGATCGTACTGCATGGTTTATTGTGTAACCGTGATTGTGACTTGGGTGGAGCTGCGGGAGGAATTACGCTGGCAAAGCGGGTAAACTCTGATGCTACCAGTTCAGTAATATACTCAGCAGATTTGTTAAAGAGGCAGGGCATCGAGGAGCTGATATTTCTGTGGTGCACGTTGATCTTTCTGTGTTAAGAGATGAGTGGACGTAGCCTGTGAAATCGTCCACGGTAAAGTCTCTAGTAGGCTCTGTTTGGAAGGAGAACAGTTAAAGAGGCCTGTGTTGTGTAGCATTGAGAAATAGGTTGTTTTCACAATGGGTGCTAAGCAAACACTAGAGATGGTTGATGGTGTGCTGCCTAAGGAAGGACCGATTGGTTCGGCGAGGTTCCTTATGTTTAAAAAGTATGATGCATACGCAACGGCATATTGTGACAAATGGGTCAAGATGACCAAGGATTGTGTGAAACCTTTCCCAAAGATCGGTAGTTTCGATTCAGAGGTGCTGAATAATGTAAGAAATAAAGTGTGGTTGATTAAATCAACAAAAGTAAGAGTTGAACATGATGACTGTTTGAAATTGTGGCAACTAGAGGGGAACACGTGGCAAGGCAGTGTGTGCACAGCGGAAGTAGATGTTGAGAAGCATGGAGAACTGAGTGCAAGCACGCCCACTCCGCCATATGCGGTAGGGGGCGTAAGTACAGACGTTACCAAAAATGATAAAAATGAAATTAACAATATCCTGTTTTGAGTCAATTTAAAACAAGTGTTTCTGAGGAAGAGGATGAACCCACCATGATTTCAGCCATTGCCCATGCTATTAACATGTTAGAGGTACAACGCAAGTATGGAAAGGGAGCGGTCCCACCAGCAGGGGCAGCGGCTGAGATAGGTGAGAGTAGTGGGGTAACCACTAGGAGGGAGAACATCCATGGTACCGAAACAGCAATTCCTGTGATTAATCCTGAATGTAGTGAACCAGTTGGTGCATATCCTGTCTGCACAATAGCAGTTCCTAATGTGAAAGCGGACAAGGATGGTATAGTTCCTGTAAAAAAATGTTTCAATGCATTGTCCTTTGACTAGATCGGAACTAAGTTAAATTATGACTGAGTTTCCAGATCCTAGAAAAGAGTTGGCCAAATGTCAGAAGTTTGTCAAAGACTTAGGAAGTGCACACAAACCAACCAATAAGGATTGGCGAGTGGTGTTGAGGGCATGTCTTCCTTCCAATATTAGCATACAAAAATGTATTAAAGATTGTTTGTTGGAAGAAAACAAAACCTTAATAGATGAGGATAATCAAGAAAATATTCAGAAAATTGTCTGACATTTGGCCATCTATTTTACAGTAGTAGTGAATTGGAGCAAGATTTTCACCATTAAGCAAAAGGAGAGTGAAACAGCACTGATTTTTTTCTAGAGCTCTAGCAGCGATGACACAGTTTCCTGGGATATCAGATATAAGAGAGAATCCACATCATAGGGAAGTGGCTGTAACCGTACTAATGGATGGTCTCAGGGAAAATCTAAAGACAAGAGTACAAACCTTAACACCTAGTTGGAGGGGCATCACAGTAGATTCTCTTAGAGAGATTGGCGTGGAGCATGATAAGAACATTTTTAGAAAGAGAGAAGAAAAGAGTGATAGGTTGATGACGGTAAGTAGACAGGCTTTAGAGGGACTGGAAACAGAACCACAAACATACCACACACACAATAAAGGAAATGGGATAGTGACGTGTTTCAACTGTCATAAAGAGGGACACATAAGGAGATTGTGTCCAGAAAGAAGATTGGAGACAGCTAGAGGGGGATCACATAGATACCCACAAAGGGGAAACACACATAGGCTAGAGAGCTCACAGCTACTCGTGCATGTTATAGCAGCAAATACTGCGCAGGAAAGTGATAATCACCGCTAGGGGTCAGGTCATACCTGTAGTCTACAGCCAGTGAGGTTAACTAAGAGTATGAGGGAAGAACCTACAATGATAGTTCACATAGCTGGTAGGAAACAAACTTTTCTTGTAGATACAGGGGCAGCCAGTACAGTGATGACCTCTCCTTTAAATCTACAGGTGACTAGCAAAACTGTTCCAGCTAAGGGGGTAACGGGGAGATTGTTAAATTACCCTTTGACTAAACCTGCAGAGGTTACTATCATTCCTCTGTATACCAAGCATTCAGTTTTCTTGGCTCCAGCATCTCCTACTAACTTGCTTGGAAGGGATTTGCTGTGCAAAATGGGATGTGTCATATACTGTACCCTGATGGTGTATTCCTAGACATACCAGAGAAGGTTGCACATGAGGTACAGTATATATTGAACACCCCACAAAGATTAATGTTACACTCTACCTATATAGAACAAAGTCCATCTCAGGTAAAGGTAATGTTGCTGGAAATACCGGGTTCCCTATGGACCAAAGATGGACAAGACACTGGATTGATGGCAAATGTAGCTCCTGTGATGGTAAATCTAAAAAGTGGTAGGATAGCTACAAAAATACCACAGTATCCATTAAAACCGGAGGTGGAATTTGGGGTATATCCTGTAATTGAGAGGCTGTTGCAACAAGGGATTTTAATTCATCCAGCACAGCAAATAGTCCCATTTTTCCTGTAGAATAGTGGGGGGGAGGGGCTATAGATTAGTCCAGGACTTAATGGGAATTAATAAAGTTGTTGAGAGCCAATTCCCTGTAGTGCCCAATCTAGGTGTCATCCTCATGCAGATTCCACCGTCTGCTAGTTATTTTACTGTCATTGACCTGTGTTCTGCTTTCTTCTCAGTCCCTCTTCACCCTGACTGCCAATACCTCTTTGCATTCTACTACCGGGGGGTGCAATACACATGGACCAGACTTCCCCAGGGGTTCATTGACAGTCCTTGTATTTTCTCCCAAGCCTTACATGACTGTTTACAATCCTTCCAACCAAGCAATGGGCCTGTGCTAATTCAATATGTGGATGATTTGTTGTTGTGTTCTGATTCGTTTATGTCATGTTTACATGATACTAAATTTTTGTTACTTCATCTCTCGCAAACAGGACACGAGGTTGCAAAGGACAAGTTACAGCCATGTCAGACTAGGGTTAAATACTTGGGACACTGTCTCACCCAGGGTCTAAGGCATTTGACAACAGACAGAATTGAGGCAATACAACACATGACTCTGCCACAGAACCAGAAGCAAATCCATACCTTCTTGGGGATGTGTGGATACTGTAGATCCTGGATCCTGTGTTTTTCTATTCTGGCTTTACCATTGCAGGAGTTAGTCTCTTCCTCAAAACCAGAATGTGTTATACACACACAGAGGAGTCAGAGCAAGCATTATTTACTCTTAAAGATAGCTTGACTAGAGCACCTGCATTGGGAGTACCTGATTATGAAAAGCCTTTTGAGCTATATTGTACGGAAGCTGATGGCTGTGCAGCAGGTGTCCTCATTTAGAAACATGGTGACGCTAACAGATCGGTAGCATACTGCAGTGCACAATTGGACACTGTGGCAAGATCACTCCCAACATGTCTAAGAAGTGTAGCAGTAACTGCTCTTCTGGTAAGTAAGAGCGAGGATGTAGTATTAGTACATGATTCAACTGTCTATACACCTCATGCGGTATCAGCTCTGTTGAATTCAGCTCAAACCAGACATGTCTCTTCAATTAGGTTCACAAAATAGGAACTAGCTCTGGTGGCACCCTCAAACGTCACCATCAAACAATGTAGCACCTTAAATTCAGCTACATATCTGCCATATGTGCCTTGAGATGCACAAAGGTTGGGAGGTGAGGAGACACTGGTTGGGGATGAGTTTTGCAGGCATACTGATACGCATGATTGTATGGAATATCTGAACCATACCTCTACTGCAAGGCCCGAAATACATAACACCCCCTTAGAAAATGTAGATTTTACCTTTTATACAGATGGGAGATGTCATAGACAGACGGAGATGGGAGAACTATGCACTGGTTATGCTGTTGTAGACGATCAGGATGTTGTAGAAATTAGACCCTTGGCCCACCTCATTCGGCCCAAGTGGCCGAACTAGTCGATATTAAGGAGAGCGTGTGAGTTGGCAAAGGGTAAGTCAGCTAATATATATATTGACTCTAGGTACGCCTTTGGAGTAGTGCACGATTTTGGGGCCCTTTGGCGTCTTAGAAACTTTACGGCAGCAGCAGGCACACCAGTAGCACACTCACAATACATAAAAGGACTTTTGACAACAATACAGTTACCCAAGACAGTAGCCACCATAAAGTGTAAAGCCTACAACTCCGAAGAAGACCCGGTGTCAGTGGGCAATAACAGGGCGGACGCTGCTAAATGGGCAGGAGGACAACCTATAACTGTATCGACAGAGACAATAATGGTTTTTCAGACATTAGACACTCAGAGATTGATTGAAATGCAAGATTTGTGTTGCCTACAGGAAAAGGGGGTCTGGAAGGCGAAGGGATGTGGTGAAGAGTCCTCGGGACTCTGGAGAGATGGACAAGGTAGGCTGTGGCTCCCAGAGCATATTACCCATGCCTGAGGCAACACATGGTCTGACTAATCTGGGTAAAGAAGGTATGTGCAAAGTAGTGAGAACATCCTGGTGTGCACCTGGCTTTTCTTCTCAGGCTAATAAGAAGGCAATGTCCTGTCTTACTTGTTTGAGGAAAAATGTTGGGATAACTATACCAACTGAGCCATCCCATATCCCTCCTACAGACGGACCTTTTCAGGTAATACAAATTGACTATATCCAATAACCACCTTGCAGGAATTTCAAAGATGTGTTAGTATGTTTTGATTTGTTTTCCAGTTGGGTAGAAGCATATCCAGCAGCCACTAACACTGTTGTGTTCACTGCAAAGAAAATTGTTCAGGAATTTGTGTGTAGATACGGTATCCCTAGAATCATAAAAGAAGATAGGTGTACCCATTTTACTGGTGATATCTTCCAGAACATGTGTAAGCTCATGGGAATCAGTAGCAGACTCCACACCCCCTTATCGACCACAAGCCAGTGGTAAGGTGGAAAGAGTAAACGGCACTATTAAGAACAAGGTTGGTAAGATAATGGCCGAAAGTGGGTTGGCGTGGCCAGGAGCTTTGCCACTAGTCCTCCATAGCATCCAAACTACTCCCAGATCTCCTCTTAATCTGTCCCCCTTTGAGATACAACCTCATTTGATCATAAGTCCACAAGACGACTTGAAGTGTAACAATGAAGTGACTGTGCAATATCTCATAAAATTGAGCAGACAGCTAAAACAACAACAACAAAAACTAAAAATGCTGTCACCCGGTATGCCAGAAACAAACTGTCATGATGTTGAACCTTGGGAATATGTTATGATCCGCAATTTCTTACGCTCAGTTTTTTTAACAGACCATTGGGAAGGCCCGTACCAGGTGTTGCTGACCAGTACCACATCTCTGAAGGTCGCAGAAAGAGACACTTGGGTCCATTCAACCCACTGCAGAAAAGTCAGTAGCCTGGAGAAAGTACGAGATAAAGCTGAGACCGACGACACTGATCTGTCACTCATAAAACCTGTACCGGGAGACCTAAAGCCTGCAGTTAAGACACCTGAGTCAAGGACTTTGCCCAGACTATCTTCCCAACAATGAAGTGGCGATTTTTGTTTTTCTTCTGTTCCAGGATTTTTCTTGTTTTCATTTTTTATAGGACACCCTATTTTTGTGAAGGAGAATGGATGACAGAGGCAGGATGTGGTAGTGATACTGATGAGATGGAGTTGGAAGAAAGGTTGATAGAACCCACAGTGCAGTCCATTATCAAGCTTTTTCCAGGGGTTATGAAAAGATCGGCTAGCTCTGGAACTCGGAGCCATTGTGAGGGGCTATTGTCTGATGAATATTGTATTTGTAAGTTCTTTGACTCCCTAGTTGAATAGAAATGCATCCAGCGATGCCAGTCCAATAGTAATCTGGACATGGGTGGGCATTCCCTGGAGGATTATCACTCCCTAGTGGCTAAGGTTCTAAGCCAAACTGAGTGCTGGGTGTGCTCTCATGTGCCTTAGGGACAGCATAACATAGGACGAGTGCCGTTCCCACTAAATATCTCTGAGGTCCTCAAATTAAGGGGAGGAAGGTCCATAGAAGGGAAGTACAATAACACTAGGTCCCCTAGTCTGAAGCTTCGCCAATACTCCATAGACTGGTCTTTACTGTGTCTAAATATCTCACATGTAAAACGACTGTAGAATTGGGAAGCTGACCTACCTGATCAGACAATGGCTCGCCACTCTCATTTTGGAGGGAGAATTGCAAGGTCACCAATAGGCAGAAATGTTGATGGGCATCATAGACTAGGATGCGTCAACAGACTTAAGAAAGCACTTGTTGGGAAGGTTCCTCAGAGTTATTGTCAGGATATAATCCATGCCAAAACTTTTTTTGAACAGATGGAGACAATGGGTATGGGAAGTTTTTTCAAGACACTGTGCAATATTATTAGCGATCGTACTGTACCTTATGTCCTCCCAGATGATGTGTACTATGTTTGTAGGAGAAAGGCTTATTCCTGTTTAGCACCGAGTTCCAAGGGTTTGTGTTTCTTAAGTAAACTGGTTCCTGAAATCATGACTATTACACAAGAGGAAATGGTTGGTATTCATAAGACTACATCCCCACCATACATAAACACACAGTATGAACATCGTAGCAAAAGAAATATGATTCCTGGTGAAGAACCCATAGCTACAAAATTGATTGATGAAACCACTGGTTTTCAGGTTATGGTTGTTCTAGATCCCACCAGGATTGCTTGGGGAACTTTAAATTTTAAGTATATTCAAGATCTAGCTAAATTGATAGATAATATCACCGAGGTGTATGATGACACTTTCAGGTATACCGGAAGAGAGCTACAAGATTATAAAAAGGAGTTGGTGCAACATAGACTGGTATTAAATTATCTAACGTCTATTACTGGTGGATATTATGTGACATTGGCCACCCAGTTTGGTGTCAAATGTTGCACATACATCACTAATAAAACTGATGGCCCCAAGAAAGTCATAGACGGAAGATGGATGAAATTCTGCAACTGAAATGGGAATTTCGAAGGAACCATAATTCTTCATTGTATGAGACAGGAGAAAAGGTGGCAGCATGGTTCTCATCGTTGAATCCTGTAAAATGGTTCTCTGGTCTAGGAGAGTGAGTGCAGGAATGGTTGCTAGCATAGGTAAGCTTCTTCTCATACCTGGTGTCATCTTAGTAACTGGCTTATGTGTCAGATGTGTTCCTGTTGTGTGGAAGTGTGGAAAGCAGTCTACTGAGGTAAACACTGAAAATGAAACTGAACTAGTGGTGAGGGATACGGAAATCATGGTCTGTGAAGAAATACATTACAATCCTGATATTGAGAATATGATTGGGTGATAGTTTCTTATACTATCAAAGGGTGGAGCTGTCGAAGTCAGCTAATTGGATAAAGTAATTTCAAATAAAATCTAGCAAACTTGATCATCTTTGTCTGAAAAACTATGCGTAGAGCACACTACGGCGTGGAGAAGCGTATCCAGCCGCAACACGTGGCAACAACAGGTTTTACACATTTACACGCATAAACACGAACATACACATTTGTAATTAGTATACACTAACTGTAGTTGCAACACGTAAATATTTATGTCAAAATGTAGCAAGGTTTAAGGTTATTTTATAAGTTATATACATGTTAGTGAAATCAAAGGTTCCAGTTACAGGAAATATGTCATGTTTAGGATCATTTTAATCCCCTTTTTAGCCGCAGTTCTCCGGTCATTCGCTGAAGGGATCGCACATTGCATACTCTAGTTAGCGATGATAGGGAACAAATGTTTAAAATGATACTGTCTGTGTAATGTAAATAGATTCTTGGCGGGAAAAACTGAGTGCATCCCCTGGAGAGCTGACCCCCTGTCACCCGACGCTTATTCAGCTTCCATAAACAAAGACTAAGACACTCACCTGTACCTCATTAGCAGCCCTTAAACCCTTAGTCTTGATCTGCACATGTGCAGACTGAGTACCTGTTTGTTGCTGGCAAGATTCCTATTGGTTCCTGGTTCTGGCTCTAAACTTGAAAAGGCACCTCCTCCCATTCCTCTGGGCCTGTTGATCAAGTTACCTGTCTGATTAGGTTCCTGCCTATTCTGTGTGCTCTCTCACCTGGATCGTCAGTGCCTCTGCTGTTGTGCTGTTCAAAGGCTATACTGCTCAAGCTGCACTTGTCTCTGCTGTGTTGCTGTTTTAAAGGCTATACTGCTCAAGCTGCACCTGTCTCTCCTGTGTTGCTGTTCCACGGGCTATACTGCTCAAGCTGCACCTGTCTCCGCTGTGTTGCTGTTCCATGGGTTACACTACTCAAGCTGCACCTACCTTTGTTGTATTGCTGTTCCATGGGCTGGATCACTTAAGCTACAGTTATCTTCATTGTGCTGCTACTACACGGGCCGTGCTGCTCAAGTTACATATAACTCTACTGTGTTACCCCTCCATGGACTGCACCACTCAAGATCATCTACTCCACATTTGTCTCGGTGGCTCAGTGGTTATTACAAGTCGTATCATCTAAGCTGCTTAATCTTACCCACTCCTTGCTGGCTGGACTGTTACTTGTACCTCCTGTATCGTGCTGCCTCATTGTGGTCTCATATAACTTCTGCATTACCATCTCCACTTTGTTGCTGGACTGTTCCTGCTATTGCTATATTTGAATACACTGATTATACCGCTATATTGTATTCACTCATACTACATTACCGGTGGTACTGCTCACCCTGTTTTTATGTTCCTTGTGCCTATTTACCAAGACTTTCTGTGATCATTCAAGCATCATTAAATCGCTGATTGTACTTTATCCTGCATCTGTTGTCTATTAGCTGTCTGGGTATAGAATTGACATTACCAGTGTGCCTACTTCACACCAGTTACTATCACTCCCCCAGGACTCTGCCCAACACCCCTGGTAGGGACCGCGACCTGCAGGCAAACGCCGCTAAACCCAAGTCACCTTGTGGTGACCGCTGGTGAAAACCATTCGCCCGTTAGACTCCGCGCCCTGCTAGGGGTAACATCTCTTGAGTAGATCCAAAAGTTCAGAATACCAAACCGTGACACCCACATCTTTGGATATTTTCATTTGAACTGGCCTATGACCTGCATTACCCTGGACCCTCCTGAATCCTGGACCTATAGAAGCAAGCCACATCATCTGCATTGTTTTACTGTATTCAATGACTGTATATAAGCAGGGGCTCTGAACCTAGTGGACAGTCTACGTGACCACAGCCTTCAGACCTGAATGACTGTACACTGGATTCAGGGCGCCTGCGATAAGTAACAGCTGTACTTATTTTATTCTGATTTGTTATTCTGCTACTTTTGGCTATTAAATCACATTGTGCTTTGGAACCACATTGCGGCAATCGACAATCATTATTGGATAGCAACTAGACGTGCATAACACCTGGCTCCTCATTATCACTTGCAGCCTATTGGTTCTGCTCTTCTTAAATACTCGGCTAAACCACTGCAGGATTGCCGGTAATATGTTTACCATAGTGTTCTGCTCCCTTGTGTTTTCCCTGTTATCTGTTCCTGTTGTTTCCTGCCAGCTTAGTGTATCCCCGTGTAGCAGACCGATTCCGTTCCTGTCTACTCTTCATTGGATTTCGCTGTGTACCGACTCGGCTCTGCTTTGACTCTTCTCCTGTGTTGATATCCCGTTTACCAGCCCTGATTCTGTTCCTGACTATTCTACTATCTACTCACCAGTTCCAGTCAACTATCTCCTGGACCCCAGTAAAGTTGTGCTTCCAGGCATGGCTCTGGTGTGATCGGCAGCTCCTCTGCTCATCCTAACCTTATACGGAGATACAGCCTCTGCAGCATCTCTGTGTTCAGATTTCTACAATCTTCCTCTGGTTCCGGAATCAACCTTCCCACAGGTACTTTTGACTGTTTACATATATCACTGTGTGCCTGTAATTGTAGAAACCGCCTAAGAACTGTTTTCCTCAAATCTCCGGACTCTCACTGGTACTGTGGGTTGTAGTTACCTCTGGCAACCGCCTAACAACTGTTTCCCTAAAATCACCGGACTCTCACCGGTACTGTGGAATGCAGTTACCACTGGCAACTGCCTAACAACTGTTTCCCTAAAATCACCGGACTCTCACCGGTACTGTGGGTTGTAGTTACCCTTGGCAACTGCCAACGTTCAGTTTCATAATCCTTACCTATCACTGCAAGTTCCGTTCCTTTCCGGACAAGCATCGGTACAGAAATTGCTGTGTAGCAGGGAACTGCTCCATCAGCTGTTCCTATGTTTATTCCAGTGGCCACGAGTGATATATCAGTCTTGACACCATCCACTCGGTGTCTCACTTGACTGCCTCCTGCACTTCCTACTCTATGGCCTCGGTAACTCTATTCCTGGGTTCTCCGAAGCCAGTGCAAATCTCACGACCCTTTGTCTGCAGCCAAGTCTGTCCCCACCACTAGGGGCAACAGTGAATACCAGACTTTCGGAGCAGACTCCGGGTTTGGCTGTACTGGCTGGATGGGTTCCTAACACACATGACCATTCGTAGTGAGCTTCTGTATCAAATGACAAAAATGTGTGAGGATGTGATAGAAAAACTTGTAGTTCCCTGCTCATATAGGAGAACCGTGCTAGACCTAGCTCATGGTCACATCACAGCAGGACACTTAAGGGTAGAAAGAAACACTGAAACAATCTTGCAGCAGTTTTTTTGGACAAGGCTGCAAAAAGAGGTATCCAATTATTGTTTTTCCTATCCAAAGTGCCAGTATCACGCTCCCAGACCCCATTTTAGGAGCTTAGTAGTGCCCAAGCCTATTATAGAAGGCCCATTTGACAGGATAGCCAGGGTCTTTGTTGGGCCATTGTTAAAGTCTGCTCGGGGGCATCAGTATGTCCTAGTAATAATGGTTTATGCTACCCACTATCTCGAAGCAATCCCCTTGCACAATATTTCAACCAAGACGATAGCTAGAGAATTGGTGCATGTTTTCAGCCAGGTAGGATTACCTATAGAAATTTTGACTGACCAAGGCACCTCCTTCATGGCTAGGATTATGAAAGAAATGTGTAAATTCTTTAGTCATTCACCTGAGGACATGATATCATTCACAGACTAATAGTTTGATGGAAAGATTCAACAAAACCTTAAAAAATATCCTTAAAAAGTTGTATATAGAAATGGAAAAAAATGGGACTATTTGTTACCGTATTTGTTACTGGCCATTATATATGTTCCTCAGTCTTCTACAGGTTTCTCTCCATTTGATCTATTATATGGGAGACACCCTAGAGGATTGCTGGATGTGGCAAAAGAAATGTGGAAAGGGCAACCCACTTTGTTTACAAGTGTTAATGAACATGTGTCACAGATACAAGATTGGATTGCTGCAGTGGTACCCATTGTCAGGGAGCACATGGAACAGAGCCTTTACACCTGGGGACAGAGTTTTGATTCTGGTGCCCACAGTAAAGCAAGTTTTTGGCCAATTGGCAAGGCCTGTTTGAGATTGGGAAGAAAGTGAGTGAGGTTAACTATAAAGTGTATAATTCAGGGAGAAGAATGCCAAAGCAAATTTATCACGTTACCCTAATAAAACCCTGGAGGTTATCGGAGTCACTGTCAGCTGCCCAAAAGAATGATGCTTATAAGAAACAGGGATATATTTTCAGAGCTAACCGGCTGAACCACCATAATAAAACCTGGTATTGTTATAGGGCCAGTAGTCAAGGTCAATTTAAAACCATATAGGATACCCGAAGCCCAGCAGGAGGTTATTTCCAGGGAGGTATAAAAATGTTAGAACTCAATGTTATGGAAGAGTCTAACAGTGAGTGGTCCACCACATAGTGCTAATCCCGAACTCAGATTGCAGTTTTTCGCTTCTGTAGTAATTTTTGTTTGCTGAATGTAGTGTCCAAATTCGATGCTTACCCCATGTCTCGTGTGGGAGTGCTGATAAAAAAGAAAAGTTAGGAACATAACTCACCACACTTGATTTGACAACAGGTTATTGGCAGGTTCCATTGATGACAGTGAAAAAAAAATACAGCCTTCTCTTTTCCAGAAGAGCGCTATCAACATATGGTGTTGCCATTTGGATTATATGGGGCCCAAACAACCTTTCAGCATGCAATAGATAACATGTTGAAACCCCATAGACAGTATGCAGTGACCTATATGGATGATGTTGTGCTCCACAGATTGGTACTCTCACTTAGCTAGAGTTCAAGCAGGGTTGGAGCCAAAAAGAAAGACAGTGCTAACAGCCAACCCGAAGAAATATTGCCTAGCGATTGAAGAGGTTAGGTACCTGGGCATTACCATAGGAAGAGGTTTGATTAAGCCCCAGTTGAATAACATTGAGGCTATCCAAAACTGTCCCAGTCCTGTTAATAAAAAGCAAGTACAAGCCTTTTTAGGGGTCACAGGTTATTACAGGTGGTTCACTCAAAATTTTGCCACCAGAGCGGTTCCATTATCAGACCTTACAAAGAGAAAGCAGTCTAGTATGGTGAAGTGGGACCCTAAGACAGATGCAGTTTTTCTGGCATTAAAAGTGATGTTATGTATGTAGTCTGTATTAATAACGCCAGATTTTTCAAAACATTTTGTTGCACAGACAGATGCCTCATATGTAGGGGTAGGTGCCATGTTCTCCCAAACCAGAGATGGGGAGGATGACCCTATGTTATATCTGAGTAGAAAGCTCAATGACCATGAGAAGAGGCACACTATTGTAGATAAGGAAGCATTGGCTATTAAGTGGACATTAGACACTCTGAGGTAATATCTCTTGGGTAGACTGTTTAAGTTTGTGACAGATTATGCTTCATTAAAGTGGATGTCTGCAAATAAAAGCCAGAAAGCCCAGGTTACAAGATGATTTCTAGCCTTACAGGATTTTAAGTTTACAGTGGAACATAAACCTGGTACAAAGTTAGCCAACGCCGGTGCCTTGTCTCAGGTTTTCTGCTTAGGGGCTACAAGTGTTCCAGCACGTAGGCCGAAACAAGGTAGGGAGATGTGTAACAAAGTCACTGGATTAGTGTTTGAGGGCAGGTATATCTCATCTACGTTCCTAACCTACTTGTTTTAAAACTCCAGGGAAATGTTATGGTGTGAAGCTGCTTATGGTTATAGGCTTTTTGAAGAGCCAGAAAAGGGTCCTGATGTTAATGGATGGAGAGTGAGGGTGGGCTCAATAAACCAGGTCTTCCAAGTTACCAGTGATTCTGCTGGTAATCAGGAGTTGCACCTTAGTGGTGCTAGTAAAAGGCTGCAAAGCAGCTCAGTCAGTCTATCACTGTCTGGGGACAAGGGTTGCAGAGTTTCTTTAAGAGAAAGCCAGATATCTGCCTGTAACAAACTGTGTCAAATTTATTTTTGTTTTGTTAATCAGGAGTGACCAGTGTTTAGTTAGAGCCGGACGGCAAGGTGTTTATTTTGGAGACTTCTTTTGTTTTGTTTACTAAAACTGGCTGAGGCCAGTTGCGCAAAACCTTTGAACTTGTGAGAAAATTCTTGGCAGCTATAACCACTATTTACCCCAGAAAGTGGTACTGGGCCCCCCTATCCGGTCACAAAATATATTGTATGATCTGTTCATCTTTACAGTGCTGAATAAAAAAAAGCAAGAACTTTATGTGCAAGAGCTCTATTTATCCAAATGGTCACATTCCAAATAACATTGATTTGATTCATAGTTTTAAGGAGACAAAATTCTGAAGTGATGATAAACTAAGTCTGTGTAGCATTAAAATGAATTAGAGAAACCCAGTGATACCTGCCTTAAATTAAACTTAAATGTAATAACTAAATTACATTATTAACAGAATTCTATACTTTTTTATAAACTACATTACATGTAGAAATTTTAAAAGCGGAGTAATATGAATAAATCACTATCTTATCAAACGTTATACTAAAGGGACTAAGAATTTCTTTATACACTACAATATATTTATATCTTCCATCAAAGTAACATTGCTGGGCATGGTCAGGAAGGTGCACAGATGTATTGCCATCTGTCACATTTTTCAGTCGACAATGGTAATGCATTGTTTTAAATGGCGGATGTATGATTTGCGAAATAACCATTTGCAACACCAATATTTTTCTGCAAATCAACAGACCGAGACCTTTAATTTGGTATATGATGTGCCTTGCTCAGACAATGGTATCATAAAAATACGCCACTCATAAAAGTCTTACTTATGCTATTAATATATAAATAAAGAACACCGTTCCTCTTTTATATCATGGCTATGCCACTGTCATAATTGTGCATGTAGAGATTTGTATATAAATTCAGGATAAATTAAAAAGCTTATGGGCTCTATTTATGTCAAATCGCAGTTTTTACATGATTATTAACATCGCTGATTGTTGCATATCGCAACAATAGGAAATGTTTTTTCGTAACCATTTATAAAGCCCTGCAATCCATGACACTCCCACCAATAAGGAGCTCCCCATGTGATCATTTAAGTTACCTTATTAGCGGTGAGTAACATGCAGCGTTTGGGCACGCGCAGTAAATTTCCTCCCATATAGTGCATCGTGGACTACAGTATACAGGTGCTTGGATCGTCATGAGCCACAAAAACATTGAACTTAATAACTGAGAAAACAGTAAATAATTGTTTTTAGATACTTTTAATAAACATTTATTTGTCAGGCGCCGTCCCTGTGGTGCGTCTTCCGCACAGGGACGGGCGCCTGTCTCTGTCCGCAGACGTCTGGTTGCTAGGCTAGCAGACGCACTTACGGGGTCACGGCAGCCGCGCATCCCGTTGCCTAGCAACGGGACGCCATTCACAGTATCCGGCGGTGGTGTTCAGCGTCACCACCGCCGATAGGTAGCCCTGCTCCCTCTCCCTATTTATACCTGGCTCTGGCACCTAATGAGTGCCAGAGTATTAGGTCTCCTGATCTCCAGCGCTCCAGATTTATAGTCTAATTTCCTTGTGTCTCCCAGTGTATGACCCAGCTACGTTCCTGACTACTTCTGTTTCCAGTATTCCACGTGTATTGACCTGGTTACGTTTTGACCACTCTCCTGTCTCCCGTGCTCTGATATCTGACCCGGCTAGTTTATTGACCACGCTTACGGATTTCCCTATTGGCACCTTCTGATACACACAGCTTGACCCGGACCTCCTGACTCCTCTTCCATCCTACACGCTTCACTGGTTGCTCCCTCTAAGGACGGCGACCTGCGTGTCTCCCGCAGCAAAGTCCATACTCCCTTGCGGTGGTCCCAGGCGAAGACCTGGGACACTCTAGACTCCGCGTCTCTTTGGTGAGTAGTGCTGAAACTAGTAAGCTATGCACTCCTAGTTTTGTGACAATATTACAAGACATTATTCTATATTTATAAATTTATAATATAATTACAAACTTGTTAAAAATAGTATAATAAGTGATAGTGTGCCTGCATTATGCATATTAAAACAAGAATGAATATATATATATATATATATATATATATATATATATATATATATATATATATAGGAAATATATGCTTTATTAAAAATACATTTATACAGAGAATATAGTTATTATATGCAAATGACACATACGCTAACCACAACTATATTATAAAATAATACATTTCTGCCTGTAAAAAACATTTAAATATTAGTGAAAAATGTAAAATAATAGATATTAAAATTAAATAAAAAGGACTTTGATTAACACATATTAATACCTATATACAGGTTTGCACAGGGGTCCATTAATGTGTGGATGACGTGAGGTGGAGCTGCAGTCAGAGAAGGGAGGGATCTGCAAGGGTCCCGCTGCCCTCATTCAATCTCCGTTTATAGCAGATATTTTAAGGTACTGCAAGCAGCAACCACCATTCTGATATGGCGTTTGCTGCATTTAAACATGTTGGTGTAAAAATAATATCATGGTACATGGCATTTCTATTTTTAATAAAATGTATATATTTGCAAAACACTCACCAGATTAGTGTTGTAATGGAGGGACATCAGTGTACTGCACATTCACCCTCTCAATTATTTCAGTGGGAAGGATATGACAGAGCTCCTCCTCATATGAAGTGTATTCCACACGAACAGGTAGACCACCACCTGTGCCTGCTGCAGCCCTCCTCTCCTCAGTCAATTTTTTTCTTTTAGTCTCCTCTTTATGCTTGAGAAGTGCTTCCACAAGTGGGGCACAAATCTCTTCTCGACCCCAGAACATTCATGGCAGCACAGACTGGACCCCATCACTGCCTTCTAGAGGAGTCCTAGCAGCCTAAATGAGCTCATCGACGGGATCTTTTTTATTAATACACATCATGGAAATATTTCTCCCTGCCATGTTCTTCCTCCCCTGACCTGCCTCCTCTAACGCCATGCTTCCTCTGGCCCCTCCTGCTCAATATCCCTCTCCTCCTCCACAGCCTCTGTCTCCCTCCTATGTCTGTCCGTAGCCAAAACACTAAACACTCAACAATTAGCAAGAGAAAGTACAGACAAACACAAATTACTAACTAGACTAAAACTATAGACATTCACACCACACTCACACATAATAAACATACACAAAGGACTAAACAATTATAAAAAATAGACTTACATGTAAACAGACAATAAACCAACAGGACAGAAAAAAAGCATTACTCACACACCAAGCAGATAATTCACCAGATAAATTCAAACTAGCTCACACAAAATACAAAAATCTGCTAGCTCATCTCACCCCTATCAATGTTAATAAAGAAGTACCCAGGTTTTTATTGTGCTAGTGATATAAAATCTCCTGACTGGTAAACTATCCAATAGGAAACCGACAAAAGAAAGATTGCTATTTAAATTTTGCGCTTGTAAGCCAAACAGCTGGCTTTGTAGTCAAAATCGCTGACGGTTTGGAGTTTTAACAACCGCCATGCATTGTTGGCAGTTTAACATTGAAGCATCAAACCTCCCAATAGTAAATACGGTAATTTGCAGCTCTAAACCGCTGGAAAATTTTGGCGATGAGCGGCGGTTCCAAACCGGAACCAAACAAATATTTTAGTAAATATTGGTCTTAGTTTTGGAACGCCATAAGTTTTTTCTCCTTTTCTGCAGTCTGTTTCCAGTTTTTCCCAAGACAGTCATTATTTTTGAAAAAATAACCTGTGGATGTTTTATTTAGGAGAATCCTGTAACATAATTATGATGCCTCAAGGGGTAAATGCTGAAAGAATATATCCTATAAAAATAATTCATAATTTAATTGTATTGCATTTTGCACCAAAAACGATTAAGAAGAAGCTTTTGGAAAATGTTTTGGTGTACAATTTTTGTTTTTTAAAGTGATTTGTACCCGTAAACTTGCATTAAAACTATAGCATTTTCATAAGTCAAATCCCATGCACCATAGCTATACTGTAATATAAAGATGCTTCTTTGGACTAGTCAATGTAAGAATATGTTGAACTTGATGGACTTTTGTCATATTTGAACCTTTCTAATTACTAACTATGATTATGACAATGATTCTTGATTGATAAATGAGCTATAGGCAAAAAGACTGAATGGAGTATTGAATGGATGAGAATAATTGGAAAACTGAATGATTGATTTTCCAGCTTCACCTGAGATGACGGATCGTACTATAACGGGTCGTGCACTGCCAGCCACAAATCCAAAGCCAACTCCAGGATGACGCAAAATGATGACCTGACGTACAGACTGAGGGGTCACCTGACCACATTCCATAGCACCCTTCCGCATCACATGACTGCGCAGAGAGAGAGGATATTTCAATGAATTTACATTAGTCATTAAATGTGGTACTATTATATGCTTTTTGGGGAGTTTATGTCAAATATTCTGTATCTTTCTTCAGTTGAGAAAGAAATTAAGCAGTCTGCTCATGTTATACCAAAAGAGATGCATTGAACTGCAACAATTAGGTCCATTTAATATAACTTTTTCAAGTTAAAATGAGCTTAAGCTAGCCACAAATGGGTCAAGGAAGAGATGTTTTGTTTAATGTGGCCACACAAGTGAGTGACCAAATAAGTCAAGGTCAGGCTGCTTGGCTCCTCTGGCCAACCATCCAGATTACTTCCTTATCCACTATAACTGCATGGGTCAATTTCAGTCCTTTTCCACTATGTATGATAATAATCATAGTGTTCAATTTGATTTTTATCTTGCATAGACATCATTTTGAGCCCAAACACGTTGTAATATAGAGTTAATTGCCGGTAATTGGCTGCAATATCACGACATGTGTGGGAACCATAAAGAGCAAGTAAAGCCACTATTTGATATTCTTACATATCAAATACTGTCTATTACTGAGCTGAATATTGAACATTAAAAAACTGGAGTGTTTATTCTTAACTAAATAAGTCATTCATGTTCTCTTGCTCATTTGTAGCAGGTTGCCTTGTAGTGGATGACAGTTTGACAATCTAACTGCAGAAATGCAGGATGTTGAATTAGCAACTCTACATAAATTGCATAGTGTTTTGCCGAACATATGTGCTTAATAAATAAATAGAATGCAAATAATATAGCAGTAACTAGATCAGCCTATTCATCCCTATGTTTCCTGAAATTCAAAATTTGCTGATTGCGAGCATTTATGAGCTGAACTCTCTTTTACAATTACACCAGTTTGTAATTATGTGTCCTTGTATTTCAAATAGGCACACATGCTTTTCTTTCCTAAGCTGCGCAGCACTTTTATGTATACTTAATGGTATAAAAATGAAAATAATATTTTGAGTATCATAGCTAATGTTCTCTACTTAGTTGAACTATTTATATATAAATCAACACCAGTCCATAAATTAAATTTATTATGTATTTACGGGACTATTTATTAAAGGGAGAAAACCCCTATCTACTTTTCCCCGAAAACAATTGGTCTTAGCCTGTTTTTTTATGTAGAATAAATGAACATATTTATCAATGTGTGTCAACAGATAATTACTTATCTCTGCAATACTGGCCCAGAGTAATAAAGGTTATGCCAGGCCCAGGAGACATGCGCATGTGTGACCTGGCTACAGGGATTTTACATGCACAGTGGAACTAAAATCCCAGTCTTAGGATTACAGTTTTACTTAGTAGACAAAAATAGGTAAATACATTACTAAAAAATAGTTGGAAATTAGTTGCCAAAAAAATACAGATATACGTATATTTACACAGAGGAAAAATGCTTTATTCAAAGATTAGAGCATTTTTCTATTATGTCCTTCTGTTATCGTCATCCTGAGATGAATATAACAGGACAAGGATTGTGGAGGTTCTCATACCTCCAAGATCCTTGTTATCTAGGCTATTGCTAGCAGTATCCCCTTGATATAAAGGGCTTTGCACCCTTGATAAAAAGACTCTAAAAAGTCTTATTAATTCTCATTAGTGGCTGATAATTTGTTATGTCTCTCAGGTTCTCTCTTGGATTTATTTACTACAGTGAGCAGTGTGACATTCAGGTTATAGCATCACCATGGAGCCGTACGAATTATTGTTGTTATTGTGATGTGCAGCTAATTGAACCCTGAGGTGAACTAGACATGCCATCTAAAAACATTAGCACCCTTTAAAGTTGGTGAATGACTGTCTATCTGAGTATGGGGAATGTAATATTGTATCTATTGTAACAAAGACATTCCGGAGAAAGCAGCTACTGGGATGTCCATGTACACATAGTTAATTTATTTTTGCACAGGAACAACAGACACAATTATGCTTAACATTAAAGACCACCACATTTATTATTGCTTACTATCTAAATAACTACATTACAGTACCTGGATAGCGCTGGGCTCAGACTCTGCCTGTTCTTCTATGAGAAGTCCTTTGATATACTTGTGTAAAATTTAAGTCTGTCACTTCAAAATCTTTTATTTGGTAGGTATCAGCCAATGTCCTGGATACAGCCCAGGCAATTCCTAGAACCTAAAAATAAAACATAGCCATAACCTGAACACCACATTTTCAACTGAATGTACACAACATAATTAATTGAATGAAATCATATATTTCATAAACAAACAAACTAATGGTTTAACATGTCCAATTAAGGTTTCTTATACTTACACACAATCTAAAATTTAAGAAAACTATTGAAACTCTTCCACTTAAACTCCAAAATTAATGAAATTACAATGAATATGACAGAAGTCTTAATGGACGTGTTACTTGCGCAATACAGACATGGTTTGCTATCACATCCTGTGGTTAGCTGCAGATTCAGCCCTATCATGGAGTAAGATTGCTGTCACTCACAAAATGGTGGAGCTGCTAATTCACAGAATACATACATGCAGTGTATCTGTAGGTCTGAGCAGCTATTTTTTTTTTGCACAAAAGATTATCCCCACATCCATCCCACTTAGTCCTGATTTATGGATGGTAATTTATTTAACTGTGTATGCAAATTTGGAGCTACATACTGAAGCCTGATTTGTGAATGTACAGAGATTTGGCTAAACAGAACCCCATATTGAGGATTTAGTATTTACTAGTGTACAACTCAAATTTGAGCACCAGTGTGCTCTTTCATTAATTTAGGATTTAATAAACTGGCTAGTTAATTTTGCTTTAAGACCTTGGGGTAAAAGTATCAAGCTGAGAGTTTTCCGGCGGGTTTGAAAAATGATGATGTTGCCTATAGCAACCAATCAGATTCTAGCTATCATTTTCTACAATGCACTAAATAAATGATTGCTAGAATTTGATTGGTTTTTCAAACCCGCCGGAAAACTCTCAGCTTGATACATTTACCCCCTTGTCCTGTAGAGGACCGTTCACTTTCACCAGAGAGGGACTAATATGGTTTCTTAATTGTCTCTATAACATCTGTGTCTATTTTATATGCTGATTTGAGCACTCACGGCATTAGTTTAAAATGCTTTATATTACTGTTGCTAATCCATTTGCATGAAGTTTTTACTTTAATAAATACATCTGATATGCTTTATTATTATATTAAAATAAACTAGTTTATTTTATTTCAGTTTACACTACTGTACAGTTTACTAATAACATATTTCCTGCTAAAGTCTTATTGGCATTCTTGAATTGTTGATTAAAGTCATCTTAGGTCTTGCAAGGGATTGTAGTGGCAAACATTGCTCACTGAAAACCAAACTAAGCACAGGCTTTTACACCATTTAAATGTATTTTAATTATATTGTTACTTTGTAGTTTTACTTTTTCATGTATACCCACAAGATTTTCTCTCACATGCCACCCTAAATGGCTAACAGATTTTTATCACATGCCACCCCATATGCCCACCAGCTTTACTCTTATATGCCAACAAATATTCCCACCAGCTTTTCTCTGAAATGCCAGTTTATATGACCTTCAGTTTCTCTCTTACATTCCACTTCACATGCCCACCAACTTTTGTCTCACATGCCATCACATATACCCACCATATTTTCTATACCACCCTAAATGCCTGCCAGATTTTCACTCAGGCATCACCCCATATTCCCACCAGATTTTCTCACATACCACCCCATGTCCACCTGCTTTTCTGTCACATGCCACCAAAAATGCGTTCAAGATTTTTTTCTCTGGTGCCACCCCATATGTCCACTATTTTTTCTCACATGTCACCAGATTTTTGCACCAGCTTTCCTTTCACATGTCATTCCATATACCCACCAGGTTTTTTTCCACATCATCCCCTGCTTCTAACACATGTCCACCAGATTTTCTCTGATATGCTGCCCCAAAAACGCTCCAAATTTACATTCAAATGCAATTGTTATATCATGTTGAGTCTCAAATTTGATATAAACAGAGGGTGACCATTTACATACAAAGCACTTGGATTATAAATCCATTTTAAACTTCTTGCCCTGTCAGGGGCGACACTTACAAAATCATATGCAACAAAATGCATGGGGACCGTAAAAAATAAATACAGCATTAGTCTTTACCAGGCTGCCATAATGCCAAACCAACCCTAGGTTTGGACTCCTAGGGCAAAAAAAGTGCCTTCTTCGCAAGTATTGCAATGTCCTTTATTTGAAAAGAAGTGAAAAATGTATACTCTGAGTGCAAGCATGGGCTTCATTAAATTAAAAGGCTCAGTTAAAACGTGAACAATTGAGGAAGGTCATATATGAACCAGGTGACGACCCAAACCCTGATGATGTGTATAGGGCAGGGGAGGATTTGGAAATTAAAGTGGCCCTGGAAAAAGGTCTGAAAGTGGCCTCATGTAGGTAGGACCAAATAAATGGTATGTGAAGCACAGCATGTGTGTGCACCCAGTGTGTCTGTCCCTGTGTGTGTGTGCCCAGTGTGTCTGCCTCTGTGTGTGTGTGCACCCAGTGTGGCTGCCTCTTTATATGTGTGCGACCCAGTGTGGCTGCCTCTGTATCTGTGTGCGCCCAGTGTGTCTGCCCCTGTATGTGTGCCCACTGGGTTTGCCCTTGTATGTGCCCAATGTGTCTGTTCCTGTGTGTATGTGTGCCCAGTGACTGCAACTGAGTGTGTGTGCCAAGTGTATGCATGTCCAGTGTGCCCATTGTGTTCCCATTATGTGTACCTGTATATGTGTATCCTGTTCTTGTTGCTTTCTCTACCTGTGGCTGCTGGTGTCTTTAGCTAAGTTGCTGCTTGTCTGAATCCTGGAATGTTGGGAGTCCTGTTTGGAACAAAATGGGTACATAAAATTTAGAAAACTCCAACCAGTCCCGTGTTAAATCAATAGCACCCACATTTAATAAATAGGCCTCCCCCAGCCCCAACATTAAATTAATAATATTCACATTTGATAAATAGATCTATTTCCCTCCAACCAGCCCTGACAATAAATTAATAGCATTTACATTTAATAAATAGCCCTCCTCCCCAAACTCAGCACCACATTCAATAGCCCCCAAACCACCCCATCTTAAATTAATAGGCCCCACCAATAGATTAAATTGCCCCATCACCCCACAAATAAAATATCACCCATTATATAATTAGCCCCGCCTAAACACCACCATTAATTTAATAGCCTACCTCCCACCCACATTATATTAAACCTCCCTTCCATCCCTCACATATTATATTAAGAACCCCCTCACACACTATATATATTAACAGCCCCCCGTCACATTCATACACTTTGTTATCATACAGTTTCTTCCCTCACACACACTATATATAGTAAAAGTTCCCCCAATCACACTCACACACTGTATTAACATAACCCTACCCTCCCCCTCACACTTACCTTGTAACATCTGCTGTATGAGAAATGCAGACAATCTGTCTGCTCTGCATGTGTGGCTGCTTCCTCCTATCAATGCTATAGACAGAAGTCACATGGAACGTGCATCACGTGACAGGTGCCGTTCCATGTGACTGCTGTCTATAGCACCGATAGAAGGAGGCAGCCACACAGGGATCCACCACACTTCCCCCCCCTCCCCGCTGGCACCTGGTCTGGGACACACACAAAAATATATATATATATTTTTAAAATAATAATAAAAAATAAAGAGATATTCGGCGGCCTCCTGAGGTAGGTTGTATAGAGAATCCACCCCTGGTATAGGGCCATTGAAACAATGGCTTAGCTGTAGAACAGCATATGTATTCTATAATAAAAGGTAAAAACAACAGTAAAAGACATGTGGGTTGTCCTGCAGACAGCGTATGAAGATAAAGGTCTCATGAGAAGGTTAAACCTGAGGCGCACTTTGTACGGTTCCAAGTTAAGTGAATGCAAAGATATGTACGACTATACATTGATAAAATGTTGTCAGTTTCACAGCAATTAATGTTCATCGGAGCACAAGAGAATGACGAAGAGGTCGTCATGGCTATGTTACAGAACCTGACCCCTTAATTCGATTTGCTTGAATCTGATCCTACCACCTCTTTCTCCTTGGCACTCACAAACATATTAAAGACAGGTTTAGACATGAGTATTATTAATCTAAATGAATATCAATACATCAAAAACCAACATCCTATCATTCCGGTCATTTACTATCTTCCGAAAATACATAAAAGTTTAGTACAACCACCTGGCAGACCTATCATTTCTGGCATAGGATCCATTATGGATAATCTGTCACATTACATATATATCTTTTTACAGCCACATGTCAAGAAGCAGAAAGCATATCTTCAAGATTCCACACATGTCTTACAAATACTAGAAGGAATTGACTGGTAAACAGGTTACTGGTTAATAACCTGTGACGTAGCATCACTCAACATTCCCTTGGCTTGGAGAGTACAAGATTCTTTTTGGAATCAGACCCCTCTATAACCAAGGACCAAGTAGACTTTATTCTCTCCAACATTGAGTTTATAGTAACCCATAACTACTTCTGGTATGAGGGCAATTACTATCTGCAAACACAAGGAACAGCCATGGGCACCAGATTCGCACCCAGCTATGCAAATTTATATATGAGCTATTGGGAGGTCCAGTTCATTTGGTCCAACCATAGCTGGAGTGGGAACATGGTGCTATGGAAGAACTACATCGATGATTTACTTATTATATGGGAGGGTGCAGAAGATACATTATTGACATTCCTCAAGTATATCAACTTCAATGAGTATGGGCCTATATTTACAGCCAATTATAGCCAAACTTTGATTAAATTTTTGAATCTTGAAATATTTATCAGAGATGGAATCCTGAACACTAGAACATATAAAAAGACAGAGAACGTCAATAGCTTCATTCTTTCCGATAGCAACCATCCTCCCGGTACCACAGAGGCGTGGGGTCCAGCCATTGTCAGCTTAAAAGCAGCAATGGCACTGTCATCAAGGGGAATGACGTACTTAACACACGCCAACTTGTCTTGCATCGCATTTCTCACATGCCGGCTACATGCCGGAAATGGTGCAGATCTACATTAAGGAATGTAGATATATACTCATCATCATGTCTATGATTGTGTGTCTATATTAGGGAATTTAGACTGTAAGCTCCAATGGGGCAGGGACTGATGTGAATGAGTTCTCTATACAGCACTGCGGAATAAGTGGCGCTATATAAATTTATGATGATGATAGTGACCTGTGAAGTGAGTTCAGACACTGCTAGCGTGACTCAAGTGATTCCTTTAATTAGACTTTTGGAAAAGCAGTTTGAGAAACTGAAGGAGCAGATTAAACAAAGCAATTGCACTAAGTATGTCGGACTTGTAGATCAAGTACTTTATTCGCTACGCCAAGTTTCAAGAGTTATCAAAATCTTGAAATCGGATCACTACATTTTGGCGACTGTGCTTGATCCTCGTTGTAAGATTTATGTCTTCTCCTTGTTTTCAACTGACCCATATCTAAAAAGATACAAGGAGCTCCTGGTGAGCAAGATGACAGCTCAAGTGTTACATGACAGGACAGCATCTCCTCCTTCAGTTTCTCACTCAACTGCTGCTAGGAGAAAACTTAGCTTTCCCAAGAGACCCAGTGATCATGCAGATGACTCTGCACCAAATTTCGAGATCTGGTCTGGTCTAAAAGAATTGACCAAAAAACATGAAACCTCTGCCGTAACTCCACCTGATCCTACTATCAACATCCAAAGGATGGTGGAGGATTATTTTCCTGACAGCATAGAAATAAACACATTAGACAGTCCCTTTACATACTGGGAAGAAAAAGAAGGGAATTTGGAGACCATCCTCGATTGCGTACTCAGAATTAGTATTAGCACTGCCGGGAACCTTGTCAGCGATTGGCGTAGGAGGCTACTTCCTCAAAATGTGGAAAGGATGATGTTCATAAAAATGAACTTCAAGTTCCACGAGGAATGCCTTTCCCGCCAATTACATCAAAATATTGAAACCTCTGTAACGGTGGATTCCAACGGTGATGAATTAATAATGTGTGAGGATGATGTACACACTGATGAGGGTGAGGATGAGGCTGACGATGATGACAACAACATCTTGCCACAGTAGAGTTCATTAACTGCACTGTTACCTTAGTTGGCTTAAGGCCATTGTTACCTTGTTTTGTCGGGGCCCAAACAAACCAAACACTTCAGCCACAAGGAGTGGCACTTTTGTGGCTGAAGTGCTTGGTTTGTTAAAGTGTGTGTGTCCTTTTTAAGATCCAACATAAGGGTGGGTGGGTGGGTGGGAGGGCCCAAGGACAATTCCATCTTGCACCATTTTTCCTTTCAGCTACCGCTGTGTGCCACTGTTACCTACATGTGCTATATATTTTTGTGTGCTTAGCAAACATCTTAGGCAACCATTGATGATGCAGATGACTCAACACAACATTTTGACATCTGGGGATAAATGTATCAAACTGAGTTTTCCGGCGGGTTTGAAAAGTGGAGATGTTGCTTACAGCAACCAATCAGATTCTAACTGTTATATTGCAGAATGTACTAAATAATAGCTAGAATCTGATTGCTTTTTCCAACCCACCGGAAAACTCTCAGCTTGATACATTTACCCCCTGGTCTTGTCTACTGTAAAATAATTGACCAGAATTAACAATTTGACATCTGGTCTTGTCTACTGTAAAAGAATTAACCAGAATTAGTGACACATCTGCTGTAACTCCACCTGATCCTACTATCAACTATCAACATCCAAAGAATGGTGGAGGATTATTTTAAAAAAATTTGAACCCTATAAAGACAACAGTTTTATTAACAAAGAACAACGTTGCTTGCAGAAGTATTGTAAGCATGGATATCTAAATTGACGTTTATATGTATTACCTTCCACTTTGCTGCTGGTTCAGCAAGTATTTATAATATGCACTTTACATCAAAGGTACCTAACTAGATTATAATTCTGTGGGAATTGGGGCTGAATCAAAGCTCACTGATGAACTGGCTTTTTGCTGGGAATTACAATGGCTCTTTTTAATGCATTGTCTGGCACCCTGGATTGGTGTGTGTCTGATAAAAGCACGCATCCCGGGATGAACCAATGAACTTGAATTTTGTTTCTGTGCTTTAAGAGAACGGAAAAACACATATTGCACAATACAGAAATTACACAACAAGAGACATGTTATAAGTAATTTTCCATTATTGCACAATATCTGGATATGGCCAAAGAAATATTGGCCCCGAGTAGGGTCAAGATGACCGTCCAAGATGAACATGTCACTTTAATTATAGAGATTTACATTGCCAGCAGTGATGTAAGCTGGGAAGGTGTGTTTTAAAGAAATAAACTCTATAAATATATGAATTAATCAAATATAGATTGTCAATTGGCATTTGAGACCCTGGGTGTATGTCTGCTTTGTCCAGTATGGCGGTATCTATGTATAATATCATTTTAATAATAAACTATAGAAATATTATATTTTGGAAACCTGCTCATCTTATTTATTATTTAAAGAGAAGTAAAGAGAAAATCTTATACAAGCTGGGGGCTATCGTCCTATTGGTATCACATACCACACCGTACTCTCTTCATGACTGTTTCGACAAGGGGGAGACGTTGATAATCTACACTCCTCTGCACTGGTGAGTATCAGATGTGTTAAATATATCTGTGCTCTGAAGTGTATTGAGGTACCGAAGCAGTGAGTGAAGAGAGGGTGGGGGTGGATGCTAATATGTAAAGTAACCTAGGACCTTAATGCTAAATGTGTAGCAATTAATTTAATGTTTTTCTGCAGAAACTTAGAAACTTAAGAAACTATTTTTAGTTTAAATGTTGCTAAAATGTGCTTTTCCTCAGTATGGACTAGCCACCCATAACTGGCAAAAGACATTTTAGTGTTTTAACACTGTGTATAGTTGTTTGCAAAGTTAAGAGATGTAACTTGCAAAGTTAATGAGTTAAATGAAATGCTTTTGCAGTATAGGCTGATAACCTATATCTGGCAGAAAGCGTTGTGATGCTGTGAACTACTCTTTAGACTTATTTGAGAAATTAATAAGTTATAATATATGAGCAGAAATGCCTGTTTCTCGTGATGGATGCATCCCTTAGATAAATAGAGACCCTAAGTCAAGATAGGGTCTGCTGTTTTTAAGGAGAGAAAGAGCGTGGCTCCCCGGGCAAGAGAGTGCCTATAGAGTTTTAATCCTGATTGCATGAAAACTCTAAAAAGGGGATGCAAGGAGAAATAACAAAGAAGTTATAAAAATGTGTTTTCCTGAGGCTGGAATTTTTAATGTTGAACCCTAGACGTAACGACAGATGAAATTCTCTTATAAGAGTAAAGTGAAAAATAAGACAGTTAAAATGTTATTTAATTGTTAGTTGTTAATAAGTGATATGAGCAGTCAAACTTGCATAAATTTCAAACAGCAGAAATAAATATATAATGATGATACAGCCTCTTTGCACAGCATATAGCATTCTTATGTTTCATCTCTCCTTGAAAAAAAACCCAAAATGGTTTGATGTTTTTTTTATATTATCCTGATGGTTTGCAAATGTTGGAAATACATCGAGCTAAGCTTTTCAGAGGACGGGTCTGGTAAGAAGTAAATAAATTTCCCGCTGTTTAGATGTAAAATACTTCATCTGTTTTTAGAATTGCAAACCTTACTTAAGCAGTGTTAATATTATTGATCAGTGAATTGTTTGTTCCATATATGATAAAATGATATGGTACTTTTGTCATTCTGGGGCTTTCCACTCAGCTCTAATGCAGTAATTGCAGGACATTTAATTTGGAGAGGTGTAAATAAGTTTGTTTTGTGAAGACAGTAGATTAAAGATAGTCTGATTTTTTGTAGTGCCTGGTAAGACTTGTAAAATAATCAGATGTGGTTTTAAAGCATAGTTAAATGTCCCGTTGCAAGTGTTAACTTCTCTTAAAATTTATCTTGTGAATGCTCATTCCAGAGTTTTTTTGTGTGTGTGATTTCAGTGAAATATCTGGTTTTAATAATGTGTCCAAATGTTAAACGATGAAATGAATACTTAAATAAGGTCTTTAATGTGTGTTAAATAGTGATTTTGCAGATGAAATGTATGTTAAAATATTTTTAGAGCGATTGATTGTTGCATGTAATGTGAACTGAATCTCCGATCATAGAACACAATGTGTGTGTGTAAACTTTGAGAATTCTTTGCTGTTTTCAATTAGAATAATTGTTATTTAAAATACGGCAACAAAACCTGTGTTATGTTAGCTTTATCAGAAAATAAATTACTTGAAAAATAATAGTTGGTTTGCATTGAAAATGGCAATTGCTGTAGTTTATCATAGTGAGATTTGTAACTGCGTTTGTTGAAGTTTCGACATCTTACAAAGATCTCCCTCGTCCTATGGAATGAGGTTGATGTTTTATTCCCATGCCAAGAGGAGGAGTTCAGTTAATGGAAATTTTCTGTGTTATGAGCGTGAACACAGTTTTGTACCACAGAACGGACAAATGACTGGACCCCGCCCTGCATTCTAATGCAGATCTCTGTTGAAATTATTAAAGTCATAGATTGCGCAGCGTGTATTTTTAATGCTGATAAGAACTTCTCAGAATATTTTCTTTTGCCAGGGGGGTTCAGTCTTTATAAAGTTTTATAGAGAGTTCTACTTATTTGTTATAATGTGTGCAGAATAATTTGCAATCTTTTGTATGCACAGGAGACCAGAAACCAGAATATGTGAATGATGTTCTGCTGTGAAGATACTAAACAATTATTGTGTTTTCTTTCAGGAGTATCCAAGAAGGAGAAAATTTATTTATCTATGAACAAGGTTAAATTGTTTGACACCTGGCCAGAGATATTTAGATTCCTAAAGGGTGGTCCTGATATTTGAACACCTCAGAATAATGGAAAAAAAAAGAAAGAAAGAAAAAGAAATAAAAGCAGTACATTTATTTCTTGGTATGTCACAATTCTGTAGCCAGTGAATACTAGGATTTTCAGCCACAGCTGTATGCTAGATAAAGTTGAAAACATTCCTGAATTCATTGAGGCATTTGAAGAGATTAAAAGACTCTAGCCTTTACCCCAGCATTAGACATCTACAATTATAAGATATGTTTTCTATTGTACTGATGATAACACTGTTTTGGGATATTTAAAAGATAATTAGTGCACAATTAGATAGGTAGCAAAAGCATTAACTTCATGTTTAAGGGTTATAGTCATAGGAGCTATTATTGTGGAAAAGACACAGGATATTGTGTTACAGGGTGGGTTGCATTTGTTTGTCCCTCGTGTTGTCACACAAATCCTAAATAATGCACAGACTAGACAATGTTTCTGTAGCAAGGTTTATACAATGGGAAATTAAAATTAAGTTAAATTGCATTAATTCTTCTAACAATACAATATGTAAATGTCAGAATCTCAATTTTGCTACATCATTGCCTTAGAAACCTCACATGACAAGGAAGACAATGAGCATGATTGAATTAAGTAAATGTGTAAGTTTTTCTGTATTACCAGACATTTCTGAGACTGCACTGAAGAAATTAGATTAAAGTTTCTTTACTGATAAAAATGTTTTATAGATAAACGCATGATAGCACACTAGTGACAGTGACAGGATGTGCAATAACTATACATAATGAGATAATTGAAGTTAAGTCATTAGGCTTACACTTAGTTCACTTAGAACTTACAGCACTCATCAGAGCATGTCAGCTAGGTAAAGGAAAACGAGTAAACATATACACAGATTCACGTTACGTGTAGGAACTGCACGCCGATTTTGGAACTATTTGGTTATATTAAGGTTGCATAGGGGCTACCTAACTTCAACAGGAACACCTATATAACATGCACAAACAGTCAAACAAAAGAGGTTGCAGTCATTAAGTGCCAGGCACATACCAAACAGACAGTTAAAGTCTTACTAGAAAATAAACTAAAAAAAATGTGGAAGTTGCTCAATCAATTTATAGGCTATAGCAGGTGCTTGAAAGGGAGTGGTTTTCCTGAAAGGAACAAACACACAGAGAGATCCCCCAGCACACTGCTATAGCCAGGGACAGATCTGCCAGAAAACAAACTTCCAGACTCAGCAGCTCGAGAAGCAGCTTTAGAAATGCAGCCACATACCCAATTGATGATTCTTCATGATATCACATTTGAGAACTTATGACAATGTCAGGAAAATGCTACATTGAATTAAATGAATGCATGGAAATTGAAACAATGTTGTAAAACAAAGGATGAAATTTGGGTAGATATAAAAGAAAATAAATCAGTAGCATTAAAAATGTTATTGCTACCTTTTGCAGAAAGTGCTCATGGGTTAGTATACATGGGAGCAGATAACAAGATAAGAATTGTTATATATTGTTGAAATACCCAGAAAATACTACAATTGCTAAGTTTAAATGTGAAATATGTATAATTTGTCTTATGAATAATGAAGGAAAGATAGTACCTACTAAGGACAGACAGTTGCCTAATATAACCTTTTCAGAGGTTACAAATTAGTTTATTGATTTTATTACATTAAGAGGAAAAAAGTTAAGAGGGTTACAGTATATGTTAGTTGGTATTGATAAGTGTTGGTGAGATGAGGCCTAGTTATCTGCCTCAGACATAGTGCAACTTATTGTTAAGAAAATTCTGCCAGACTGTGTATGTAGATGTAGTTTACCCAGAGAGTGAACTCAATTCACAGAGAAAAAGTGTTTCAAAGAATGTGTAATGTGATGGGAATAGATTCAAAACTTTATACACTATATCATTCTCAAGCTTCAGAGAAAGTTGAAATAATAAAAATGGAGTAATTCAAGAATAACTAAACTTACTAATGAAACAGGAATGGCACTTCCTTAGTTTATAATGGTATTAGAATCACTTCTAAACCTCTTCTCAATATCTCTCCACATGAACTGTTATTATAAGGGCACAGTCATGCCCTTATATTAAGGTTGCATGTAAAAAACGTCATTTTGCCATAGGGAATCTGTGAGAGGGGGGGCATAGTGTCTGAGGATCTACATCTTAAAACGTATTAAAGCTATTAAACTGAAATTTGGCATGCGAATGGAGAACTGTCCACAGGTGCCGCATGTGAAATTTCAGAAAAAAGAAATAAAAAATGACAATATAGGAACAATCTAAAGTTCAAAATCTGTACGTTTTTTTCCACTTCCTGTTTTGCAAAAGTCGCTGTTTTTCTGGTTTTTTTGGGAGAGCGTAACTCGGTGTACAGGGCGTTTAAAGACACAATTTAAGTTTTGTTAGAAAGCTATTAGGGCTGAGGAGTGCCTTTGAGGGTTCACAAGTTTGAGAAAGTTACAGTTTTTTTACAATTTGGTAAAACATGCCCCATTTTAAAGATAGGGGATTTCAGAAAACTTCACAACGTTGCACATGTCAGATAGAGTCTTGTGCTAGGTGTAGTATATGTGGCTTCATTTGGGAGCACAAATATGTCTGTGTGTTCCCCCGCATACCGATTTGTAACAGCCAAATTAAAGATATTTACTGGCTGCAGGTAGGCTGGTTAGTGTTTTGGGTCTGAGGTGGGGCACACTGTTCACTCAGCACTCTATTCCGGCAGCCGTGGTGTTAAGACGTGTCCTGTAAAGCTCCTGAGAACCAGTACGGCCTTTGGGTCTAAGCCCAGAAAGGATGGAGGATCCTGGGGGAAGCGAGGAGGAAAGTCCCCAGGCTTCCAGGCCTAGTAAATCACATCTTGCTTTGGAGCCAAGCCTGACTTCCTTTGTTCACAGCCGGCCTGTAAACATCTCGGCCGGTGAATTGGATGCTAGTGCTGCTACTGTGATGGACTATCCTGTCTTGGCAGGAGGCATACCTCCAGACAACACCGCGGAGAGAGTCCCAGTGCCTTCTGAGACATGTGAGAAGCAGCCCCCTCATATGAAGATTAATATGGAGGGAGCAGACAGTGTGATAAGCGGTATCCCAGCCCCAGTGGCGCAACAACTGGGTGCCTGGGGGAAATTCTGGGAGTGGAATGCACTCTGCCATCCATTACAGCAGCCGGGATGGATGTGGAATGCACTGAGAAATCCGTTCTGGCATCCGGAATGGATGAGAAATGCACTGAGAAAACCATTCCGGCATCTGCAATGGATAGGGAATGCACTCAGCACTCCATTCCGGGCAGCCAGAATGGATGGGGAATGCACTGAGCACACTGCTCCGGCAGCCGGAATGGATGGGGAATGCACGCAGTGCACAGTTCCGGCAGCCGGAAAGGATAGGGAATGCACTCAGCACACTGTTCCAGCAGGCGGAATGGATGGCGAATGCACTGAGAAATCCGTTCCGGCATCCGGAATGGATGGGGAATGCACTCAGTACTCCATTCCAGCAGCCGGAATGGATGGGGAATGCACTCAGTACTCCATTCCAGCAGCCGGAATGGATGGGGAATGCACTAAGCACACCATTCCGGCAGCCAGAATGGATGGGGAATGCACTGATAAATCCATTCCGGCGTCCGCAATGGATAGGGAATGCACTCAGCACTCCATTCCGGCAGCCAGAATGGATGGGGAATGCACCGAGAAATCCATTCCGGCATCCGGAATAGATAGGGAATGCACTCAGCACTCCGTATCGGCAGCCAGAATGGATGGGGAATGCACTGAGAAATTCGTTCCGGCATTCGGAATGGATGGGGAATGCACTCAGCACTCTGTTCCGGCAGCCGGAATGCATGGCGAATGCACTCAGCACACTGTTCCGGCAAACGTAATGGATGACAAATGCACTAAGAAATCCATTCCGGCAGCTGGAATGGATGGGGAATGCACTGAGAAATACGTTCTGGCATCCGGAATGGATGGGGAATGCACTCAGCACTCTGTTGCGACAGCCGGAAAGGATGGGGAATGCACTCAGCAGACCGTTCGGCACCCGGAATGGGTGTGGAATACACTCAGCACACTGTTCCGGCAGCCGGAATGGATGGGAAATGCACTCATCACTCTGTTCTGGCAGCCGGAATGGATGGGGAATGCACTCAGCACTCCGTTCCGGCAACCGAAATGGATGGAGAATCCACTCAGCACTCCGTGGCGGAAGCCGGAATGGATGGAGAATGCACTCAGCACTCCATTCCGGGCGTGGAATGCACTCAGCACTCCATTCCGGCAGCCAGAAATGGATGGGGAATGCACTCAGCACACCATTCCGTCTGCCGGACTGGATGGGGAATGCACTCAGCACACCATTCCGGCAACCGGAATGGATGGGGAAGGCACTCAGCAAATAATTCCGGCAGACAGAATGGATGGGGAAGGCACTCAGCACTCCATTCCGGCTGCCGAAATGGATGGGGAATGCACTCAGCACTCCATTCCGGCTGCCGGAATGGATGGGGAATGCTCCCAGCAAATAATTCCGGCAGACAGAATGGATGGGGAAAGCACTCAGCCATCCATTCCGGCGGCCGGAATGGATAGGGAATGCACTCAGCACTCCATTCCGGCAGCCGGAATGGATGGGGAATGCACTGATAAATACATTCCGGCGTCCGCAATGGATAGGGAATGCACTCAGCACTCCGTATCGGCAGCCAGAATGGATGGGGAATGCACCGAGAAATCCATTCCGGCATCCGGAATAGATAGGGAATGCACTCAGCACTCCGTATCGGCAGCCAGAATGGATGGGGAATGCACTGAGAAATCCGTTCCGGCATTCGGAATGGATGGGGAATGCACTCAGCACTCTGTTCCGGCAGCCGGAATGCATGGCGAATGCACTGAGAAATCCGTTCCGGCATCCAGAATGGATGGGGAATGCACTGAGCACACCGCTCCGGCAGCCGGAATGGATGGGGAATGCACTCGGCACACTGTTCCGGCAAACGGAATGGATGGCAAATGCACTAAGAAATCCATTCCGGCAGCTGGAATGGATGGGGAATGCACTGAGAAATACGTTCTGGCATCCAGAATGGATGGGGAATGCACTGAGAAATCCATTCCGGCATCCTCAATGGATAGGGAATGCACTCAGCACTCCATTCCGGCAGCCAGAATGGATGGGGAATGCACTGAGAAATCCATTCCGTCATCCACAATGCATAGGGAATGCATTCAGCACTCTGTTCCGACAGCCGGAAAGGATGGGGAATGCACTCAGCAGACCGTTCCGGCACCCGGAATGGGTGGGGAATGCACTCAGCACTCCGTTCCGCCAACCGAAATGGATGGGGAATGCACTCAGCACTCCATGGTGGAAGCCGGAATGGGTGGGGAATGCACTCAGCACACCGTTCCAGCAGCCGAAATGGATGGGAAATGCACTCAGCACTCTGATCTGGCAGCCGGAATGGATGGGGAATGCACTCAGCACTCCATTCCGGCAGCCAAATGGAAGGGGAATGCACTCAGCACTCCATTCCGGCAGCCAGAAATGGATGGGGAATTCACTCAGCACTCCATTCCGACAACCGGAATGGATGGGAAAGGCACTCAGCACTCCATTCCGGCTGCCGGAATGGATGGGGAATGCTCCCAGCAAATAATTCCGGCAGACAGAATGGATGGGGAAAGCACTCAGCCATCCATTCCGGCGGCTGGAATGGATAGGGAATGCACTCAGCACTCCATTCCGGCAGCTGGAATGGATGGGGAATGCACTCAGCACACCATTCCGGCAGCCAGAAAGGATGGGGAATACACTCAGCCATCCATTCCGGCAGCCAGAATGGATGGGAAATGTACTCAGCACACCATTTTGGCAGCCGGAATGGAGGGGGAATGCACTTAGCACTCCCTTCTGGCAGCCGGAATGGATGGCAAAAGTATGTGCAAAAATATTCACTTATCCTGAATAAGGTCTTTATCACTTTTACATGGAGTTCTCGCAAATGTATGTCAAAATTTAGGCTAAGCCACAATATCTTTGATTTATTCTCTATGTAAAATTGGTCTTGTATCCACACATCTTTCCTGTTGTATGTTAACCACACTGCTTAAAAACGCTTCTCAGAATAATACTGCTACATTTTCACTTTTAATGGCAGAACTGTTTGAAAATAGAGCTTGCAAACTTTTACAATAGAGACACTTTGGAACTCAATACATATAAAGGAAGCACAAAATTAATGATTCCACACACACAAGAGTGTTTGGGAGGAAATGAGCTAAGCTCATTGCGCATCGGAGCTCCTACTGTGTAGAAGCTCCGATATGCAATGAACTTAGTACATTGCATTAGGTCTATTTAGGGGATTTTCCCACGCTAGAAATAGACTTAGCGCAATCAAGCAAGAAGATTCGTGAATCTTATAAATATGGGTCCCCCCTGGCCGAAAAACAGAAGACTGCAATCAACAATGGGCCCCGACTGTGCAGAAGAACTGAAGAGATTTCAAGCATGGACATTTGGAAGTACAATTTTATTTGGGACAGGGGCAAGCATGGACATTTGGATACAAATTTATTTTTTAATTTGTTTACAGCCATTTTTGGATTGAAAGCTGCGGACAAGAAAAGAAAACTTCATTGGCAGTATATCGGGGATTTATTATTTTTAATAAAATATGTGATGTAAATGAGGGTGCTTCCTGTCATTATTGGTGTTTACTGTCATTATTGTGGGTTTATTATTTTTAATAAATGTTAGTGGTTGTAATGAGGGTGTTGTGATTTTGTTAACATTTTATTTTGTGGGACTACAGGTCCCAGCCAGCCATGGGTGTCAGGGCTTGTTGGCACTTGTGGTTCTCCAAGTGCCAACATGCCCTGGGTATCTGGTGCTTGTAGTTATACAAGTAGCAGAATGCCCACACTATTTAGAACTTGTAGTTCCACAAAACAAAATGGCGCCTGTTTGTTTTTGTATGACTTATATCGCCATTATTACCCTACACCCACCGCCCAGGGGCGTAGGAAGAGCCCTAGTGCTATCAGCACTGAGCTGGGTGTCCCCCGGGGGGGGGCACTCATTTATTTCGGTGGACCCCACTCCCTAGGGAATCCAGCCCAGCGCTGAACAGCCTGCACACAAAAGATACAACTTAGAGACTACGTTATGGTAAGAAATTTCTTACACTCTTTTTCCATTACAGATCAATGGGATGGTCCTGCTAAAGGCAAGTTCTATAACGACTGATACTGCCATAAAGGTTGCAGAGAAAAACACTTGGATTCACAGTTCCCATTGCAAGCAGGTCAAAGACCCAAGCTAGAAGGAACCAAAGAACTCAGAACTGAACACAGATAAAGAGACTGAGTTATGTTTAAAAGAACTCTTCAATCAAGATGGAAGTGATGATGTATAATCAGCTACAAGGTTATCGACTTATGACGCAAAGAACTTTCAACCTTGTTGTCGGTCTTATAGGAACAATGATATTTGCAGCCTCAACACGTTATTTATAAATTTTGGTAAGGAATTGAGGAGAAGTTGGTAAGGTGATAGCCCATCTGAAATATTAGATGAGGATGATTTTAATAAGACCATTTCTGCTTCTTTTCTCAACAGGAAAACCAGAGAATTCAGAAATTGTAAAGGATTACCACCAATTCCAAAATGTATTTGTGAGTATTGTGGTACTCCACCAAAAGAAAGGTGTTTAATATGGTGGTCTGATAATAATGAATATTGCTAGAGAAAATATCGAGTTGACCGATTGCATGTTATGCTAAGTGAAATGTTAGAAGTTACAAATTGTTGAGTTGTGTACTAAAACTCCTTTATTGAGTAAAAATATGCCAATGTTACTAGGGGTGAGCGGGTTCGGATTTATGAAATCCGAATACCCCAGAACAGTGCCGATCCGAGCCCGATCCGAGCACTGTTCGGGGATTCCGGCCTGACGCAAAACTCAGAACGAGGCAAAACGCCATCATCCCGCCGTCGGATCTCGCGAGATCCGGATTCATATTAGTTCCCGCTTGCCGCCGACATCTTCACTCGGGCATTGGAGAGGGAAGAGGGAGGGTGTGTTTGTGGTGACCTCTATCCTGCTCATTCCATTGGTGCTGTCCTGTGCTCTGTCCTGCTCAGTCCAGTGGTGGTGTCCTGTGCTCTGTCCTGCTCAGTCTAGTGGTGCTGTCCTGCTCAGTCCAGTTGTGGTGTCCTGTGCTCTGTCCTGCTCAGTCCAGTGGTGCTGTCCTGTGCTCTGTCCTGCTCAGTCCAGTGGTGCTGTCCTGCTCAGTCCAGTGGTGCTGTCCTGTGCTCTGTCCTGCTAATGTTTTTTTATTTAAAACTTGCAACATAACATTACATATGAAACAATAAAACCAATAAACTTTACTAAAGGTGGCACCAACCTATATTAAAAAAGACCAACTGAAAACAAAGGCTGATTTGCCTAACTTAACCGAAAGTCCAGAAGGGCTATTTGCCCAATTCATAAGTCCAGTAAATACAAAGGGATAAAATCACATAAAACAAGAAGGTGCCACCATACAAACAACAAACCCAACTCATATACATCACCGTATCCCACTAAGAAGCAAGTTGTAGGTGCATGTAAGCCATACTTGAAAAAATTTTCCACCACACAAAATCTAATGGGGTGAAAGGACAGCAAGAGAAGCCACTTAGAAAGGAGAGGCACCAGACTTTGACCCCCTAAGGAGGTCTCAGACTCCGCCACAGCCTGAGCCAGTTAGCATTGGACATCCGGCGACCCTCCATGCCCCTTAAATTTCCACACCTCGTGGAGAATATCTTCCACCACTACCTCACAGGGAAGGACTTTCTGCCGGATGGTGACCTGACACCGTGCGTTCCATGTGAAATACCTGACCACTAAACTGACTAAAAAAAGTGTACAGAAATCAAAAGCCCTCCACCTTGCCTTGAATGCCCCGTAGACCCATTCAGGGTAACTAAGCCTCGAAAGGCAGGGGATCCCCAGCGACCTGGAGACTCTTTTATAAACCTTTACATTAAAGGGACACTCGAGCAAGAAATGGTCCATAGTCTCCTCCACCCCTAGACACTCCTCCCGTGGGCAGCCACGATCATCAGCATTTCTGTGCTTGAGGTTCCCTCTTACATAAAGTCTCCCGTGAAGCAATGTCCTGAAGCTTCAACGGGATTCTCTCTGAATTAATCAAGGAAAGCCCCACCGAACTCACATCACCTGGGCAGTCTCTCAGTGACAGCGGAACCCAAAAGTGGGAGTGCAGGACTCTCTTCTCCAACTCCCTTCTAGAAGAGCTCCCAACTTCCCCCGCCCCTAAGCCCCAACGCCTTGTCACCTTCAATCCCAAGGAAACGTAGGTCGGGAGATACCCATGCCGGACCCGGAAACTCTTAACGGTGCCTCCCCCATACCATGCACTGAGGAAGGGATCCACCCATACCCTGAAGCCTCCCACCCACTGAGGAGGGGTCTCAACTAGGAGACTACTAAGGTGCACCTTCAGAAAGGTTGACATAAAGAACAGCACAGGGTTAATCATACCCAGGCCCCCATCCTTCCTCAGTCGGTAGGTCACAGCCCGCTTGACCAGATTCAGCCTATTCCCCCAGAGTAACTGGAAGAAAACTGCATAAACCCTAGACCATAAAGACTCCGGCAAAAGGCACACATAGCTGATGTACAGGAATACCGGGATCAGGAAGGTCTTGATCAGGTCCACCCTTTCCCGGAGAGAGTGTTTCCACCTCTTCCAGCTCACTACCTTCCGGGAAGCTTCCTCCAGCCTTAACTCCCAATTTTGCTTGGCATAATCACCAGGGCCGAAATGAATCCCTAAAATTTTGATCTTCTCACTCGCCCGGGGAAGACTGTCTGGAAGGTTGAATTCACAACCCTCCTCCCCCATCCAGAAAACTTTACTCTTTTCCTGGTTTACTAATGAGCCACTGGCCTCAGAATACCCACGGACCAGAGTCGTTTTTCCTCAGCTTCCGCGGAACTCGACAAGACAACAGTAACATCATCAGCGTAGGCCACTACCTTCAAGGGGCACTCCGGACCCAACAGCACACCTCCCAACGAGCTACCACCAACCCTTCTGACGAAGGGATCTATGGCAAACACATACAGGAGGGGGCTCAGGGGACAACCTTGTCTTACTCCAGAGCTGACCTCAAAGGACTGACCCACCCAACCATTCACAAGAGGGAAGCTCTCGGCTTGTCTATAAATGGTACGGAGCCAATTCACCACCCGCACTGGAAGACCATACCACAGAAGTAGAGCCCAAAGGTACTCATGATTTACCCTATCAAAAGCCTTCGACTGATCTAAGGCTAAAAGGTACTTCCCCCACTTCTCCGCACGGCACCGCTCAAAGGCCTCCCGCACCGTCAGGACAGCACTGAAAGTGCTTCGGCCCTTCACAGTGCAGTGCTGAGAAGGAGAGAGCAACTGGCCGGAAACCTGCATCACTCTATTAAAAAGCACCTTCGCCAGAATCTTCCTGTCAGTATTGAGAAGAGCGATGGGGCGCCAGTTCTCAATACATGACTGATCTTTCCCCTTGGACAGTAAGATAAGGGCAGAGACCCTCATGGAGGGAGGCAATAAACCTCTGCCCAGGCTCTCATTAAAAACCTCCATGAGACGCGGAGCCAGGATGTCCCCAAAGATTTTAAAGAACTCAGATGTAAGACCATCTGGGCCTGGGGCTTTCTTGACAGATAAACCATCTATCGCCATCCTGACCTCGTCCACCGTTATCTCATCGCCCAAGAACTCAAGCAGGCCGCTAAAATCACCAAGGCCAAGAGTTTCCCTCAAAAACTGGTCCATCCTCTCTTTGTCAAGTGACTTCTCCGATAAGAGATCGGAATAGAAGGACCGCACAACACCAAGAATGCCCTCCTTCTCCTCCCTAAGGACACCCTCAGCATCGCGCAAGCCCCTCACCTCCTTAGCATCTACCGAGTTCCTACAGCTCTGGAAAGGATCGGGCGAATGGTACCTCCCATAATCCCTCTCCAGAACCAAGGATGCATACCGGTCATACTGTATCTCTCTCATCTGAGCCTTCACCCGGGGGATCTCCCCACTATCCCCCTGGCCAGAGATCAAGAACCCAAGTTTTTTCCTCAGTGCCATGTAGGTGCTCTCTTTTAACAAGTTATTTCTGGCTACAAGGCCCCGAAAAAAGCTCCGGGTCCTTTTCTTCAGCATCTCCCACCATTCAGACCTACTCCAACCTGCCTCCAAAAGTGATTCCTGGGATTCAAAGAAGTCCCTAAAAGACTGTCTTATCAACTCCTCCTCTAGGAGCTTAGAGTTCAGGCGCCAAAGACCCCTACCCTTCCGAAGAGTCTCCGAAGCATTCAAGGACATAGATAGGTAAACATGGTCGGAGAACTCTACCGGCCTCAGCTCTGGAGCCAAGGTTTTCGAGCTCTCCTTAACAAAAAACCTATCTATCCTAGACCTACAACTACCTCTATAAAAAGTGAAACCCGTGTGGTCTGGAAAATGACGAATGTGTGCATCCACCAGACCAGCCTGCCTGACCATACTTACTAAAAAAAGGGAATCATAGCCCAGAGAAGTCCTTGAACCTCCCCTGTCTTTTGTCCTAGTGACGGTGTTAAAATCACCACCAAAGACTATCTGCCGGGCTGTAAAAAGGTATGGCTTTATGGCGCTGAAGAGGCATTTCCGACCCCACTTTGTTTGGGGTCCATAAATATTAATCAGCCTTAAGTCATGCCCCCTCAGTTTGACATCTATCACCATGCACCTACCTACCTCAAGCTCAATGACTCGCTGGATGGTTATCATGCCGGTAAAAAGCACCGCCACCCCACCGTACGGCTCGGCCGCAAGAGACCAGTAGGAGGGCCCACGCCTCCACTCTCTTTTGGCTTTATGTAGGTCGGCTAGTTGACCTAATCTGGTCTCCTGCAAAAATAAAAAATCAGCCTCAACCGTGCTGAAAAAATCAAAGGCCAGATAACGAGCTTGTTCGGAAAGAATAGATGCCACGTTAATAGTGGCAAATCTAATGGGCTGGGAAGCCATCCTTCAGAGCTTTAGACAGTAGTAACAACTCACTTCTTTTTTATTTTCCTCCCTGAATCCTCATCAGAGGAGCCAAACCTTTTATAACTAAGGCCTGCCTGCATAGACTCCTCCCCCCTGAGGACAACTTCTTCCCCCAAGGGAGGGACTCCGCCTGACCCTAGCATCCTACCCGTTGACCCACCAGGATCACCGCCACCCAGGGGCCCTGCTCCCAACAACTTAACCGGATCATGAGGCAAACCAGAGGGTTTGCTATGGGGGACCTCAAGGGGTTTCTGATTAGGAGGTACAGGACACACGGGAGGATCCTGACTCTGAGGAACAAGGACCGGGTCACTCCCTGAAGACCGATCTCTCACCACCGGGGACTCTGGCACCCCACTAGGGGGGCCGGCTTCTATGGGATGGCCAGGGGGGGGGATCCTGTATCAAGGGGGGAACTAGGTCTTCTACGGAAGGAGGCCCAGATGGGGTTGTCACCTTATCCTTCAAATAGTGCCTAGCAGTTTTCCTGACACTGGTCTTTCTCATTATTTTTGCTATCTCCCCTAAAGGCAGGTCCCTTGACTTTTGTGATTTCCTATTTTGCCTGGTTACTTGGACTAAAGCACCTTCCCTATTCACCCTAATCTCCCCCTCCTCCATACTTTCTTCCTCGCTTGACAAGAACTGGAACCTGTTTGATAGAACTAACCCTTCCTTCCCCGTACCCTTCTTCTTGCTTTTGCTCTTTTGCCTGGACCATTCATTTGTCTGAACTTTGGCCATCGAAGGTACTGATAACTTAGTTACAAGGGGTGGGGGATTTGGCGGAGGAGCAGGACTTTCCACGGGTTCTGCCGGTTTCTCCACTGGTTCCATATTTTCTACCACCTCGACTGCCCTCATTATTTCTTCATCTGTAACCGCGGCGTTATGAGCCGCATGGGGGCACTTACTGAAGGGGTGGCCTATTGTGCCACATAAATTGCACCTGATTTGGTTGCATGTCCTGGTTTCGTGGCCCATGCCCCCACAATGCCCACACTTTTGTTGGGGACAGTTGGCACTGAGGTGGCGGAAGTCCCCACATCTGTGGCACATCCTCGGCTGGCCCGGGTAGAAACATTGGATCCTATCGCGACCAATGAAAGCCGCGGACGGCAAGTGTACTAGGCCAGCCTCCGTGCATTTTAGATCTACTGTGGTGGACCATCCGCCACCCCAGACGCCATGACTTGGGTCTGGCACTTTGACCAGAGGCGAAACCATCTTTGCAAATCTCCCCACCCAAAACCCAAGGTCCGCTGCTGGTATAGACTCGTTTCTTATCAATATAGTAATTTTAACTCGCTCCTGGCGAGTTATGGCGATAGCCTTATAATTAACCCATGGATCTCTCGACCTGCACCCACCCCACCTGCTCCAGAAAGTCTGCAGGCCCTGATATGACACGAAGCTTACATCATACTCCGCAGTGTTAACAGGGTGGATGCAGGCAAAGAGATCCGCTGGGACAAACTTAAATGACTCTAGGAAAACTTTTAAAAAATCTGGTCTGTTAGGGGGGTCTTTCCCCATATATTTTAGTTGTACAACGTTGCGACGCCTGAAGGGCTGAGCCGCCGTTGGGCCAGGCCCTATATTCTGGGTATTCATACTGGGCCTTAAACCTAAGTTAGATACTGCACCCGCATATGACATCAGCCCTGGGTGAATACTTGGCCCCGGGAGAGGACTCTTAGGACTTGTATTTGGCCCCGGGAGGGAACTTGGATCTACCTGGCCTGACCCCGGGAGAGAACTTGTACTTGGCCCCGGGAGAGGATCTTTTGACCTCATAATCGAGCCCTGGACAACAATATTTCCCTGTACCCTAAGACTGCTACCCCCCCACAAGTTTTGACGCGATGAAGGGCCTGCCTCTTCTGAGGCTGCCATACAGACTCCAGAACTGCTCACTAGTACATCACCACCAACCAACATGTTAGGCATAGTCTTAGACGCACTTTCTATTAAAGCAGCCGCTTTCCTGGCTCAGTCTGTTATGCATAAGGGACTATATGTAGTATCAATGATTTTGGCCTGAGTCGGGCTGAGTTCACTCCTCAAATTATCCCCCCGCTCCTTATGCTCAATCGCAACCACCCTCTCATCTGTACACACCGAGACAGCATTTTTAACTACTCCAACCGTATCAGTAGCATTAGCATTATCGGTAACATTAACATTATCTGCGACATTAGCATTATCAGCAATATTAGCATTGTCAGTAACATTAATAGCTACGTTAGCATTATCAGTAACATCAACATTATCTGCGACATTAGCATTATCAGCAATTTTAGCATTGTCAATAACATTGATAACTACACCAGCATTGTCAATAATATTAGCATTATCAGTAACGCAAGCATTACCAGTGACATTAGCATTGTCAGTAATATTAGCATTATCAGCTACATTAGCACAATCAATAATATTAGCATTATCAGTAGCATTAGCATTGTCAGCAACGGATGTACTGATCGGGATCGCTGGGTCAGGCCGACAGCGAGACTGCGCCACGGAGGACAGCACAGCTGCTGTGTCACAGGCTACCACCCTGGTACTCCCTGGATCAGACCCCGCCTCAGCTGCTGCCACATTACCGCTAGGTATTGCTTTTATTACATTAATCTTAACATTCTTTGAGTCCGAAGGGATCATGGAGCTTACCGGTCTCTGGGCCGATTTGTCACTTCCGGTATCTTCCGGAAAAGCCGCGGGCGGCTGGGAATACAATACGGTCCCCCCTACAGAAGCCCGCACTGTACACCCACCGGGGACACCTTCAGTTCCTACCTGGCCCTTCACCGACCTTTGCTCACCCTCCAATACACGGATCTCGCTGTAGAGACTGCCATCTTCGGTTACCTCCTGCGACCCGGCCGCCATGTTTGGAGGCAGCGGCGCTGAGTCTTCTAGGAGCGTTGCCTGTTTAATCACTTTTAATTTAACCAGCAATTCTTCCTTTTCTTTCAGGGTTTCGGCTAGCTCTTCAATCTCCGTCGAGTACATCGCTCTGTCGCGGCTAAAAGCGCGATTCCTTTTCTTTCTCTTTTTAGTGATAAGTCTGTCAAGACCGCTGATTTCCAGTTCCAGTGTCTTGATCTGAGCACCAATCTCCATCTCATCTGGCTCACTGTCCTCCGAATCGGGCAGACACACTGTTGCCGGATCCACCGCCATATTAGGCCCGTCCTCCACCTCACCCGATCCCGACTCCTGTTGCATCACAGAGTCAGATGCCTGGATCTCCCGGGCCCCTCCAGACCCCATCCTGGGTCCTGTACGGGAGGACTCTCCCCTAGCCTGTTGTATCAGCACAGGCTGCAGGGTTTCCAGGTCCACACACGGCTGCATGTTCAACCCCGCTGACAGTTTCACCCCGGGCCCCAGTTGCCTCACTGGAGTCAGGGTACACATCTCCACCTCCTGCCCCCCCGTATTAGACTTCATACGGGATAGCTTAGGCCTGGTAAGTTCACTAGGCCCTGGGTGTACGTCCATCTCCTCCATCATGCTTAGGGAAAACACATCCACAGATCCCGGGGAAACCCCTTCAGTTGGAGGGACCAAATTCGTGGCCCGGTTGATATCAGGCCGGCTGGTAGTATTATTCTCCATACATAACTCCATAGGCCCAGAAGCCTGGGGGCTCTCCTCCACTCCCCCCCCAGGATCCTCCATCAAGGCTGGGCTAGGCACAGAACTTTACCCTACAGGCTTCTGGAAGTCAGAGCTGAAACAAAACACCTCCTCTCTCTGTCCTGCTCAGTCCAGTGGTGCTGTCCTGTGCTCTGTCCTGCTCAGTCCAGTGGTGGTGTCCTGTGCTCTGTCCTGCTCAGTCCAGTGGTGGTGCTGTATAAGTCCAAAGATCCTGCCGTATAAGTCCAGTGGTACTGCTGTATAACTCCACTGATCCTGCCGTATAAGTCCAGTGGTACTGCCGTATAACTCCACTGATCCTGCCGTATAAGTCCAGTGGTACTGCTGTATAACTCCATTGATCCTGCCGTATAACTCCACTAATCCTGCCGTATAAGTCCAGTGGTACTGCTGTATAACTCCAGTCCAGTGGTACTCTCCTGTGCCGCATATAATTTTTGAAGGCTTTGCCGAGTGTGTGTGGTTTAGGGGTACGCTCTCTTGTGCTGCATATAAAAGAGAACAAAAATTTGGAGGATAAAGTAGGGAAAGATCAACAACCCATTCCTCCTAATGCTGAAGCTGCTGCCACTAGTCATGACATAGACGATGAAATGCCATCAACGTCGTCTGCCAAGGCCGATGCCCAATGTCATAGTAGAGGGCATGTAAAATCCAAAAAGCCAATGTTCACTAAAATGATCCAAAAAAAGAAATTAAAATCATCTGAGGAGAAACGTAAACTTGCCAATATGCCATTTACTACACGGAGTGGCATGGAACGGCGTAGGCCCTAGCCCGTGTTCATGACTAGTGGTTCAGCTTCACCCAACGATCTAAGCCCTCCTCCTTCCCCACTCTAGAAAATTTAAGAGGGTTAAGCTGTCATCAAAAACACAGCAAACAACTCTGCCTTCTAAAGACATGGCATCACAAATCCCCAAGGAGAGTCCAAAGGTGTTGGTGGTTGCGATGCTGACCTTCCCAGCACTGTACGGGAAGAGGTGGCTCCTTCCACTATTTGCACAACGCCCTCTGCATATTGTCCATGGGATTAAAAAGGCCATCGTACTGCCTGGGCAGAAGACCAATAAATGCACCTCTTCGGTCTGGAATTATTTCTATCCCAATCCGGACAACAAATGTATTGCCATATGTAGCTTATGTAAAGCTGCAATAAGTAGGGGTAAGGATCTTGGCCACCTAGGTACATCCTCCCTTATACGTCACCTGAAGACCCTTCATAATTCTGTGTTTAGTTCAGGAACTGTGGCTAGGACCGTCAGCTATCCAGGGACACCTAAATCCCTTGGTGCCATTGTATGCACACCAGCAACACCCTCCTCGTCAATTTCCTCCTCGATCTGGATTGGAGATAGTCCTGCAGGCCATGTCACCGGCATGACTGAGTCCTCTTCAATCCGGGATTCTTCCGGAGGATCCTGCAGCGGTACGCCTACTACTGCCGCTGCTGCTGTTGCTGCTGGGAGTCGGTCATCTTCCCAGAGGGGAAGTCGTAAGACTGCTATGTCTTTCACTAAGCAATTGACAGTACAACAGTCGTTTGCCATGAGCACGAAGTACGACAGCAGTCATCCTATGGCAAAGCGGATAACAGCGGCCTTGACAGCTATGTTGGTGTTAGACGTGCTTCCGGTGTCCGCCATCAGCGGAGTGGGATTTAGACGGTTGATGGAGGTATTGTGTCCCAAATCCCATCTAGATTCCACTTCACTAGGCAGGCGATACCCGGGATGTACAGAGAAGTACGAAAAAGTGTCCTCAGTGCTCTGAAAAATTCGGTTGTACCCACGGTCCACTTAACCACGGACATGTGGACAAGTGGTTCAGGGCAAACTAAGGACTATATGACTGTGACAGCCCACTGGGTAGATGCATCGCCCTCCGCAGCAACAGCAGCAGCAGCATCAGTAGCAGCATCTCCGAAACGCCTGCTCATTCCAAGGCAGGGAACGTTGTGTATCACCGGTTTCAGTAAGAGGCACAACGCCAACAACCTCTTAGAGAAACTGAGGGAAATCATCTCGCAGTGGCTTACCCCACTTAGACTCTCCTGGGGATTTGTGGTGTCGGACAACGCCAGTGACATTGTGCATGCATTACATATGGGCAATTTCCAGCACATGCCATGTTTTGCCCACACAATAAATTTGGTGGTGCAGCATTATCTTAAAAGTGACAGGGGTGTGCAGGATATGCTTGCGGTGGCCCGCAAAATTGCTGGACACTTTCGCCATTCTGCCACTGCCTACCGAAGACTGGAGCACCATCAAAAAACGTATGAACCTGCCCTGCCATCACCTCAAACAAGAGGTTTTGACGTGCTGGAACTCCACCCACTATATGCTGCAGAGGATGGAGGAGCAGCAAAAGGCCATTCAAGCCTACACAACCACTTACTACATAGGCAAAGGAGTGGGGATGCGCCTGAATCAAGCGCAGTGGAGACTGATTTCCGTGTTGTGCAAGGTTCTCCAGCCATTTGAACTTGCCACACGAGAAGTCAGTTCCGAAACTGCCAGCTTGAGTCAGGTGATTCCCCTGATCAGGCTGTTGCAGAAGCAGCTGGAGAAAGTGAGGGAGGAGCTGGTAAAGCATTGCGATTCCACTAAGCATGTAGCTCTTGTGGATGAAGCCCTTCGTACGCATTGCCAGGATCCGAGGGTGGTCAGTCTTTTAAAGTCAGAGGAATACATTCTGGCCACCATGCTCGATCCTCGGTTTAAAGCGTATGTTGTGTCTCTGTTTCCAGCGGACACAAGTCTACAGCGGTGCAAAGACCTGCTGATCAGGAGATTGTCATCTGAAGAGGACAGTGACATGGCAACAGCTCCTCCTTAATTTTCTCCCACACCTGTGGCTGCGAGGAAACAGCTGAGATTTCCTAAACGACCCGCTGGCGGGGATGCAGAGCAGGCAGGAGCGAATTTGAACATCTGGTCCGGACTGAAGGACCTGCCAATGATTGCTGACATGTCTACTGTTGCTGCATTGGATGCTGTCACCATTGAAAAAATGGTGGAGGATTACTTTGGTGACAGCATCCAAGTAGACATGTCAGACAGTCCTTACTTGTACTGGCAGGAAAAAAAAGCAGTTTGGAAGCCCCTGTACAAACTGGCTCTATTTTACCTGAGTTGTCCCCCCTCCAGTGTGTACGCGGAAAGAGTTTTTAGTGCAGCGGGGAACCTGGTCAGTGAGCGGCGAAGGAGGTTGCTTCTGCAAAATGTGGAGAAGATGATGTTCATCAAAATGAATTATCAATTCTTCAATGAAGACCAGCAATGGCCTCCAGAGACTACAGAGGGACCTGTGATTGTGGAGTCCAGCGGGGACGAATTGATAATGTGTGAGGATGAGGAAGTACACACTGAAGGGGGCAAGGAATCAGAGGATGAGGATGAGGACGACATCTTGCCTCAGTAGAGCCAGGTTACTTTGTAGAGGGAGAGATTAATTTTTTTTTTTGTGGGGGCCCAAACAAACCAATCATTTCAGCCACAGTAGTTTGGTAGGCCCTGTCGCTGAAATGATTGGTTTGTTAAAGTGCGCATGTCCTATTTCCCCAACATAAGGGTGGGTGGGAGGGCCCAAGGACAATTCCATCTTGCACCTCATTTTTTTCTTTGACAGCTCATTTTGTGGGGGTCCAAACGAACCAATCATTTCAGCCACAGTTTTGTAGGCCCTGTCGCTGAAATCATTGGTTTGTTAAAGTGTATTTCCCCAACATATAGGGTGGGTGGGAGGGCCCAAGGACAATTCCATCTTGCACCTCTTTTTTTTTCATTATGTGCTCTTTGGGGCCTAGTTTTTCAAACTGCCATCCTGTCTGCCACTGCAGTGCCACTCCTAGATGGGCCACGTGTTTGTGCCCCCCACTTGTGTCGCTTAGCTTAGTCATCCAGCTACCTCGGTGCAACCTTTTGGCCTAAAAACAATATTGTGAGGTGTGAAGTGTTCAGAATAGACTGGAATTGAGTGGAAATTAATGTTATTGAGGTTAATAATAGCGTAGGAGTGAAAAAAAACAACAAAAAAAATGGATTTTAGCAGTTTTTATGCTTTTTAAAAAAAAAATCAGAGCCCAAAACCCAAAACCTTGAGGGGGGTGTTTTGGCAAAACCCATTAGAACCCAAAACCTGAAGGTAATCAGAACCCAAAACGCGAAAAGTGGCCGCTGCACATCCCTAAATGTTACCATTTCCAGTATCTTATTAAGAATGACACACATTAGTCCTGATATAATATGTCAAGAACAGAATTGAGATCTTAGTGATTATGGTCGAATTGTTGAAAATATATGTAACTTGACTAAACCTCCGGTTATAGGTTTAGCACCACATATAATTGAATAAATTTCTATTTCTCAAAATTCGATAAATGATTACGGGGAAATCCTCTTGCCTGTTCAAGGTACAGTACACTTTGTTTAGTCATTGCTGTATCTACATTGCATGATTTGTTGCTCTACCAGTTAGATTTTGACTCTGTTTTCCTAAATGGGGAAATAGTTAAAGAAGTCTACATTTAACCCCCTGAGCATTATAACAAAAATATGTTTCCAGAGGGAAAAGTATGTTTATTAAAGACATTTCTGTATGGCTTGAAACAAAGTGGACGGTGTGGCACATTAGACTTGACACTTTTAAATGGATTTCAGACTATCAATATCAAAGGGTATATTTACTAAACTACTAGCTTTCATTTATTTAGTACATTCTACAAAATGAAAGCTAGAATCTGATTTGATGCTATAGGCAGCATCTTCACTTTTTCAAACCCACAGTTTAGTAAATATACCCCCAAATGTGTTAACAAAGGTGCAATTTACTTGTCAGCAAATATAAAGTATCATGGCAGGTCTAAGCATGTTGCATCTAGACACCACTTTATATGAGAACTTGTCGAGAAATTGTCAGTCAGCGTGAGCTACATTGCAAGTGAGCTGACTGCAGTTGGTATGTTCACAAAAGGACTTACTTCACAAGTTTTGTTCATGTCCTGAAAAATATGGTCTGAAATGTGATAATTGATGTTTTGTTTTTGCTGACAGTATTTGATGTGTTAACCCCATGTTTTCAGTTGCAGGAGAACTATGCGAATGTTTATTAAGGAATGCAAATGGGTTTTCTTGTAATTGGAGACATCGCTAGGCAAAGGGGGCTGTTGGAAGAGTAGTGCTACGCTCTGTCTCCAGTCTGTCACTGGTGATCTACTGGTCGGAAGTGGGGTCCCGCCCACACTGCGTTATTGTGCATGCACGGCTTTATTTTCTGTTCCCAGCACTCTGCATTACAGAGGGTTAACAGTGCCAGAACTATATATATATATATATATATATATATATATATATATATATATATATATAGTGCTTTTTTGCAAGAAAAAAGGTGCCGGAACTCACATTACGTAGTCAATCACTGTACACACTCCCACACACGTCAGTTTGGTAACAAAACATAACAGTCACCGCCCACAGTAAGCACTCAGCGCGCGACCACACGACCAATCATAAGCTGAGCAGCGCCACAAGCCGAGCAGTGCCATCACAACCAACGCCGGCGAAGTACGCATGCATCGGACTCAACACACAAGCAGCCCGCATGCACCCTTTTAATGATTTTTCCGCTGACCTGCTACACTCAACAGAGCAATTCAAGTCCACCTAGACCAAGCATCAAATGTTCAAAAGTTACTTTTAAAACTTGGAAAATCCGTTGAAAAAAGGTGCCAAACTCAGTTCTGTGAGTTCTATGACAAAAAAGCATTGTATACAGTATCGGACTGGCCCAGCAGACTACCGGTTAAACCACCGGTAGGCCCGGGTACCGTATGGCCACACCCCCTTTTATCCATGGGCGGAGCTTACCTGGAGGCCCCCACGAGAACCCGGCGTCCCTGCTGCTCAATTGTGATCACAGCTGCGATTGCAATTGACAGATGACTGACAGCCAGTCATCTTTCAATTGCGATCGCAGCTGCGATCATGTGACCCGCCCCCTCCCCCTGTCAGCTGATCTTCCTGCCTGCCGCCACCGCTGAAGAAGAGAGAAGGACAGAGAGCCTGCAGCAAGCAAGATATCGGTAAGTATATTTTTTAACCATTTGTGACATAACATTGGGGGCACTATGTGGCATAACATTGAGGGCACTATGTGGCATAACATTGAGGGCACTATGTGGCATAACATTTGGGGCACTATGTGGCATAACATTGAGGGCACTATGTGGCATAACATTTGGGGCACTATGTGACATAACATTTGGGGCACTATGTGGCATAAAATTGTTTTGGGGCGCTACTGTGTGGCATAGGGGGGCTGCCTATCTATACTAAACTATAGGGGGGCTGCCTATGCTAAACTATAGTGAGGGGGGGCTGCACAGAGAACACTATATGGAGGGGGTGATGGGACCTTTAATGCTGAGTTGGTTTGGGTCTATAATTGAATGTGGGTGCTGTTGATTTAATGGCAGGGATGGTTGACGTTTCTAAATGTACCCATTATTTTTTCCAAATAGGGTCGGCCCTCAACATTCCAGGATCCAGACAAGCCGCAACTAAAGAAACCAGCAGCCACAGGTGTTAAAAGTGACAACAACAGGTAGGACAGTCTGTCAAATGATCTGAGTCTAGTGCAGGCTTGGCTAATCTGTGGTACTCCAGGTGTTGTGAAACTATAAGTCCCAGCATACCCTTCCAGCAATAAGCTTCTATATATTGGCAAAGTATGCTGGGGTTTGTCGTTTCACAACACCTGGAGTGCCACAGGTTAGCCAATCCTTGTCTAGTGGGACAATCCTGATTTTTGGTGACTGTTCTGCCCAATCTAAGGGGCAGGTCAACACTGTGTACTCTTCATACACACACTGCATTCTTTACATACTACACTATGGTGCTAGATGTCCTTCGTGGACTGACCACTCCCCCTCTAGTGTCTGATCCCGCCTCTATGATGGCTGACCACACCCCCTTTGGTGGGCCCCTAGTGTTGCATTCCCCGGTGGGCCCTTCATGCCCCAGTCCGACACTGATATATATATATATATATATATATATATATATATATGTACTAATTGCAAGGTTTATAACCTGTATACTGCAAGATATACTTCACTGTATCCTGTTATATTAAACCAATGTTCCTTGTTAAGTTACTAACCCCAGGCTTTTTACCCCCCCCCCCCCCCCCCCTTCCCCCATTTTGCTAGTACTAGCCTAGGATGTCACTACTAGGATTAATCTGTTTGGGGGCACACTTTTTAAGAAAAAAATGTTCATCTCATTGTGTGCTAATGTACTGTGTCAGTTTTGGTTGGAGGGGGAGTTAGGGTTAGTGTTATTTTTTTTTGCCATTTGAATGTCAACACTGTGATTGTTGAAAGTCCCAATGTCCCCATTTTAAACATGTCAACACAATGAATCTTTTGACATTAACATAATTTTGGTGTCAACATTATAACTGTCGACAGATTCACCAGTTTGTATCCAACCCCCCTAAATTGCAGTACATCCCTTATATCAAATGTTCAAAGTGGGCTGGTACACAGTGGTATGCCATAATGTCATTTGTCCAACTGCGTTGATTGTAAAACTTGCTTACATTTTTCATACCACCTACATTTCCATTTCTATCACTGCTTATACCCTTATAATGGGGGGCACACTTCCAGCCACACTTGTGCAGGAAAACATTTCAACGTACACTCCAAACAATGTAATAAAAAATGTAAAGAGTGACAAATGTTACGAAGGCCATCCGAATGTTTGATGGCTTTTTTATTTAATTTAAAGCATCAACGAAGCAACCAAGAACAAACATAGAAAAGTTTAAATAAATTAAGGGGGTGATCCTAAACCAGTAATTGGTTGGTCTTGGATGGAACATTTTTACTGCTTCAATAATGCACTGTCATGATCTGCCTCTTGCAGCTCTTGTCTTCCAAGAACTCTTTTGGACTTTTGCCTTTATATGTTTCCAGTCTACAGTACCACTGTTCCACCAAAGGGGCCACTGTGGTACTTGGACTTTTCTCCTACCTGTCAGAGTTAAGCTTGTTACTCCAGGATGCTTAGCACCTGTTTCTGGCCTATAAAAACTGCTTTCCCCCAGCAGTCCTTGCCAGTTCATCTATTGTCTTTATTGCTGCTGGTTTTCCTGTGTATGAATCCTGATAGATTTCCTGGTTTTGACCTTTGCCATGGCTCCTCATTTTGCACCTCATCAAATGACCCAGACCCAGCTTTGCAGTGACTTCTCTTCTGCCTTCTAGCTAGTATCATTGTGGACTGTGTGAATTTGACCTCTGGCTTATTTAACCCTTCTGCTTTACTGTGTCTGCATCTCATTGTATCACTAGCAATCCTGCACCTACACTCTGTGGCCTATCCAGCCCATGTGTCTGTATTCCATTGCATTACTAGCAATCCAGCATCTACAATCTGTGGAACATCCAGTTCCTGTGTCTACATTCCATTTCACCACTAGCAATCTAACACCTACAGTCTATGGCATGTCCAGTTCCTGTGTCTGCAGTTGTTACACCCATGTCTGATCCTGTCTCCTGGCTGTCTGTCTACCTGGACTCCCAAGTACTCCACCCTGCAGACCACTACACTTTATTTGTTTGCTGACCATCCTGTGCCTCATGCCTCCCGAGTTACCTGGAGTCCTGCCACCCGTGACTCACCTGGTGACTCGTGCCTCCCGAGCAAACCAGGTATCCTGACACCCCTGGATTATCCGGCTTCTCAGTACTGCCATACCCTACTGACTTGTATTAGTTTCCTTACCATTTATTGCATTTCCAAACCTGTGTAATAAATAAATCATGTTGTTCCACTTACACACTCTCAGTGGTCTTCATATTGGAAATCCTGACATGCACATTTTGTGAATAATCCTGGAATCTAGAAGTTTGGGATCACACAAACAAAGAGAGAGAATGGATACTACTGTATCTTTATTACAGAAATTAAAATCCAATGCAATCAATACCCAATGAGTAATAAATAACAATACTTACCACACTTCCCACAACACCCAGTAACCTCTTAGTGCCTTTAATCCACAACCACAATAAAAAGAAATAGTCTTCCCTTTATTTGGACCACACTGTATAATACCGTATTCCTGCCAAGCTGCAGTTTTCACAATGGCCCTGATGCAGTTACCGTGACAATTACCAAGAAGGTACACTAGTGCACTGAGAGTACTGTGGTGTCCCACCAAGCTGGTAATTCAAGAATGTTGTAAGGACCACAATACCGTCCGACCAAGCCATAGTTTGAACAGTAGTCCTGATGCAGTTGTTGTAGGGATGCAACGGTGGCACATCTGTATGGAGGGTATACCCAGCGTCCGACCAAGCTGTTAAGTCCTATAATTTCACTGAGACAGGCAGGTTCCAAATAGCACTTGCAACAAAGATCAGCCAAGCTGTAGCCAAGTTGGGTGGTGTTAATCCTGTTGCCAGACTAATAAAGCATTCAGTCTGACGGGTCCTTTTGAAGTTGAACTCTCGACCAAGTTGCAGAAGCTAGCATTTCCCGGCCATGCAGTTTAGTCTGTAGTCAATCATAATAAGCTCCCGGCCAAGATGTGGGCTTCTTTGATATGATGATCCTGACCAAAGCTCTCTATTGAGTTAGTAGGCACCTGAACCCCAGTATCACTTCTCCAGCAATTCCACCAGGTAAATGGATCCACAAGCAGAGTAGATGGAACAGAGATTCTTGGCAGCAAGATGTGGAGCAGTAACCACAATGGTGAGGTTAAACTCTGCACCAAACTCCGTAGAATACCCTGGATCAGCTGCTTCAGGTTCAGCCAGGATGGAATTAGGGGTTAGTGATCAGTAGGGATCAATATGTTCTCCACGTGCAGTTCTCTCCAGTTGTGCTGGTGCCTCAATGTCTATCAAAATCCAGGGGAAAACAATAGTGCTCAAAGCTGGTTAATGAGAGTTCTAATCCCAGTTACTGAAGATCAACTCCTCAACTCCTCATTTTAGCCCCTACGTATCTATTGTGACATGGAAAGTGCAGTAGGAACTGTCAAATTCCTGTATATCTGTAGAGAGGGGGATGTATGACTTGAAATGGAAAAACAACTTTGGTAATGAAAAATCATAGGGTGGTTTTCGATTGAGACAGGGAAACCGTTGCAACCATGGAACATCTTTATTACTGTCCGGACACAGAGAAATTTTATAATTGGACCCGATGCCCTCTCCTGCACAGATATGCCTCTGGTATTTTGGATGTAGTCAAAATGTCAACATGTTGACATTCAAAATGTGATGTTTAGATTCAGCAGGGCTGGCAGTAATCAAGACTCATTGGGCCTGATTAAATTAAGGAGTATAACTGTCAATACATTATGTATAATGCACACAATTACGGAGCACATACGCCATAGAATACAGCAACTTTCAATTTATCTTCGAGTGCAAAGGATACTTACTACAGGCTACAATTTCACTGGTGGAACAGTGAGGGAAATAGGTGGATGCATGTAGTCAATGTACAGTAAGGGTGTGATAAACTTGAGCACATGCACCAGCGTCCGATTCAAGCTTTGGGCATCTCAAAGGTGATTTTCTGTCGTATCATTTGCAGATACCACAGGGTATGCACGCTAGAACTTGTGTTTGCAATCAGGAGCAACAGTAAAAATGTATTTTATGTACAGTAGACATTGAATAAATGTTTTGCCATTAATGACTATTTTATTAACAGGTGACTTGAAGAGCTTTTATTTTAGTTAGTATGTTCTTTTGTGACTTGATATTGCACATATGTATTGGACATATCCTGCAGTGTCCTGTCTATTATATCAGGGCCTAGATCCATATTCATCACCAGATATAGCTTCACATGCCTTCCTTATTGAGTATGGATGTGCGTGTACCCGATGCACGTGCATTTTTAAATAAATGCACATCACGTTCTTTTTGTGTTTGGTAATTAATTTGGCTCATTGTGTCTAGTCTAATTGAACCCAACTATCAATTAATTTTGGTTCGTTGGTTGTATGAGTAACTAAGGGGGTAATTACCATTTCATAATGAGCCAGTTGGTATTGGATAACTTTTTTCCTTCAATAAATGAAATGACCATTTAAAATTTGTATTTTGCATTTACTCACGTTTTCTTTACCTTAAAGTCAATTTTGTTTGAAGATCTGAAACAATTGTGTCAGATATGCAAAATTGCAAGAAATCAGGAATGGGGCAAAAACTTTTCACCTTGCACCTATGTTAGAAATATAATTAACCCCACCTGGAGGCAACCAAGTACTAGTGACCTTGTTCTACTCTATGGTAAAGGGGTCTATTAAGCCACGTCTAGGCAGCAGTGTTCTTACAAGTTGTGATATTCGCTAAACAAGCTTGTATAAGAAAGGGGGAGAAAGAAATGTTGTAACCTTAATTAACATTGTGTACATAATTTTAAAAATGCTAGAAAATGTAAAACAGATGATAAGCCTAATGTTCTTAAATGAGTCCAGAAAATACCTAAGGAAATAAGGCTCTAATAGTACAATACGACATGTCTGGTGGCAATGTAAGAGCTTCAATAGTTTTGAAGCTCAGTTGATAGCTATAGTTGTAAAGTATTAAAAAAAATCCTCTCTGTTGCTCTTTCACATTTTATTTCCAGCTAGGTTGACAATAACTGGATTGTGGAGAACTTGGTATCAAACAGAAAAGTTATAACATTTGTTAATAATGCAGAATTATATAAGTGTATGTTTAGCCATTGATAAAGAAGACATGGTAGCTCTGCAGCACAAATACAGATTTGTATCCATTGTGTGTCTCAATTTGAGAAATGCCCTAGATTTTCACCAGAGCTTATAGGTTTATGGAAAAGCATAGCCAAATTTGAGAGGCAGAAGTTTGTACAGGCAGAGGGAAAATTGGTCTTAAAGAAAGTACTCGACAAGGTCTAAAGCCTGCTAGCTATGAGTTGGTGTAAAACTCCTTCTGTACAGCAAGTCATGTTCTCCAAAATGTTCCCTCATCACACCATTATTTAATTTCAATAATCAGGCTTTGCAAAATGGAGCCTTGTTTCTGCACTGCTTCATAAAACCAGGGGCACCAGTGCACCTGCTCCATACTTTACAAGTAGCATCCTCACTCTGCCAAACTCCTCCATTTTGTGCAAGTTTCTGCTTTTCTGCAAATGCAATCACATTACCCAACAAAGCCAGGAGCATCAAAGGAAACATAAGGCACTTACGCAAATTGAGGGGCAAGGTTGAGTCAAAGCTAGTTTTTCTGTGGGCACTAGACCTTCTGTAGGTATTGTGGAACAAACAAGCAGGGGTAAAAGAAGGTATATTTAGAAAAGAGTGAAACGTTTGTAATAAATGGTAGGGGAAAAAAATTCAAAAATCAAATGAAAGGTAATGGAATTAGGATGAATTCATCAGTTTAATCAAATCAATAGTTAATGTTCAATATATTAATGACATCCTTTGGAAAGGTTTGCAAAATTCCAATTTTACATTGATCGATTACCATCTCTCTAAATCTCATCTTTACATCTTCCTCCATTCCGCTATTATGAGAAATGTTTGCCATCACTACTAACTATTACAAACATCTTGCTTTCAGATACCCGTCATGTACATTCTTGCACTTGGCTCACAGATTGTGGTGAGGGACCGCCTACGGCGATGGTTTAGGTCAGGCCTGTCCAACCTGCGGCCCTCCAGGTGTTGTGAAACTACAAGCCCCAGCATGCTTTGACAGTAGACAACCAGTTGATAGCTGGAAGGGCATGCTGGGACTTGTAGTTTCACAACACCTGGAGGGCCGCAGGTTGGACAGACCTGGTTTAGGTAGTCAGAGTTTTGCCGCATTGTGGAGTCAGACCAATATTTGCAGACAGTTCCAGCACGCACAGGAGGCCTATTTGTTTACCTAGTTCTGACATCATCATTGACACAGTGCACGGTTCAATTATATCAACCTGGCACACTGGGCACTGGGTTACTATATTATCGGGTGCCTGTCACTTGCATCTGAAATCTTCCTGGATTGTTTGGGGGAGACGTATGTTTTCTGCACTATGTGTTTTTCTCACGAAGTGTTTAGAGAATACAGTTAAACAAGACAGTTGAACAAACATTGAACAACAATTGAAGACATCTAGAAATAATCTACACATGCTGCAGTTTTACTTTGCTACTTCTGATTGCACAGGACATTATAACTAGCTAATTCTTGTATTTGTTGCTATTTTCCTTCCAATTACCAATGTTTGCCAAATTATTTTTCTTGCTTTCTCTTCATAGCATTATCTTTATAACTATATCCTCCTTCACCCTTCCTGCAACACAAATCTCTATCCACATTGCGCCTTCATTACTTCACTCACCTCTAGTTAACACTCATTAACTGTTTTCCTATTTAAATTTTATAGTTGTAACAGCCTCACCCAGTCGAGAGAAACTAAAAGGACGCACATCTTGCAGTCATCTTTCTTATCTTTCTTCCTTCCTGCTTCTATTAGCTGGTGATATACCATCTAATCCAGGTCCCCCACACTTCTCCCACACACACATATCTGAACGCTACCAAAATCCAGCAAACCTCAAATGCATCACCTGTCTCCCATCTCTTCCAAAGTCCTTTAAATGTGCCCTTTGGCATGCATGCTCTGTTTGTAGCAAACTTACCTCCATACATGATTTCTTCCTCTCAAACAACCTCAACCGTATGTCAATAACAGAAACATGGCTCACACAATCATAAACTGCCTCACCTGCAACCCTAGCACATGGTGGTCTCCATTTCACCCACACTCCCAGATCTGGAGGCAGACAAGGAAGTGGGGTTGAACTACTTCTCTCCAAATGTCCCATCACTAACGTTCACATCTTTTGAAGTACATACTGATTTACCCATTCTCTATAAGTGTTGCTGTCATCAATCACCTCCCGTCAACAATTTCTTAAACATTTCTGTGCATGGCTCCCTCACTTCTAATTTTCTGACATCCCCACTATCATCATGGGTGATTTCGACATCTCTATTGTTAATCCAATGCTGCTTCAAAACTGCTCTTCTAACTCCTCACTAGACCTCTTCCAGTGGATTAAATCCGCTGCTCATCAGGATGTCCACTGTCTTGATCTTGTTTTCTATAGATTATGCTCAGCTTTTAATTTCCTTAACACTCTTTTCCCCCTCTCGGATCATCACCTTATTAGTTACTCACTCACTCTCAGTTCTTTAAGCTCCCTGCTGTCAAACTCTCCCAAGCCTCCTCATACTCGCAGAAATATTAACTCTATTGATTTTCAACAATTTTCCACCTCTCTCCAATACCTTCTCTCCCCAATTTCTACATTCTCCTCCTCTGATATGGTGGCTCTTATTTTCACCAAACCCTAGAAACTGCCCTTGATCAATGGCTCCAGCGACTCCTCATTAACACTAAAGAACACTAAAGTAACACAAAATCTACAACAACTTTCTCTTGAAGCTGAACGTTACTGGCGTAAATCTTGTACCTCTAATGATTTCAGCGCATATACAGCTATCTACCACTCCTATCAAAGTGCACTGGACACTGTTAAACAAGCATACTTCCAATCTCTTACCTATGCTCAGGCTTCTAACCCCAAATGTCTTTTTAACAAATTTAAATCTTTTTTCAATCCTCCCATCCCAAACCCTCGGACTACCATCAGTGCCCAGGAATTTGCTTCCTATTTCAAGGACAATATTGATAAAATCAGACTTGAAATAGTATAATCTCCCTTGAATAGCATTCAGCTCAATTAATTCCCAGCATCCTCTGACACCCTCTCTTCACTTGATCCCACAAATGAAGAGGAAGTTTCTACTCTCTTTTTATACTTCTACTCTATCTCCTGTCCTCTTGATCCCATACCCTCACAAATTGGTAGGTCCCTTTCTCATGTGCTCATACCATCTGTAACTAAAATCTGTAATCTATCTCTCGCTACTGGTATCTTTCCATCACTATTCAAGCACGCAGTGATTACTCCTGTTCTAAAAAAATTAATTCTGACCTAAACTCTCTGTTATATTACCACCCCATCTCTCAGATTCCATGCCCCTCCAAACTTCTAAGAGTCTAGAATTAATCTTAGTCTCCAATAAGTCTCACATTACTGATATGGATGCGTCATCTATGAAAATATCTAATATGTGTCAGACTGCAAGTCAGGATTTACAGAGGAATCTTAAAATGGGATTAAATATATGAATGCAAATGAAAATATGAGTATTATTAGATCTGCTAATGATAAAGGTGAAAATAATATCAGAACTACAGATATAGATAGAAATACTAAGAACAAAAATAAAAATAAGTGTAAGAGGAAACATCCGAATAAATCTAAGAACAGTAACAGTAAGATTAAAAATATATATAAAAATAATATAATTAAAAATGTAAATAAAAATAAGAATAAAAACAAGGATAAATCTATTAGTCATAATAAGCAAAGATCTATTGGTAGGAGAGGAATATTTAATTTATCAAAGAAAGTATTAACCGAAGCTCAGATTGTAATGTTGAGCAAAGGACTTAATTTTGCTCCTTCATCGATCCAAATTTATTTGAACTGTTCACCGAATTAAATAGATTTATGAGGTTACTTTGTCGCAAAAAATATTTTGCGAACAAAAGACTGAAAAAAATTGGGTTAGATACTTCTCAACCCATCATTTTAAATACTGAGCAAGAGATTCAAGCTCTATATAATCTGGAGGAATTAAGGTCACTTTCCTATCCACCTGAAGATTCATCAACTATGATATTTGACATCAATCAACATAGCACTTCCATTGGTTCAAAATTTTAATTAAAATATAAATTCTTCCCGTTGCAAATGAAAAGTCCACAGATGGACAGTTTTTATAAAGTCACTATGGAACAGTTTAGAGATCTATGTTATAAAATGAATAAAAGCAAAATGAGATGTACTAATTTGTCATTTCAAGAACAAGAGGCACTTAAAATTTTACAACAAGACCCCTCAATTATTATTAAGAACGCAGATAAGGGGGGTGGGATTGTTATACAAGATTTGGTTGACTATCAGAAAGAAGCCTACAGACAATTAAATAATGGTGTATTTTATAAGAAGCTAGCATCTAACCCAAGTGAACTCTATAAATATCAATTAAAGGATCATCTTGATTCAGCCTTGGCTGAAAATGTTATCTCAAAAAATGAATTTGATTTTCTTTTTGTCACTTATCCTATTACACCAGTGTTGTCAGGCGCCATCTCCGCACCTCCCACGGGTGCCAGATATGGACGCCTTCTATCGCTAACCCCCCCATCCCGTTGCTTAGCAACGGGACGTCTTCGGTCACATGTCTGCGGCGCGCGCATGCGCACTTGCCGCCTGGCTCCCTAGCAACGGGGACGCTTTCCCCGACGATCAGCTGAGGCTGATCGCTGGAAGTCTATCTCCCCTCATTTCCTCCTCTCTAGTATTTAAGTCTCTCTCTGGCACCATGTAGGTGCCAGAGTATTGGTTCCCATACTCCAGCTTGCCTGCAGTCCTTGTTGTTTCCTGGCTACTCCTGTATACTTGGCTTAGTTATTGACTACTCTTCTGAATCTCCCTTCTGTACTTCGCTGCTCATTTGGTATTTGAACCCTGGACCGTTCCTGACTACTCTCTGCCTAACCTCTGTGGTACTGCGCTATTTGGTTTCCGACTCGGCCTGTCTGACTACGCTTTATTTATTGCACTGGTGACTATCTGGGAGAACCACAACCTGTTCACTTCACGCAGCAAAGTCCATACTTCCTTGCGGGGTCCCTGGTGAACACCGGAAGTGCGTTAGACTCCGCGCCTCTCAGTTTAGTCGTGCCAACACCAGTCAGTAGCAAATTCTAGTGAAAGACGTGACAAGTGTATTATCATTTGCCAAAATCTCACAAACAGTTATCATCCCCCCCCAGGACGTCCCATTATATCTGGAATGGGATCTCTCACGGTGAATTTATCTAGTTATGTTGATTTTTATTTACAGCCTTTGGTGACTCGTTTAAAATCTCACATTCGTGATTCTACACATCTGTTAAGTGTTCTCCAAAGTATTCCTTGGAATGAGGAATTTGCTTTTTTGGCCATGGATGTGGAATCCTTATACACAAATTTACCTCACATTAAGAGAGTTGAAGTAATTAAAGGAATATTAAATCAGGATGATACTTTTCCTGTCAACCACCAGAATTTTCTTTTAGATTCTATAAAATTTATTTGGTCACATAATTATTTTTTGTTTGAAGGTAATTATTATCTACAAATTATGATGACAGCCATGGGGATGCCAACCTGTACGTGGCAGCATTTGAGGAGTCCCGCGTGTGGGCTGGCGAGTTCGGGGCGGGCCTCGTCCTCTATGGCTGTTATATAGACAATTTTTTATTTGGAAGGGAGACGAAATACGTGCCAAAGCTTTTGTAGATTATTTGAATTCTAACGATTACCATCTTAAATTCACTTATAAATCTCACAAAACTAGTATAGATTTTCTTGATTTGTCTCTCACGGTTATTGATGGTTTTATTTCTACATCTACTTACTTTAAGCAAGTTGATTGTAATAATTATTTACACATTTCTAGTGCTCATTATTATAAGTGGAAAAAGAACATTCCTAAGGGGCAATTTATGCGCCTATGTCGCAACTGCTCTAATAATGATGACTTTATTCGACAAGCCGATATCATGAGACAAAACTTTCTAGATCGGGGGTATCCTCTGCCTTTGGTACATCAAGCTTTCAAAGAGATATTAAGTATTGATAGGGAACATTTATTGATTCCTAATAAAGATAATTTGTGTGCCATAAAAGGGATTTAAGTTAAGAAACAAAGGTGATAGGGGAAACATGTCTGGTAAGGGCATTCTGTGATGATCATGCATTTATTAAAATATACCTTTTATTAGTTAAGTTTAAAATATTCATGAAATGTTCCCAAAATTAAACCTGAGTATCGTCAGCAGCAAAATAAAAAAGTGATAAAGTGAAAAAATAATAATAAAAAATATTAAATAAAATATAAGTAAAATGGCAAGAAATTGCCAAGCCACGCTGTGTTGTTTGTATTATAGTTCTATATAATCTTTGATATGATTCTGTATTAAGAACCTCACGCTGCAGATTACCTGTTTTTATATACAGGTTTGGATATCAGCCAAGTATGTTGCCACATCTATAATAGCTCATACGTAGTAGTTTAGGTTGATAAGTAAATAAGATAAAAGGGATTTTTGAGTGAGTATATTAATTAATTAGCCAATGCAATAACAGCAGATCACTTCACTGGTAACATAGCTGATTAGCATTAAATAGATTATTGTAGTGGTAAAATCTATATCTAGCTTGGCTCATTCATTCATGTCCTGGATATTAGTATTCTCAATCCACCTCTGCTATACATCATAGCTTTCACCTAGAGTCATCTATCCAATGCTGGCTATTATTGTGTAGATAGCTTATATAATTAGGCATCTGTTTCTCTGACGCCTGAGAGAAAATAAAGTAAAGGTCCCCATTATTTCCTTATTTCCTAATTCACAGATGACCCTAGTCGGTATTATCTCCTAAACGGATTGGGATTCATGTCCCTCTTATCAAATAGTATCTTGTTTTACTCCAAAATTGTTATAGTAGCAGCATGAGATTACATTTAACAGCACACCGAGGTGAACTCCTGTGATTTATAGAACAAATAGTGATGACTTATACGAAAAACTATATGGAAAAACTAATACTCAGAATAAAAATAAAAATAAAATTTATAATTATCATTTAGAATGGCCATTTATCTCGAAATTTAACAAAGCATCCACGGTTATACAGAAGATTGTCCGTTCTAATTATTCTATTCTAAAATCACTCTTACCTAAAAATCCAATTGTTGTTTTCAAGAAAGGTAGTAATTTAAAGAATATGTTAGCACCCAGTTTTCTAAAATCTTCGACTTCAGGTAGAAAATTACAGGATAAAAAATCATGTATCACTGGACCACGTGGGAATTAATGCTAGATATGAAAGTTTCCTTTGCTAATACAGACCGCACTTGGTTTCAATCTGTTCCAGATGGTTCTTATAAATGTGGTAGCTCACGCTGTATCACTTGTAACTATATCCAGAACAAAGTGCATTCTGTGGAAACTAAAGATAAAGATAGGGCATACAATATACATGGCTTTATTAATTGCAACTCGTCTTATGTTATTTACCTTCTCAAGTGTAGTTGCAATCATTATTATGTTGGTTGGATGACCCTAAAATTGAAATTACGGTTTAATGGACACAGAAGAAACATTTTAAAAGGATGAATGTCCCACAGTGCATCTAGACTGTCCTCAGTGGGCCAATTGAACAACCATGGCCCACTCTGTTATTAAATGCCGCCCGGTGGCCAGATCTGTTATTGCTGTGGTGCCCAGAGTTGGAGGGGGGAGGCAGCTCACAGGAAGTGTGAATCAGCTGTGGACCCTGTGACATCAAAAAGTAGTGGAAGGGGTTAAAAAGAGGAGGGTCAGGACCTTATCTAAAATCAGGAGGGGGTCTCTTTCTGTTTGCTAACTATTCTTCTAGTAACTCTGCAACACAGTCTGAATGGCACCATCACCGCAGGGGGGGGGAGACCACTGATGTCATGCACTATTTCCAACGCTTGTTACCACCCAAACCCAAACTCTTCACACCACCAATCACAAGAGGACAATGAGTGGGGGGTTGACCCAGGGAGGTGGCCTGGATCAGAGGTCTTGTGAGAAGGGACAAAAAGGAGCTGTCTGGGGGAGGGGGTTGTTGTTGGAGAATCTTGAGACAGCGAGGACTTGGACTGTTTGAGAGTAACCGTATTCTCGCAGGGCCTTAAAGGAATGCTTGAGGTAGGAGCTTCTTGACAGAGATCGGACAGTGTACCTCTAGGACTGATTCTGTTACCACTCCATCTGGAGACACTGGCAGATTCTGGGGAATTGGTGAGCCTACATCGGTAGGGAGATTAATACCCAGGGACCCACATTAAGGATCAGAAACCCTGGCCCACTTGGATTGTCAGCTGTGGATTTTATTACCAGGAGTTTGGGCCTGCTAGGACTCTGTGCTTGGAGGTAACCTGCTGGGGACTTTGTTGGGGAGTTTTTACTTGCACTGGTGATTTTCTGACACTTGATATATTTGGTGGGGAAACAAGTTTCTCCTAGGGGAGCACTGTTGTATTTTACTAAGTGTGTGCACTTTGTTTAATAAAAGGGATTATTATTTCTTTCCTGTCTCCTTACCTGTGTGACCTGTGAGCCTAGAGGACTAGGTATCTAGAGAGCTTTGGTTATAACCCCGGTGTCCTCACAATTTTGGTGGCAAGCAGTGGGGTCACACAATCCCAACGTTTGGGTAGAGCGCAGAGACTCATATCCAGATACGGTCAGGCTCTGTAAGGACACAAGGCAAAAGTCTGTCAGCACCAGTGTTAGTAAAAAAAAACCTAGCTGGGAAGTCAGCAGGAATGGCCACAGAAGCAGAGCAGATCAGTTTAAAAGCCACAGAGAGATTCTATATGAAAGCAAGGAAACAACACTTGCAGAGGTTCTGTAGAACCAAAGGGGTGGACTTTGATGACACAGACGTGCGTGAAGTCATGGTGGCCAAACTAATGGAATGGGGAAAGGCCCACCCTGAGGAGATGAAAGAGTCAGAGGTGGAGGAGGAGGAGGCCAAGGACCAGCCACAGAGACCCCCCCAGTGGGACACAACCCAGACCACCGTCCGGCACTCTAGCAGTGCTGCAAGATTGGCTGACAGCACTGGGGGAAAGGCCAACCCTGCATGAAAGGGCAGCCATACTCCAAGAAATGTTTGGGGTAGCAATTGAATTACCCCAGATTCAGAAAGAAGAAGGTCGGGGAGAGGCCTGGTTAAGACCTCAGCTGGGATATAGTGGAGTCCCAATTTTTAAAGAGGCAGACACAGACATTGATACCCATCTCCAGGTTTTTCAAAACTTGATAAGAGTCCATGGGATTGAGGAGAAAGAGTGGTCCAAATATCTGGGACCCAGACTGACTGGGAGAGCGCTGGAAGCTTACCAGGCTATAAGCCCTCGAGAATGTGGGGATTATGGTACGGTGAAAAAGGCGCTGATGGTAAAATTCCAGTTAAATGCAGAGACCTACAGATACAAGTTCATGACTTTGAATAAAGGAGGGTCACAGTCACACCAGGAATTTGCCAGCCAGCTACAGAGGGCCTGCGAGAAATGGTTGGAAGGGAAAGGGGCCCGCTCCGCTAAGAAAATTAAAGAGATCATTATGCTGGAGCAGCTGACTGTAAAAATGGCCCCAGAGATCTGGGAATGGCTGGCAGACAGAAAACCCTGGAGGAGGCAGCAGGGCTAGCTGATGAGTATGTGGTGAGTCGACCCAGGTGGAGAGCCCCTAGTATGCCTAGTCAAGCAGCTGCAGGGAGAGGGAGTCGACAGATTCCAGCAAGTCTAGTGACTTGCCCGGAATCCAAGAGATGAACCAGCCCGATCCAGACACTGGGACCTGAATGCAAAGAGGTGCTATCGGTGCAACCAGGTGGGGCATTTCCAGAGAGATTGCCCCCGTACCAGAGGTCCGATCCTAGGAGCCAGAGCTGCACCAGTGGCCGCTGTACAGTGTGCCCCAGGAGATTTTGAAATCGGCGTTGAGGCTGAGCCACCCTGTCCTGATGTGTCAGAGGCAAGGGACGGGGTGTATGTGGTGAACCTGATTTTGGGGGAGGGGAGGCAGAGCCCTAGGAATATGCAGGGTCATCTACAGGACGTGTGGGTGGGGGACTGCAAGGTCCAGGGGTTGAGAGACTCAGGAGCATCCCTGACCCTGGTGGAGCCTGATATAATTAAAAGATCCCAAGTTATGGAGGGACAGCAGGTCCGGATTTCCATGGTGGGGGGCCATCTTGCAGATATTCAGGTTGCCCAGGTAAATTTGGATTGGGGGGCGGGATTTGGAATGGTGGAGGTGGGCATCCTGGATGGAATACCAGCAAAAGTGATTTTGGGGAATGATTTGGGCCAGGGATTGGTCACTCACTTTGTGCAAGCTGTGACCCCCAACCAGAGCCGAGTGCAAGCCACAGCAGTACAAGAAGCCGCAACGCCAAGGAGACCACCAAGACTAATCCCGGCAACCAGAACCAAGGAGCCAGAGGCAGCACCGTTGGTGAGTAACCCAAAAATATCTGATGTTATACCAGAAATTGATTTGGGGGAGGAGGACAGAAGGGAATTTAGGAAGGCCCAACAGACTGACGCATCCCTAGCTAAACTGAGGTGTGCAGCAGACGCTAGGGGAGGGGAAGTGGCAGGCAGTAAAGTAGTGTGGGACAAAGGACTGTTATATAGGGTAGTCACCCCCACCCTAGATCAAGACCCAGGGACAGAAGTGAAGCAGTTGGTAGTACCATGGGCTTACCGGGCCCATTTATTAGCGCTGGCCCATGACATTCCAGCAGTGGGGCACTTTGGGACCAGAAAAACGTTGGCCCGGGTGTTGCAGACTTTTTTCTGGCCTCAAGTCACCCAGGATGTGAAACGTTACAAAGCCTCCTGTGACACCTGCCAGAGAATAGGGAGAGCCCCTAAGAAAGTCCCACTACAATCCCTGCCTATAATTGAGAAGCCCTTTGCCCGAGTGGCTATAGATATCGTAGGTCCATTAGCCATCCCAAGTTACACCGGGAAAAGATTCATCCCCACCCTGGTGGACTTTGCCACCAGATACCCAGAGGCAGTAGCCCTGTCGTCCATAGATGCAGAGCATGTGGCCCAGGCTCTGGTGGACATTTTCAGCCAGGTAGGATATCCCAAGAAGTGGTTGCTGACCAGGGGACCCAATTCCAAGGGGACCTTGTCCAGACCCTATGGGAAAATGGGGCATTATGCCCCTACGAACCACCCCGTACCATCCCCAGACCAATGGGTTATGTGAGTGTTTCAATGGAATGCTGAAACACCTCCTGAAGGCATATGTACAGTCTGAAGGGAGAGACTGGGACAGGGCCCTGCAGCAGCTCCTGTTTGAATACTGGGAAGTGCCCCAGGAGTCCACCGGATACTCTCCTTTCAAACTTTTGTATGGCCGGAGGGTACGAGGCCCCCTAGACCTGGTTAGAGAGAGCTGGGAAGAAAGATTCCAGGCCAATGAGCAGACTATCCTTAAATATGTAGAGAAGATGAGGGAGAAGATGGAGAGTAGTGCAGCTGACGCAAGGCCATTTAAAAGGAGCCCAGGCAAGACAGAAAGAGTGGTACGATGCCCACGCTCAGGATAGGAAGCTGAACGCAGGACACCTTAGATGGTGCTAGTCCCAATGAGACGGAATATACTTCAAGCCACCTGGGATGGCCCATACAAAGTGGTGATACAGGTAGGGCCGGTCAACTATGTAGTAGCGCTGGATGATGAGGGAACCTGGCTGAAAACCTTCCACATCAATCGGCTAAAAGGTTATGTGGAATGGCAGCAATGGTGGTGTGTTGTCCCCCCATGGGTCCCACAGAGGTAGACCCCCTACTGGAGATGATAGGGGAGGTGAGAGAGGAAAAGGGGGTGGAGACAGTGACAGTGGGAACGCAGCTAGGAGAGGGACAGAGGCAGGAAATGAGGGAGGTGCTGGAGAAGGAGCAGGCCCAATTTACCTGTAAGCCCGGGCGTACCCACCTAGCCACCCACCATGTAGACACGGGGGAGGAGAAGCTCATAAGGCAGGTAGCATACCGCATGACCCCCGCAGTCCTGGCCCAAGTACGGAAGGAAATAAAGGAAATGCTGGCCTTAGTAGTAATTAAGAAGTCAAATAGTCCATGGGCTGCAGGGGTGGTATTGGTCCCAAAGAAGGATGGGACCACCCGCTTCTGCATGGACTACCGCAAACTAAATGAGGTCATCACCACTGATGCTTATCTCATGGCCCGAATAGAAGAGCTACTAGACAGGCTAGGGGCAGCCAAGTTTGTGTCCACTTTGGATCTGAGTAAGGGCTATTGGCAAATTCCCCTCACCCCCGAGGCTCAGGAGCGGTCAGCCTTTATAACCCCACTGGGATTGTTTGAATGTACGACAATGCCCTTTGGGATGAAAAATGCTCCAGCCACATTCCAACGGATGGTTGATGAACTGTTAGGGGGGGGTGTCAGGAATTTACCCAGGCTTACTTAGATGACATTGCCATCTTTAGCCAGACATGGGAGGATCACTTAGTGTAAGTGTCAGAGGTACTGAGGAGAATCAGGCAGGCAGGGTTGACCATTCGCCCAGACAAATGCTTCATGGGCATGACAGAAGTGCAATACTTAGGGCACCGTGTTGGTGGGGGAATCATACGACCTGAACAAGCAAAAGTAGAAGCCATTGTTCAGTGGTTCCGACCCACCAACCAAAAGCAAGTACGAGCGTTCCTCAGGATCGCAGGGTACTACAGAAATTGCGTGCCTCAGAATAGCACTGTTGCCAGGCCCCTGACTGACTTGAAAAAGAAAAAATACTCCAGATATATAGAATGGACCCCAGAGTGCGAGGGAGCCTTTGACGCTCTGAAGGCAGCATTGACCCAGTCCCCAGTGTTAGCAGCCCCAGACTTCAAGAAACGATTTCTGGTACAGACAGATGCTTCAGGGTGTGGACTCGGTGCTGTGCTCAGTCAAGTGGGGGAGGATGGGCATGAACACCCAGTGGTTTATTTATCCCGAAAGCTGGTGGATAGAGGAGGTAACCTATGCCACCATTGAAAAAGAATTCCTGGCCATAGTGTGGGCCCTAAATAAAGTACAACCCTACATTTATGGGCAAGAGTTCACAGTAATTACAGACCACAAACCCCTTTACTGGTTACAAAGAACTGCTGGGGAAAATGGGAGGTTATTACGGTGGAGTTTAGCATTACAAGGTTATAACTTTACTATCTCGCACAAAAAGGGGAAAGACAAAAAGGGGAAAGACGGACTCTCCAGAAGAGAGGAGGAGAACCCTTCATTAAGGAACCCACCGTGCCAAGGAGAACATCTGGAGCCCGACCACCAGACTCGAAATGTCCCCTTGATTTAATAAGTGGGAGGTATGTGACAGACCCGAGCCATATATTGAGAATATTGTGCCAACCCGGTCTGTCCTCAGTGGGCCAATTGAACAACCATGGCCCACACTATTATTAAATGCCGCCCGGTGGCCAGATCTGTTATTCTTGTGGTGCCCAGAGAGGGAGGGGGGAGGCATCGCTGAGGCCGAAGGAAATGACGAGGTATTCATAGTGGTCCATTTGAGTATTAAAAGCCGTTTTCCATTCGTCACCACTCCGGATTCGTATCAGATTATATGCTCCACGCAGATCTTTTTTAGAGTAGATTTTAGCTCCTTTAAGTTGGTTGAAGATGACTGAGATAAGTGGAAAGGGATGTGTTTTTGATGGTTATTTATTTATCCCCCTGTAATCAATACAAGGCCTTAGTCCGCCATCCTTTTTGGCCACAAAGTAGAAGCCTGCAACGGTAGGTTCTCTTCTACATATAACTCCATAGCTTGGGTCTCCGGAATAGATAATGCGTACAATCTTCCCTTGGGCAATCTCGAACCAGGGATGATGTCAATAGCACAATCACAATTGTAGGGAATTTTTTGGAGAGATGGCTTGTAGGCCTAAGTGTACTCCCTCCGTGTTCACATGGCCTGGTCTTTTCCCAGTTTGACGGGGCAGGTACGGAGCAGATGGCCGGCCCTTCTCTCCACAGTGCAAGCAGATGTCCAAGGTACGACTCTGTGTAAGTTCCCTTAAGACGACAGCCAATATGCTCCCAGTTGCATTGGTTCAACTTGATCAATGGGGGCAGTTTGAGAACGCACAGGAGAATAGGAGGAAGGATTTTCCTTCTCAGCTTTCCTTTCGCTGTATCTTCTGTCGATCCGAATAGCTAGCTGCATAAGCTCCTCGAGAGATCCCACAGTAGGATACTGGAAAAGGGAGTCTTTAATTTGTTCGAAGAGGCCAAACCGGAACGGACTATGAAGAGCTGGGTCATTCCATTCACACTCCGAGGACCAAGGCCTGAAGTTGGAGTAATACTCTTTAGCGGAACGTCGTCCTTGCGTTAAAGATCGCAGCTGTGCTTCTGCAGAAGCCACTCGGTCCGGGTCGTCATAAATCAAACCAAAAGCTTCAAAGAATGCATCCACAGATTGTAACTGAGGACTGTTGTAATCCAAGCTGAATGCCCAAGATTGAGGATCCTCTTGTAGGAGGGAGATAATTATCCCCAGTCTTTGCTGTGGTGATCCAGACGAGAGTGGCCTCAATTTGAAATAAAGTTTGCAGCTTTCACGGAAGTTGCGGAAGAGTTTGCGGTCTCCCGAAAAGCGATCTGGTAAATTCATCTTTGGTTCCATCACAGAAGGTTGAGCGGCTTGCGAGGCTCTTGATGCCTGTTCTTGGGTAGCCTGCCGCTGAGACAACTCTTGGACCATTTGGGACAAGGTCTGGATTTGTCCTGCCAGCACTTGAGCCAGACTTGGTTCCACAGGACCGAATACAAGACAATTCACTCACTCATAGTGTAAATTTTTGGGCCGGTTATAATGTTACGGCTCACGCCCGCAGGCATCAACCCCTAGAACCGCTTCAGAGGTCTTTGCCTATAGAAACTGCTTTTCCCGTAGAGCTAGATGCGCTCACAGGTACTCTGATGCCCCCAGGTCTTGTACTCTAGTAGTAGGAGCCGATACCTGAGAACGTAGCGCAGGTGTAAACACAGAAGTGGAGTGAAGATCCCGGCAAACAGCAGCGTCTAGGTCCAGGCCAGAGGTCTAAAGGTCACAGACTGTACGGCAGAATTGAAGTCCAGCCTAAGGGGTCAGGTTCACAAGAAAATCAGCAGCGTCTAATACAAGCAGGGGGTCAAGGTCACAGGCAATCAGAGTAAAAATCCAGGCAAAGGTGGGCAACAGAGGAGAGAAAATATCAATACAGCAACACAGCAGGAAAGTATGCAAGTAGCAGGGACTATAAAAGGCAGGAGAGGATTGCCCCTCCCTGCCTTATATACTAGTACTGGCCAATAAGAAATGACTGTGGCACAGGGTAATGTAATTAGCTACCTGGCTAATCCTTAATTTGCGCACACGCCCGGCTGCCCTGGATTCCTGGACGCGGCGCTACACAGACAGAGCGTCCCAACCGTTGCCTTGGCAATGGCCGGGACAGACTGGAAGTGACGTCCCGGTCGTCATGACTATGGCCGGGACGCCCAGCCACAGAGGAGAGCGAGTCGCGGCGGTGCCCGGAGCCGCCGCGGCTCGTAACACCTATGTCCACTGCTATTCTCTATCTACACCACTTCTCTAGGAAAACTAATAAGCTCCTATAGATTTCAGTATCATGTCTATGCAGATGATACACAAATTTATTTATACTCTCCTGATCTCTCACCATCTGTGTTGTCTCGCGTTACTGACTGTCTTTCTGCCATTTAATCTTGGATGTCCTCTCACCAACTCAAACTCAAACTTTCAAAAACAGAATTAATAATATTCCCACCCAACAATAGAAGCTTACTGCCTGACATCTCTATTTCTGTTGACAACATGACCATAAATCCCACCTCGCAAGCTCGATGCCTAGGTGTAATCCTTGACTCGCAACTATCCTTTGTTCCCCATATCAACTCTATATTTACATCATGCTGCATACATCTAAAAAACATTGCCATAATACGTACATATCTCACACAAGACACTGCAAAAACTTTAATTCTTGCACTCATCATCTCCCGCATCGACTATTGTAATTCCCTCATTACTGGTATTCCTAAAATCAGACTTGAGCCTCTACAATCTATTTTACACTCAGCGGCTAGATTAATTCCTTGCAAATCGTTTTACATCTGTTGAGTCAATCTGTCAGTCTCTACATTGGTTGCCTGTTTTTCAACGAATCAAATATACATTTTTTCTACGAACATACAAAGCCATTAACAAAATTGCACCAACATACATCTCCTCACTTGTCTCAAAATATCTCCCAACTCGACACCTCCGTTTTGAGAAACATCTGCATCTCTATTTCACGCTCATCACTTCCTCCCATTCTCGGTTACAGGACGTTTTTCGTTCTGCACTCACTTTATGGAATTCACTCCCTCGCACCACAAGACTTACCTCTAGTCTTCAAACCTTCAAGCATTCTCTGAAAACCCACCTCTTCAGACAAGCTTATAGTATTTCTCTACCACCATCTTAATCTCCCTTGGCTACCCTATTACCACCCTCTAAACAGCCAACACAAGACAACAATCCTCTGACCAACATAGTTGTGTAACTGAGCATACAGCCCACTTTTTCTGCACCTTTTTACCAAAAATCTTGGGTCTAAAACCTGGGTGCGTCTTATACAGGGGAAGCGGGGATGCAGGGGGGGGGTGCAGCATTACAGGGGCAGCAGGGGGGATCGAGGGGGAGCGGGGCAGTGTTACAGGGGCAGCGGGGGGGGGTCGAGGGGTATCGGGGTAGCAATACAGGGGCAGCGGGGGAGATCCAGGAGGCGGGGGAAAGGCAGAGTGGCAGCAGGGATCCAGGAGGCGGGGGACAGGCAGAGTGGCAGCGGGGATCCAGGAGGAAGGGGACGGGCAGAGTGGCAGTGGGGATCCAGGAGGAGGGGAACAGAGGCATAGTGGGGGGGGGGATTGCAGGGAGAGTGTGCTGCCCGGCTGCTCTGATCACAATCACAATCTGCACCAACAGAACCAACCATTGTACAGCTATTTCAAGCGCAGTTGACTATAGTACATTGTAATTTGGTTGAATGATAAACAGCAAAATCAATGGCTCACCTTGCATCTCCTACACTAAACCTGCATAAACCTATTTCTAAAAATCTGGAACCCAGGATTAATTTACCGAAAAAGTTTCGGGTAGACTGTCTATGGTATCTTGCTTTTGTAGTGCAATGTCAGCTGTTTTTCAGATGTGTCCTTGAACATATGGAACAGATTTGTTGAAGATTTTCCTAATTCTGACCTTGCTTGGAAAGATCCTATGCTGAAATCTTTATCACTTTTTCTTCACAAGTTACTACTACAAAGTTTTGAGAAGGACCACCAATTATTCAGTTTGAACGTGGATCAATCCCCAAAAGTTTCCAGTGGTCCTGTTACTACCTTAGCTTTCAGTTTATAATACTAAATATCTAGGTACTGATTAAAAAACTGCCAATTTTGTGCGTATCGTACTCAAAATCACACTGGCATGCTCAGAATCAACAGAAACGTCCACGAAACAGAGAGAGAGCATTCATGAAAGTCTGCAACTTTGGGAGGAAAAAAGGGCATGTGATGGGAAGACACCCCTAAGAAATGTTCTAAGTGGTCGTTTACCTGCATATACATCAGAATCACCATACACCTGCATACATTCCTCTTACTATAAATCATTATAAAATACTTAATGATGCACACTTTTACATTGAGGCAATTAAATAGAAAGCGAGTTAAAATAAAAACAAATAAAATAGTAGAAACAAATAAACAAAATAAAAAAGAAGCACAAAAGAGGAATAAAAACAAATGTAGAAATAATAGAAACATTTTACATTAAATAATATTTTTTTTTATTTTCCGTTTTGTTTGTTTGTTTATTTAGTAAAAAAGAATAGTTCCAAACATTGGTGTGTATATTTTTTTTTAAATAATAATAACAATACTATTAATAAGTATAAGAATAGTAATACATGAAAGAATTGTATCCCTGTGCACTACAGGCCCCAGGATGGCCAGATTGCCATTAAGTAGCACTAGTACTACAAGCACAAACATACTCTATGGCTGCAAGGCCATGCTGGGACCTATAATGTCCCCAAAGAAACATATAAATGCAACAAAGACACAAGTGTAAGCATCATTTTTAATGCCATAAATTAAACACACATCATTGGTCACTTACATGAAGGGTCTGTAATCTGTAATACTTTGTGTGATTCAAATAAAACCAAAACCCTAATTGATTATGCAAAATCAGCTCCCCTGCAAAGTAAGCTCTTTGTAAATTATTTATATTATTTAAAATGTCTATTACTATACATTAGTCTACATTGAAATGCATAAATAAATAAATAAATGGTTGAGTTGAGTGCAGTTGTGTTGTGTTTATTTTATCATAAATAGTCTTGAGTTTACTTTGCAAGAGAGTTCTTAGGTAAATACAACATTCTGCATATATATACTGTAACATCAAAACCTTAAATAAGGTAAATAATGTTGTATTTACATAAAAGCTCTACGGCAAAGTAACCTCAAAGCTACATTTTGGAAAAGAAACTCAACTGAATGCAAGTCAACTCTGCTAAACTATTTATTAATAATACCAACGCATAGCATGCTCACATATCTTTGTGCTGCACTCCTGGAAATGGCTCTGTATAATTTACCTCTCATCCCTGAATTCTTTCAGATGTTACAGTCTGCCAGGCTCTTTACTAAATTGGACTTAGAAAGGCCTTATAGTTTGGTTCAGATACACCCCGGCGATGAAGGGATTAAAATATACAAACATTTTGAATACATAGTTATGCCCTTTAGTCTAATTAACACCCGAGCAACCTTTCAGTACTTAATTATTCTTGATCAGTTTGTGATAATAGATCTAAGTCACACCTCATAACAATAGACATTTGAGACAAATGGTAATTACCTTAGCTAACACACGCAAAATTGTTTATGCTGTCCTTTGTTATTTTCACACAATATGGCAATATTCTTTTCGAATACATACAATATTGCAGGTAATAGCAAGGGCAAAATGTACCTAATAACATGAAATAATAATACACATAATACACTGATGCTCTGGTGTATATACTTAGACTGGTCCAAGGATTAAAAAGTTCATTAAACTGTAAGAAACAGTGATGAATAAAAGTTCTGTTCAGTAGCACCACGTTTCATATTCAGCATTCTTATTGATCACAAAACTATTGAATACATTGCTATAAATTCATACTGTCATCTTACACCGCTGCCATTCCAATTTCCAAACAAACATAATTCAAATCTTTAATATCCACCCAGTCTTCTAACCCACGTCGCCTCTTTGCCACCTTCAACTCACTTCTCTGCCCACCTCACCTCCTCCCCCTTCCTCCCTCACAGCCTATGATTCAGCCACTTACTTAAAAAAACAACAACACAATTTGACAAGATATTTCCTCATGTCAAGTTCAACACACTCCACCCACTCTACCCATCTTCACCTACACTTCCCAATCCACTCTTAATTTATCTCTCCAGTAACTGAAGACAAAGGGCCTGAGTCATTAAGGCAAAAAATGGGTAAATGTTCTCTGGGACAAACCATGTTATAATGAAAGGGGTGCAAAGTAGTTTATTATTTTGCACATAAGTTAAATACTGGCTGTTTTTTCATCTAGCACACAATTACTTAATAGCTTTATTACTACACTGAAATGTAAAGTTGATCTATTACATGCCCTACCCCAACTATAAATCTGTCCCCACATTTTAAATTTACCTCCCCCTCCAATGCAACATGGTTTTACCCAGGTGCAAATGTTACTTCTTTTTTATGCTTTGCTCTCCTTAATGACTCAGGCCCAAAGTCTCTACACTCGTCTCATCATCTCACCCTACAACCTGTCCCCATGACCATATTCCCTACCAACATCTCTGTTTCCTCTCCTCCACTGCATGCTCCCCTCTTCTCTAGCTCACCAATTCAATCTGTCGCTCTACATTGGCACATTTTCATCCTCCTTTAAACATGCACTCATCTCATCAAATCTCTTTATATAGTCTCTCTCTAACTACCACCTTATTTCTCTTCTCCACTTTGCCTCCAAACAACTTCAGAGATTAGTGTACAAATGCTTGTCTCACTTATTCTCCTCTCACTCCATTCTTGACTCTCTGCAATCAGGCTTCTCTCCCCAACATTCCACTGAAACTGCTCTCACATAAGTAATCAATGATCTACTTACTGCAAAGTCTAAGGGCTAGATTTACTAAGCTGCGAGTTTGAAAAAGTGGGGATGTTGTCTATAGCAAACAATCAGATTCTAGCTTTCATTTATTTAGTACCTTCTACAAAATGAAAGCTAGAATCTGATTGGTTGCTATAGGCAACATCACCACTTTTTCAAACCCGCAGCTTAGTAAATCTAGCCCTAAGGGTCATTATCCATACTCATTCTCCTGGACCTCTCTGCTGCTTTTGACACTGTTGATCACCCTCTTCTCCTACACACCCTTCACGCTATTGGCCTTTCAGACACAGTTCTTTCCTTGTTCACTTCCTACCTACCAAACCACTTCTTTAGTGTCTCTACCTCTAGCACATCCTCCCCTACACTCCCAATATCAGTTGGGGTCCCACAAGGCTCTTTTCATCAAAAGATGCTGGATGCTTGCATTTGACGTCACCGAAGACGGCGACATCTATTTATAGAGGTATGCTAGGGCTAGGGTTAGCGCTAGGTTTTAGGGTTAGGTTGCGCGTGCGCCGAACGTCAGGAACTTACATGGCATCAAAATCAAGCACCGGCATCCAGCATCTTCTGAGTTACCAGCGTCCGCATACCAGTACTTTCAGTCATCTCCACCATTGCTGTAACGGTAAGTATACATTTTAGTTATATCTTGACATCTTCATGCTTTTTTGTAAGTATACTTGGTGTCTGTATCCCAAGTATCGGGTTACTGATTCCCACCGGATATATGGGTGTCAGGAATACCAGATAGCAGGAATTTGTAACATCAGGATACCGTACCCAACCCCGCATTTCCACACTTCAATCCATCCTAAATGTTGCTGCAAGACTGATCTTCCTATCTCACTGCCCATATCTGCTGCATGCCCTTTGCAAATCTCTAACCTGGCTCCCTATGTCCTCCATAATCCAATTCAAATTACTTACCTTTATCTAAAAAGTCCACAACAAACCACCCTTCATATATCTCAAATCTCATATCAAACTATTCTCCCTCCAGCCCTCTTAGAGCTATCTCCGACCTGCCTTGTAAGTCCTTGTTTTATGTATGTCCTGTTTTCCCTACTGTATGGCACTGTAGAGCACTGTGGTGCCTTACAAATCTATGCTAATAATAATAATAATAATAATAATAATAATACATCAGCTCCGCGAAACGACTCACTCCTAGACAAGTAAGGTGGACAGATTTGATTTTATAATTGCATACCGCTCTGGATCCAAACATGTAAATACTGAGCCCCCTTCTAGAAATTTTCCCCATACCCATGAGCATGTTCCAGACTACTCAACAATTATTCCATCATACCTGGTTCTTGCAGCTCTGACCCCAGATCTGTCTGCAAAACTTTAAAACAAATCAATCAATGCTTAGTGCCATCTAGTAAACCCAATCAACTGGTGTTGTAGAATTACATTTTCATAAAATCTCTGCCCATCTCGGATTTAGGAAGATGCAAAAACTCTCTTCAGGCTAGTCTGATAGCCTATTTGAGAAAAGGATAGTAGAGATTATGTTCTCTCATGTGAACTCCATTTTCGCAATAAAGTCCTCCAAACTGTAGTTTTTGGCATGCTGAATCCTCCACCAATCCCCAAGTTTCTTTGGACACATTTATCTATGGATTTCATCGGGGAACTACCATTTTCCAAAGGCTTCACTTCCATTTGGATTATGGCAAGATGGCTCATTTCATACCACTCACCCAATTACCTTCATCACAGATGTTGGCCTCTCTCTTTGATTGACATATTGTAAAACTACACAGAATGCCTAAGATAAATATTTCCAACAGAGGGGTGTAATTTAATGCTCAGTTTTGGACCGTTTTTTGCAGTCACCTGGATACTTATCTTAGTTATACTCTTCTGTATATTATATACAAACTAATGGACAATGAGGGTAAATCAGACCCTCGAACAATTTTGACCACCTCACAGGTCACAATATTTTTTTCATACACTTTCGGACAAATACTGCAGCGAACTGGCTTGATGTTAAGCGACAGAGCAATGACTCAAACACACGGCAGTTCCTAGCACATCTAGGACATATTGGTACACAGCAGTGGCAGAAAAGAAACGTTGTGCAAGATGGAATTGTCCTTGGGCCTTCCCACCCACGCTTATGTTGGATCTTAAAAAGGACACGCACACTTTAACAAACCAGGCACTTCAGCCAAAAATTTTCCACTCCTTGTGGCTGAAGTGCTTGGTTTGTTTGGGCCCCCACAAAACAAGGTAACAATGGCCTTAAGCCACCTAAGGTAACAGTGCTGTTAATTAACACTACTGTGGCAAAATGTTGTTGTCATCATCCTCAGCCTCATCCTCGACCTCATCAGTGTGTACATCACCGTTACAGAAAACTTAGTATTTTGAAGTAATTGGCGGGAAAAGCCTTCCTCGTGGAAATTGAAGTTCATTTTTATGGACATCATCTTTTCCACATTTTGAGGAAGTAGCCTCCTACACCGATCGCTGACAAGGTTCACGGCTGTGCTGAAAACTCTTTCCGCAGTGCAAAGCGAGTTGGTACATGGGTCTCCAAATTGCCTTTTTTCCTCCCAGTGTGTAAAAGTACTGTCTGATGTGTCTATTTCTATACTGTTGTGAAAATAATCCTCCACTATCCTTTGGATGCGGATAGTAGGATCAGGTGGAGTTAGGCATAGGTGTAACTTTTCCTGGTCATTTCTTTTACACCAGACATCAAAATTTGGTGCAGAGTCATCTGCATCATCCCTGGGTGTCTTGGGAAAGCAAAGTTTTTCCTAGCAGCAATTGGGTGAGAAACTGAAGGAGGAGACGCTGTCCTGTCACGTAACACTTGAGCTGTCATCTTGCTCACCAGGAGCTCATTGCATCTCTTCAGATCTGGGTCAGTTGGAAACAAAGAGACATAGCTCTTAAACTGGGGATCGAGCACAGTCGCCAAAATGTAGCTTTCCAATTTCAAGATTTTGATAACTCTTGGATCCTGGCGAAGCGAATAAAGTACTTGATCTACAAGTCCGACATACTTAGCTTAATTGCTTTGTTTAATCTCCTCCTTCAGTTTCTCAAGCTGCTTTTCCATAAGTCTAATTGAGGGAATCACTTGACTCAAGCTAGCAGTGTCTGAACTCACTTCATAGGTGACTACTTCGAATGGTTTCAGCACCTTGCACAACACAGAAAGTATTCTCCAAAGCGCTTGACTAAAATACATCCCCCCTCTTTTCCCAATGTCATGGATTGTGGGGTAAGCGTGGATGGCTTTTTGCTGTTCCTCCATCAGCAGAAACATATACAGGGTGGAATTCCACCTTGTCACCACCTCTTGCTTCAGTTGGTGGCAGGGCAAATTAAATTGCTCTTGCAGCTGCTGCAATCTCCTACACGCTGTAAGAAGTGGATTTTTTGGTCTTATGTCCAGACATGACAATGGCCATCTTCTTATCATGTGCAAGAACTGCTTCTTCCGCTGCAGGACTTACACAAACAACATCATCCTCATCAATATCCTCATTATGCACGCTTGTTGGCTACACAAATATTCCCCTCATCCTGTTGCAATTCCAAAGTGGCATCCTCAATTGGTGCATCACTGGCTACACTCGGGCTGTTTAGGCACACATCTACAGAAATGTTGAAAGGGGCCTTCGTTATGGGTACACCTGCAGAATGGTCACGATTACACATAGCACTCGTGGATGGACTCTCTTCAGGGATTTGTGTCATTTCTGAATCTGAACATACATTTTCCTCTAATGCCTTACTGTTTTCTTCCAGCTTCTTACACGTAAAAGTATTTGGGCACCACTTTTGGATTCCGAATGACAAGGTCTTGCTTGGTCATGACTGACCTTACAAGAATATGCCTCAGTAACAGTTGCAGAACTCGCACTCATAGAGAAAGGCAAAGGCCTCTTTCTTTCTTTGCCACTGCGAGTGTAGAATGGCATGTTGGCAATGTTAGTTTTTTCTGCAGATAACTTTTCCTGGATTACAGTTTTTTTTTTCTTGACCAAGGTAAAAGGTGTTTTTTTACATTTTTGTTTGTCTGACTTAAATACACTGTGTACTTTTACATAAGCTTTACCAGATGACGTTCAGGTATTACTATCATCATCTGCTTGGTACTCCTGCTCTTCTGTGTACTGCTGTGAATCCATTTTGATAACACCGTACACTTTGACTGCAAATTCAGAAGAAAAGCCTGCAAGGACTAGTATTTGTATTTCAGCAATGACAATTAGCAATGGAGCAATGAAGCTCTCCTTATTGTGTGTTACCTATATAACACAGTAGCATTTGACTGCAATATTACATCAACCCTGACAGCACTAATATTTGTATTTTTCTGCAATGAGAATTACCAAATGCAGCTCTCCTTTTTGAGTATTACCTATATAACACAGTAGAATTTGACTGCAGAATTACACCAACCCTGACAGCGCTAGTATTTGTATTTTTCTGCAATGAGAATTACCAATGGAGCTCTCCTGAATGTCACTGTAGACTTGATTGAACACTGCTACCCCCTCCTCTTTCAATTCTATCTACTTGGCTGACCAACTGCTCTACACAGTGTGCTACCCATTCTGTGTCTCTCTTTCAAATGGCGCTCGATCGCTGTGGAGGGTGGTATTTATAGACTTGCAAGATCCAACGACATAACAATGACGTTTTGCCTCGTTTTCGATTCCGAAAAAGCGCGAAAGTACCGAGCCGACTCGGGTCGGTACTCAGATCCCCTAAGTTTGGGTGTGTTTGGTTCCCGAGGATCCGAGCATCTCTACTGATGACACATGTGGGGTATCACCAATAAACCAGCCAATATAAGAAGCTCTTCAGTTCACTCCTCAGTGCCTGAGTATCAATTGAGTTCAACAGCGACACTCACTTCAGGACTATACTAGGAAGTAAAGCAGATGTTTGTGTTTCTTTAACTCCTGTCTTCAGTCTCCCAGGCAGCAGTCCATCCATTTCAGCTAAGTATGTTGCTGCTTTAAAGGAGAGAACCAACTACAATGGGCCAAGACCTTGGACCTCACTGAGCGAAGTCCATATCCTCTTGAGGTGATCCTGGGCAAAGTCCAGTGGGGGTCTTAGACTGCATGCCAGTGTATTTGTTTGTGTCAATCCTGCCTACTAGTTATGGTCATATGTGTGTGTGTGTACTCCTCTACAATTGCTGTCGATCTCTGTTCTACATGGTCACTGTGATATACTCCATTGTAGCCTTTAGTTTATTGCCTTAACAGTGCCAACACCTCCGTGTACCTTATTGAACTCTACGTGCTGTTCAAACAGTGTCAACATATCTGTGGTTCAGTGCTAGGTCCTCTGCTGTTCTCTATCTATGCCACTTCTTTAAGAAAACTAATAGGCTTCTTTTGATTTCAGTATCATCTCTATATGGATGATACCCAAATGTATCTATCCTCTCCTGATCTCTCCCCATCTGTGTTGTCACGTGTTACTGGCTGTCACTCTGCCATTTCATCTTGGATGTCCTCTAGCCAGCTCAAATTCAGTCTTTCAAAAACAGAGTTAATAATAATCCCAACCACCAACAGAGTTACCTAGCTGACATTTCTATTTCTGTTGACAACATGACCATAATTCTCACCCTGCAACTTCATTGCCTAAGTATATTCCTTGACTCAGAACTATCCTTATTCCTACATCGACTCTATACTCAAATCATGTTTCATACATTTAAAAAACATTCCCAGAATATGCACATATCTTACACATCTTATATCTTAAAAGGGAATAGGTAAGAAAAGTAATGGATTGTCAGAGCACTCCTATCCAATCTAAGTAAACATATATATATTATACAGGGCTAATGCCTTTATTAAATGTATTGTCTTAAAAACATATCAGTACAAATAGTACTAATGCTCTCATTGGTAAAAAGTGAAATATAAAAAAAGAAAGAATAATGTGAGGAAAAATAAAGATGTGTATTACAAATAACCCCGGATTGTGGAACCAGCAGAAAAAGCAGGGCTCTATTATTCAAAAATTGATCCAATCCTTATGTCTCCTATTATCACAAGAAGTGTATTATATAAGATGAAAAATGTATATAATGGGTGATGTAAAAATGGGATGTCATGCATCCATATATTCATAGAGATAAGGACTAGCATATGTATCCATTTCAAAGGGAGAGAAGGAATGGAGAAGCCTATATTACTACAAATAATGTTGCTGTAGGGTATCACTATCTGATGGTTACCCGAAACATATATTAAATATCCCTGTAGCCCTGTATAATATCTATATGTTTACTTAGATTGGATAGGAGTGCTCTGACAATCCATTACTTTTCTTTCCTATTCCCTTTCATGTTACAAATGGAAAGAGCACCCCCTCATTGCAACAGTATATTTTTTCACACAGCAATGAGGTGTATTCTAGCTCTGTGCGGATGATTTCCCTTTCTTTTCTCGCATCTTATATCTTATACAAGACACTGAAAAAAACTCTAATTCATGCACTCATCATCTCCCACATTGACTATTGCAATTCCCACCTTATTTGTGTTCCTTGAATCAGACTCTCATCCCTACAATTTATTTTGCATGCAGCAGCTAGATTGATTTTCCTTGCAAAACTTTCTTTCTCTGCTGAACCACTGTCTCTACATTGGTTGCCTGTTTTTTACTGAATCCAATACAAAATACTTCTACTAACTTACAAGGCCAGCAACAAAACTGCACCAACATATATCTGTTCACTCGTCACAAAAAATCATCTAACTCAACAACTCCGTTTTGTACAAGATCTGCGTCTCTCATCAACTCTCATTAAATGCTCCCATTCCTGTTTACAGAACTTTTTTCGAGCTGCACCCACTCTATGGAATTACTTTCCTCTAGTCTACAAATCTACAAGTGTTCTCTGAAAAACCACTTCTTCAGGCAAGCTTATTATATTCCTCAAACACACTCTTAACCTCACTAAGTTACTCTATTACCACCCTTTATGCAATTCACACAAGACAACAACAACCCTCTAACCCCATGACCAACATTGTTGTGTGACTGGATCTTACAACATTCAAATCATTTTTTACCTTTGCACTCCGGCTTGTCCGAAATGCAATATGTAGACTAAACCTCATGTATCCAAATCCCATTGTCCCATAGACTGTAAGCTTGCGAGCAGGGCCTTCTCACCTCTTCGTATCACCCAGCATTGTTTTATTACTGTGTTTGTCCCCAATTGTAAAGTGCTATGGCTGGCTCTATATAAAGAAGTGTTGATAAAGATGATGATAAATAAATAGGCCCCATAGTTATCTGAGATATTCTGCACAATGATTGATCATTTCATGCACTATTCTTGCTTTGTTGTTTGTCACATTGGCTGACAGGGAGCAGACTCTATATTCAGTGATTTCCTTTTGTGGATGTCATTTATGAAGTGTAAAATGTCTAAGTCACAGCACAAAATCATCTGTGTGCCTCAATTTGTGCAAGCATACCTTAAATTCTGCCGGTTGGAATAGGTTCATGGAGCAAGATGTTGGAGGAAGAGTAGAATCTGTACCCCTTGTCGTCATCACCATTGTGGGAAAACGAGTTATTAATATCACCTCCACCTGTCTGCATCTTGTTTCTCACAAACTGCGGACTGTAAAAAATTCTTTTTCTAGCCCTCTGATTCCCCATATTTCTCAGTCATATTTAGACTTGTATATATTCTATTTTGAAAGTAGTTAAAATATTTGCCAGCATGTTTTGTTATCTTGCAGACTAGTCCATTGTTTCAGCCTAGGCAAAAGGATTATTGTCCACTAGACCTGTATGAATGTTCATCACACCAGGGGGTCTCTTGTTTTTGTTTAGCTGTGGGTATGTGTGTGCTAGCATAGGGAAAATGCCCACAGACAGAGCTCTATGTTTAATTACAGAGGACTGCATTGTGTATTTAAATGTATGTGTGTCTGGATTGTGATCTCTCCTGTTTAAGCAAACTCTGCTGTATAGCCACAGAACAATATCTGTCCCTTAATATCTGTATTTACTGTAAAAAGGTAAATACAGAAAAGGACTAATCAGGCAGGTCCTGATATTGCTGATGAGGTCATTTTTAGGCTTAAAAGAAAGATCCAGAGGACAGCAAATTTTTATTACCAAGTGATCGCTGAAGTCAGGCTGGCGTTGAGATATAGATAGCTGCCCTTGACAGGAAAGAGACAATCGGTCAGTAAGAACTGTCACGGGGTGGATAGAACCCTCAAGAAGGTGTCTCCATTCTGAAAAAGCACACTTAATGGCCAGCAATTCCTTGTTTCCAATATTATAGTTTTTCTCAGCTGATGTCATCTGCCGAGAAAAATAAGAACAAGGATGCAACAGCATCTTCTCAACGACACGTTGAGAAAGAATTGTTCCCACTGAGGAATCAGAGACATCAACTTCGACAATAAAGGGTAATTCAGGATTTGGATGTATCAGGATTGGTGCTGATGTGAAAAGAGTCTTAAGTTGAGTAAAAGCTTCTTGACCATTCAAAAGGAACGCCCTTTTTGATAAGTTTTGTAATAGGAGAAACGATTCCAGAAAAGTTCCTTAAGAATTTACGGTAGAAATTTGCAAAACCAATAAACCGTTGTACTTACTTTTCGTTCTTAGGTATAGGTATTTGATATACAATTGGTTCCTCCGAAGTCTTTCGAGTACAGTACACATATGTTTGTGATGTTCCTCCAGACTATCTGAGAATAAACAAATGTCATCCAGATAGGCAACAACAAATTGGTCTAATAAGTCTCTCAAGACATCATTGATGAAATGCTAAAAAGTTTCAGGGGCCTTACATAGGCCAAAAGGCATGACCAAAGACTCAAAATGTCCATATCTTATTGTGAAGGTGGTTTTACACTCATCCTCGGGTCGGATACGAACAAGATTGTATGCCCCACGTAAATCAAGCTTTCTAAATATCTTTGCCTTCTGTAGCCTCTCCAACAATTCAGGAATTAAGGGGAGTGGATAACGATTCTTGACTGTAATCTTTTTGAGTTTCAAATAATCAATACAGGGGCGCAAGGTAGAATTTTTTTTTTCAACAAAGGATAATGCAGCACCAGCAGGAGAAGTAGAATGGCGAATGAAGCCCTTGTTTAAGTTTTCATCCAGAAATTCCCGGAGGAATTTTAACTCTGGTTCGGACAGAGAATAAAGTCGCCCAAAAGGTATGGATGATCCTGTTAACAGCTCAATGGGACAGTCATAAGGGCGATGAGGAGGTAACAAATCTGCATTCTTTTTTATCACAGACATCTGAAAATTTACTGTATTGTGGAGGCAATTTCAAATCTTTAGAAGGAAGTTCAGTGACCTACTGGTCTACAGATACCACAGTTCTAGCTAGGCAGTTTAGTTTGCAGTGCTCAGAAGGAAACGATAAAGTGCGAGTATCCCAATTGACAGACAAATTATGAGTAGACAGGGGATTACCAGTATTATGGGAAATTTAGGTGAAGCAATCAAATGAAAGTTTATAGCCTCCTGATGCCCTGGTTTGATAGTCATTTGTAGCTGGATTGTTTTGTGAGTCACTGGTCCAGAAGACAAAGAAGATCCATCTACAGTCTCCAAATTTACAGGAGCTTGTTTATTCTTTGATTCAATACAGTTTTCCTGTGCAAAGGTGATATCCATGAAATTGCCACCATCACCCGAGTCAAGCATAGCCAGACTGCAAATTACAAGAGACCCGGATGAAAGCGTTATTGGGAGAATAAAATGTGATTGTTGCAGCAGAGGATATCCTTTTTCATGAGCCAAGGGATTTAGTGATTGCGAGATGGAAAAGGATTTACTTGACTCCTTGGAGTCCATTTGCTTAAAGTCAGTCATAGCGTTGGTCTGGCGAATCTTATTTGGGCAAGTGAAGACATAATATCCTTGATCACCTCAATATAAACAAAGATTCTCATCCCGACGTCTCTGTTTCTCATTAAAACTGAGTGGGTTCCTAATTACATCAATTTGCATTGGTTCGGGTGAGACGTTAGGATTGTCTGATGGTGCGGCTTTGAACACTGTAGGTCCATTAAACTGATGCAAATTACTGCCCACACCAAACGTTCTTAATCTTTAATTTTTCCTCTCACTTAGCCTTTGATCAATCCGAATGCACAGTTGAATAAAATAATCAAGATCATCAGGGGTGTCTAGTAGAGATGGGCGGGCTCAGTTTTTTTGAAACTGAACCCACACGAACTTTGGGGTTCCGAGTACCGAGCCGAGTCGGCTCAGTACTCTTGCGCCTATTTGGATTCCAAAATGAGGCAAAACGTCATTGTGACGTCATCGGATCTCAGATCTCGATTCTCGCGAGTTTTGGAATCAATAAATACCCGTCTCCACTGCGATCTAGCGCTATTTGAGAGAGGGAGAGAGAAGGGTTAGGTCACAGTATAGAGCAGGCAAAGTGATAGAGTAGAAATAGGAGGGTGGTAATTTTTCTGAATTTGCACTACAAAGTGTTTGGGGTCTCATATACACCTTTATAAAAGATCTGAATATTCTGAATGCTGAAATCCTAATATAGCACTGTATTTTTCTGCATTTGCACTACAAAGTGTTTGGGGTCTCATATAAACCCTTATTAAAGAGCTTAATTTTTGAGTGCTGAAATCCTAATATACCAGTCATTGCACTGTATTTTATGAAAAAAAGTGTGACCTTGGCCATAACTCCAACTGATCCTACTATTAACATACAAAGGATGGTGGAGGATTATTTTCAAGAGTTCATTGAAATCAAAATGTCAGACAGTCCCTTTCCATACTGGGAGGAAAAACAAGCCATTTGAAAACCCATGTACAAACTCGCTTTGCAATACCTAAGCTGCCCACCCTTCAGTTTGTACTCAGAAAGAGTTTTCAGCACAGCCGGGAACCTTGTCAGTGATCGACGTAGGAGGTTACTTCCTAAAAATGTGGAAAAGATGATGTTCATCAAAATGAACTACATCTTCCACGAGGAAGGCCTTTACCGGCAAATACATCCAAGTACTGAAACTTCTCTAATGGCGGATTCCAGCGAAGATGAATTAATAGTGTGTGATGATGATGTACACACTGATGAGGGTGAGAATGATGCTGAAGATGATGACATCTTGACAGTGTAGAATTCATTTCACACCACTGTTGGTCTAAAATGCCTCAAGGGCATTGATAGCTGGTTTAGTGGGTGCCCAAACAAACCGAGCACTTCAGCCACAAAAGTGGCAGCCCTTGTCGCTGAAGTGCTTGGTTTGTTAAAGTGTGCATGTCCTTTGTAAGATCCAACATATGGGTGGGTGGGAGGACCCAAGGACAATTCCATCTTGCACCATTAATCTTTCCTGGCACTGATGTGTGTTTCTGCCATTACTCTAACAAGCCCATTGTTAGCTTGTTTAGGGAGGGTCATGTTGGACTTGCACTTCACCCACAAAAGTGGCACTCCTTGTGGATGAACTGCTTGGCTTTATCAATTGTACATGCTACCTCTCCTAACATTTAATGGAAATCACTGGAAATTAGTGTTAGTGAGGTTAATAATAATGTAGGTACAAAATAATAATGAAATTATGTGATTTTACCACAAAAAAATTAATTTAGTAAAAAATTGCTAAACAAAACCAAAACCAAAACACGCAAGGGCGGTTTTGGCAAAACCAAAAGCAAAACAAAATCCGAAGCTAATCCAAATCCAAAAACAAAACCAAAACACGGGAGTCAGTGAGCATCTCTAGTGTCTACTCTGGCCAGTTCATTCTTTACTTGCTCAGAAAGGCCGTGACGGAACTGGCTTTTTTTTACAGAATCATTCCATGTGGTGTCCGCAACCAAGCATCGGAATTCAGCGGTATACTCAGCCACAGAGCTTCTTCCTTGTCGCAGTCTATGAAGTTTAGCTTCAGCGGAGGCACATCGATTAGGATCAACAAAGACTTGCCCCATAGCAGACGTAAAAGATTGCAGATCTTCCAGAATAGCACTGTCTTGCTCACTGTAAGGAGAGACCCAGGCTAGGGTGACGTAACTACACCCACAACATGGGATGACCATGTCCCCTCTGGGTCAGCCCAGCTACCTTGCGGCGGTGCATACTCTTTTGTCCCCATTAGGACTTTTTAACAATGTTGAGATGGCTTAATTGCAAAGAGGCTCTTCTTTTCCTGCAGAAAATTCTACATATTTTACATGTTTAAGACAATTCAATTTTATTGCAGCCCCTTCAAATGAGAATTTTCTCCCAAGGTGTCCCTCATTCCAAAAATAGTTGTGCAACCTTGTGTTACAGGGAAGGCGAGTGGGTAAGAAATGCATTACAGAAGTGAGGGGTGCAAGATGAGGGGCATAGCATGCACCCTATGTACTATGAACACACACCCTATTTGGCATGATCACACCTCCTCTGGCTGAGTTGTGGTGAACACTTCACTCCCTAAAGAAACTCTTTAAAAAAAACTGCATAGCTGCAAAGATGTTCTTTTTTTCCTGTAGCAATCTAAACATATTTCACATTTTTAACCAATTAAAGGTTTATTGTGGTCCTTTGAAATAAATACAATCTTCCAATCTAGAAATAGACCCAAAAAATAATGTGGATCTCTCTTTTAGTGCAAGCATGAATGTTCAGTAAAAGTAATATAGATCGCGAACAACATGCTGACTGTTTATTTTCTATATCATAACACAAGAATACCGTGGGAGTGGAACACTGATCAGTCATGTAAACAATTGGACATAACAATCTAGTTGATGTTGCAGGCATATTTTACAATGCCAGTAATATCATGTTTGAAGTTTAAAGTAGTTAATTAATAATGATCTCTTATTACTTACAACAAGTAAATCCTTATGGTGAAGGCATAAAAATGGTATATTATGCAGAACTGGGTGAATTGCTAAAATAAACTGTATCACACCAATATGTTGTAATTTTGGCAAACAATGGCCCTTTTACTAGCCAGCTGGAGAATCTGTTACCCTCTTTGGCCCAGGTTTCCTCACATAGGTATAACTCTTGATCTATCCTACAGATTTTCAGTTCCATCTCATCACAGCTAGGGCCAGATTAAGTTTTCCTGATTTAAAAGGTCAAATTTTTAATTATCTTGTGCTTATTTGTTGATAACCTCTTTAGCGGTCAGATTTTCCTCACTGGATCAAAAAGCAGCATCAATATCTTTGCACTGCAGATAAACCAGGAAAAAAGCCACACATTTGTAAAATGTACCATACAATTTTTTATGTAAAAATGGGCAAGGAATTCAACCGCTTATCTGTGGAAGAGGCAGCTCGTAATTTTGATCAAAAATGTATTTTTTTCCAGAGAATGTTGTTGGTTGCAACAGATAACATCCAACCTCTTCATAAAATTGTGAGAGACAAATAACCTATGTGTGAAATGCATATGGTGGTTACAAAGGCATTAATGCTGATTTTCAATCCAGTAAGGACTAGCTGATCGCTCCAGAGGTTATCAACAGATAAGCACAAGATAATTCTAAATAAATAGTGGACGATGCTTTTAACCTGATTATCGTTTTGCCCAATTTAAAACACTATAGGTTAGATTTACTAAACTGCGGGTTTGAAAAAGTGGGGATGTTGCCTATAGCAACCAATCAGATTCTAGCTGTCATTTTGTAGAAGGTACTAAATAAATGAAAGCTAGAATCTCATTGGTTGATATAGGCTACATCCCCATCTTTTCAAACCCGCAGCTTAGTAAATCTAGCCCTATGAGTGCTTCTTTTTCTTTGTTTCTAGAATTATGAGAGAGGCCATTAGCCGAAGGAGTTTAAAATCATGTGTTGTGAGCTGATAATGTTACTCACCACTGGGGGTTGTAAGGATGTAGTGTAATCAGCCAATTAGGAAGGAAGTGGGAGTGTCGTGGAAAGAATATATCAAGCAGTGTGAGAAGGAGAGAGCTTCCTGTTTCCTGGATCCGGAGAAGCTGCAGCATCAGGCTTAGTATCTGGCTCCTCTTTATTTGTAGTTTTATCTATTGTGGTTTGTTTTTGCTTTCTCTACCTCTCTCTCTCTTCTCTCCTTTTCGTTTGTCTGCTTCTCCTGTCTGATTTTCCCCCTTTTTCTTTACTTTGTCCTCCTTTCCCCAGCATGGCATCATCCCGCCCTAGAAGGTCCCGCTCCATTCCCGCCAGGTTTGCTGGGTCCCCTCCCCCCCCGTCGTCGCTGGCTGCGACTTTAGCCCCAGCAGTTCCCCCTGGTCCCCCCCCCGTACTGCCCAGTTGCCAGTATGCCCCCCGGGTCCTCCCGGCGGAGGCATTAGCCTGTCCATAAGGGCAGCCGCCCGCCGCCCACGTGATTTAGCCGCCGCGAGTGTGTCTCGCGGGGCGGGGCCGGGTCGCGCACGGAGGTCTAGGGCTCCGGAGCGGGCGGTGAGGCCGCTCGTGTCTGGAGCTGTCCACCGCATTAGGCAGGCTGCCAGAACCCGAGGCAGGGGATCGCCTTCCCCCGTGCCTGGGGTTCCCTCCGTGGCCTCGCCTGCTTTAGCCCCCCCTCCCTCCTCCGTCGGGTCTTCTGACTCTCCCGCCATCCCTCCTGGTCATGGCGCTTGTAGCGTGGTCCTGGGCCAGCCTGCGGTGGAGCAGGGCCAGGGGTCCCCTTATAGAGGCCTGGGGCCCGTTATTGCCCATCCTGTTTGTTCCCCGGGGTCACTAGGTCCGGGGGCGGTTTCAGGGTCCCCCTCCTTGGCTTCTTCTGGGCAACAGTTTCCTGGGTTCCAGCCTCATTCCCTCCATCATCCGTCCCAACTGGCCCCGCCCCCCTTCCTTCTCCCTCTCAACCCCCTTTCCTCCCTGTCCTCCTCCCAGGTCAGGGACCCCCCCCTCCTCCCTCCTCATCCCCCCCCTCCTTTTTTCCATGGACTCCTTGCATCAGGCTGGGGTGGGGATATCATCCAACAGGGCCCCTGGTTTGCTGGGCCCAGCCCCGGTGGGTTTCCCCCTAGGGATGGGGGGTTCTGCCCATCAGCAGTCCCCTTCTGTTTGTTCGGCTCCTAATCGATCAATGGCCCCTGACACAGCCGTGATGTGGCCGTTGCAGCAACATGTCGGCCAGCAACACAGGGTGGAGGGACCCGCCCCCCCTTGGTCATTACCGTACCCCCCTAGAGGTTATGGGTCTGTAGTGGAAGCGGGGAATTTGTGGTCGGCCCCTTATCCAGCCTTAGCGGGTCAGTATGTGCATTCTTATCCTCAACCCTCCTTGTTTAATAGTCCTAGCGTTTCTGGTACGGATTCATTTTCTCTGATTAGACAACAAGGAAGTAGGGATCAAGGGGTTCCCCCTCAAGCGGGTTTCCTAGGTCACCTCATGGTTCCCCCCCGGTGCCTACCCCGGATGGGGTTCCTATTCAACAGTTGCATAACCTGTCTTCCCCACGTGCTAACATGTCTTCTTATCCAGTTTCACAGATGCAGCCATCTTCAGTCGCAGGGCAGACGGGCGTGGACGGAGCAGGGTCGCAGCTCCAACAGGAAGAGGCAGCGGGGACTTCGACAGGGCAGCAAGGGTCGCACCAAGTCGTTTCGGAAGGCGAGGGCGGAGCGAGATTGGATCTGCAGGAGGTGCAGGGAGCGGTCGGTGAGTATGATGGTTCTACTGTAAGCAACACCTACATGTCCAGTTCTAGCATAGCCACCACCAGTGATGAGTCAGCCCCATCTTCTCCCAGGCAGGGTCAGCGCAAGCTCATTAAAATTCTTAACACCCACTTCGGGGGAACTAAGAGGAAGAGCGTAGATCGGCGGGAGGCAGCGTCTCCCACTCCGGCTGGAGGTCCCCTGGTTAGATGTGAAAACACGGCATTGTTGATAGGAGTTAGGCGCAGCATGAGGCACAAGATCAAGAGAGGTCATTATGTTGATATATTTGAACTGACGAAGGTCGCTCAAAAGGAGTTGGCGGCTGCGTGCATGCGAGGGGGAGTCGGGGAGGATGCTTACAGAAACTTTTCGAACTGGCTGACAGGGTACTCCGTTTTCTCAGCTTGTTATTTGGAAACTAGACCTGATGCACTTATAGACGTATGGAAATACCTTCACCTTATTAATGAGATGCATAGTTGTGAACGCCCAGGTACCTGGAGACTGTACGATAAGCTGTTCCGCGAGAAGGTACACGGTCAGCTTTATATGCCCCTGGCTTTTAAGGATGTTGAGATCTGGTTAAGATTAAATAGAGCCCAGGTGTGGGAGGTGAGCATGGGGTACGGTCCCCCTCAGTTAGCCAGGTTTCCGTATGGGGGGAGACGAGGTGCTCCCCAGTCTTCCAAAAACCGTTGCTTCGCCTTTAACAATTCCTCATGCGGGAGGGGGGATTCGTGCCGGTATAGACACGTCTGCACCAATTGTAGAGGTAGTCATCCCCTTAAAGAATGCCCTAGGGGCTCCGTCGGAGTCGGTAGGGGACGGGGAGGGGCGGGGGGTTCTGTCTAAAGCGGACTCCCCCATTATATTCCCTATCCTCTGCAAATGGCTGTCCCTTTACCCAGATGCGGAGCAGGCCTCTTTTCTCAGGGAGGGTTTTCGCCTTGGTTTTCGTCTTCCCATAAATAGTGGGGTGGCGGGTACTGCCGCCAGAAACCTTCGCTCAGCGTATGCACACCCCGACATCCTAGCGGAAAAAGTAGGTAAAGAGATAGGCCTTGGGCGCATGGTGGGTCCTTTTTCATCCCCTCCCATTCAAGACTTAGTCATTTCCCCGGTGGGAATAGTACCTAAGAAGGCCCCAGGAAAATTTAGGTTAATCCAGCATTTATCTTACCCGGCGGGTAAGTCAGTTAATGATGCTATTGACCCCCAAATTAGCTCAGTGGTGTACCAGTCCTTTGATGATGCGTTAGCACTAGTGAGAGAATTTGGCAATGGTGCGCTCATGGCCAAGTTGGACATAGAATCGGCTTTTCGCCTCCTTCCGTTGCATCCAGAGTCCTTTAAATTTATGGGTTTTAGAATTCAGAACCGCTACTATGTGGATCGGTGCCTGCCAATGGGCTGTTCAGTATCGTGCGCATATTTTGAGGCGTTTAGTTCATTTCTCCATTGGTGTATCGGGGCAGGGACGGGACATCGCGGCATTGCGCATTATCTGGATGACTTCTTGTTTATAGGTCCGGCTAATTCCCCTAGTTGTAAGGAAACACTGTATGCTGCGCAAGCATTATTTCGGGTGATGGGGGTGCCAGTAGCTGCAGACAAAACGGAGGGCCCGGCCACATGCCTGAGGTTTTTAGGTATCGAAATTGACACATTGGAAGGTTGTTGTCATTTACCATCTGATAAAGTGGCAAAGTTACAATCCCTGATACGAGAGGTCTTGGCTGTTCCATCTTGTACGTTGCGTAAAGTTCAATCATTGCTAGGTTCTTTCAACTTTGCCTGCCGAGTAATACCCATGGGCCGAGTATTTTGTAGGAAGCTTCAGCTAGCAACGTCAGGCTTGCGTAGTCCCCATTCCCAGGTGCGTTTGTCGACAGAGATCAGGGAAGATCTAGGCATATGGAGTCGTTTTCTAGTGGTTTTTAACGGTGTGAGAGTATGGCCAGCACACGCAGTAGCTAGTACATCGTTGGATTTGCATACAGACGCATCAGGCTCGAAAGGTTTTGGTGCCTTTTTTCAAGGGGAATGGTGCGCGGCACCCTGGCCGGAATCATGGAGATCCGAAGGCCTGGTGCGAAATCTGTTAACGTTAGAGTTGTTTCCCATCGTTGTGGCTTTGGAGCTGTGGGCTGTCCGGTTGCGCGGCAGGAGCGTGGTTTTTTGGTGCGACAACTTAGGTGTGGTGCAGGCTATTAACAAGCAAAGCGCCTCCTCACGTACGGCTATTAATTTGCTCCGTGTCCTGGTGTTGAGGTGTTTAGAGTCTGATATTACCTTTCGGGCACGTCATGTTCCTGGCGTGGACAACCAAATAGCTGATGCTCTTTCCCGCTTTGAATGGCAGCGTTTTAGATCTCTGGCTCCACATGCAAGTTTAACTGGCTTACAGTGTCCTCCTTATGTTTGGCAGATGGTTCGTTAGGGATAAGGTGGCTAGCAGAAGCGTCCCTGGCTCCAGCAACTAGAAAATGTTATCAAGGGGCATGGGAACGTTGGTTGAGTTACTGCGCATCTTGCAACAGCGACACTTCAGGTCAGATTCCCTCCATTACGGGTTTTATGTGGAAGTGTTACAACGAAGGGGTTTCTAGAGCAAAAATGGGGTCCCTTTTGGCTGGTATTTCATTCACGGCTAAGTTGAACAACTCGCAGGATCCCACAAAGTCATTTATCATAACTAAAGCGCTGAAGGGTTGGTCCAGGATTCAGCCTATAACTAGCGACACACGCCGGCCGATTGACGGGCAAATTTTAGCCAGATTGATTGCGGCATTGCGTTATTTAGCTACAGATGACTATGAGGCTTTACTATTCGGGCTGGCTTTTTCAATGGCGTATCACGGAGCCTTTAGGGTTAGTGAGTTGTTAGCCAGATCTAAGAACGACATAGGGGGAGCTTTGTTGTTTAGAAATGTTATTTTACAAACTAATGTGATACGTTGTAAGATAGTCAAGTCCAAAACGGATCAGATAGGCAGAGGTCATTGGTTAGCTATTACGGAGCAGCAGGAAACATCCATATGCCCGGTAAAGCTGGCCAATCAATTCGCTAAAATTCGCCCCCCAGGGGAAGGTTTGTGGTTAAGTCATTCTGACAATACGCCAGTAACTAAATTTCAATTTAGTGCTCTGTTAAAACGGGCCCTTGGTGAGGTTGGCCTTAACCCTGTTGAATATGGCACGCATTCTTTCAGAATAGGGGCGGCCACCGCCGCTGCAGCCAGAGGGGCATCTGTCAATGAGATTCAAGCGCTAGGGAGATGGAAGTCACATGCCTACAAGAAATATATCCGGCCGGATAAATGAGCCTTGTAAGGGCTCTTATATATATGGTCATGTTCTCTCCTTATGTCTCTCATGGTTCTTTATCGCTTTCATCTCTTCTTTTCTCATCTATCACTTGGTGACCCAGGGTTATTGCTGCTCGCTGTGTTAAACGGGGGCATGGAGGGATTTTTCCTCTTGTTTTCCTTGGCAAGGCCTGATTAGTGTGTGTGCCTCCCGGGATTTACAAGGGGTTTTTACCTTCATATGGGTTACCAATTTTCCTCTTCATTTTGTTAAGAGTTAAAAGAATAAAGATAATTTCAGCTTAGCGAGACAAAATAGATAAAAATAAATAAATAAATCAGTCAATAAACGAGACAAAATAGTTAAAATCAATTGCTTCTAGAACTAAAGATAGGATCTTTTTTCCTTTTCCAATATTCGTTTTAGTTGGGGTGGCCCCTCTGGTAGGGAGGGGATACCTCAGCGAAGTGTTAAAATTGAAATAAAAATAAAAATAAAAAAATAATATAGTTCTGTTTCTTAACACGGTTGTTTGGTGGATCATTTCTCAGATACGGTTATGATTGATGAGACTATTCATTCTGTTTTAGGTTTTTCGGTGAAGAAGACAAGGATATGGGTCGTGGGTCATTCATTTATCTTTTGGGCTGCGAAGCACAGGATAGCGGAGAGGTGGTCAGGTTTCACACACCCAGTTGACATCCGCTGGTTGGGTAAAAGGGGCATGGTATGGGCGGCTTTGATTCCCACGTTAGGGGAAGAAATAGAAGTACACGGTACCCCGGATATAGTGGTCATTCATTTGGGAGGTAATGATGTAGGAAAGGGCAAATCCCTTGATTTAATCATTAATATTCGTGAAGATCTCGCACAGATACATGCCCGATGGCCTTCAATGAAGGTTTGTTGGTCCAACATAATACCTCGATTGTCCTGGAGATCATCTATCCCCCCGGCCACATTGATAAAGGTGGTTAAAAAGATAAATGGATACGCAAGGCAGAACATCAGGGGCACGCAGGGGGTTGTCATTAGTCATCCTGGGTTAACGGTAGACAGGAGGCATCTTTTTAGAGCAGATGGGGTTCATTTGTCGCCAGTAGGAACGGTTTTGTTCATAGAGAGGATTTTTTCAGAGCTCAAGGGTTTAGTTTTTTCTTTAGGTGGCGGGCCGCGTGGTCCGTAGGGCACTCGGCTGTGGCAGGAGAGCATGGCAGTCATAAGGTTGTTAAACATACGGTACTTAATGTGTTGGCAATATAGCCTTGGTTCCCTCAATGTTATTAGACTCGTTGGTACTCTTGTAAGGAGTATCAGGTTTTTGCCTAGAAAGGGCTTGACCAGTTTGAGTTCAGAGGGTATTGAGTTAATTTATAGTGTATAGTACCGGCCAATAGTTAAGGTGTTAACCTAGGTTGGTGGAAAGGAGGCGATCTTCCACCGTATTGGTTCATGTTGGTTTTAGATGGCTGCCCTTGCTCTTCGCCACCTCTATAAAGAAAAAGGTCCAAATTGCTTATAGCTTTTGATAGTATTGATAGATAAAATAAAATAAAGATAATTAAAATAAAATAAAATAAACATATAATTTAAATAATAATATGTAATAAAAGGACCTTTTTTATTCCAAACTTAAGTCGGTGTCCGTGTCTTTATTTTATGGTTGTATATGTGGGGATGTTTTAAACAAAGAGGGGAATGCATTTGAAGGGTAATCAACACTATGCATTTTATTATTCACAGCGGGTTGTGAGTCAGAAAAAAAGGAGCTGCTGACAGATCCAATTGAACTTTGTTGATCTAAAAACTGGATTTGGTTAGAGGGATTAGAATATTAAACAAGTTTTTAATTTGCTCAACCATTACACTGACGGATGTAATTCTGGTTAGAGTTATTTAATAAACAGTCCTCATATATGTATGTTTTACTTTGATGCTAATGGTTGCTCCTCATCAGCCATCTTAAAATATGCCAATGTAAAAATTAAAATAAAATAAAAATCTCTTGATGGTCAATGCATAAATGACAAATAATCCTCATTAACAGAGCAATTTGAAAATAACGCTTATTTTTAAAACAACCCCTTCTGGAATGGATACATTAAGAGTGTATTTGCACACCGCCTAACAGAAACTCTAGCTACATTGATTACAGAAAAATATTTTCATAAAAAGGTAGGAATGCTGATGTATCCACAAGGAATATATTCAAAAGGGATATGCTACAATGGAAGCAATGAAGTATTATTGAGGTTAGCATGGTGTCTCTGATTAGTCTATTTATGGTGCATGCTAAACTCTCTAAAAAAAAATATTGGAGCCTGCAGTTTTAGTATTAAACTGTAATATAAAATGGGGGATTATTTTATCATTTTAGTCAATTAAAAAAAACCACATATCAAATGTTACTGTATTGCATTGCAATAAATTATTGAGGGTCATTTTTGAACATAAGTCCCTTTGCCTGCCGTATCTTGCTTGAACTAGTTCTGCACATGTACAGAAACGGACCTTGCAAGAATTAACGCAAATGCGTGCAAGTCATGTCCGAACGCAAATGCGATGTGGTCGATTCAAATCCTGGGTTTCTCTAAAGTACATTTTTTAACCAAATCATTTACACCAGTTACAGGACATGTGTAAGTGGCGGCTGATAATGATGAGTCTATGTATTAAAAACTAACGTATGTGTGCCTCTAGATAGGACAGAATATGTGTATGCAAGGAATAAAGACTATAAACATGCCTTGCATGTACAGCACACATTACAAACATCCTGATTTATGTATTTACTGTATTAATTTATTTTTTATCATTTCTTTTTATTATAGTTAATTTGTTTTAAAAAATTATTTTTTTTTGCATGTGTTCTGACATACGTTTATATTGCACATATTGATGAGCCTCCTACACTCTTCTCTGTCTAAACAGCAGTCTCCCCTTAGCGCAAAGATGTATGACAAAGATATAGAAATCAGTTTAATAGTGACAAATAATGCAGTGATAACATACAATGCAAGGTTGCAACCTAAATGGTCTAACATGCCACAGATAAATAAGCATATAAATGTGGAGATGTCGCTGGTGCCCGAGAAGCGGGCGAAGATGCCTGATGCTGCCGCCGTGTCCCTGGAGGGACAGAAGATGTCCCCAGCTCCTGTGCCCAGCAAGAGGGTGAAGGAGGAAAGAAGTCACTTACCTGTCCAGCGCTCCCGCGGCGGTAAGTATTCGTTCTTCTTTTCAGGTTTTGACAGCGGAGGACGGATGTGCCAATCAGGGCTCATCTCCCTCCGCTGGCCAATCAGCGGCCGGATACGTGAGCCAATCGCGGCTCGCGCCCGGCCATTTAAAAGATTGGCGCGGACGCGAGCCAATAGGCGCTCGCGCCGGCTGATGACGTCGCGCCTATCGACTATATAAGTCGCCTGGCGGCGCCATTTTGCCACAAGAGAGTCGGCGGCGGAGAGAGAAGGACGTCGTGGGACATCCGGAGCGGCGGAAGAAGACAAGCAGCGGAGATCGTCGGCGGGGAGCCCTTGTAAGGGCTGAGAGCGCCCTCGCCAAGCAGCCCTCAACAGCGCCGAACAGGAGAAGAGGCGCTGCCGGCTGGAGGGTCTGGAAGACCCGGAAAAGAAGACAGAAGACGGCGTGGAAAGTTGAGTATCCTGCGCAGAGCAAGTAAGTACACTCAACGTTAAGTCGGGCTCTAGGCCCATGGCCACGGTCGGGCACAAGGCCCGTGGGACAGTAAATTAGGGGCACAAGGCCAAGGGACTTGGGCACTAGTCCCCTATGAGTTAGTAGGCCAGTAGGCCATATTGTTAAAGGGGACAAGCCCCTGTTAGTTAGAGGAGTTAGGGGAGGCTCAGAGCCCCCAGGTACAAGGGCACAAGGCCCTTAGTAAAGGTAGTGGCCTAGAGGCCATAGGAAGGCCACAGGGCCTAAGTAGGGGCTGGTAGCCCGTAGGCTATAAAGGGCACAAGGCCCTAGTAAATAGTCAGGGAGGCCACAGGCCTCAGTAGGCAGGGGCTAGTGTCCCAGGTAGCAGGGCACAAGGCCCTAGTTAGTGGGCTCAGAGCCCTGAGTTAGAGAGGGGGCTGAGGCACATAAAACAGAGCACAAGGCTCTGTGTGTAGCTGGGCAGAGGCCCATGGTGTGTAGGGCCTAAGGCCCTGGTGGTGTGTGGTAGAGGCGTGAGAGCCTCGTGAGTGTAGGCGTGGTCCTGTGTGAGGTGAGCACACGGAGTTAGGATGTACAGTAGAGCGGAGGCTCCTGTGGGTGTTGTTGAAACCAGCTGGTTGTCTAGCAGCGGTGTGCTCTGGTGAGTAGCGTGCAAAGTACTGTATACTGTATTTATTCTGTCTGTGTGGCGAGTATTGTTTGTATTATGGTATTTTGGGGGTGTGCTACATAATTGTGTCCAGGGGCAAGATGTCAGGCCCCCATTAAAGGCTCTTGTTCCCTGTGTTTTCCTGTACTAACCCGTGCTGTGGGGACAAGTTTAGTTACCAGCGTAAATATAGTAAGGGAAGAACACACGTAGTTTTCCCATCACTTAGGTCCCTGGGGTCGCACTGGTTTCCAGAGGGGGTGACTGAGTGTGGCAGTGCAACACAGCTCAATGCAGTTCCAGGGGCGTCCTGTGGTTCAGGTTGGGTGTCCCAGTCCTCAGTTCCATGCTGGTTCCCTGGTGGTTCCGGAGTGGGACACGTGTTCGATACCTGGGTGCAGGCAGTCGGGCGGTTCAGTTTGATTGGCTGTTCCAGGCGGCAGTCTGTACGCAGTTTAGTGTGCTGTTCCAGTGAGCCTCAGTCGTGCCTGGTGCAGCCGGTCCTTAGGATCCGTGGGTGACCCCATAGCAAGAAGGCAGCTTCTTGGTACGACCTGGGTGGGGGGGTTAGGAACCGCCCTCCGGTTTAGTCCGTGAACACCGGCTGGTGTTCCCCGTAGTGGTTAGTGAGTAGTTCCGTTAGTGCACCACACCTAGTTAGTTGTAGCTGTATAGTTTAGTTGCGTTGCCGACCATTAGAGTGTTGTTAGGGTCGGGTCGCTGTCGTAGACAGCTTAGCAATTGTGGGTGCCCATCTTAGTCTCCCTGACAGCGCAGAGGGAGGCTGTGTGTTCCTTGTCATCCGCAGGTGTCGGGGAGGTGCAGGCAGCGCCGGTGCTAGGGTCCTTGGCGCCCTAGGCACAGTGTGAACATCGGCGCCCCGCTGTCAAAATTGGCGCTGCGCTTCCCTCCCCTCAGCTCCCCATGTCTTTCTTTAACTTACCTGCATGAAGCTGCTCCTCTCTGCTCTGTCTTCTCCCCTCCACTCACAGACACTGTCGGGCCGTGATGATGACTTCATCACGGCCTTTCACTGTCAGTGAGCGGAGGGGAGAAGACAGAGCAGAGAGGAGCAGCTTCATGCAGGTAAGATTCATAGCCCCTTCCCTCCTCTCCTCCCTGTGGATTTCCGTTTTAAATGACAATAGTCATTTTTTTTTAATTTCGAGGCGCCCTGCAGAGCCCGGCGCCCTATGCAATTGCCTAACCTTGCCTAATGGGAGCGTAGGGCCTGGGTGCAGGAGAACCGGATCGGAAGTGGGAGTGTCCCGAGGGACGCGGTTGGAGGTGACAAGGGTTGCGGCTGCGGGTCTGCTGGGATCGGGTCGCAGCTGGGATATCGGAAGCGGACTGGAGGTGACCATCGTTTACAAGGTAAGTTCTTTTGTGTTGCGTCTGTCCTGTTTCCCCGCAGGGGCGCTACATAAAGACATAAAAGTCACAATGGCTCAAACCTATGCAGTCAGCAATGATCCTATATAGTTGGACACGGAGGTCCCAGGAAGCTGAATAGGTTAAATGAGTCCCAATATAAAGGTTAGTCCAAACAATACATGGAATGACAGTCTATGAATAAACATACTGGCACTACTTCACACTAAGATGGAAGTTGGCATAATCCAGCTTCCTGGGACCTCCGTGTCCAACTATATAGGATCATTGCTGACTGCATAGGTTTGAGCCATTGTGACTTTTATGTCTTTATATGCTTCTTTATCTGTGGCATGTTAGACCATTAAGGTTGCAACCTTGCATTGTATGCTACCACTGCATTATTTGATTTCTATATCTTTGTCATACATCTGTGCGCTACGGTGAGACTGCTCTCTAATCTATCTATTTAAGGGCTGGAACTACCCTTACCAAACTCTTTTCCCCCCAAGCAGCCTTTTTTCTTTCACAACACTAGGGAGTGCTCATCAAACAACCTACTTCCAGTCTTCTCTGTCTGTCTACATATGGAAATTAACATTTAGGCAACACATATTGAGAACCACTTGTAATTGAAAATGGTTGGAAATATGCTCAAGTTCCGTGTTTATTTTTTAAACGCAAGTTAAGTCTGAAGATGAATCAAGTCCAGTATGTTTCTCAAGGATGCAAGCAAAACAATGCAAAGATTCGTCTCTGAACTAATATTAGTCAGTTACATACTAGTTTGTCAGTCAGTGTCACCGGCACTAGGAGTCTTGCCCAGGATTTCACCAGATGACTGGGCTTACCAGAGTCATGAAGTTCACACAACGGTTCTCTGGTAGCGGGGTGACTAGCGGAACAGATATCACAGCAGATGGAGAGAGAATGCCAGTAAATAGGAAAATCAGTGACTTGCAGCAATCTTTGGTCAATGAATCAGCGACTAGCTGATATAATGGAAAGGCAGATTTGAACACGGAGATCAGGATGGACGTGAGTAGATGCAGGGAGGTGCAGGGAAGTCAGTGGTCTGCGTACAGCAAGTTGTCCCACTGCTTATGGTGAAGAGACTTGTCCAGGTGCAGGTAGGTAGCGGGGAAGTCAGTGGTCTGCGTATAGCAAGTTGTACCACTGCTTATGGTGAGAAGACTTGTTAAGGTGCAGGTAGGTAGCGGGGAAGTCAGTGGTCTGCGTATAGCAAGTTGTACCACAGCTTATGATGAGAAGACTTGTCCAGGTGCAGGTAGGTAGCAGGGAAGTCAGTGGTCTGCGTATAGCAAGTTGTACCACTGCTTAATAAGTGAGGATGTGTACAAGTGTTGATGAGTGGAAGCATACAAAGATAATAGGATGCAGACACTGAGAGCACAGAGGAACTTGATCCCAATAGGTATGCAGCGTATCCAATAAAGTCTATATAACGTTATGTATGGCGCTGCTTGGTAGAGACTTGCTCAGCACAGATATGCAGGCCAATAATGGATAGTCAATCACAGTTATGCATATAACGACTGAGTAGTACGGTTAATTCCAAACAGGTATGCAGCGTAACAATAACAGTCTATAGCAGGTATGGATACCGCTGCTAAGCGTGGAAACTTGTCCTAGCGGATATGCAGAGTAAACGGAGAAAGTCAATAACAGATAGGCATACCGCTATTCAAGTAGAACAGTCTGTCCACAGGGAGATGCAGGAACTGCAGAGACGCTGGACGGCAAAGACAAGTGTAGGAACCACAGGTGAGTAGATCCGGTAATCAGAGTCCAGCTGAGGACACAGGCAGGAAACAGGAGACTGTAGCAGGTATGGAAACCAGCGATGAGAAGCACAGGGAATCCACAGGAACTGAAGACACTAGTAGTACACAGGAGATAGTAGCGGGTATGGAAACCAGCGATGAGTAGATCAGAAATCAGCAGGAAACTGAAGACACTAGTAGAACACAGGGAACACCTTCAGAGACTCACAGGGAATGAGACTCCAAGATCAGGCCATGAGGTAATGCACACAGGTGCCTTAAATAGGGAGTTGCCTGATCAACCAATTTGGATTAAAAGCAACAGTCACAAGAGTTCTTGGGAGCTGCGCATGCGCAGATCATTAGGATGGCGGACGGCCGTGGTTTAGGACAGCTGCCGGCAGGAAGGCTAGGGAGCCACGCACCAGCATAGAGGCACTCACGGTCCGGTGAGTGACAGTCAGTCTGTCAGTTACATACTCATAAGTTAGTCAGTTACACACACGTCATTCAGTCAGTCTCACGTACATCTTTCATTCAGTTACATACATGATAGTTACACCCATGTCAGTCAGTCTCACGCACAACATTCAGTTACACACACGTCAGTCAGTCAGTTAGTTACAACACATTGCTGTCTTTCTTCTCTCTCCCGATCCTCTTCCTTGTATCCCTGCAACCATCGCCTACTCATTTGCTAGTCCATACTTTCCTCTTTTATCCTTCCTCTTCTTACTCCCTTAGTCTTTCACCATGTATGTTTGCTCCTGTGCAATACCCAATCTCATCACGACCCTTATCTCCGTCTTAGATTCAGCCCACCCCCATGCACCAGCAACCCCACCAATGTCATCCATATCTCCCCACTATCCTCTCTCCTTTTCTTCTGTGTTCTCTGCAATTCCAGTTCCATCCACAACATACTGCCCTCTATCTATAACCTCTTCATCTCCAACTCTCTAAATCTTCTTGAGACACAGAAACCTGGCTTTCTTCCACTAATACTGCTCCCCCTGCTGCTCTGTCCTATGTGGGCCTCTCTTTCACCCACTCTGTCAGACCTGATGACCATCCAGCAGTGGGGTGGGCATCCTCCTATCCCCCAAATATACCTTTTGTGACATCTCCCCTGAGACCTCTCTTTCATTCTCCTCCTTTGAAGTCCACCTATCTGTCTCTTCTATCCCATCCTTCTCTGTGTCTCAGTCATCTACCGCCCCCCTGGTCCAACTTCCTAATTTCTTGATAATTTTGCTGGCTGGCTTCCTCATTACCTCTCCTAAGATGTCTCCTCCATCATCCTAGGTGTCTTTAACATCCCCATCGACAAACCTACAGACCATACATCAATCTCTTGCCCTTTCTACCTTCTTTGGCCTCTCACAACGGACCTCTTCCCCATCCACAGTTTCGGTGACTCCCTTGACCTTGTCTTCTCCCATCACTGTATTCTTTCTGAATTCTTAAACTCTCCCTTCCCGCTCTCTGACCACCATCTCCTCTACTTCACTATTTCCTCATCTCTAATGCAATCTTGATGCTCTTGATCCTGCTTTTTTCACCTCTTCACTTGAAAATCTCTTCTTACCTCTATCCACCATGGCCTCCCTCTACAGCCACAACCTCACCCCTGGCTTTTGATTCTACTGCACCCACCTCTTCTGTTCAACTTTGCCACTCTAAACCCAAATCTTGGAATGTCAAATTTGACTGGTTCCTTCAAAAATGCACATGTATCACCGAGCACCACTGGAGAAAATCTCGTTCCTTGGCAGACTTCCTTTATTTCAAGTTCATCCTCTAATCCAACAGTTCTGTCTTGTTCCTTGCTAACCTATCATTCTTCGAGTCTCATCTCTTCAAAGTCCTCCAATGCACCCCCTCCTCCCCGTCCATCCTTCCTTACTATCTCTGACTTTGCCACCTTTTTCACTTCCGAAATTGAGACACAAAATCTCCTCCTCCCATCACTCTTCTGCCACTCCAACCTCCTTCCCCACCAGCCACAACCTCTTGTTGTCCATAAGCCCCACTATTGGTGATGAAGTCCATTCTCTTATATTATCCTCTCCAACCTCAATGTCCCCTCTCACCTCCTTCGGTCCCTCTCCCCACTGCCTGCTTAAACCTTGCTCACCTCTTCACTTCAATCTGTCCCTTTCCACTGGAATCTTCCCCTCATTCTTTAAACATGCTCTTCTTTCACCCATTTTTAGAAAACCCAATTTTGACCACACCCCACTTTCTAACTGCTGCCCCATTTCTCTTCTCCCTTTTGCCTCCAAAATACTTGAGCAGCTTGTCTACAACCCTCTCAGCAGCTTTCCTCTCTGACAACTCCATCCTTGATCCTATCCAATCTGACTTCCGACCCCTCCACTGCACAGAAACTGCCTTGATCAAAGTCACCAATGATCTTCTCTCAGGCAAATCCAGGGTATCATTGCTCCCTGCTTATCCTGTTGGAAGTTTCTGCTGCCTTTCACATCATGGATCACCTTCTCCTACTCCACACCCTTCGCACCATTGGCCAATCGGACACCGTCCATTCGTGGTTCACCTCCTACTTCGCCAATGGCTTCTTCTCTGATTTTGATTCCTCCTCTCCCATTCATCCTTACCGTAGAAGTCCAACAGGGTTCTGTCCTTGGCTCTCTGATTTTTATTGTCTATATATCTCCTCCCTGTGTGAACTGATGACAGTTCCTTCGGCTTCTTGTACCACCTCTATGCAGACAATATTCAACTCTTCCCTTCCATCCTCTCTCGGGTGTCCAGTTGCCTCTCTCCTCCTGGATGTCCTTAAACTTTCTCAAACTTACCAACACTGAACTCATTGTCTTTCCTCCATAAAGAGTTTCCTCCCCTCCCGATCTCTCTATCATTGTTGACAACATCACTCTCTCCTCTGTTCCCCAACTCCGCTGCCTAGTGTCATTCTTGGCTCCTCCCTCTCCTTCGCCTCTCACATTTAATCTCTTGCACAATTCTGTCACTTCCAGTTCTGCAACATTACCATATCAGACCCTTGATCCCTAGGATGCCACCAAAACTCTTATCCACTCACTAATCATTTCTCATCTCGACTACTGCAGCCTCCTCATTACTGGCCTCCACCACTACCATCATGCCCCTCTTTGATCTATACTTAATGCTGCAGTTAGACTTATCTTCCTCTCTAGTTGCTCCACAGCTGCCTCCCCTCTCTTCCAAACCTTACAATGGTTTCTCTTCCTCTACAGAATCCTCTTCAAACTCCTCACCCTCACATACAAGACCCTCTCTAAATCCACTGCTCCCTACATCTCCAATCTCTCTATTCATACTCTCTCCCACCTTTTCTGATCGGCCAATGACCATCACCTTTCCTCCTCTCTGGTATTCACATCTCACTCTCTTATTCAAGATTTCTCCCATGCTGCCCCCACCACTAGAACAATCTCCCTCATTCTATCAACTATCCCTTAGCCTGTATAGCTTGAAACAGTTATTGAAAACCCACCTGTTTAGAAAAGGGTATCAGTCCTCCACTAAACCACTTCACCATGTAATATACCTCACCCTCTCTCATCCTCCATCTCTCCCACTCTTGCTTTTTGCTAACTTACCATGTGTCAAATGTTTGTCTGCCTCTTTCCCTTTAGTTTGTAAGCTCTAGTGAACAAGATCCTCTTCCTACCTGTTCTCATTCCCTATATCTTTTGCTCACCAGCAACACAGTGCACCACCTCCTTGGGCTCTCTGCCCATTGACTTCATCTCTCAATTGTCTTTGTAGCTCATTCAGTGGCTCTAAACCTGTTAGTTGTGCCCAAGCTAATGGGCAAAGGTTTTGCCTGTGCTGAACATACCCCTTGCACCCTAGTAGCTGGGTTGAGAGTTGTAGTGTTATTTATTTACTATAATGTACTGTTACACAATGAACTGTCTTGCCGGCGCTGCAGATCTCATGTGGCGCCCTATAAAGATTAATAATAACAATAATAATAATAATAATATTGATTGCAATGGAACTATACAGAATGTGTATATCATGTGACGAAAATTATTAACGGCACCTAAAAACCATTCTAAAATTTTAAGGCAGGAGGAAAATTACAGGTTTAGGTCTTGCAATTACCGCTACACAGTATATAGTATACAGCAGTGCACTGTGCAGTACATTGTGGTTATGGCACTTTGACATCTATGATAACAGAGAATTCCCTCGTGCAGGATTAGAGTGGGATCTTGACCTATTTCAAGTACATTCTTTTATAAAACAATAACAGAAAAACCCTACTCTCATTTACAGTAATAATAATTTAACATAAACATCCCTAACCCACACTTAACATTATTTCAATAAGTGTGGAAAATAGAATAGATGTAAGAAATGAAACTAAGCATGAGTAGATTAATGTTACATGCACCTTTCCAATGTTTTAGTCTAACTATGCATGTATATCCCAAATAATATTAAAGGATAACAAAAACTTTGTTTGTCCTTAGAAAATAAAGATACATACATGTGACGGGTCTACCATAATTGTATGGGGTGTGGCCGGACCAGGGCCAAGAGCTGACACCATAAGAACGTACCATAACAATATTGAAATTCCAGTTTTTGAGCACCTACACAATATTATATTTAAAGAACAAGAATCCCTTCAAACAAAAATTTGATTTATTTTGTTCTTGTTCTCTTCTTTTTGTTTATTCAATATTTATTTAGGCTATAATTTTTTTTTTTGTAAAATGCAATATGCCTTGCCCAATTATAATGTTTCTCTACTCCAAAAGAGCTTTATATCATATTAGCGGCAAGACTTTTCAGATCTTTTGCAATTTGTGTGATTTAGCACTGCCTACCATGGAGATGTGGAATCTAATGGGATGAAGGTACCCAGGGACTCCCACAAGGAGGTTTGGTCTTAGCTACTTCAGCCAGGCAGGTAGCTGTTCTCCATGGGCACCACGCGAGACTGGTTGGATATGGTATAGGTTTAGAAACCGTACAGTATCCCGAGGACCCTTGTTAGCGGAGAACCTGGAAATGCTGGTTTTCTGAATATGATAGGTGACTGCAGCTGCAGGGTGTCTGGATTGCCAGGTTAAGCTAGGAAACTGGAGACTCTGGTTTTCAAAGTATGAAAAGTGACTGTATATGCAGGGTGGTTGGATTGCCAGGTTAAGCTGGGAAGCTGGACACTCTGGTTTTCCAAGCTTGACAGGTAACTGCAGGGAGCCAACTAATCCTCAACTGAGCAGGCTGAAAGACAAGATGATCTGGCAATTTGGTAGAAGCAAAGGTGGCTTAAATATCTGAGAGAGGCGAGTGGGAGGAACAACTAATCAGCCTATGACTGGGTGACAGAAGAGACAAAAGACGAGTTTGGCGGCTTATCCATGGATGGACATGGTGTCTTGGCACTGGGAGAGGTGGTGGAGACCTCCAGATGAGCATGCTGGACACGGTACATGACACTATTTTTACCTTGTAATTAATGTTTTCTATATGTTTTGCAGTTTTTTATTATTACTATTATAGAATAAGACTTTGACATCTTAGGGATAATAACTAACCACCGTTTCTCAGTTGGCCTGTTATAATGGGTATAAGTATTTTATTAAAATATACTCGATACACTCTAAAATATCCTAAAAAAAGCTAAATATAAAGAAAAATGGAATAAGTAACAATTTTTACATTTATTATATTAGTAAAAGTTACATAGCCATTTCAAAATGTTCCTTTTTATTAGGAGTCCATGCTGTTTACTCAAACAGATCAACATTGATTGAACATCAACTACTTAAATGGTGAGACTGTTCCACTTTGAGACTTCCTTTTGATGAAAGTGCAGGCACGCATTAAGGCAACTGATACAGCTTCTATGAAAGATCGTCTTTTAAGCTTTGTGTATGGGGGAACTAGTAGATTTCAACCCACATAATTGCTTGAACACAGCTGAGAATTTCATTCAAGTTACCTACTTATCATTCTTTATTTATATAAATAAGAATAGACACATTTGCTACATATTTCTTACAATTGACACAAATCCCACAGATCTCATCAAAGCCGATTCCTATGTCATATGAAATAGGACAAGCAAAAGAGATATTGTCTGACTCTTCTCTTATTACTACAAATCTGGAACAAAAGAAATGCTTTACTCAATCTCCGGTGTACATACTTTAAGGGTAATGCAGAACGTTTTTTACAACCCTGTTTGCTTATCTGCTCTCCACTTGGACAGTGGAGAGCTGTGTGGAGGCTGTCAAATGCAAGGAGATGCTGAATCCCAAAGCTTTTAGCCTTTCTATTTAGTTGAAGCACATGTAACTTAATCTTTATTACTATTGGTTGTTCAAGCTTTATATATTTATATCTTTCTACAGCCTGTGCTGGTGATAGCTCTGTCTGACCCAGTGTTTGTTGCTCCTGCAAATCCTACTGAATATTTGTTTGACTCCCTGTGTTTCAAGTTGCCTGTTTCCTGGATTGTCCTTAATCTGCCACCAGCACAGACCTCAATCTGTTCTTCGACCTTGTTTTGGATCTCTGGCAGACCTAACCATAGCCAGTACCGTGACTCTGTCTTCGTTTACAGTCAGCTTCTATCCTGAACCTGTAATCCCTCTGTAGTCTTTGGACCTTGTATCTGCACTGTACACAAGGATCTTCCCCATTTATCATTAGCATGCATTCCTTCCAAAACCACAAATACCCTAAGCCCTAGGTTCCCAAACTGTGTGCCGTGGCTCCCAGGGGTGCCGCATGCTGTCACAGGGGTGCCCTGGACAGGAAGAAGAAAAAAAAAACAAAAAAAAAAAACTTACCAATCCGGCGGTGCCTGGGACCCAGCATCCTCCTCGCTTTTCACTGAATGCCGGGCGTGACGTCATCATGCCCAACATATTCAGTGAGAAGCGGCAGGAGAGAGGATGCTGGGTCCCGGGCGCCACAGGATTGGTAAGTTTTTTTCTTTTTTTTTTCTTTTTTTCCACGGCAGGATACAGAGGGGGCAGAGCGAAGATGCAGAGGAGGCAGAGCGAGGATGCAGAGGGGGCACAGCGCGGATGCAGAGGGGGCAGAGCGAGGATGCAGAGGGGGCACAGCGCGGATGCAGAGGGGGCACAGCGCGGATGCAGAGGGGGCACAGGGAGGGGACGGAGCGTGGATGCAGAGGGGGCAGAGCGTGGATGCAGAGGGGGAAGAGCGTGGATGCAGAGGGGGCAGAGTGTGGATGCAGAGGGGGCAGAGCGCGGATGCAGAGGGGGCGGAGCGAGGGGGCAGAGCGCGGATGCAGAGTGGGCAGAGCGCGGATGCAGAGGGGGCACAGATGTGTGGATGCAGAGGGGGCACAGATGTGTGGATGCAGGGGGCACAGAGTGTGTGGATGCAGGGGGCACAGAGTGTGTGGATGCAGGGGGCACAGAGTGTGTGGATGCAGGGGGCACAGAGTGTGTGGATGCAGGGGGCACAGAGTGTGTGGATGCAGGGGGTACAGAGTGTGTGGATGCAGGGGGTACAGAGTGTGTGGATGCAGGGGGTACAGAGTGTGTGGATGCAGGGGGTACAGAGTGTGTGGATGCAGGGGGCACAGAGTGTGTGGATGCAGGGGGCACAGAGTGTGTGGATGCAGGGGGCACAGAGTGTGTGGATGCAGGGGGCACAGAGTGTGTGGATGCAGGGGGCACAGAGTGTGTGGATGCAGGGGGCACAGAGTGTGTGGATGCAGGGGGCACAGAGTGTGTGGATGCAGGGGGCATATTGTGTGTGGATGCAGAAGGCACAGAGTGTGTGGATGCAGGGGGTACAGAGTGTGTGGATGCAGGGGGCACAGAGTGTGTGGATGCAGGGGGTACAGTGTGTGTGGATGCAGGGGGCATATTGTGTGTGGATGCAGAAGGCACAGAGTGTGTGGATGCAGGGGGCACAGAGTGTGTGGATGCAGGGGGCACAGAGTGTGTGGATGCAGGGGGCACAGAGTGTGTGGATGCAGGGGGCACAGAGTGTGTGGATGCAGGGGGTACAGTGTGTGTGGATGCAGGGGGCATATTGTGTGTGGATGCAGAAGGCACAGAGTGTGTGGATGCAGGGGGCACAGTGTGTGTTAGCTGTAAATTATTCTTTGACAAAAATATAATTGAAAATAATACACATAAATCCAAGGGAAACAAATATTTTTATATATTATTTTTGCATACAACTAAATAAGTATTTCTGTCCTGACCTAAATACTTATTACATTTTTATTAAAACGGGACTGCTCGGTAATTATTTTGGAGGGGTGCCTTGAAAAAATTATGGAGACTCTAAGGGTGCCGCGAACTGCAAACGTTTGGGAACCACTGCCCTAAGCCGATAAGTCCCTACTATTGTGGGTGAAATCCTGGGGGTAACCAAGTATTAATGAACACATAGTGATCTTTAAGAAAAGATGCTGCTAATGGTGAAGACTCTGCAAAAAGTCTCTAGGGGTCTTATCAGCCAACAGCCGACGTACCGCATGTAAGCCCTTTCAGTGTGTGTGTGTGTGTGTGTGTGTGTGTGTGTGTGTGTGGTTCTGGGGTGCATGGGTGGGTAATGCACCTCCTCATCTGGACTTTCTTCTCTGCCCTGGTTAGCTCTTGTGTGTGGGCATAAATTACAAGAGGGTCCCTACTCATGCAGGTGTTAGGACAATAGAGTGTGAACACAGGTGTAGTAAGGCGGTGATGCAGTGCAACCGTTCTCACAAAGTGGGGCACCAGACCATCTCTATTACTAAACAGAACTCTTTATTTACACTCTTCACTCCATCATGATACGTTAGTTGTAAATAATACTAACATAAATATGTATCTCCACACTCGTCTCAAAATATCTCCCACTTCAACAACTCCATTCTGTACCAAATTTGCGTCTCTCATCCACTCTCATTACATGCTCCCATTCCTGTGTACATTACTTTTTTCGAGTTGCACCAACCCTATGGCATTCGCTCCCATGCACAACAAGACTTTCCTCTGGTCTTCAAACCTTCAAGTGTTCTCTGTAAACCCACCTCTTCAGACAAGCTTATAATATTCCTTAATCACCCATTTAACCTCACTAGGTTAACCTATTACCACTCTTCGTCTGTATTACCCAGTATTGTTTTACAACTGTGTTTGTCCCCAATTATAAAGTGCTGTGAAATTTGCTGGTGCTATACAAATAAAGGTTGATGATGATGATACAGCTCCCGTTTCCTGCAGCACAGATCTTATTCAGATAGTAAGAATAGGATTCCATAACAGACATTTTCCATTTCTGTACAAAGCTTAAACAGGTCTCAGGATGTTGTTAGGACCGTTCACAATTTCCTCACTCCTCCTGTGCTAAACTTAGACAGTGAATGTGATCACAAACACTATTCAGTTGCATAATTCAATTTTAACAAAATCACCATTCTTAAGACACTCACTTCCATAAACAATATAACTGTATCAGTGTACACAACAAATAACATACCAGGTCATCTTGGGTACTGTGGTTCCACAAATTCACTTGCATGCAGAGATTGGCTGGGCTGGGGGGTAGGGGGACATCTGCCCCCCAGGCTGGAACCATAGTGGTATAACTTGGGCTGGGCCATCTGCATTTTTTTACCTTTAAAATAGTCTTTTAAGTCAAGTCTTGCCTCCCAGGGCTAAAATTTGCCAACCCTCCCCTGCTTGCACGTCGCTCTCTGCCTGCTGGCATGTTTTTACCCTATTAAAATGCATTTACCCATATCTGGGACATTATATCTGGACATCTTCCGCACTTCTAAAACTTTTCCTCACTGAAGCTCTCTGACATGCTGTGTTCTCTTTCTTTCAATACAGGCCAGCTCAATTTTTCCTCTAGTTGTCAAGGTTACTCACCCATCGTCCATTGGGTTCTAACACATTCTTACTGTGTTCTCTCTGTCCCTCCTGGGATTCACCCACTTACTAGAATTTGCGCAAGCTCTAAAATTCTTTCCATCAGGTGCACTCTCAGCCTTGCTTGGTAGATCTTACACTCTCACTAGTGTCCTCTTGAAAGCTTTTCAATTACTGGGGCTGAAACACCCTTTCTGGTGTCCTCTCTGCCTCTCATGGACACATTAAACACAGCTACGTTGCATCCAGTGGCGGATCCAGGGGGGGGGGGGGGGCGATCGGGGCGATCGCCCCCCCTAGCAGGGGCTTGCTGCCGGTGGCTGCACAATATGTGCAGGTCCGCTCGGAAGTGACAATGTGCTGCCCGGCTGCTCTGATTGTGTTTAAAACACAATCAGAGCAGCCGGGCAGCACATTGTCACTGCCGAGCGGACCTGCACATATTGTGCAGCCGCCGGCAGCCTTGAAGTCAAAAAGGGGACGGGGCCTAAATCACCCCTCCTAAATCGCCCCGGGTAGGATACTTTTCTAGATCCGCCCCTGGTTGCATCTTGCAGAAACCCTCTCCGTAAGGTCTCTTTATATGCTCTCACCTCTGTAGATATGGGGGGCCTGAGTCATTAAGGAGAGCAATGCAATAAAAAGGAGTAAGTTTACTCCTGGACAAACCATGTTACGATGCAAGGGATGCAAACTAGTATATTATTTTGCACATAAGTTAAATACTGGCTGTTTTTCATGTAGCACACATATAATTGATAGCTTTATTTTTACACTGAAATGTAAAGTTGATCTAGGACATGCCCTACCCCAACTATAAATCTGTCACAACATTTTAAATTCACCTCCCCCTCCACTGCAACATGGTTTTGCCCAGGTGCATAGTTACTCCTTTTTTATGCTTTGCTCTCCTTAATGACTCAGGCCCTGGTACTCTATATGGTAGATCCCCAAAGCTGCCACTATAAATTGGTTCCACACTGCTTTGGCTAGGGTCAACCCTTTTTTCTCTAAGGGGCTTTTTTTTACAATTAAGGGACTCCTTTCACTCTTTATATGCAGCCTCACTCTGAGGATTCTCTCTCAATTCTGTCCCATTTCATTCATATTCTCTCAGTCAGGATGTACATTGGGCCATACTTGCCCTCCAGGCACGCCCCTCTCCTGGACATACTTTCTCCTTGCTTTGTCCAGGAGAGGGGCGTGCCTGGAGGGCGTGAGGGGGCGTGTTGTGGCCAATTGCGTAATTTTGGCCCTGCCCCTCGCGCCAAAAATGCAGTTTTGACGCGGGATGCGGGAGATTTGCCAGCTCTCCCGGGAGTCTGTGATACTGACCCGAATTTCGGGAGTCTCCCAGACATTCGAGGAGAGTTGGCAATTATGACATTGGGCCCTTGTAGCAGCAGACCAAAGACCTGTTACAAAACCTCCTCCCCTCCGTCCTTTAGTCATTGGCTATCACACTCTCTCCACATACATCTTCTCAGCTCATTCCAGCCTTTCGTTGCTAGGCAACTGTTCTTGCTGTGTCTCCTCTGGGTCCTAGTGCTGGGGCCACACATTCAGTCACAGGGAGGTGTAAATAACAACGTCATAGGGGGTGCTACATATAAAAGATGATTTATAAGTCCATGGTTAACATATTTTTTAAGTTCACTTTTTGTTATTGGTATATGGATTCAATATGTCTCTTTATGTATAGATTATAAATGTGCACCTAATGTTTCCTTTATAATATTATTTATTGCTTTTATTAATTAAATGAATTCTAAATGGGACACTATTTTTAAAACCATCTTCTCTCTTACATATTGTTTTATTTTTTTGATAACTTGACGTCATCTTATAATATATAAATAATGTAACCTTTTATTTAGTCTTGCATACAGCATTCTTTTCCTTGCAACCAATATAAAAGACATTGGGTTTGACTCATCAACGTACGGAATGTCCGCATTTTGCGGAGAGTACGATAATCATCTCTGTGCATGCGTGAAAAAGGGTGTTACGCTGCATAAACCACCACAATACAAGGCGTAAAGTGTGAATATCCATGGCATACAAGACTACGTGTCTCAAACTCCATCGCACATGCATTTCCGCAGTTGGCTGACCACTTGAGAAAAAGGGGTGGGAATGGGAGGAGAGTGGGCGTGGAGTGGGCGGAAATAAGATATCATTTGAGAAGAGTAGGCGTTATGTATTTGGACCTGAGAAAATTAGGCGTTCCCTCTGTCCATGTAGGGTAAATTGAGAACAATCGTGTCCCAACTCTTTGCTAAAACTTACACCAGCTCAGGCTCATGTTTAAGTCCAAAACAGCAAAAACAATAATAAAACTGCTCAAAATGCATCGTGCGTCTAAAAGATTCACAACTAAATATGTACAACATACATATATATTAAGTTTTACTTAATTTTCACATTGATTTGGATATATATATATATATATATATATATATATAAAACATTAAATATTGGTACATTTATGTAAAAAAGGGCTCTTTTTCTTAGACACCTTTGTACTAAAAGCCACTGTAAAGTGCTTGTTGTGTGCTGATATTTTGGGCCTTTGGTTTAAATCCGGAACTGCCGGAATGCGTCAGCTTAATATAGCGCCCTCTGCTGCTTGCTGTGTCTGGAGTAAAGATGGCTGTCTTTTCTAGGCCTGAGGCCTGTATACTGAATTTTGGTATGCTACACAGATTTCTTACCAGGAATATGTGGGACAACTTTGGCACATATCACAATATTGCATAGAGATTATATATATATATATATATATATATATATACACACACAGATATCTTTCTCTCTCTTTATATATATATATATTGTGGCAATGGGAGTGGTTTGTCACAGGCCTCTAATATTGGAATTAGCTATGGTGCTAACTGTCTGCAGGTAAAAGGCTGCAGACCAAGTTATATACAGGTGTAGCACTGTGCTTAAGTTCAGTAATGTACAGGTCAGAGACATGTGGTAAAGTAAATGTAAAAAGTGATTTACTTGCATGCTTTAACGTGTTTGTATCCACAGAGCTGATAGGGGTGGCTGTGCTGATTAGGCGTTACAGAACACCTGAGGAGCCATCCTTTAAAGACAAGGTGGGAGTGTCGCCTGTCAGTCATCCAAGCCTGTGGGAGGAGACATGTGTATTTAATCCTGAGTTGTGCTATTGTTAGAGGGGACTGATGCTGAACTAGTTGGCCAGTCAGTAGGGAGCTGTACTGTGTCTAGTTAGTGTCTAGGGCCACCAGGAGGTGCAGGCGAAAGGTATTTGCTTGCTGGTTTCATCCTGACCGAAGTTGTGCGTGATGAAAACAATAAATATATATTTGATTTATAAAAGAAGTTTCGTGTTGCTGATGTCTACTGGGTATCCTTGCAACAGAAGGTGACAAAAGTGCCAGGAGAAGGGTGCGGTTTTGTTAATATATATATATATATATATATATATATATATATATATATATATATATATATATATATATATATATATATATATATATATATATATAATGAGAACCCACCTATAGATTCCATTCATCTGTTCTAACTGCCTTCATGTATGCCGGAATGGCTCTCTCATTGCATTCCCCATCCATTCCAGCAGCCGGAATGAATGGGGAATGCACTTAGCACTCCATTCCGGGTGTGGAATGCACTCAGCTATCCATTCTGGCTGCCGGAATGGATGAGGAATGCACTGAGAGCCATTCCGGCAGCCGGAATGGATGGCTGAGTGTATTCCACACCCGGAATGGAGTGCTGAGTGCATGGTTAAAAGTATTAGATATTTTTTAGCTAGCACAAACATTCAACTTGTGCATAAAGATTTCTTTAAAAACTCTTTTGAATCACAACAACCACCGTAATAATTACTTGCAATGTCAAATGGCTGATATGACAGTTGTTGCTTGTGTGTTTGCAAAATAAACCACTAATAATATACCTGTAATAAATCACGATTATATTTCTGCAAATTACACGCATCATTTATGCTATTTTAAGCCAAGCATACTATTACACCAGAGACACTTTTAATATCAACACAAATATGGCAAGGATATTAATGATCCCACAGAGACATTGGGGAGGAGTCGAACTCAGGCTTGCATGGTTGCAAGGTGGATTGGCAAACTGCTACGCCAATGTGCAAGTGGCGAAACCAAGATGTCAATGAAATAGAAGTTGCTGCTCAGCTTTTAATTGTATTCTATCATAAGTTTGTTTCCTTAAAACATTTTAAATGTCAATACTTAGAAATATTATACACAGAAAGCATTGGTACATGCAGAGTGAAAATGTCAGCATGTGGAAATGCATTCATGTATACTAATACTAACAAAAAGTATAATATTACTTGCACTTCCAATAGTTGGTATTTTTCTTTAGTTACTTTGTCCACTTAGGTTTTTTGACTTTCTACTAGAGATGGGCGGGTCCGGTTCCCCGAGAACCGAACCCACCTGAACTTTGCCTATCCGGGTACCGAGCAGAGTAGCTCGGTACTCTCCCACCAGCTCCGAATCCAAATCGAGGCCGAACGTCATTGTGACGTCATCGGGGCTCGGTTCTCGCGATACTTCAAGATTATAAATGCACGCCTCCACAGCAATCCATCGCCATTTGACAGAGGGAGAGAGCAGGGTGTAGTCACAGGCTGATTAGAGCAGGGACAGAGAATCCAATATTCTTCTTACAATTGCTCTAGCAAAAATCGCTAGAGAGGAGGATAGAGGTTTATGTTATTTTTTTTATATTTGGCACTCCACAGTCCTTTTGGGATGTCCCCCATAATTGTGCATAAATATTTCTGGCTGTCAAAAGTCATATCTGTCAGCAGTATCTACCAAATAATTTTTACCACTACAAATGCTTTGCGCTCAGAATGGATTCAAGGCAGTCCACATATGATCAGAATGAGCAGCCAGGTTCTGTCACCAGTCCTGATGTTAGTGTTCCCAGTACGTCATCTGGCCAAGGCGATGTCAAACAACAGAGTGTTTCCAAATCAGTGCAAAAAATAAAAAACAAATTTTTTTTTACTGTATTGAAGCAAAAAAGTGTTACTGAGCAAAAGTTAAGTGTCGATAAAAAAAAAATTGCAAACATGCCATTCTACACACGCAGTGGCAAAGAGAGAATGAGGCCTTCACCTTTGGCTATTAGTGGCAGATCACAAAAAGTTACCCAGCCTACAATTGGTGCACAACTACTGTTCGGCACCAAAGCCGAGCTGCAAGATAACAGTAAAGCATTAGAGGAGAAGGTTTGCGCTGATTCACAAATGACAACAATCCTGTGGAGAGTCCATCCAACAGTGGGATGTCTAATCGTGCGCATTCTGCTGAGTGCCTTAATAGCCCAAGTGTAGCCGGTGATACACAAATTGAGGATGCCACTTTGGAAATAGAAGAGGATGAGGGGGAGATTTATGGAGGTGACGAGGGCGCTAATAAGGATGTTGATGATTATGATGCAGACAGATACCAAATTGCCTTTGTCCATTTCTTTGTATATTCGAATTTCTAGTTCTACAGTCTGTGCAGGCTACTTTTTTTATATTCAACTACAAGTGGAGGGCGGGGGGGCATAGATAGCCACCAAAGTACCGTGGTCCATTTCATTTTACTTTCTAGCTCCACAGTCTGTGCAGGCTGCTTTTTAATATTCAACTACAAGTGTAGGGTGTAATATACACCCAAAGACGAGGGCTACATTGCCAATGATGGAAGAGGTAGACAACCAGGTTTGACTGTATAATTTGCAGACAAGTGTTCGCATTAAGGACGGCCTACCAGGGTTTAAACTTTTTTTCATAATTTATTAGCTTTAGAATTACCTCACTTATCTAAGAAACTGGTTGAGCACTAAATTAGGTTATTTTAGACCAAAAAAAATTTTTTTATTCAAAAATAGCAAAACAAAACCAAACAAAACCAAAACACGCAAGGGCGGTTTTGCAAAACCAAAACACGAAGGTAATCCAGATACAAAAACAAAACCAAAACTCGGGGGTCAGTGACCATCTCTACTTTCTACAATGGATATTTCCTATGTCTTTGCAATCAAGTCATTTGGAACAACTTTTTTTGTTGTAGTTGACCACAATGTTCAACATGCCATATAGCCATATTACACACCAAAACATATACTAAAGCACTCTTATATAAGTGATAGAGTGGAATACATCCACTGAAACATGGAGATATACAAAGTCAAGACAGATACAGGCATCATTTGGGGTTCAAACTAATTACCTTGCTCTTGGCAGCTCATTTTTTTAACCACTAAGATATACATCAGATTGAAACACCCATACCAAACAGCACATGAACTATTTGCAAAATAAAGTGTTCCTGACCATAATTAATTGAACATTTGCACATACCTTCTTAGTAACAGAGAGAAAGGATCATGTTTTGTGGTTTTAAAATACCAACGTCTAGTCTACTGCATATCAGACAAATTTACAATCAGAAATAAACACAAATTTGGTTTAATCAGTTTAAAATGAAAAGAGTTATTCTTAACCAGCATTGCATAGACCCAGCATCAGATATTGTCATCTAATACCTGTTCTATACACCTGCATATAGTTCACTCATTACAATCCCCTATAAAATACTGTCTGATGCACACTTGAAGTTGCTTAGAACTCTATAGTTGGTGTGTTTTGCTGCTCGTGATTTCATTAGTGGGCTTTTATTTGTATTGTGTTATATTTTAGGTTACTCTTTTATAGGCACTTTAAATGTTTGTAAGATGTTTTATGTTACACAATAACAGTGCATCTCTAATTTTAGATCTAATGTGCATTTTAATGTGTTATTTGTCTATTCAATTGTAACCTTTTTTTGGTGGTGTGGTGTTGTGAAGAAGCTTTTCAATCTTCTACCTATTTAAAATATTTTGTGAAATTGCCATGGTGCATGTTTATTCAACAGATCCTCAGCCCTCTGGAAATTGTGGAGCTAGGACACTTCACATTTAACAGGGATTTGCAAGGTAAAAATGCTTTAAAATATGGTTTGTCACACTTCGGGTAATATCTGGCAGTCCCTAAAAACTATTATATTGTGATGAATGTAAAGGCCAGTTTCACTTTTTATAACGAACATATACAAATGTTGGTACCAGATACTTTGGACTGAATCAAAAGTGTACCTTTGAATTCTGCTCAATTGAAATGCTGCTGGAAGCGCTGCCTCTGGGCCTGGTGAGCTTATCAGATGTGCCTTTTATAGCCATAGCAGTTTGAACAATAATGATGAGGATTGTTTGGTTTCAAATAGACCTAACTAAAGGCTTTTCATTTATGTAATAACAGGTCTTAGCTGGAACATGTCTGGCTCACCTGAAAATAATCAGTAATCAAGGTGGATTGGCAATGTCCATTTCATGCTGAAGGAACCACACGTGGAGGTGTGCCTTTTGCAGCTTGTAAGTATCTAGTTATGTTCCTTTTATGTCATTTGTGGACCTGTGTTACAGTTAAGAGAACATATTGTAGATTTGAATGCTTGAAAGTACAGGTGTGTACAAAGAATTCAGTCAAATTGGCCAAAGCGTGTTTGCTTTTTATCTGATATTTGCTATAGAAGGAAGACAGGCATTATGGGTTCCTGTATGATCTACCTTGCAACACCTTTAAGCAATGAGATGAAACCAACATGCATGCGTTTTAAAATTTTAGGTTACAAAGGAGTTGTTGTGTTTTTTTTTTAAAATGTTTCATTTGCTTACTGTAACTGTGTTCCCAAAAATATTATTTTGAATGTTTGAGATATTCAATTATAACTCTCTGCTGCTTTGGACACTGATTAACACCGAATTATCCTACACATTCTTCACTCCATTGTACATCTAGACACAGGTCTCTTCTGGGTCACTTGCTACTTCTCTAATTGCTCCTGTACTATAGCCATCTTTGGCACATTCTCCCTTCCAATATCACTCTCTATTGAGGTCTCACAAGGATTATTTAGTTTACGAATTCAATATTTTAATATTGAACACCAAATGTCACAACGTTTGGGAAGATGTGCCCATTGTGATGGCAGTGGACGAATGTAAGTATCTATTGTGTTCGAAACAATAACATGTAATAGTAAAGTATAGGTGCTGCATACAAATTTGGTGTAAAAAAAAAAGTACATTTGGTGCTCTGGCTTGGGCACATTAGCAATTTTTCAATTTTTAGCTGCCTTTTTTTGTGGGTGTACTTTTCAGGCAAAATCAACACAAACCACACTGCTTAATCAAGCTCTAGGAAAAACCTGCAAGCCCGTATTAGAGTACTGTGTTGAACCTTACAAGACACTTTTTAGGTTACTTTACAGTGGACACCTTCATGTGCACCAAGGCATAAACAAAGTACTTTATTTAACGTATGTGAGCTAATCTTGCTGAAGTAAATGTTTTTTTTACATTCAACAAGCCAAGCTGCTGTGCCTTTTGGAGTTCTGCAGCTTGTCTCGCTACACGTTGAAGTATTTCTCCAAGGCTGATTATGTGTTTCTTGACTTTGCCCAGATTGTCTATTCTTGATGCAAGTAACTTTTGCACACAGACCACTGTCTTATTTGCCATGTTTTCTGCTGCAACTATAGATTCATGTTTGTTAACATTAAATCTGACCATGCAATAGTGTCATCAAACAGTCCCAATCAAGTATCTGCCGATTAATACACTGCTGCTCTTCCTATTGTCATACACAAGAATCCATACATAGGGCTAGATTTACTAAGCTGCGGGTTTGAAAAAGTGGGGATGTTGCCTATAGCAACCAATCAGATTGTAGCTTTCATTTATTTAGTACCTTCTACAAAATGACAGCTAGAATCTGATTGGTTGCTATAGGTATCATCCCCACTTTTTCAAACCCGCAGCTTAGTAAATCTAGCCCATAGTCCTATGGGGCACGTTTAGGCACATGTCTACTTCTCCAATATATTGTAGGCATGAATGGTTTTTTGGCCCTTAGCCACATACAGCCCTTCCCCTGAAATCACACTATATGTAGTGGTTTTTACCTTTTATAACATTAGAGATATTTGTGTCTTTAGTATGTCTGATCTCTTTGGTTGGACGATGTGTTAGGATGTGGTATTGTGCACGTTCAACATGGACTATGAACGTAATTATAGAGATTTGTAAAACACCTCTGTAAAAGTGTGTTCCTTAAATGTTGATAGCATTGGCCACAACACTTCCTAGGCTAGGACCTGTTGAAGTCAACAGACCAAAAATAGACTTACGACACAAACGCAACTTTGTTTGTGTGTCTGTGGCCACGATTCCAAAGTCCACATAATCAAGTCCAAGGTCTTCATGTCAGACACAAGTTCAGCATCTGTTGGCGTCGGTCTCCACATGACTTTGAAATTCCCTTTTGGACAGGTATGTTGCTTCCTACACTATTTATCGTATTGCACACCAACTATTTTGTGTATTGGTCCAGTCATGCAATGTTCCATTGCAGCAACACACATATACACACTTTGAAGCCTAGTAAAATGTGTTTGAAAATACAGGTTGTTAGCTTGCACACACCTGTCATATTGTGTATTTTGTGACCTTCAAAATCTGGGGTACAAGTAGTTTAGTTGTGAACTCAAATGTTCTTGTTGGTTTGGGGTATAAGAATTTAACCATGGTTTGCACTAGCGTTTGTGTCAATGCCTGATTTATCATGTCTAAATGTAAGGTAGCTCAAATACTTTCCATGTGTGACACATAATTACACTCTGAGGCAACAATTTCGTTCTCCTCACACAGTAGAGTGACCATCCTCCAGAATGGCAAGCAGTAAGTACTGAACGCTGGCACACAATCTGTAGGGAGTTGGAAAACCCCACCCCAAACATAGCTTACACCAAGGTGTGTTTATGCAATCAATAAGCAGAGTTTTGTGTGCCTAAATAGCTAACAGGCGCGGAATATGTCATGTCTGCATGGTCATCCTGTGACCTACAGGCACTGTGTGTTTACAAGAAAGCACTACCAAGAGGGCTAATGTTAACTATGCACAACTTGATGTAGAGTCCAAAATTGGCATGCCCTAAATTAAAGACAGATATTCAGATCCAAATGACAGGTAGGCTAAGCACTCCCCAAACAATTGTACAGTTCTCCTTTGAGCAGCCATTACCCTACTACAAATCTATACCCCATTTCAAACACCTTTTCATTACAGAATCGAATCCAAGTTACTGAAAGCCAAACTGACACTATACGGTGTAAGATTTACTTACTATGCCCATGTCCCCCTAGAGTGTCTGCCCTAGCACACATTAACCCTAGTAATTAATTCTGTTTATAGGGGTTGGATTTGATCCTTACATTTGGTCATATACACTGTATGTAATGTATTCATGTTAATATGAGACTTCCTATTGTTCACTTCTGCCAAATGGTTATTTGTATGTGTATTCTCAATAAAACATCAATCAGTGGTATTTCTGGGTAGGGCCATTTTCAAATTTCAATTATCAATGTTTACTGATGTTTGTTAAATCTCATTAAAAATCATCTGTCACATCCATAGGAGGCCAGAACCTGCTCTGTCAAATTTCCAGGAGTGAAGGAAAAGGGCAGGTGTGATTACATAACTGCTTTAATTGAGAGGCCAGGTATACACTTTCTTCCTCATTGCAAAGCATAGAGTTCTCGTCTCATCAGCGCTGGACGCCATCTTTCTTCGCCCCGAGCTACGCCAACCTGTACGTGGGTGACCTCGAGGAGTCCCACGTGTGGGCTGGCGAGTTCGGGGCGGACCTCGTCCTTTATGGCCGATATATAGATGACCTGTTTTTTATATGGCAGGGGGGCGAAACACGGGCACAAGCTTTTGTTGAATATATGAATAAGAACAATTATCATCTGAAATTCACATATAAATATCATAGTACTTAGATGGAGTTTTTGGATTTATTACTGGAGATTACGAATGGAGAGATATGTACCTCCACGTTCTTTAAACCAGTTGATTGTAATAACTATTTACATTTTTCAAGTGCCCATCATTCAAAATGGAGGACTAATATCCCAAAAGGGCAGTTTATACGTTTACGTCGGAACTGCTCAGATGAAGGGGTCTTTCAACAACAAGCCAGAGTTATGTCGATGAATTTTCTCGACCGCGGATATCCTGCACCTTTAATTGACCAAGCACTAGATGAGGTTTCTAAAATAGATAGAACATCGTTGTTAACTTGTAAAAAAGACAAGGCTATATCCGATATGACTGAGAGTGAGCTTTCAGACACACAGAGTAATCAGAGTGTACATAAACCAATGAGAAAAAAGAGCTATAATGCAAGGTCAGAATGGGCTTTTATTTCTAAATATAACAAAGCCTCTTCAAAAATTCAACAAATAATTGGGTCAAACTACTCCATTTTAAAACAGGACCCAGTATTAAAGCTACTCCTGCCTAAAACACCCATGGTAGTTTTCAAAAAAGCTAGTAACTTGAAAAACTTACTAGCTCCAAGTTTTTTAAAACAAGATAAGAAACCACAGAAAAACCTCAATCCAAAAGATGAAACAGTTTGTGTAACACAACTAGATAGAATAGATAAGAATTGGATCCCCTCGATTCCAGATGGGACCTTTAGATGTGGAGGTCAACGATGTATTACATGTAAACACATCTGTAATAGAACCTTCCATGTAGAATCGAAAGAAGATGGAAGGCAAATAAATGTACGGGGTTTTATCAACTGTAATTCCGTCTTTGTTATTTATCTGTTGAAATTCCAGTTGCAATTTGTATTATGTCGGACGGACCACGCGAAAACTCAAAATAAGATTCAATGAGCATAGAAGGAACGTTATGAAGGGTCTTAAGACGCATAGTGTATCAAGACATTTCTGGGAGAAACATGATTGTAATCCAGAACATTTGTCCATTATAGGCCTAGAAGCTATTAAACCAACCCCTAGAGGGGGAGATAGGTTCAGAATACTATGCAAACAGGAGGCATATTGAATATATCTCCTAAACACACTGTCTCCAATGGGCCTAAATGAATCGATTGAGTTAAATCAAATAGTATAGGAATATTATGTAAGAACTTCTACATTATGCTTTTTCATATTCTTTCTCTTTTTCCCTTTATCAGCAAAGCCTTAAATGATCTAAGTTGATGGTATCTATCAATATATCTATATAGTTTAACAATTCAGCTACATGACCTTATCTGATTATGAAGTTGATGTTATCTAGCAATATAGCTCATTTATACAGCGATACGATCATATTTTGATTGATATCAATGATCATTACTCTTGTATAATCATGTTGCTAATACTGCCTATATTTTCCTATATATTTTTGCGTTTTATGTGAAGAAATTTTCACTCTAGAGATGATTAATATAATATCAACAAATTAACTTACTTGGATCCAATGGTTAAATGACTATAGTGAAGCATAAAAGAATCCACTTGAATCTCTAAGGAATGGCTTTATAGTAGAACTGCTGCCCTATGGGGTAGATGTGGCCTCAAGCCATTTTGACAGCTGACAATTTCTATTGGGTGTATTCGATATGGTTTATAAAGGAGAACTGTATCTACTATATATAGAGTTGATAATCCTAATATGGTATATTAAAGTACAATCTAGTATTAGTTCATATACTGCATAGGGTTAATTGGGTTCGCTTAATATCTACAATTCTGTCCTGAATGTATATATGGGGTTAATAATAATAATAAAAAAGGCTCAAAATGTTTTTTCTATGTCAAGACAAAATGAGAATTTATAAAGCGGAGAACTTTATGCTACCATCAGCTACGACACATAAGTGTCCCTATAGAGCTATATATATGTTTAAATATGATCTGTTTTGACACATGATGTTATGCTAATAAATATAAGATACTGTGTAGCATTGAGTACATAATATTGTAGCATTTAGCTGTCTAGGAGCTTTCACTGCGTGACAGTGTTTTTTCTCCATACAGCGGACTGGTGTTTTGCAATGTGATTGATGTGATCCTGATTAAAGTCAGGTGTATACAATTTAATTCATTAGGTAGATATATAAGATGTGTTTAATGAATGAGACACTATCTCTGAGGAAGTTGTACTATACAACGAAACGCGTAAGTCGTGTGTTCTCGCTACTTGGAGTTATTCTCAGGCATAATTGATTGTATACTGGAAGCTGCTTTATCTACAAACCGGAATTATACGGAGGTGTCTTATCCACATTACTAATCTTTGGAGACTGGAGGTTTACCCTCCCAATAAGAAAATCCTGAATTCAATTCATTCGCAACACTGGCCGTTTTGACTATACGGAAATTACCAACCCTCTAAGCTTGAAGGGAACTAAGTTTCCATGACCCGTTTTGGAGGAAATCTATTATTGGCACTCTGATTATACAGGCGGGAGATAGAGGAATCCGGAGCGAGTGTGCCGGCTGAGATCTTCACGCTTGGGTAAGCAATTGCCCTCATACGGGCTATATACCACCTATATGAACATATATGTTCTCACACGAAGGAGGCCAATGTGAATGCTAATCCAATTCACCATCATAGACGGACTTTATTTTGCTTAGTCGGTCTAAGTGGGTTATTACCCAAACTGTGACTATTCAACCGATGGCATTTATCCATCTGGATTATTCCTATTGCAATTGAATACACATCCATTGTGTACAGACTCACCGTATTCTGGATATTGATTTAAATCCGCTACATAGTATGCTATATACAGTAAGCTTCCAGTAACATGTTCCAAATGGAAACAGATACCGTTTAATGTGGACTTAATATTTATACTTTAATATAGGTGCACCTATTATCGTTACTCACTAAGATAGGGTTCTGTTGGTTATATATGCATTCTGAGAATTATCCATATTTTAAATCTCATTATTGATGATAATGTTTTAATAAATTGTTTTATATCAATCACATCGCATTTCCAGTTTTTATAGAGGATCTAATACTCCACTGCAATTTGTTTTTTATTTTTTTTTGGTATATGGTTCAGAATATGTTCACCCAAATCACCTGACATGGTCTACTACTACATATCCATCTTCCTCCACACTAGAAAGGTTATTCCCCTTCCATTGCACCCAACCTGCTTTGACTTCTGTCTCCTAAATTTGGCTGTTGAACACTTAATTTCCTAAATGATTTATTGAGAAACTTCAGAACATTAATGCAGGTTTTTGAATCAAGCTCTCCAACTCTTGACCCCAGTGCTGTAACTTGCTGATCTTAGCTTAAAAAACATTTGAAGATTATAGTGGCTGATGTGTTTTTATTATTGCCAAAGCATTTGAAAGTCAGCTTGGAAAACCAAGTCCTTAGCTAATTTTCAGAGATTTTGAAGGTCCCATAAGCAGGGCTAACAAACAACACGGTCCCTAAGGAACCTCCTCGGCGCTTGTAGTCTCACAATTAACCCTAAATATAGGAATATTTTTTCGGGTAACCCTGCGGCTTGGACCACGGTTCATCAGACCGTGTCACAGAATAAACATAAAAAACAGCATATGTCCAGCGCTGGGAAACAATCCCTCTATTTCTATATAGCAAAACGTTTCTTGATAAACTTCAAAGATATATGCAATTTGATAAAAAACACACATTTATTAGAACCATAGATTCCTATATTAAAATAAACATACCTGAAATACATACAAGTTTATACAATGATGTATAGTGAGCACATTGATTCAATATGAGGCTAAGGTGTATTTATAATGTATAAACCTCCATATAAATCATGGAACGTAAAATCCAGATAATTAGTATACAACTAAACAGGACTCCATGGATCATGGATATTCTAGATTTCCATAATTGAAAAAACAATTTTCCGGAGTACTTTCAAAAGTGCATGCATGCATAAAAAAGAGAAAAAGAAGAGAAATAAAATCCGGACATAGAATAAATGGTCTTGTCAGACACACGTTGAGAATAATAGTATTAGTAAGTTCCAGAGTAATGGATTAATCATATGTTCGTAATAAACAATTGGTCTCCAGCTAAGTGAAACAAGTATTACAATGATGTAAAGTTCCGTTGGTTCCACATATACTTAGTATGATTAATGAAATCCTTCTTTTAACATATACGGAAATTGCGTGGCATCAGATATTTTAAAAAATATATAATATGCTGGAATCGCTCTTACCACATCCTATAGCTCTCAAAGGAGGGTAAATGGAGAACGTAATTTCAATGTTTTGCGATCGTCCCCGGACCTTCCAAACCTCTGATGGTATTTCCGTGAGGGGAATGCAGTGTATATTCTGACCTCCAGGAAACCATATGATGAATTGTTTGTTCCGCTTCAGTCAGAATACAATTGAATTTATCAGGGCATATATTTACCAGTGTAATCTTATACTCCACACAGCGCTGTGTATAAAAACGAATAGAAACAGGTGAGAGGAAAATCCTTAGCTGACGCGTTTCGTCCCACAAGTAGCGGAACTTTCTCAAAGCTAATACCCCGATATTCTCCACTCTTATAGTGCACATGGGCGTGGTTATCTTCCAGGTGATGCTCACCTTAGAGTACACTTCTTCTTTTTCAATTTCCCCATTCCTTTTCAAGGGACAAAGGCATATTGAATATATATCAAAGCATATATATATATTTTATTGTTTTTATTTTATATCTATATTTATTATTATTTATTATTATTAATATTTATTTATAAGGCGCCACAAGGCATCCGCAGCGCCGTACAGAGACAAACAAAATCACAATACAATGGGAGACAGCACAGTACAGTAAACACAGCAACTCAGTACGCTCAATGCACAGCTAGAGAGGGCGGGGAAGGGGGAGGGAGGATCCGCAAACGACGGGGCCCAAGAAGGGTCCTTCCTAGGGACCTATTTATAAGGTCCTCCCATTCTTCACTTATCCCGTTTTTTCCTCCAATATATAAAAGAAGAAAAATAAGGGAAAACGGATTGTAGTCTTCCAGGTGGGAACGATCGTAAGTATCTCTAAAAGGGCAGATGATGTCTTCCAATGTGTTATAAGGGTTCTTTCTATCTCCCACTAGTTCTTTCAGTAGAGGATGACAACATTCTTCATAGAGTCAATTTGTTCATAAAAGTTCATAGATTCCATGTTCACCCTGACCTGGACTTAATGTTCATATTTTAAACATTACTCATATTTTCTTCTCATGTCATATGTAGTACTCCTAATTATTTATACTCATAAATTTTCTCATATAATTCAATTTCTCATTGGGTCTGCTTTTATACAGTCCCAAATATTTAAATATAATAACTCAAGACAGACGCATCTCTTACAAGCAATGCACATGATGTTTCATATAGAATAGATATCTGAAATATCCACTCAGTGCTCCCAAAGATGTTTACATACTTATATCACCTTTAATATATGCACTAATTTGTATCACAAAAATCTAGAGCCTCATTTAACCCATTTGGGCAAAGAGTCCCTAATTTAAAGATCCACGAGGATTCGCATAAACAAATCCTTTTGAACCTATCTCCTCGTCTCACAGTAAAGGATACATGTTCCAAGCCTACAATCTTAAGGCATTCTGGATTTTTTTCATGGACTTCAGAAAAATGTCTTGAAACACTGTGAGTTAACAGACCATTCAAAATGTTCCGCCTATGCACGCGGAACCTTGTTTTAAGAGGGGCTGTCAAGAGGAATTCAGGGCCCCGGTACAACAAATTAGTGGGGCCCGCTTAGAGTCGAGTATAGTAAAACAAATAGGCGGCGCAAATTTTTTTGGGATATGTGGTCATGCATTTTGGGGCGTGGCAAATGCGCCATTGGGGCGTGGCTAACACATCAAAATCAATAGGCTGTTTTTTCACCCCTCTATGACAGGCCCCCCTCCCTCATTTTTTAACCACTCTATGACAGCCCCCCCCCTGTTTTCCTCCCTTTACTTACCTTTTCCTTTTCTTTCTTGGTCCTCTCTGCTGCTCTGTGTTCCATTGCTCCAGACTGACTGAATGCTGGGCGTGACACGGTGACATCACACCCAGCATTCAGACAGTCTGAATCGAGCACAGAGCAGCAGAGAGGAGGGGCGCCGCAATCACATGAGTATGAATATTTTATCTATTTTTTTTTACTACCCTGCCACTCCCACCAACGACGGAGACCCCCCCCCTGCCGCCCAAAAAAAAAAAAAAGAAAGAAAGAAAAACCAACCAAAAATTTGTTTTGGGGAAAAAAAAAAAAAGTCGGCGGCCGGGCCCCCTGGCATGCCCGCCCTCCCCCCCCCCCCCCCCCACTCTCGGCGGCCCTGCCCATAAGGTGCAAACATATTACCTACTGGACTATATATACCTCATCAGTCATTCATTAACTGGCTATTTCCAATGTGAGGGAGTCCCATCAAAGGTCAATTTCAAAAGTATTCTCGTAATCCACAGTATTTGATATCCCTCCAGTAATTCAGTGGTGCTGTACAGAGAACTCATTCACATCAGTACCTGCCCCATTGGAGCTTACAGACTAAAATTCCCTAACATATCCACACAGACTACTGGCAATCTTTAAAAACAGCAAATTAACTGCCCAGTAGTATGTTTTGCGAGTGCTGTAGTCAACACATGCAACTATGGAGCGAACATGCAAATTCCACACAGATAAGGCCATGGTCAGGACTAGAACTTCTGACCCCAGTGCTGTGAGACTGAAGTGCTAACCACTAGGCCACTGAGATATTCCGCATCCCTACATCAAAAACAATAATTGGTTACAGGTCATGTGAAGTGGTTTGTGTCTATCATGTTTATATTTATTTTGTAGTTATTAATATTTGTCTGTGCTGGCAATGAGAAGTTTATTTATATTGTTTGATCACATAATTATCGTACTATCATATATTAAGCTGGTGAATCTTTGAACAATATCCTGTTAATTTTTGGCTTGTTTCAAACAGACCAGGCACGTTGGGAACAGCGACAACGCTGGCAGCCGGTGGTGGAGGATGATGAGGAGGAGCAGCTGCAGCAACAGCAGGTGCCAGTCCGGGCAGAGGGGAATGGCGACGCCTACTGGTCTACACTGTATAAGTAGATTTTTTTTTTTTTTATTTTATTTTTTATGCAAATAGTTTTATTAGACTGTAAATATTTTTGATTTTTTGAAGAGTTTAATACTAATAAGTTAGAAAAACGGATTCATTGGTGTGTGTCTTTATTAATATATTCGAATTACACAACATGTGGGTCTAAGGACAAAAGAGAATGTATATAATAATCCAAAAAGAGTAACATTTAAGGAAGATGGTTTGTTTAAAACTTCATCATTTCTATAGCAGAAAAGGTTTGCATTTGCTCATTGCATGTCAGCAAAAAAGCAACATGTGCCCTTCACCAACAATCCACCCCTCCAAGAGGTAGGCCATCTGAGCCCTGTGAGCAAGTTTCATTCAAAAAGGTATATGGCAAATGCCACAGCTAATTAACTGGTTCCCCAAATCATGTGCCATTGTAGTGGTAGTCCAAGGTTAACTTCAAGTGTCAGAGCAAAGCAAGTCACACATTGAAGAGAACATCCAAACTGTACATAGATGAGTCCATGTTTGGAAATTGAACTCATGCCCTCAGTGCTGTAAGGCAGAAGTGCAACCGATGCAAAGCACCATGCTACCCAACTGTGGTGAGCGTTCTGTTTGGATAAAGCGGAGTATATCACATAACGTGTAAGCCATCAATTCAGATGAAACTAGGTTTCCAGGCAATGTTGCATTTAACTCCAAGGAGCCTGTCCCCTCAAAACCACCCACCCTCTTAGTCCATTCCTAGTAGGGATGTGCACCGGCGACTTTTGAGGTCTCTTGTTTTGGATCCGGATTTTTGCAATGTTTTGGGTTCAGATTTGTTTTGCAAATCACCTGCCGAAAGGTTTTGGTTCGGATCTAAGGTTTTGGATTCGGATTTTTTTTGAAAAAAAAATAAAAAGTGTAAAAATCAAGTTTTTGGGCTTATTTTCACTCCTACGCTATTATTAACCTCAATAACATTCAATAACAATCATTTCCACTAATTTAAAGGCTATTCTGAACACCTAACACCTCACAATATTTTTTTTTTTAGTACAAAACGTTGCAACGAGGTATCTTTCTGGACTGCGTAGAGGAGTGTTCCCCACAATATAATTAAAAACCCATCAACTGGTCTGAATTACACCCAAAAATAGTATCTGGACTGCGTAGAGTAGTGGGCACTGGGCACCACAATAAAATATATAGAAAACCTTCAACAGGTCTGAATTACACCCAAAAATAGTATCTGGACTGCGTAGAGTAGTGGGCACTGGCCACCACAATATAATATATAAAAAACCTTCAACAGGTCTGCATTACACTGCACATATGGCTGCTCCTCCATCCTCTCCATCATATACATGTTGGAGTTTCAGCGTGTGAAAACCTCTTGTTTTTGATAATGTCAGTGCATTTTGAATATTTTTCAATTTGCCCCACAACACTGAATGTACTTTATGATACGCATCTATCTTTCTTGACTGCGTAGTGTGGTGGCCCCGGTGCACAATTTGGTACTGAGGCCACAATATAATTAAAAAACCCTCCACGGGTCAGAATTCCACCAAAAAAGGGTATGGACTGCATAGTGTGGTGTGCCCGGAACACAATTTTTTACAGCGCCAACAATATAATTAAAAAATTGGGCATCAACTGTCACCGTTGTTTAATATCTGATACACCTAAATATGGACTGCACAGTGGAGTGGCCCCGGTAGTAAATTTGGTGCCGGGGCCACAATACCTCCTCCAACTTCCAAGTGTAGTGTTTATAAAGACAGACAGCGTCAAAGTGTTATTTGTTGACTTTCTTAACCCTAAAATTGTCCCTGTTGCAAATATTCGTGCAATGGAGAGTTACTTTTTCATTGAAAGACTCAAGCTTTCAAGTGTAGTGTTTATAAAATATAAACAACAATACAGTAGTTTTAGAGCACGTCAATACCTCTTGTTTTAAATTATGACAGGGCATTTTACTTTTGGTTTAATTTCTTGAATTTGTTTAAATTTGGTTTTACTTTTTAAACATGGCAAACGACTGTTGATTGGTCATATAATGCAAAAAAAAAAGTTCCAAGATGGAATTGTCCTTGGGCCCTCACACCCACCCTTATGTTGTTGAAATAGGACATGCACACTTTAACAAACCAATCATTTCAGTGACAGGGCCTACCAAACAACTTTGGCTGAAATGATTGATTTGTTTGGGCCCCCACACCAAAAAAGCTATTCATCCCTCCCTGTACAGACTAAACAGGCTCTACTGAGGCAAGATGTCGTCCTCATCCTCAACCTCTGATTCCTCTCCCCCTACAGTGTGTACTTCCTCCTCATCACACATTATCAATTCGTCCCCGCTGGACTCCACAACCACAGGTCCCTCTGTACTATCTGGAGGGCAGTGCTGTACTTCATTGAGGAATTGATTATTCATTTTTATAAACATCATTTTTTCAACGTTATGAGGAAGCAACCTCCTTCGCCGCTCACTGACCAGGTTCCCCGCTGCACTAAAAACTCTTTCCGAGTACACACTGGAGGGGGGACAACTCGGGTAAAATAGAGCCAGTTTGTACAGGGGCTTCCAAACTGCCTTTTTTTCCTGCCAGTAACAATATGGACTGTCTGACATGTCTACTTAGATGGTGTCAGCAAAGTAATCCTCCACAATTTTTTCAATTGTGACAGCATCCAATGCAGCGAGAGTAGACATGTCTGCAATGGTTGGCAGGTCCTTCAGTCTGGACCAGATGTTATCAGCATCCCCGCCAGCGCCTCTTTTAGAAAAACTGAGCTTTTTCCTCGCAGCCATAGATGTGGAAGAAAATGAGGGTGGAGCTTTTGGCATGTCACGGTCCTCTTCAGAGGACAATCTCCCGACCAGCAGGTCTTTGCATCGCTGTAGACTTGTGTCCGCCGGAAACAGAGACACAACATACGCTTTAAACCGAGGATCGAGCATGGTGGCCAGAATGTATTCCTCTGACTTTAAAAGAGTGACCACCCTCGGATCCTGGCAAAGCGTACGAAGGGCTACATCCACAAGAGCTACATGCTTGGTGTAATCGCAATGGCTTACCAGCTCCTCCCTCACTTTCTCCAGCTGCTTCTGCAACAGCCTGATCAGGGGAATCACCTGACTCAAGCTGGCAGTGTCGGAACTGACTTCTCGTGTGGCAAGTTCAAATGGCTGCAGAACCTTGCGCAACACGGAAATCAGTCTCCACTGCGCTTGACTCAGGCGCATCCCCACTCCTTTGCCTATGTCGTAGGTGGCTGTGTAGGCCTGAATGGCCTTTTGATGCTCCTCCATCCTCTGCAGCATATAGAGGGTGGAGTTCCAGTGCATCACAACCTCTTGTTTGAGGTGATGGCAGGGCAGGTTCATGCTATTTTGATGTGCCTCTAGTCTGCGGTAGTCACTGGCTGAATGCCGAAAGTGTCCAGCAATTTTGTGCGCCACCGCAAGCATCTCCTGCACACCCCTGTCACTCTTGAGGTAATGCTGCACCACCAAATTAATGGTGTGGGCAAAACATGGGACGTGCTGGAAATTGCCCATATTTAGTGCCCGCACAATGTTACTGGCATTGTCTGACACCACAAATCCCCATGAGAGTCTAAGTGGGGTAAGCCACTGTGAGATCATTTCCCTCAGTTTCTCTAATATGTTGTCAGCGTTGTGCCTCTTATTAAAGCCTGTAATACACAATGTTGCCTGCCTTTGCACGAGCAGCCATTTTGTAGATGCTGCTACTGATGCAGCTGTTGCTGCGGAAGGGGATGCATCTACCCAGTGGGCTGTCACAGTCATATAGTCCTTCGTTTGCCCAGAACCACTTGTCCACATGTCCGTGGTTAAGTGGACAGTGGGTACAACCGCATTTTTTAGAGCACTGAGGACACTTGATCGTACTTCTCTGTACATTTTTGGTATCGCCTGCCTAATGGAATCTCGACGGGATTTGCTACCGGGGACACAATACCTCCATCAACCCTCTAAATCCCACTCCACTGATGGCGGACACCGGGCGCACATCTAACACCAACATTGCAGTTACAGCCGCAGTTATACGCTTTGCAATAGGGTGACTACTATCGTATTTTGTGGTCATGGCAAACGACTGTTGGACGGTCAATTGTTTTGTGAAAGACTTAGCGGTCTTACGACTTCCGCTCTGGGAAGATGACCGACTAACAGCAGCAACAGCAGCAGTGGCAGTAGTAGACGTACCGCTGCAGGATTCCTCGGATAAATCCCGTATTGAGGATGACTCAGTCTGGCTGCTGACTTGGGCTGCAGGACTGAATCTGATGGAGATCGTGAAGGAAGTTGACGAGGAGGGTGTTGCTGGTGTGTATCCAACTGGACCACGGGATTTAGGTGTCCCTATACCGATGAGGGTCCTAGCCCCAGTTCCTGAACTAACCACTGAACTATGAAGGTTATTCAGGTGACGTATAAGGGAGGATGTACCTAGGTGGGCAAGATCCTTACCCCTGCTTATTTGAGCTTTACATAAGCTACATATAGCCATATATTGGTTGTCTGGATTTGGATAAAAATAACTCCAGACCGAAGAGGTGCATTTTTTGGTCTTCTGACCAGGCATGACGATGGGCTTTTTCATCCCATGGACATCAGCTGTTTCCCCCTCTGGTGCCTCATTTTCAATAACCACATCACCATCCTCATCATCAAGTTCCTCCACAGCACCAGCTACATCATCAATAGCCTCCTCCCGAGCCACCTCTTCCCGTACAGTGATGGGAAGGTCAGGCTTGACAACCACCAACACCCTTGGACTCGCTTTGGGGATTTGTGATAATTTCTCTTTAGAAGGCAGAGTTGTTTGCTGTTTTGTTGCTGACAGCATAACTCTCTTCAATTTTTTGTAGGGGGGGGAGGAGGAGGAGGGCTAAGATCCATGGGTGAAGCTGAACCACTAGTCATGAACACTGGCCAGGGCCTAAGCCGTTCCTTGCCACTCCGTGTTGTAAATGGCATATTGGCAACTTTACGTTTCTCCGCAGATGATTTTAAGTTTCTCTTTTTGCTACTTTTTCTTAACTTGGGCTTTTTGGTACTACGAGATTGGACATCGGGCTTGGAAGACGACGTTGATGGCATTTCATCGTCTATGTCATGACTAGTGGCAGCAGCTTCAGCATTAGGAGGAAGTGGGTCTTGATCTTTCCCTACTTTATCCTCCAAATTTTTGGTCTCCATTATATGTAGCACAAGATACTGCAGAATGTGTGAACTTGGTAATATTGCAGTACCAATGGACTTATACTGCTGGATTGGTTTTGCAAATTTGGTTATAATTATTTTTTTTTTTAATTTTTAATTTTAATTTTTTTTATTACTTTTTTTTTATTTTTTAAAAACTTGGGAATAATGGGGAAATAACTATGCCCTTAGAAGCACAGAGCACAGTACACAGCACCACTGGACTGAACAGGACACAGCACAGGACCCAGCAGCACTACTGAACTCAGCAGGACAGAGCACAGGACACAGCACCACTGGACTGATACTGCAGAATGTGTGAACTTTGTAATATTGCAGCACCACTGGACTGAGCACAGCACAGCACGGCACAGCACAGAACTGAACAGCACGAGATATAGCAGGACAGAGGACCACCTAACACACCCTCCCTCTACCCTGATCAATGCCCGAGTGAAGATGGCGGTGACTAGCGGGGAATTTATAGGATCCGAGTATCGCGAGATCCGACAACGGGATTATGAGTCAGAGCCTCAGTTTCAGATTTGAATTTGGCGCTAATACCCGGATCTGTCTCGGATCCGACTCGGATCGGCAACGTTCGGGTGGGCTCGGATTTCAGAAATCCGAGTGCGCTCATCTCTAATTCCTAGTAATAAATGTCAGCATGCACATAATAATGTGCATGTGGACTGTGGGCCATGACGCTTTTGGAAAGTTAAAAAAATTAACATGGTCCGCCATGAAAAAAGAAACTTGCCGTAATCAAGTTGCACTAGATTACAATACATGTTAAATATGGGGCAGATTTGAGATTGTGGTCGAGCGTGTAGAACAAAGTTTAAAAAAAAAAAAAACTTAGAACAAGTTCTTGAGATGTTTCTTAGATGAATGATTACAGTCCACAATCTGCACACAAATGTTATTGGTATGCTTGGTATTTGAGCTCATGTCTGCAGTTTTGTCAGTCCAAAGTGCTAACCACTGAGCTACCTATGAGATTCCTATTTTGTATGTAATTTGTCTGAATAATGAAGAGTACTATTAACTATCACTTTCCTGTGTAGCATACATGCTGTATTGTTGCTTTTCTTCCTGTTTTTTTTCAAATTGCAGTTCATGTTAGTGGTTACCTACCCCTCTTTCAAAAAAGCCAGTCATGAGTTCTAATCCAGACACACACTTTATCTGTGTGGAGGTTGTATGCAATCTACTATGTGTGTGTGTAGATCGCTTATGAAAGAGTATGCTATGCATTTTTATCGTTCCAGATGGAATTATACAACTACATACATTTTCAGAGATTCTTTATTCATTTGATTTTAATCAAGCGATGTACATGTATTTTGCGTACTATACGGCAACTTGAACTCCAAAGCACACAAAGCCCTTCAGCAATCTGTCCTTTAGGGATAAGTGTTGATTACTCTAATTAATAGCAAACGAAAAACATCGTTCAAAGTGTACCACGTCTGTTAAACTTGATAATGAATAATTAGTTAACAGCTATATCATTAAAATACCCACAGGGATTGTGTTGTGATATGTGTAAACAAACTCATCGGACCTCCCACATTGGCCGTGATGTATACATTGCTTAGCTTAATGCAAAGTACTTGCGATCCATTGCTTCTTCTACTGTGTCTAAAGGACAGCTGGTGGGTGTGTTTTTTGACTTTGAGAATCTTATTTCTCTAGCGTAAGTGTCTGCATCTCTTAGAGTACGCTACACACCGTACTATGCGGAAAGATACGTATCTGTACCTTGATGGCTCAGACCCATTCTTCCTAAAAACACCCATTCTCTCATTCTCACTACTCCAGTCCCTTTTGCTCAACGCCCACCTCGCATACATATCACCTAAAATATTTAACATTTTCATTTCACAAAATTTTTACGTTCAACTTCCAGAATCCCTTTTTTACATTCAATCTCACCCCCGACATACAAGTGTGAATACTTATAGCTAATAATGCCAAAGAGATACAGCTTGACACTGTTAGTAGTAAAAGCTAAGGTCACATTACCTTAATTATACACAATATAGTAATGTGTTGTATACTTTAAAGAGAATACTTTCTTGACAGGTATCAAGCCACATTTTCAATCTATGATTTAATTAATTACAAGCACCGCCACTAAAAATCAAATAGGAATTTTATTTCTTGCAGTAGTAATGCAAATAGATGACCACAGTATAATAATAGCATTGATGATAATGTTTTAAGTAGTATCAGATCCATATGGAATCAGCCAATAAGAAACTGATAGATAACGCTACTGATAATTATAATAATTATCATTGTGTGTCATTGAACAGGCTATCCAGTACCCACAAGAAATATTAGGCATATCTAGGGATGCTCCCAGGTCTAACTACGTTGCACTTGCATGAACACACCCTTATTGTACTCAACTTACAGTTGCCCATCCCTGCCTGCCTACACTCCATTTATGTAGAGATAAGGAGGCACAAGTCAATGATTTGCAAAAATCTACATACAGGTGTACGCGTATGTAGTTTTGGTAGCTGCTTAATCTACTAATGAAAAATATGTTAATTTGTTTTTACACATTCCTAGCCACATCAATATTATTTACATACACTTCCTCTTTCCCACTTTTATCAATTATGCATCCAATATCTTACACCATCATCACAGAAATTATCCCATGCAAAAAAACTGTTTAAAACATCTCTTTCCTTTAATTCTTCATCACTGGCATGTGTATATAAAACAATCTTGGTTTCTGTCCACATTATCTGTGCAAGCCTCACTTTTTACATTACTATTCTGTGCTGAAACACCCACACCATCATTTTTTTTGATCCAGACCATATTGCTTCCACATACATATAGTATGGCCATAAATTATGGCCATACTCTTGAAGACAAATGAGATCCTAATTGTCTGAACCTTACATCCAGGGACATCTTGAGTAGAATAATCATGAAGGAATATCTTGTCCTATTACCACTATTCATTCTATACTCAGTGTCAGGATCTGCCTGCAAGCCCCTTGCAGTGCATACTGATTTGCCTGGCAGCTCCTGCCTCCTGGACTATTAGACTTTATTAGTGTGCATTTGCAGCAGTACCTCTGATCAACAGAGGTGCTGCTATCGTGCCTTTTTATGTTGCATTAGGGGTTAACCCGTTCTCCAATTATTCCATGCACCTGGGTGTGTTGTCATTTCCCATATATATTAGAGATGAGCGCACTCGGATTTCCTGAATCCGAGCCCACCCGAACGTTGCCGATCCGAGACAGATCCGGGTATTGGCGCCAAATGAAAACTTGAAACCGAGGCTCGGAGTCATAATCCCGCTGTCGGATCTCACGATACTCGAAACCTATAAATTCCCCGCTAGTCGCCGCCATCTTCACTCGGGCATTGATCAGGGTAGAGGGAGGGTGTGTTAGGTGGTCCTCTGTCCTGGTAGATCTTGTGCTGTGCTTTGCTGTGCTGTGCTGTATCAGTCCAGTGGTGCTGTGTGCTGTGCTCTGTCAATTTTGAGTTCAGTGGTGCAACTGGGTCCTGTGCTCTGTCAATTTTGAGTTCAGTGGTGCAGCTGGGTCCTGTGCTCTGTCAATTTTGAGTTCAGTGGTGCAGCTGGGTCCTGTGCTGTGTCCTGTTCAGTCCAGTGGTCCTGTGTCCTGTGCTCTGTGCTTCTAAGGGCATAGTTCTTATTTCCCCAATATTCCCAAGAGTTTAAAAAATAAAAAAAAAGTTATTAAAAAAAATACAAAAAACTAATTAAAATTTGCAAAACCAATCCTGCAGTATAAGCCCATTGGTACTGCAATATTACCAAGTTCACTGATTCAGCAGTATAAGTCCAATGGTACTGCTATTACAAAGTTCACTGATTCAGCAGTATAAGTCCAGTGGTACTGCTATTACAAAGTTCACTGATTCAGCAGTATAAGTCCAGTGGTACTGCTATTACAAAGTTCACTGATTCAGCAGTATAAGTCCAGTGGTACTGATATATTACAAAGTTCACTGATTCAGTAGTATAAGTCCAGTGGTACTGCTATTACAAAGTTCACTGATTCAGCAGTATAAGTCCAGTGGTACTGCTATTACAAAGTTCACTGATTTAGCAGTATAAGTCCAGTGGTACTGCTATTACAAAGTTCACTGATTCAGCAGTATAAGTCCAGTGGTACTGATATATTACAAAGTTCACTGATTCAGCAGTATAAGTCCAGTGGTACTGCTATTACAAAGTTCACTGATTCAGCAGTATAAGTCCAGTGGCACTGCTATTACAAAGTTCACTGATTCAGCAGTATAAGTCCAGTGGTACTCTCCTGTGCCGCATATAATTTTTAAAGGCTTTGCCGAGTGTGTGTGGCTTAGGGGTACGCTCTCTTGTGCTACATATAATGGAAAACCAAAATTTGGAGTATAAAGTAGGGAAAGATCAAGACCCACTTCCTCCTAATGCTGAAGCTGCTGCCACTATTCATGACATAGACGATGAAATGCCATCAACGTCGTCTTCCAAGCCCGATGTCCAATCTCGTAGTACCGGGCATGTAAAATCCAAAAAGCCCAAGTTAAGAAAAAGTAGCAAAAAGAGAAACTTAAAATTATCTGAGGCGAAATGTAAAGTTGGCAATATGCCATTTACTACACGTAGTGGCAAGGAACGGCTTAGGCCCTGGCCCGTGTTCATGACAAGTGGTCCAACTTCACCCAAGGATCTAAGCCCTCCTCCTCCCCCCCCTACAAAAAATTTAAGAGAGTTATGCTGTCAGCAACAACAACAAAACAGCAAAGAACTCTGCCTTCTAAACAGATGACATCACAAATCCCCAAGGCGAGTCCAAGGGTGTTGTTGGTTGTGAACCCTGACGTTCCCATCACTGTACAGGAAGAGGTGACTCCATCCAGCATTTGCAGCACGCCCTCTGCATATGCTGGATGGATCACCCACAGTCCAGTTACAGATTTGGCTAATGAAGGTGTGAATGTTGTTGTCACTCACCGGACTGTGAGTGCTACTTCTCGTGTATTTAGGAACCGTGGCCGTCCACCATCCTGAGGGTCTGCGCATGTGCAGCCCTTTCAAACCTTCAGTACCTGTTGCTTTTAGTTAATTGGCTGATCAGGCAACACTCCCTATTTAAAGCACCTGTGGTCAATACCTCGTTGCCTGATCTTGGAGTCTCATTCCCCATGAGCCTCTGAAGGTGTTCCTGTGTTTCCTCGTGTATTCAGCTCCTGCTGATTCCTGTTGTTCGTTTGTGGTTTCCAGACCACTTCAACTCTCCTGTGTTCATCGTGACTGCACCAGCTGATTCCTATCCGCTGCCTCCGTGCTTCTACAGTATCCTGTTCACTTCAACTCTCCTGTGTTCATCGTGACTGCTCCAGCTGATTCCTATCCGCTGCCTCCGTGCTTCTACAGTATCCTGCTCACTTCAACTCTCCTGTGTTCATCGTGACTGCACCAGCTGATTCCTATCCGCTGCCTCCGTGCTTCTACAGTATCCTGCTCACTTCAACTCTCCTGTGTTCATCGTGACTGCTCCAGCTGATTCCTATCCGCTGCCTCCGTGCTTCTACAGTATCCTGCTGACTTCAACTCTCCTGTGTTCATCGTGACTGCTCCAGCTGATTCCTATCCGCTGCCTCCGTGCTTCTACAAAGTCCTGCTCACCTCAACTCTCCAGTGTTCATCGTGTCTGCAGCCAGCTGATTCCTATCCGCTGTCTCCGTGCTTCTACAGTGTTCCTGCTCATTTCAACTCGCCTGTCTTCATCGGGTCAGCGCTCCGCTGCTTTCATCTCAGCTACTGATTATCAGACCGCCTCAACTCTCCCGTGTTCTCCAGGTGTCCAGTTCTATATATTACTGCTTCCTGAGTATTGCCTAGTTCTTGCTGGTCTACCTACCGTGCGCTGCACCAACTTGGTTACCACTTCCACCTTCCAGTGGTCTCTCCTCCTGCCGGCCTTCAGCCGCTCAGGTATCCCTGCACGTCTCTCTCTGACAGCCTGCTCTCCTGAACCGCGGTATGCATACTTCTCATTGACTGTGCTTGTGTATTGCATATCTAGCTGGACTGAGTTTGTTCTCCTCCGGAGTCCCCTATCCACTGAGACTATTGCTATCACTTGACTGTGTTTCCTATTTGCCTGGATAGTTATTGTGACTCTGTATATTTGTGCAGTGCTGCTCAGTTATCATTATATTGTGCATATCATCGTGGGATCAAGTTCTGTGTGCCCGTGTATACTCTGCATTGCATTCATCTCCCCGTGCTCCTCCTCACATATATATTGCAGTGGTACAACTTGCTAGATGCAGACCACTGTCTCCTGTTCCCTGTGACACCAGTTTCCAGTATCCTCTCACATAGCAGTGGTACAACTTGCCAACGCAGACCACTGACTCCCCTGATACCTTCACCTGGATTCCATTCCTTCACCTAGACAGCGGTACAACTTGCTATACGCAGACCGCTGACTCTCACCACCTCCTCGTTACTCCTGGACATTCCTCCTCTCTATAGCAGTGGTACAACTTGCTATACGCAGACCACTGACTACCCTCACGTTTCCTTGTCCATCCAGTTCCTCGTGTACAGTTATCTACATATTACCAGTGCTGCTAGTCATAGACTTTTCCCGAGCATTCTCTTACCATCTGCTGTCTCCTGTTCCGTGGTCACCCCGCTACCAGAGTACCATATTACCAACTATACTGCTCTGGTAAGTCCATCATCTGGTGATACCTGGGTAAAGACTCCTAGTGCCCGTGACAGTAAGATCAGGCCATGACAGACCCAGATTCGGAACCTACAGCTAAGGAGATGCTGCAGCATCTGGTTACCCGTATGGAACAACAGGATGCTCGCCAACAGCTGTTGCTGCAATGTTACCAGGCGTTAGCCTCCCAAGGAACATCTGGGCAAAATATCACAGCTACTGTTGATGCTCCTGTGTTTTCCTCCGTTTCCCCAGTGCCATCCCAGGTGTCTACGGCTTCCACGCTTCACCTGCCTACTCCGTCAAAGTACGATGGAGACCAAAAAACATGTAGGGGTTTTCTCAATCAATGCTCAGTTCATTTTGAGCTCCAACCTCAAAATTTCTCTACTCATCGTTCCAGAGTGGCCTATCTCATTTCCTTGTTTTCCGGACAAGCTCTCGCATGGGCTTCCCCTCTGTGGGAGAGAAATGATCCATTATTACAGGATAGTGCCAAATTTATTTCCATGTTCCGAAGTGTATTTGATGAACCAGGTCGTGTCATTTCCGCTGCATCCAGCATCCTCCGTCTACGTCAGGGTTCTCGTACAGTAGGCCAGTACGTCATTCAATTTAGGATATTAGCCTCTGAACTTCAGTGGAACACTGAAGCGTTAATTGCCGCCTTCTGGCAGGGGCTTTCTGATAAAATTAAAGATGCACTGACTACTCAAGTACTACCTACTTCTTTAGAAGATTTGATTTCTCTTTCCCATCGTGTAGACATGAGATTTCGTGAAAGAGAGTCTGAAAAAACAACTTCAGTTAAAGCACCTCTTCGCTCAAGTCCTCAACTTCGCCCAGCTTCATCTCCTGTGATACCCATGGGGCCGAAGAGTAAAGAATAGACTTTGTATCTATTGCGCTGATTCCACACATATGCTCAATTCATGCCCTAAAAAATCGGGAAATGCCAGGCCCTAATTAGTTCTGGAGAGGTGAAGTTAGGGTCCCTGGAGTCCTCTCCATGTTCTACGAAATTAAAAGTCTGTGCTTTTGATGTTACAGTTTCCTTTGCTACCAAATCCTTTAAGTCCCAAGCACTTATTGACTCTGGAGCTGCGGGAAACTTTATTTCTAAATCCCTCGTGAATCAATGGTCCCTACCAGTGATTACCTTGAAGACACCTATTACTGTGACTGCTATTGATGGATCACGCATTATCAATGGTCTCATCACCCAGAGTACGTCTCCAGTAACCCTTCAGATTGGTGTATTACACCAAGAAGAAATTTCATTTTTAATTCTTCCTGTTACTACAAGTCCGATTGTTTTAGGCCTTCCGTGGCTTCAATGTCACTCTCCCCAGATTGACTGGCGCACTCCTCAAGTTACGTCTTGGGGAGCTGAATGTCATCATCGTTGTCTCTCTCAAGTCGTTCCTCTTAAAATACAGCAATCCTCCATTTCACCTTCCTCGCCGGGACTTCCTACTCAGTATGCTTCGTTTGCCGATGTATTTGATTAAACTCAGTCTGAACGTCTTCCTCCTCATCGTACATGGGATTGTCCGATTGATCTTCTACCTGGCAAGACTCCTCCCAGGGGTCGTGTGTATCCACTTTCGTTACCTGAAACTCAAGCTACATCTGAATACATCCAAGAGCATCTCCAGCGAGGATTTATTCGACCTTCTACTTCTCCCGCTGGAGCCGGGTTTTTCTTTGTAAAAAAGAAGGATGGATCACTACGTCCCTGCATAGATTTTCGTGGACTTAATGCCATTACTATCAAAAATCGGTATCCCATTCCACTTATTACTGAGTTATTTGATCGTATTAAGGGAGCTCGGATCTTTACCAAGTTGGATCTTCGTGGTGCCTACAATTTAATTAGAATCGGGTCCGGTGACGAATGGAAGACAGCTTTTAACACCAGAGATGGGCATTATGAATACTTAGTAATGCCCTTCGGGTTATGTAATGCCCCCGCTGTTTTCCAAGGCTTCATTAATGAGATCTTCCGGGACTTGTTATATGTTTGTGTCGTCGTCTATCTGGACGACATATTGATCTTTTCACAGGACCTGCCTTCTCATCACCAACATGTGGCAGAAGTTCTTTCCAGACTCCGGAGAAATTCATTATTCTGCAAATTAGAAAAATGTTCATTCGAGTTGCCCCAGATTCCATTTTTGGGATATATTGTCTCCGGAGTTGGTCTGCAGATGGATCCAGAAAAGGTGAATGCTGTGTTACATTGGCCTCAGCCAACTACTCTTCGTGCAATTCAGCGTTTTTTAGGTTTTGCCAATTACTATAGACGCTTCATTCAAGATTTCTCATCGATTGCATCTCCTATTGTGGCCCTAACTCGTAAAGGGACCAATACTAAGCAATGATCATCTGAGGCTCTTCAAGCCTTTCAGTTTCTTAAAGAGACCTTCTCCTCTGCTCCCATTCTTCGACAGCCTGATGTGACGCTTCCCTTCTTCCTAGAGGTAGATGCCTCTAATGTTGGTTTAGGAGCCATTCTCTCCCAAAGATCGGAGCAACAAAAATTCCATCCTTGTGCCTTTTACTCTCGGGGTCTTCTGCCTGCGGAGAAGAATTACACCATCGGGGACAAGGAGTTGCTGGCTATTAAAGTAGCATTAGAGGAGTGGAGATACTTGTTGGAGGAAGCTCGTCATCCTGTGACAATTTTTACTGATCATAAGAATTTGTCATATCTACAGTCTGCTCAATGTTTGAATCCTCGTCAAGCAAGATGGTCTCTTTTCTTTTCTCGTTTTGAGTTAATCATAACCTTCAAACCAGCTGCAAAGAATAAAAAAGCAGACGCTCTATCTCGAGCCTTTGTGACGTCCTCAGACGTTGAAGAGGGTCCCAACCACTCTATATTAGACCCCAAATGTGTTTCTCTGGCTGCTTCTTCCACTAAGGTGCTACCATTTGGGAAAACCCTCGTGCCTCCTGCTCTTAGGAAGAAAATCCTTTTGTGGTTTCACTCTTCTCGTTTTTCTGGACACTCTGGTGAATGCAAGATCTTTGAAATTCTCTCTCGAAGTTAATGGTTGTCACGGGCACTAGGAGTCTTTACCCAGGTATCACCAGATGATGGACTTACCAGAGCAGTATAGGTGGTAATATGGTACTCTGGTAGCGGGGTGATCACGGAACAGGAGACAGCAGATGGTAAGAGAATGCTCGTGGAAAGTCTATGACTAGCAGCACTGGTAATATATAGATAAGTGTACACGAGGAACTGGATGGACAAGGAAACGTGAGGGTAGTCAGTGGTCTGCGGATAGCAAGTTGAACCACTGCTATAGTGAGGAGGAATGTCCAGAAGTAACGAGGAGGTGGTGAGAGTCAGCGGTCTGCGTATAGCAAGTTGTACCGCTGTCTGGGTGAAGGAATGGAATCCAGGTGAACGTATCTGGGGAGTCAGTGGTCTGCGTTAGCAAGTTGTACCACTGCTATGTGAAAGGATACTGGAAACTGGTGACTCAGGAAACAGGGAACAGTGGTCTGCCACTAGCAAGTTGTACCACTGAAATATATAAGTGAGGAGGAGCACGGAGAGATAAATGCAATGCAGAGAATACACGGGCACACTGAACTTGATCCCATGATGATATGCACAAAATAATAATAACTGAGCAGCACTGCACAAATATACAAAGTCACAAGAACTATCCAGGCTAAAAGGTAACACAGTCAAATGATAGCAATAGTCTCAGTGGATAGGAAACTCCGGAGGAGAACAACTCAGTCCAGCAAGATATGCAATACACCAGCACAGTCAATGAGAAGTATGCATACCGTGGTTCAGAAGAGCGGGCTGCCAGAGAGAGGTGCAGGAATACCTGAACGGCTGGAGGCCGGCAGGATGCGAAGTCCCAGGAGGGTGGAAGCGGTAACCAAGTAGGTGCAGTGCACGGTAGGTAGACCAGCAAGGATGTAAACAATACTCAGGAAGCAGTAGTATATAGAACTGGACACCTGGAGAACACGGGAGAGTAGAGGCGGTCTAGCCGAGATGAGAGCAGCGGAGCGTTGATCCAATGCAGACAGAGGAGTTGACACAAGCAGGAACACTGTAGAAGCAAGGAGACAACGGATCGGCTGGCTGCAGACACGAGGAGTACTGGAGGGTTGCGATGAGCAGGACACTGCAGATACACGGAGGCAGCGGATAGGAATCAGCTGGTGCAGTCACGATGAAACACGGGAGAGTTGAGGTGAGCAGGATACTGTAGATACACGGAGGCAGCGGATAGGAATCAGCTGGTGCAGTCACGATGAAACAAAGGAGAGTAGAAGTGAACTGGAAACTGTAGTAGCACAGAGGCAGCGGATAGGAATCAGCTGGTGCAGTCACGATGAAACACAGGAGAGTTGAAGTGGTCTGGAAACCACAACGAACAAAAGGAATCAGCAGGAGCTGAATACACGAGGAAACACAGGAACACCTTCAGAGGGGAATGAGACTCCAAGATCAGGCAACGAGGTATTGACCACAGGTGCTTTAAATAGGGAGTGTTGCCTGATCAGCCAATTAACTAAAAGGAACATGTACTGAAGGTTTGAAAGAGCTGCACATGCGCAGACCCTCAGGATGGTGGACGGCCACGGTTCCTAAACACACGAGAAGTAGCACTCACAGTCCGGTGAGTGACAGTACCCCCCCTTTTAAAGGTGGGCACAGAACACCTGGAACCGGGTTTGTCCGGATACTTGGAATAAAACTTCTTAAGAAGAGCTGGAGCGTTGAGATCTTCTGCTTTGATCCATGAACGCTCCTCAGGACCAAAGCCCTTCCAATGAACGAGGAAACGAAGAACTCCTCGCGAAATTTTTGCATCCAATATGTGAGTAATCTCAAAGTCCTCCTCTTGATAAATTGTTAAAGTGTGCATGTCCTATTTCAACAACATAAGGGTGGGTGTGAGGGCCCAAGGACAATTCCATCTTGCAACTATTTTTTTGGCATTATGTGACCATTCAACAGTCGTTTGCCATGTTCAAAAAGTAAAACAAAATGTCAACAAATTCAAAAAATTTAATCAAAAGTTAAATGCCCTGTCATTATTTAAAACAAGAGGTTTTGACGTGCTAGAATTAGTGTAGTGTTAATATGTTATAAACACTACACTTGGAACTTGGAGGAGGTATTGTGGCCCCGGTATCCAATTTAGTACCGGGGCCACCCCACTACGCAGTCCATATACTTGTTTGGTGGAATTCTGACCAGTTGAGGGTGTAACTATTTATTATATTGTGGCCCCGGTATCAAATTTAGTTCCGGGGCCACCCCACTACGCAGTCCAGATACTTGTTTGGTGGAATTCTGACCAGTTGAGGGTGTAACTATTTATTATAACGCCGCTGCTAGGCTTATTTTCCTCTCTCGCCGTTCCACCTCTGTATCCCCACTCTACCAAGCCCTTCACTGGCTCCCCTTCCCCTACAGAATCCTTTTCAAGCTCCTCACTCTGACTTACAAGGCCCTCGCCAACTCCCCTGCTCCCTACATCTCTAAACTTATCTCTATTCACACTCCCTCACGCTCACTGCGATCGTCCAACGATCGTCGCCTCTCTTCCCCTCTGATTACATACTCTCACGCACCGCTCCCCTCCATCGGAACAAGCTCCCCTGCTCCATCAGAACTTCCCCTAATCTGTCCTCTTTCAAACGAACATTAAAAACCCACCTTTTCCTTAAAGCCTTCCAGTCTCATGCCTAAACTCCCACCGGTCGGCTACCTCTCTTTCTCATCCCTTCTTCCCTTCTCCCCCTTCCTTGACTCCGTCTCAGTTTCTCCCGTCTCTCCTTCTCATCCATGTGTCTGTCTGTCTTCCCCTCCCTTTAGATTGTTCGCTCCTTTGAGCAGGGCTCTCTTACCTTCTGTTTCCATCACTTTTAACTGCGCTCTCCAGCTACTCAGCTCACCTCCTCTCAGTCCCTCTGCCCTCTGTCCCCTCTCGCTTCTCTCCGCTCCTCTCAGTGACTCTCAACCTGTCATCCGTGCCCAACCTCTTGGGCCATAGTTACCTGCCTATACTCACTTTTCCCCTCCCTCCCTCTCTTTCATGCTGTGCCTGAGCCCCCAGAGTTATAGTGCTTACTGTTACTTGTACTGTGCTGTTTCACCTTGTACTGTGCCATTGTTTGTCCTTGTACGGCGCTACGGATACTTTGTGGCGCCCTATAAATAAAAATTAATAATACAATTAATAATTATATTGTGGCCCCGGGATCAAATTTAGTACCGGGGCCACCCCACTACGCAGTCCAGATACTTGTTTGGTGGAATTCTGACCAGTTGAGGGTGTAACTATTTATTATATTGTGGCCCCGGTATCAAATTTAGTACCGGGGCCACCCCACTACGCAGTCCAGATACTTGTTTGGTGGAATTCTGACCAGTTGAGGGTGTAACTATTTATTAAATTGTGGCCCCGGTATCAAATTTAGTACGGGGGCCACCCCACTACACAGTCCAGATTTTTTTTTTTTGGGAAATTCAGAGCCGTGGAGGGTTTTTTATTAATCATATTGTGGTGACCACTCCTCTACGCAGTCCAGGTACATTATTCGGTGCGATTCATACCAGTTGATGGTTTTCTTATTATATTGTGGTGACCCACTCCTCTACGCAGTCCAGATACATTTATTGGTGCGTGCGAAGCATACAAGTTCAGGGTTTTTAATTTATATTGTGGTGATCACTCCTCTACGCAGTCCAGGTACATTATTCGGTGCGATTCAGACCAGTTGATGGTTTTCTTATTATATTGTGGTGACCCACTCCTCTACGCAGTTCAGATACATTTATTGGTGCGATTCATACAAGTTCAGGGTTTTTAATTTATATTGTGGTGAGTGACCTTTCCTCTACGCAGTCCAGGTACATTTTCTTGGTGCGATTCATACCAGTTGATGGTTTTCTTATTATATATATTGTGGTGACCACTCCTCTACGCAGTCCAGATACATTTATTGGTGCGTGCGAATCATACAAGTTCAGGGTTTTTAATTTATATTGTGGTGACCACTCCTCTACGCAGTCCAGGTACATTATTCGGTGCGATTCATACCAGTTGATGGTTTTCTTATTATATTGTGGTGACCACTCCTCTACGCAGTCCAGATACATTTATTGGTGCGATTCATACAAGTTCAGGGTTTTTAAATTATATTGTGGTGACCCACTCCTCTTCGCAGTCCAGGTACATATTTTGGTGCGATTCATACCAGTTGATGGTTTTCTTATTATATTGTGGGGACCACTCCACTACGCAGTCCAGAAAGATACCTCGTTGCAACGTTTTGGACTAATAACTATATTGTGAGGTGTTCAGTATACACTATAAATTAGTGGAAATGCTTGTTATTGAATGTTATTGAGGTTAATAATAGCGTAGGAGTGAAAATAAGCCCAAAAACTTGATTTTTGAACTTTTTATGCTTTTTTCAAAAAAAATCCGAATCCAAAACCTTAAATCCGAACCAAAACCTTTCGGCAGGTGTTTTGTGAAACAAATCCGAACCCAAAACATCGCGAAAATCCGATCCAAAACACGAGACACCAAAAGTCGCCGGTGCACATCCCTAATATATATACCTGTCACTCCCAGCACACATGGCTGGTCATTGATTTTATACTCTGTGGTCACTTCCTCCTGTTGTACTCCTGGATTTATGCTGCTCTCCAGCCGCTGCCTCCAGTGCCGAGTCTCTCGGCTGCTGCCTCCAGTGCCGAGTCTCTCGGCTGCTGCCTCCAGTGCCGAGTCTCTCGGCTGCTGCCTCCAGTGCCGAGTCTCTCGGCTGCTGCCTCCAGTGCCGAGTCTCTCGGCTGCTGCCTCCAGTGCCGAGTCTCTCGGCTGCTGCCTCCAGTGCCGAGTCTCTCGGCTGCTGCCTCCAGTGCCGAGTCTCCAGCCGCTGTCTCTGTTCTAGACCTACAGCCCGAGTTGCCTGTCCAGGCGGTTCGGCCCGAGTTTCCACTTGGTGCTGTCTGCCCCGAGGCTTCTCACAGTGCTCTTCCCGCCAAGCCTGCCGCACAGTCCTGGCAAGCTGCCAATTCTGCCGCCAAGTCCAAGTCATCCTTTGCTGAGAGTGCCAAATCTGAGCCAACTTGGTGCCCTTCTGAGATTTGCTGCTTCTTATATTCCCTCCATACCTGAGCTTATTAACAACCCTAAGAGACAGGTACTGTTCCTAATTTCATATTTTAGAGGGAAAGCTTTGGAATGGGTAAACCCATTTATTGAAACGGATCATTACATCCTATCGGACTTGCCACTGTTTTTTCAGGCAGTAATCAAAAAGTTTTCTCCAACCCCTGCAGTTCCATCTTACGGCAACACTACCCAGCACTACAGTCCGAGAACTACCTTTGTGCTCCACCCAGTTGGCTCAGGTCCCAATTCCGAAGAAGTCCCGTAAGAGAGGAGGACGTAAGAGGAGAAGTGGTTCTGCATTGCTTGAACTGGCAGCTGGCATGGTCTCCTTTGCCTTTCTGCCCATGGACAAGGACTTTTCTGCCGGGCCCCCTATTGTGGACTATGATTCCGACGAATTTAGACATTTTTGTAATCGGGTGTCTGGAATCCGCCCTAGGGGGGGGGGGTACTGTCAGGATCTGCCTGCAAGCCCCTTGCAGTGCATACTGCTTTGCCTGGCAGCTCCTGCCTCCTGGACTATTAGACTTTATTAGTGTGTATTTGCAGCAGTACCTCTGATCAGCAGAGGTGCTGCTATCGTGCCTTTCATGTTGCATTAGGGGTTAACCCGTTCTCCAATTATTCCATATACCTGGGTGTGTTGTCATTTCCCCTATATATACCTGTCACTCCCAGCACACATGGCTGGTTATTGATGTTATATTCTGTGGTCACTTCCTCCTGTTGTACTCCTGGATTTATGCTGCTTGAGATCTATCTCAACATACATTCTGCTGACCTGTTTCATCTGTGAACCTGGGACTCACCTGTGCATTTCCCTGTACTTGCTGCCTGGAATCTTTCCTCACCTCCCATTTACCTGCAACTGCTGTATATCTGGTAATTTCTACAAGCTCATTATTTCATCATCTGTTCATACTCTCCAGCAATAAACATTGTATGTTTTTTCACCTTATCCATGGCGCCTTGGCTGTATTTCTACATTGACCCGTGACACCCAGGAAATGACAACTTAATTTTCTCTAAGAAGCCTAAGCTTGGGGAACTACTCAAGGTGGGGGGAGGGCATAAATAGCAGGCCTCTTCAGTCTAGATACTATATACATCTGCTGTGTACACAGAGCAGAAAATTGTGTCTCCATGGACACAGCCTGTGGTATTTCAACCCTTTTTTTCTTTTTTTTTTACTTTTCTCAGTGCATGGGGTAGGTACTGGCATGAATCTTTCATATTTTTTTTCTATCCTCCTCTGCTTTGCCTTCTTCTTCACACTTGTTCCATTCAATTATATTGGAGTAAGTCTGCTCTAAGGAGTTATCGGCAGTCTCAATGAATGCTTTCACTGATACAAGACTAGCACTATGTTCTGTGTGTATTTGACCCTGCTGTGTTCTAGGTAGCATTCATTACCTGCCATAAGCAGTATATTCAGTTCTACTATCCTAAGTTCACATGATGTGTCTCACTCTTGTCTCTCTTTTCTTGCTGCAGCAGTGGCTTCAGCAATCTAGTTCTTCATCTTGCAGAGAGCCTAGCCATGTAGCCTTGGGTTACACAGGTGTGCCCTGACTCTCCTCACAATTTAAGCTACTATATAATTGGGCCGACTCCAAGTTCATGATTGGGTCTCTTACAATTTTTGCAGCAATTTCCAGTAGTGCAGTGCCCATAGTGAAATCGCTGCCCTCAGAAATTTGTAAAACATGGAAATCTTCTATATGGGGGATAAATCACACCCTCAATTTAGCATGACCTAGAACTTTTATTTCCCATTGAAGGTACCAAACATGTTCTTCAGTTGAAGCTCTCCTCTTAACCTTAACAAGAACATCTTGATGACTGTCGAGGGCATTTCCTGGGCTGGAGAAAAGAGGAAAATCTCATTCGTTCTCCAGGTCTAAATGTCTTAACTTTTTATAGAAATCCAAGTATACTCCTTGCTGTTAAAAAAAAAAGAAGTAATTATAGAGTAATAATTCCGATTGAGTGAAATTCCTGAATACAAAATTGCTCCACTTTATTTACTTAATCCAGTTCATCAAAAACGTTCTAATGATAAAAGCAAACCATTTCTGGTCTGTTTTCTCCTAATCCACATTCAGCAGGACTATGTTGTATACTATTGCTATCAGAGTAAAAAACACTATTATTTCTCATTATCATAGAAATCTCCAAAAAGGAAGGACCTCAAAACTCTTGTAGCCCAGACCACAATTTTTTACTTGATCTCAACCAAAAGGCACCTTTTCTCAGCAAGAAAGGCTTTTTACAAGTAAATTATGACAGACACTGCGTGGTATACATATGCTGCCCATACCATTGATTAGTCAGGTGACAGCTGCAGGTGATCAATCAACCAGGTTCTTTGAAACATTAGAAAAAGAGAACAGAAAGTAAGGAACAGACTTTGTGACTGGGCTGAAAGGCTACTACTAACAAGCTGGGAATTACGGTTCAATCCTTAGGTCAAAGTGCTTACAGTGCCGCTTCCTCCTCCTCCACTTATAACCAACCAGACGTGCCAAACTTGAGTGGAAGCCTTAGATGAATAAGGAATACTAGACCTGTGTTGTGGACACTTGAAGCTTTCATCAAAAAAAATTCCTCAGGGATATAACCATACCAGTCCATCAAATATTGATGTTTTCAAATAGATAATGGGAAGTCCAACATTTAATTGAATTCTTATTCTTGTTGATCATCAAAAGTCACAGGTTTAGGTGGAGCACTTTATAAAATAATAGTGATTAACAATCATAGCCTTCAGCAAAGAAACGAAGAAGACATTATTTATTTTCAAAATAAGATGGTAAATAATAACAAACAGCCACCTGATTCATGTTGCTAAGTATTTAGACAGGACCAATGAACATGGGAGCAAATTTAAATTGAGGTACTTTTAGTCTGGTTTGTCTTGTGGAGAACTAGATTTAGCCACCAGGACAAATTAGAGAAGACTGCTTCTAATGCTTGACAGTAAATCATTTCTGATGTTTCTCAGCTTTCATTTGAGGGGATCAGAATTCTCATTAGTTGAGAATAGATCAGCAGTGGGATGAGCTATGTAGATGAATAATATGGATAATCAATGTATACAAAATGGAAGTTGAATGCAAACAGGATATGCTTAAATGCTTAGGATGTTAAGAGTTAAAAATATTAGCTGACAAATTAATATGTAATCATTTGGCAGAAGTAACACACATTCTTGTTAAGAAAACTGTTAACTAATATTTTTATATAGCGTCTTATCTAAATAAATGTACCCGCTATGATTGAAAAGAGTGACGTTGCGGTGAGGCCTACTTGGCCTAAGGCCTGTTGCTTAGAGATGTTGAGTGGGCCTAAAAATGGGGTGATATTATTGGTTGATAGACTTGAATGATGCATTTATCTAAGTAAAAATCTTGCTGGTTTGAAGCTATAAAAGATGTGAATTTAATTAATAAATGCCATTGATCATTTTGATTTTAATGGTCTGTACTGTACATACTAAATAAACCAGCATATATTGAAAAGACTTCGTTCTTCCATATTTTTCTTTTCCATGACAGATTAGTTTTGTAAAAGATCACATTTTGTCAATACCACAACCCAAATGACAGAATGTTATTTGAGTATAATAAGTCCATTTAAAAGTCAGTCCAAGATGTAGATGGTACTTAGAGGAGGAAAAGGGGTCCTATATATGATTGACAAGGGAATTTATTTTGTGCATAGATATAACCAGCCAGCACTTATGAAATTTTCCACATCAGTTCCTAATTTAGGATAATGCCCAATATATTTTATCTGAAATGGAGCTACAAGCCCAGTAGAGGACTTGGCGATGAAGTTCGAGAACAATAAATATTTTTCTGGAGGAATGTCTAAGCTGTAAAATGAGCTAAAATACAATCTGAAATATTGATGGTGTCCAGATTCTCTTTGATCAGAAGAATAATAGTATAAATAATTGAGAAAGTGGAGTAATTTCAGCCACAATATAAGAATATTTTTTAATAAATGGGCCACAGTAGTCTGTAAAACAAGGGAGCACTGTATTTCAAGGCCTACTGGCTGAGGACTGTTTAGAACTGTGCATAATTTACTTGCAACAAATTTAAATATTTCATCATAAATGTTATAACATAGAAGTTAAAGTTTTGCTTGTTCAAAAACAAGTTTTTCTCGTCATAAATGTTGAAAGAGAGATGAAGACAATAAGAAGAAAGAAAAGATCAAAACATCATTAAGATTGACAATTATTATTATTATTATTATTATCATTTATTTGCTAGGCGCCACAAGGTTTTCGCAGAACTGTACACAGTACAAACAGTAGACCATACAGGGTGACATAGTACAGAACAATAAACACAAAGTACCAATTATTATTATTATTAATTTTTATATATACTTCAGAAACTCCGGGCAGACATATGGAATAAAGATGGACCAGAAGAACAGGTATGGAGACAGAAGGGAGAGGGGCCCTGCTCATACGAGCTTACATCCTAAGGGAGGGTGAACAAAAACAGGCACAAAAGGCAGTCAGTGAAGCAAGGGGGAGAGAAAAGAGGGGCCAGGGGGAGAGAGTGGAGAATGAGCAGAGTAGGTGAGGGGTTAGGTGGATGGTTGGTAGGCTTTGAGGAACAGGTGAGTTTTAAGTGCCGGTTTGATGGAGCACAGATTGGGAGAGAGATGGAGCGAGGGAGGTCATTCCAGTGCAGGGGGGCAGCTCAGGAGAAGTCTTGGATTCTGGAGTGAGAAGAGGTAATTAGAGTGGAGGAGAGGCGAGGGTCATTGGCCGAGCACAGGGAGCGGGCAGGAGTGTGAATGGTGAGGTGGTTAGAGCTGTAGGGAGCAGTAGACTGGGAGAGAGCTTTGTAAGTAGTGGTAAAGAGTTTGAAAAGGATCCTGTAGGGGAAGGGGAGCAAGTGTAAGGCGAGGCAGAGGCGGAGCAGCGTGAGAGAAAAATGAATCAGGCGGTCGCATTAAGAACAGAGCGGAGGGGGGCGAGGTGGGTGAGGGGGAGGCCAGTGAGGAGAAGATTGTAGTAGTTGAGGCGGGAGATGATGAGTGCGTGGATGATAGTTTTGGTGGCATCTTGTAAGAGGAAGGGCCGGATGCCGGCAATGTTGCGCAGTTGGAAGCGGCAGGCTTTGGCAAGGGATTGGATGTGTGGGCAAAGGAGAGAGAGGAGTCAATTGTGACACCTATTCATCGGAGTTGGGTGACAGAGGTGGTATATTTCTACCAGAGAGCTCTAAAAACATCTTAGACAATATTTTGAAAAACTGCGGAAGTGTTGCACAGGCCGAAAGACCTCCACTAGCAATCAATTCAATTGTTCACTTATCACCTACACTCATCTGGATGAGATTACACACACCTTGAAGGACAAATTTAGTAAAGATATATGTTCTCGTGTTTGTGCAAAATAATTTAGAGTGGTAAAGGATAAAGTTTTTTTCCACCATAATAATTAATGGAGTGTAGAGGGAATGATCATTCTTCGTTACAAAAATGAAATATTCACCAGCAGGGGAGGTAAATTTAGGAAACAAGCCTATTTCAAGGTTCTCATTCATATATTTTGCCTTTAATTGAGTTTCAAGAGTAGAAATATATATACACGCATATACACACACGCACATATATATATATATATATATATATATATACACGCACATATATACACACATACATATATATATATATATATATATATATATATATATATATATATATATGTACAATGTACATATATATGCACACACCCACACACATATATATATATATATATATAAGTTATATTTGGGCAGCACAGTGGCTAAGTGGTTAGCACTTCTGCCTCACAGCACTGGGGTCATGAGTTCCATTCCCAATCATGGCCTTATCTGTGTGGAGTTTGTATGCTCTCCCTGTGTTTGCATGGGTTTCCTCCAGGTGCTCCGGTTTCCTCAAACACTCCAAAAACATACTAGTAGGTTAATTGGCTGCTATCAAAATTGACCCTAGCCTCTCTGTCTGTGTATGTATGTTAGGGAATTTAGACTGTAAGCTCCAATGGGGCAGGGACTGATGTGAATGAGTATCTCTGTACAGTGCTGTGCTATATAAATAAATGATGATTATATATATATATATATATATATATATATATATATATATATATATATATATATATATATATATATATATATATATATATATATGTGTGTATATATATATATATATATATATATATATATATATATATATATATACACACACACATAGGTATGAATATGTATGAAAATAAATATATATATATATATATAAATATATATATATATATATATATATATATATATATATATATATATATATATATATATATATATTAGAGATGGGCGGGCTTGGTTCCCCGAGATCTGAACCCGCCCAAACTTCAGGTACCCGAGTGCTGAGCAGGCTCTGTACTCTGGCGCCAATTCGGTTTCAAAATCGAGGCAAAACTTCATTGTGACGTCGTCGGATCTTGGAGCTCAGTTCTCACGATGTTTGCAATCCATAAATAGCCGACTCCACAGCAATCCATCGCCATTTGACAGAGGGAGAGAGAAAGGTTAGGTCGCAGGCAGCATTAGAGCAAGGAGAGAGCAATTCTTCTAGCACTTGTTATAGCACTTCTTACAGCATGAAGAGAGGAGGATAACTGTTTGGGGTGTCATATTCCCTCCTCCAGAAACTATTTTCTGCCTGCAGAAATAGTAATATACCAGCATTATATTTGTTTGAATTTGCACTACAAGTGCTTGGGTTATGACATATTGCCCAGTTCAAATAAATCTATTTTCAGGTGCTGAAAGTATTATCTAGCAATATTTAATATTTTGCACTACAAGTGTTTTGGGGTCTCCCATATTCCCCTGTGTGAAAAAAACAATTTTTCTGGTCCTGAAAGTATTATTTAGCAGCACTATATATTTCATATTTTGCACTACAAGTGTTTTGGGGGTCTCCTATATTCAACTATGTGAACAAACAATTTTTCTGGTGCTGAAAGTATTATCTAACAGCACTATTTATTTCATATTTTGCACTACAAGTGTTTTGGGGTCTCCCATATTCCCCTGTGTGAACAATCAATTTTTCTGGTGCTGAAAGTATTATCTAGCAGCACTATATATTTCCTATTTTGCACTACAAGTGTTTTGGGGTCTCCCATATTCTGCTGTGTGAACAAACAATTTTTCTGGTGCTGAAAGTATTATCTAGTAGCACTATATGTTGCATATTTTGCACTACCAGTGTTTGGGGGTCTCCCATATTCCCCTGTGTGAAAAAACAATTTTTCTGGTGCTGAAAGTATTATCTAGCAGCAATATATATACTGAATTTGCACTACAAGTGTTTTGGGGCTCAACAAAATTTATTCAAAGCAGTCCACATATGACCAGAATCAGCAAGCAGGTGCTGGCACCAGTCCTGATGGTAGTCTTCCCTGTACGTCATCTGGTAAAGCCTATGTAAAAGTACATAGTTTTTTTAAATCAGGGGAAAAAACACACCCCAAAATAAAGTTTACCGTATTGAAGCGAAAAAGAACTGTAAAAGATGAAAAGTCAACTGCCGATAAAAAAAAACATTGACAACATGCCTTCGCTCTGTTCGTGCCAGATCAAAAAATGTAACTGAGCCTTCTTATTGTACTGTCACTCGTGACCAAGCAAGACCAAGTAATTTGGAGTCCAAAAGTGGTGCAGAACTACTGTTACGCGTGAAAGCCAAGCTGCAAGAAAACAGTAGAGCATTAGAGGAAAATATATGCTCAGAATCAGAAATGACACCAATTCCTGTGGAGAGTCCATCCACCAGTGGTATGTATAATTGTGAGCATTCTGATAGTGTACCCATAAAGAAGGGCCCTTTCAGCATTTCTGCTGACGTGTGCCTGAACAGCCCGAGTGTAGCCGCTGATACACAAATTAAGTATGCTACTTTGGAATTAAAAGAGGTTAATGGGGAGAATTCTGTAGGCGATGAGGGCGCTAATGAGGATGTTGATGAGGATGAGGTTGTGTGTGTAAATCCTGCACCAGTGGCAGCAGTTCTGGCACGTGACAAAAAAAAGGCCAGTGTCATGCCTGGGCATAAAACAAAAAAATCCACTTCTTATGTGTGGAATTATTTCTACACAAATCCTGACAACAGTTGTATAGCCATTTGTAGTGTATGTCAAGCCACAGTCAGTCGAGGGAGGGACCTTAACCATCTCGGAACCTCATCCATGTTATGCCACTTCACGAGAGTTCATGGCAAGGTTTTGGGAAAAGCTGAAAGTTATGGCAAAAAAATAACAAGAACTCCATCATCAGCTAGGACCCTTCTGTTACCTACATCCCGACGGCTGCAATCTACACCCACAACACCGTCCTCATCAATATCCTCAGTAGAGCTTGGAGTTAGCCCTGCATCCCACTTAGTAAGGCTGGATGACTCCTGCACTATAATTGATTCCCCTTAAGAATGTTTAAGCATTAGTCCCACTGATGGTGCTGTTGCTGCTGCTGGGGGTGAATCTTCCTCCCATAAGAAGGCCAAGAAAAAGAGCAGTACTACATTACAACAATTAACTGCGAAACAATCATTTGCTAGCGGAAGCAAATATGACAGCAGTCACCCAGTCGCCAAGCGAATCACAGACGCCATGGCTACTATGCAAGTGTTAGAACTGCGTCCAATATCCACAATAAGCGCAGCTGGTTTTTCACATTTAATTGATGTGTTGTGTCCACGTTACAAAAATCCATTGCTACACCATTTTTCCCATAAAGCTCTTCCGGAACTATACCAAAAAGTGTGTAAAAATTTAGTAATTGCGCTCAGAAATGCCTTTCTGCCCACTGTCCACTTAACCACAGATATGTGGACAAGTGGAAGTGGGCAAACCAAAGAAAATATGACTGTGACAGCCCAATGGGTTGGTCATTCTCCTTCACCAGCAGGAACAGCAGCAGCATGTACACCACTACGTAACATTTGTCACAGGCAGGCCACTCTTTGTATCACCGGCTTCACTAACAGGCATACAGCTGATAATTTGTTACGAAAACTAAGAGATGTGATTGATACATGGCTTATACCACTTGGACTCTCCCCAGGATATGTCATTTCTGATAACGCCAACAATATTGTGCGAGCCTTACAGCTGGCTGAATTCCATCACATTCCCTGTTTAGTTCGCACAATAAACTTGGTGGTGCAGGGCTTCCTAAGAAATAACCGTGAGGTGCAGGAGATGCTTTCGGTAGCCCGTAAAATTTCGGAACATTTCCGGCATTCTGCCACAGCATGTAGGAGATTGTAGCAGCTCCAAGAACAATTTAACTTGCCCTGCCACCAACTTAAGCAAGAGGTGTTAACAAGGTGGAATTCCACCCTGTACATGCTTTAGAGGATAGAGGAACAGCGCAAAGCCATCCAAGCGTATTGCACAAGCCATGACATTGGGAAAAGAGGGGGAATGTATTTCACTCTTGCACAGTGGGGAATCCTTTCTGTGCTGTGCAAGGTGCTGAAACCATTTGAAGTTGTGACGTGTGAAGTGAGTGCAGACGCTGCTAGCTTGAGCCAAGTAATTTCCTTAATTCGACTATTGGAAAAGCAGCTTGAGAAACTGAAGCAGGAGATGAAAAAAAAGCAATTCCACAAAGTATGTTGGCCTTGTAGATGAAGTACTTAATTCACTTCACAATGATCCTAGAGTAATTAAAATCTTGAACTTGGATCACTACGTTTTGGCGACTGTGCTTGTTCCAAGGTTTAAGACCTACATTGATTCTTTGCTTCAAAATGAGTGAGATGTGAACCCTTGCAAGGAGCTATTTGTCAGCAAGTTGTCCGCTGAACTGGGCCCTTGCTTGACAACGTCTCCTCCTTCAGTTTCTCAATCAGCTGCTGCTCGGAAAAAATTGAACTTTCAAATGCAAAACAGGGATGACGCAGGGGGCAGACCACAACAGTTTAACATCAGGACTGGTTTGAAAGATTTTTCAAAATATTGTGTGACCTTGCCCATAACTCAATCCAATCCGACTATTAACATGCAAAGGATGGTGGAGGATTATTTTAAAGAGGTAATTGATATGGAAATGTCAGACACTCCCTTTTCTTACTGGGAAGAAAAGCAAGCCATTTGGAAACCCATGTACAAACTTGCTTTGCAATACCTAAGCTACCCACCCTTCAGTGTGTACTCTGAAAGAGTATTCAGCACAGCCGGGAACCTTGTCAGTGATCGTGGTAAGAGGTTACTTCCGAAAAATGTGGAAAAGATGATGTTCATCAAAATGAACTACATCTTCCATGAGGAAGGCCTTTACCATCAAAGACATCCAAGCACTGACAGTTCTCTAATGGCGGATTCAAGCGGAGATGAATTAATAGTCTGTGATGATGATGTACACACTGATGAGGGTGAGGATGATGCTGAAGATGATGACAACAACATCTTTTTAAAACATTCACTCTAAGTGTAGGGTGTAATCTACCCCAAACAGGAAAGGTACTTGGGGCATTTCTTTTTCACGTACAGTCTTTAAAGGCTGCTGTTTTGTCAATTTCACTATAAGGGTAGGGTGTCATACACAGACAGACACCAAACTGCCTTTGTCAATTTCTATTTTATTGTACAGTCTATACCGGTTAAATTTTTTTCTGTTTTACTACAAGTGGAGAGGGGGTCTGATACAGATAAAAACCAAATTGCCTTTGTCCATTTCTATTTAACGTACAGTCTAAACCGGCGGTCTTTTTTTCTATTAAACTACAATTGGAGGGGGGGGCCTATACAGACAGGCAGCAAACTGCCTTTGTCTATTTCTATTTTTATTGTACAGTCTATACTGCCTGTTTTTTTTCTGTTTAGCTACGATTGGAGGGGGGTGGCTGATACAGACTGAAACCGAACTGCCTGTGTCCATTTCTATTTTTATTGTACAGTCTATGCCGGCCGTCTTTTTTTCTATTTAACTACAAGTTGAGGGGCGCCTAAACAGACAGACACCAAACTGCCTTTGTCCATTTCTATCTTATTGTACAGTCTATACTGCCTGTTTTTTTTCTATTTAGCTACGATTGGAGGGGGGTGGCTGATACAGACTGAAACCGAACTGCCTGTGTCCATTTCTATTTTTATTGTACAGTCTATGCCGGCCGTCTTTTTTTCTATTTAACTACAAGTTGAGGGGCGCCTAAACAGACAGACACCAAACTGCCTTTGTCCATTTCTATCTTATTGTACAGTCTATGCTGGCTGATTTTTTTCTATTTAACTAAAAGTGGAGGGGGGGGGGGGCTGATAGAGACAGAAACCAAACTGCCTTTGTCCATTTCTATTTTTTTTGTACAGTCTATACCGGCCGTCTTTTTTTCTATTTAACTACAAGTGGAGGGGGTGTCTGATACAGACTGACACCAAACTGCCTTTGTCCATTTCTATTTAACGCACAGTCTATGCTGGCTGTTTTTTTCTATTTCAATTTTAATCTAGGGGAATATTATACACCCAAACAGAACATCTGCTTTGGACATTTGTATTTATAAAATTGTCTTTGCAGGCTACTTCTTTTTATATTTAACAATAAGGGTAGGGTGTAATATACACCCAAAGACGATGGCTGCATTGCCAATAGGCTAAGATGTAGAGGAAGACAATCAGGTTTGTGTGTAGAATTAAGGATGGCCTACCTGGGATTAAACTGTTATTTCTCTAATTTATTAGCTTTAGAATTACCTTACTTACCCAAGAAATAGGTGGAGCACTAAAATAGGTTATTTTAGCCCCAAAAAGTGATTTTTAAACAAATTGCAAAACAAAACCAAACAAAACCAAAACACGCAAGGGCAGTTGTGGCAAAACCTAAACACAATGGTAATCCAGATCCAAAATCAAAACACGGGGGTCAGTGACCGTCTCTAATAAATATATATATATATATATATATATATATATATACATACACAGATTGGCAATGTAACCTAGTATGTTTTTAGAGTGTTCAATAAAAGAAATTGAAAAGAAAAAGAATTATGTGTAGCGCTCCCCCTCCCCAGATAGGGTGCCAGCAGGGTCGGGGGCAGTGTGGTACTAGGTATGTGTGTGTGTGTGTGAAGGAGGCTACTAAAGTGTGTGTGGTATAGGAAGAGGACTGCTAAAGTGGGAAATGGGAGGGTCTTAATATATTGTGTGATATGAGGGAAGGGAGGGGGATGTCTAAATGGTACATGGGTGGGAGGTAGGCTATTCATTTAATGGTAGAGTTTATGTTGGGGCTAATCATTTAATGGATGCTATTATTTGTGGTGTAATGGTGGGGCAATTTAATTTAATACTGGGGTTTAATAAATTAATATGTGGTTAAGGGACCTTTAAATTGATGCTGGGGTGGTATGGGGCTACCAATTGAATGAGGGGCTGAGTATGGGGACGAGGGCAATTTATTACATTTGAATATGAATTATTTAATGCCGGCGATGTTTGTGGAAAATGGTTATATTAAACGTAACTGCTATTAATTTATTGCCGGGGCTGTTTGGAGGGAGGAAAATAGATTTATTTATTAAATGTATATACTATTAATTTTATGTTTGAGCTGGAGGGAGGCCTAATTATTAAATGTGAGTGCTATTGATTTAATGCCGGGGATGGTTGGAGTTTTCTAAATTTCATGCACCCATTTTTTTTCCCCAAGTAGGGTCTCCAGCATTCTAGGATCCAGACAAGCAGCAACTGAGGTATAGACACCAGCAGTCACAGGTGGTAAAAGTGACAAGAACAGGTAGGAGAGAGCAGGACAGTCTGCCAACTGTCCTAAATGTGTTGGGGCAGTCCAGAATTTGGGTGACTGTCTCGCTTAGTCAGGATTTGGTCCGACTGAAAGGACAGTTGGGAGGTACGTTATGCTTCACACTGTACTGCTCATGAACGCAGAGCTGCGTGCACCTAACAGCAGTGCTCACAGTTTTGTCCGATAACCTCCCTGTCTTAATTACCCCATGCTCCCCGGAGCCTTATTCCAGCTCTAGCAATTACTTTAGTGGCTCTTACATTGATTCCTTTGCCTGCCTTCTACCTTGTACTGGTCCTATTCTCATACCACTTTGTGGAACATATGGCCAGCTCCAATTGCACTGACAATATCATTAATCTTGCCTCCTTTGCACTTACTTTATCACCAGCAAACCCTTGGAATAGCTCTCCCCTTCATTTTTGTCATTATCTGCTAACCCTCCCTGCACTGTTATTAAATCAAACCACCACCAATCACTGGGCACATTTAGGATTCGTACACAATTGTTCCAAAATAAGTGTTTTCTTGCAAATGCTTGAAACATTTTATCTTTGTAGCCATTTATTGTAAGGATTATATTTAATGCATTTTTTGAAACACACAGTTTTATATGTTAAAGAGAGAGATTTGACTCGTAGTTTACAGCTCATGATGTCAAGGAAAGATGCAACAGTGTGGTGAGGGGTTCATATGCTGCTCTGGCAGACTAATCAGATTCTGCCAACATGTTTTGTAATAGTTAAACTTATTAAACAAACTCAGATATATTTCTATGAAGGGAATTTTGGAAGGATGTGTTGGTAGGCAACTAAACAAGTTTGAGCACATAAATCAGTATATTTATAACACAGGACTAGCAGCCTTTTCCCTGCATTGCTTCAGAAATGATCATCTGTGTATTAAATCATCAGATCTAGGTTTTCTTAAATGTTACTATTGCTGAATTGCAGTAGTGCTAAATCCCGCCTACCTTTGTGTTGGCCCCAGCCACAGTTGATTTGGACCCGCCCACGTGAGGCCACTTCAATAGTTTTTTCAGGGCCACTTTAAGTTCCCAATCCGCATGCATATGTATGTGTATATATAATATATATATATACACACACATACACACACACAAATATTTTTAATTTTTAGAAGAAAATGTTTTAATAAGAGGTGCATACATTACTAAATAAACATAACCAAATTAGATATTTTTTATATTTAAATTAGTTATGAGGAAATCTGTGGGCTTACACTGGATTTCTTTTCATAGAGTTATAAAACATGTTATACTTCCTGTGCCCAGAGCTGGATTAAGGCTTTGGGGGTCCGGGGCACTTAAGACAAGGGGGCCCCCTAAGATCTAAATTTAAGAGCAAAGTGTCTTCATTGGGTATAAGGCTGTAAGCATTGACACATCCTGCATTACAACACCTATAGCCAGCAGTACGACACTTACAGCTCTCCAAGAGGGCTCGCCTAGGTTGTCTGCATAAGAAAAGTCATTACTTCCACAAACTAAAATACTTTACATTAAAACAATCATCAAAACCCCACATTAAAACTAGCAATGATACCGCAAACTAAAACTAGCAATGATACTGCACATTAAAACTAACATAAAAAAATAAACATTGATAACATAACACCAATTTTGACTATATATGTCTGCATGCAGGGGCGGATTGTGAACATAAAGTCGCCCTGGAAAAAAGTCTGAAAGTGGCCTCATGTGGGTGGGGCCAAATAAATGGTAGGCGGGGCACAGTATGTGTGTGTACCCACTGTGTCTGTCCCTGTATGTGTGTGCACCCACTGTATGTGCCCAAGTATGTGTGTCCTGTTCTTGTCGCTTTCCCTACCCATGGCTGCTGGTGTCTTTAGCTCAGTTGCTGCTTGTCTGGATCCTGGAATGTTGAGAGTCCTATCTGGAAAAAAAATGGGTACTTTAAATTAAGAAAACTCCGAGCCCCGGCGGTAAATCAATAGCACACACGTTTAATAATTAGGCCTCCCTCCAGCCACATTAAAATAATAGCATTCACATTTGATAGAGATATTTTCCTCCAACCAACCCAAACATTTAAATTAATAGTATTCCCATTTAATAAATAAACCTTTTTCCCTACCTCCAAACAGGCCCAGAAATAAATAGCATTTATGTTTAATAAATGTAACCATTTCCCAAAACCATCCCCGACATTAAATTATTCGTATTCACATTTAAGAAATAGCCCTCCTCCCCAAACTCAACCCCACACTTAATAGTCCCAAATTAGCAATGAATTAAAACTCCTTCCTCATCTTAAAATAATAGGCCCCCCACTATTAAATTAAATTGCCCCACCATCACCCATTAGTCCCCACCTATCTCACACCGCAATTTCATTGCCATAAACCCCCTGCCCTCAACCCCATTACAGTGACATAAGCCCCACTGCCCACACACACACTATACTGACATAGGCCCCCCTGCCCACACACAGATCTTGGTGGTAGTAGAAAATTTTCAAACGAGAATTAACACACACTATTTTGACATAAAACACCCTCATACTTACCTTATGCTAGCCGCGCTTCCTGCACTGTACACATGGGAGTGCACCTGTCACATGGTGCGCGTCTAATGTGACCTTTGTTTTGACTGGATAGAACAAGGACGAGGCCACGTATATGAGGGCGGGGTTTAACATAAGTTCTGCGGCCACAACAATTCTCCCCCGCTGGCACCCGTGATCCAGGAGAGGTCCATGTTAGGCTGGTGACGCTGGTCCAGATTGTCGGTCGATACCCAAATGTCAAATGTAGCCACCTATAGCAGCTAGAATAATATATATATATATTATTCTATCTGCTATAGATGGCTACATTTGACATTTAATCAAGTAATAATCATGCAATGAGGGTCTTCTTGAATAAGTATATACATATGATTGTTTTATTTTTTAATTTGTATAAATATGTACATGAGCAGTAAAAGTGTGACGACTTACCCAGACACTTGTTCTAACTCCTTGGAGGAGCTGCGCAAGCTCAGCAACTCCATTTCCTCCATCTTAAAATGTACAGCAGCAGCGGTGCTGCTGTACATACATCTATTAGACATTTAGTCTGTCAGGTGGAGGAGTGTGCGCATGCGTCAGTCCCACGCCCCTCCTCCACCGCTCACACAAGCAAGGAAGTAATCAGATCACCAAATGACAGGTGAGGTGATCCAATCAGCGGGGAGCTCTTGGAGAGAGGGTGGCCCGGCGCACGTGCCCCCTGTGCCTCCCCCCTTAATTCGGCCATGCCTGTGCCCCATTATTTTAGTGTAAAATATGCCTTTTCATAGTGTGCCTATTTTTTTTTTTTTCAAAACTAAATTTTTTTCATTTTTGTTTTTTTTTTCAGTGGGGGGGCTCGGTCGTTGGTGGGGGAGCAGGGTAGTTAAAAAAAACAAAACATATTCACGTGATTGCGGCGCCGGCGTCCCTCCTTTCTGCTGCCCTGTGCTCCATTCAGACTGTCTGAATGCCGGGTGTGACATCATCATGTCACGCCCGGCATTCAGTCAGTCTGGAGCAATGGAGCACAGAGGAGCAGAGAAGACCAAGAAAGAAGACAGAAAAGGTAAGTGGAGGGGGGAGGAAAGGGCACAGAGGGGTTAAAAAATGAGGGGGGTCACAGAAGGGTTAAAAAACAGAGGGGGCAAAGAGGGGTTAAAAACTGAGAAGGGGCACAGAGGGGTTAAAAAATGGGGGGTGGGCACAGAGAGGTTAAAAAATGGGGGGCACAGAGGGGTTAAAAAACGAGGGGGGCACTAAGGGGTTAAAAAATGGGGGGGCAGCATGACACAGAGGGGTTAAAAAGAGGGGGCATGGCACAGAGGGTTTAAAAAACGAGGGGGGGGCATAGCACAGAGGGGTTAAAAAATGAGGGGGGACATGGCACAGAGGGGTTAAAAAATGAGGGGGGGCATGGCACAGAGGGGTTAAAAAATTGGCGACAGCATGGCACAGTGGGGATAAAAAGGGGGGAGGCATGGCACAGTGGGGTTAAAAAACGGGGCAGCATGGCACAGTGGGGTTAAAAATGGGGGGCGGCATGACACAGTGGTGTTAAAAAATGGGGGGCATGGCACAGTGGGGTTAGAAAACGGGGCAGCATGGCACAGTGGGGTTAAAAAACAGGGAGGTGCGTGTCACAGTGGGGTTAAAAAACAGGTGGGCAACAAGGCACAGTGGGGTTAAAAATTGGGGGGCAGCATGGCACAGTGGGGTTAAAAAGGGGGGGCATGGCACAGTGGGATTGAAAAAGGAAGGTGCAGCATAGTATAGTGTGATGAAGGGGAGCCAGGTGTAGGGGGCAAAAGCAGCATGGAGGGCACAGTGTGATCATAAGGCATGGCGGTGATGAAGGGGCACATTATTGTAATATTGGAGCTGGAGGAAGGCCTAATTATTAATCGTGGGTGGTATTGATTTAACACCAGGGTTGTTTGGAATAATCTAAATGTAGCCATTTTTTTTCCAAATAGGGCCCCCAGCATTCCAGGATCCAGACAAGCCGCAACTAAAGAAACATGCAGCCACAGCTGGTGAAAGTGAGAAGAACAGGTAGGAGAGAGCAGGACAGTATGTGAAATGTTCTGATTCTAGTAGGGACAATGTCAATTTTTGGTGAGTGTTGTGTCCAATGTAAGGTGCAGGCCAAGACTGAACTCTTTGTGTACACACTGCATTCTTTCTATACTACACTGTGGTGCTAGATGTCCTGAAAGTAAGGAGTGCTTGGACATATGTGACGCTCCGGCAAATTGAGAGTCTAGTGATTTTGATGTGTTATCCATGCCCCAATGGTGCATTTGCCACGCCCCCAAATGCATGACCACACCTCCATATTATTGTTTAGCATACTCGACTATAAGGGGGGCCCCATGAATTTGTTGTACCGGGGCCCTGAATTTCTCTTGGCAGCCCTGGGTAGTAGTGGGCCAAGTGCAATAAATGTGTGTTCACACAATTGCTCTACAGTCATGGCCAAAAGTGTTGAGAATATTATTTTTCACAAAGTCTGCTGGCTCAGTTTTTATGATGGCAATTTGCATATACTCCAGAATGTCACGAATAGTGATCATATTATTATTATTATTATTATTATTATTATCATCATTTATTTGTTGGGCGCCACAAGGTTTCCGCAGCGCCTTACATAGTACAAACAGTAGACCATACAGGGTGAAACATTACAGAACAATAAACACAGAGTACCAATGCTTCAGAAACTCCGGGCAAACATTTGGAGTAAATATGGAGCAGAAGATTCGGTATGGAGACAGATGGGGAGAGGGGCCCTGCTCATGGGAGCTTACATCCTAAGGGAAGGTGGACAAAAAGGCACAAAAGGGAGGCAGTGATATGAGGGACAAAAAGAGGCAGGGGAGAGGGGGGAGAACTGCAGAGTAGATGAGGGGATAAGTGGATGGTTGGAAGGCTTTCAGGAACAGGTGAGTTTTGAGTGCCCGTTTGAAGGAGCATAGATTGGGTGCGAGACGGATGGAGCGAGGGTGGTCATTCCAGTGCAGGCAGCAGCTCGGGAGAAGTCTTGGATTCTGGAGTCGGAAGAGGTAATTAGAGTGGAGGAGAGGCGACGGTCATTTGCTGAGCACAGGGAGCGGGCAGGAGTGTGGATGGTGAGGAGGTTAGAGATGTAGGGGGCAGTAGACTGGGAGAGAGCTTTGTAAGTGGTAGTAAGGAGTTTAAAGAGGATTCTGTAGGGGAAAGGGAGCCAGTGTAAGGCATGGTAGAGAGGGGAGGCAGAGGAGGAGCGGCGTGAGACAAAGATGAGTCTAGTAGCCGCATTGAGTACAGATCGGAGGGGGGCAAGATGGGAGAGCGGGAGGCCATTGAGCAGAAGGTTGCTGTAGTCAAGGCGGGAGATGATGAGTGCGTGGATGATAGTTTTGGTGGCGTCTTGTGAGAGGAAGGGTCGGATGCGGGCAATGTTGCGCAGTTGGAAGCGACAGGTTTGAGCAAGGGATTGGATGTGGGGGGTAAAAGAGAGAGAGGAGTCAAGGGTGACACCTAGGCAACGGAGTTGGGTGACAGAAGAGATGGTAGTGTTATTAACAACGATAGAGAGGTTGTGGTGGGAGGGGAGTCTGGAGGGAGGAAAGACAATGAGTTCAGTCTTAGAGATGTTAATTTTGAGAAAGCGTGAGGACATCCAGGAGGAGATGGCAGAGAGGCAGTCAGATACGCGAGAGAGGAGGGTGGGAGAGAGGTCAGGAGAAGAGATGTAGAGTTGAATGTCGTCAGCATAAAGGTGATACTGAAGACCAAAGGAGGAGATGAGCACACCAAGGGAGGAAGTGTAGAGCGAGAAGAGAAGGGGGCCGAGAACAGAGCCGTGGGGGACTCCTACTTGGAGGGGGGATGGGGCAGAGGAAGAGCCAGAAGTGGAGACAGAGAAGGTGCGGTTGGCGAGGTAAGAGCAGAACCAGGCGTGGATGGAACCAGAGAGGCCGAGAGAGAGAAGAGTTTGCAGAAGGAGGGGGTGGTCCACGGTGTCAAAGGCCACAGAGAGGTCAAGGAGGATAAGTAATGAATTGCAATTAATTTCAATGTCCCTCTTTGCCATGACAATGAACTTTATACCATAGAAAACAATTACACTACACTTCAGCCCTGCCACAAAAGGACCAGCTGACATCAGGTCAGCGATTCTCTCGTTAACACAGGGGAGAGTATTGACGAGGACAAGGCTGGAGATCACTCTGTCATGCTAATTGAGTTAGAATAACAGACTGAAAGCTTTAAAAGGAGGGTGGTGCTTGAAATCATTATTCTTCCTCTGTTAGCCATGGTTACCTGCAAGGAAACATGTGCAGTCATTATTACTTTGCAAAAACAGGGATTCACAGGCAAGGATATTGCTGCTAGTAAGATTGCACCTAAATCAACCATTTATCGTATCATCAAGAACTTCAAGGAGTAAGGTTCAATAGTTGTGAACAAGGCTTCAGGGCACCCAAGAATGTCCAGCAAGCTGATTCAGCTGCGGGATTGGGGCACCACCAGTGCACAGCTTGCTCAAGAATGGCAGCAGGTAGGTGTAAGGGCATCTGCACGCACAGTGAGGTGAAGACTTTTGGAGGATGACCTGGTGTCAAGAAGGCCTGCAAAGAAACCGCTTCTCTCCAGGAAAAAAATCAGGGACAGACTGATATTCTGCAAAGGTACAGAGATTTGACTGTTGTGGACTGGGGTAAAGTAATTTTTCTCTGATGAATCCTTTTTCAGATTGTTTGGGGTATCTGGAAAAATGCTTGCCCGGAGAAAGAAAGGTGACCGCTATCATCAGTCCTGTGTCATGCCATCAGTAAAGGATCCTGAGACCATTCATGTGTGGGGCTACTTCTCAGCCAAGGGAGTGGACTCACTCACAATTTTGCCTAAGAACACAGCCACGAATAAAGAATGACATCAAAACATCCTCCAACAGCAACTTCTCCCAACCATCCAGTAACAGTTTCGTGACAAACAATGCCTTTTCCAACTTGATGGAGCACCTTGACATAAGGCAAAAGTTATAACTAAGTGGCTTGGGAATCAAAACATCAAAGTTTTGGTTCCATGGCCAGGAAACTCCCCAGACCTTAATCCCATTGAGAACTTGTGGTCAATCCTCAAGAGGCGGGTGAACAATTAAAAACCCACAAAATCTGACAAACTCCAAGCATTGATTAGACAAGAATGGATGGCCATCAGTCAGTATATGGCCTAGAAGTTGATTGACAGCATGCCAGGGCGAATTGCAGGTCAAAAAGAAGGGTCAACACTGCAAATATTGACTCTCTGCATAAACTTAATGTAATTGTCAATAAAAACCTTTGATAATTATGAAATGCTTGTAATTTTACTTCAGTATACCATAGCAATATCTGACAAAAAGGTCTAAAAACACTGAAGCAGCAAACATTGTGAAAACCTATACTTGGGTCATTTTCAAAACTTTTGGCCATGACTGTACAGTTAAAGTTGGGCACAATCACAAATACACTTGTCAGAGGATGATAATGCAGTGTGAAGAAAAAAAAACAAAGAAAAAAATATTTATTTTTTAAAGTCAACTGGCTCTCCCTCTCCCCCCAAAATGATAGACAAACCAGCACTAACAGGATCCCATGTGAACGAATTCCATATGGTAATCAGGCCCACAAAAAATTGCAATACCCCCCCATCACCACCACCCTAGAAAAAAAAACAGCCCTGAGCTGGAAAGTACTAGGGCTCTTTCCAACACCCATGTCTTCTAGGTTTTGGGGTCAAAAAATGTAAGAAATCAGCACTTTGTATATGCATCTTTTATCTTTTATTGCTCACTTAATTCCATTGGAGCGTTCTCTTCTGTCTTTCAGCTTCAACTATATTGTTGTAGTGTGTGTTTTTTTCTGTGTATTTCTTTTTTATTTTGTTTTTTACAGTTTCATTACATATACTATGCACAGTACTCCTTCCTTTTTTTTCTTTTGAGAATATTATTTACATTGCTAGACTACATGTTGCACAGCTGTTTTCTTCATTTTGTGATAGATATTTAAAAATGTGCAGGCAGATATAGGGGCTGATTTATTAGTACCGCTGCGATAAAAATCCCTTATCACTGCAATTTATCTTAAGTTTTAACATACCTCACCAGGCCAGTCTGGTCAGTTCAGTTCAGCTTGCCTGCTTGTGCATGCCCAGTGGAACTGAAAGCCCAAATTTGAACATCAGTTCCACTAATGTAGGAAAAAAATAGTAATAATAATAGATTTTCCTAGTTTTAAAAATGAAGTAAACATGTTTAAGAATAAAGCATTGCTTATAAATGTTTTTGTTATATTTTCACCATTCTAAATTAAATATACCAAGAGAGTAACATACTGAAAATAGTCTGTACTCAATTGAGCTTGGTGCCTTACTGGTCATATAATTATTCAGTAAGTTAGTGAATAATATATGAACAACTTAATATTTTGTGAATCTTTTATATAATAATCGTGATATTGGCAATCGCGTCAATTCTCTGTAACAACCCATATGCAAACCAAGGTGGGGTTTTCTAGTGCTTGGAAACCCCACCTTCAGCCTGAGGCGCTGTATGCTTGAGGTGACTGGACCCTGCCCCCGGGATCAGCCACTTTGCAACTTGTATGCAGATCCTTTCTGTCTGCATTGTTCACAGCCCTCTCTCCCCTGCAGTCTCTCCCCGCCCATATCTCTCCCACTGCTTGCGTGTCTCATGTGTGCAGCAGAAGGACACAAGACACAGCACTAGATAAGGGGGGTAAGTCATACATGCCCACTTTTAAGAGAAGTCATGTGACATGGGGTAGAAGGAAGGCGTGGTGACATTTCGCGTCACCATAGCCCCGCTCCCACTATAAAAAAGCCAAAATTCACGGCATTGAATTGAGTGGCGGAGCTTAATGATGTGACTAAGGCCCGCCCCCTCCATTCACTGCCGTGAATTTCGCCAAATTTCGGGAGTTTTGCCTACTCTTCGGGAGCCTCCCGGGAGAGTAGGCAGGTATGGGGTAAGTGTGTGATTGTGTGTGGGAGGGGGCGGACCCCATGTGCTTTTAATGTAAGTGGGGGATTTAATGTATAAGTCCAATAGTTCCTTTGTAAATATAGGCTTGGAGGGACTTTTAAGATACATGTGGGGGAGGGGGAGAAAGGGATTTTAATGTAAGTGTAGGGGGGATATTTTATGTAATGTGGATGGTGTGTGAAATATTAATTTTATAGTAGGTTGAGAGTGGGAGCTTTTAATTTATTGGTGGGGTTATTTGGTTGGGGATATTTAGTTTAATAGTGGACCTATTAAGGGTGTGCTGATGAGACTATTACTTTAATGCTGGGGTGGTTTGGGTGCTATTAAATGAATGTGTGGCTGAGTTTGGGGAGAAGGAGAGCTATTTCTTAAAAGTGAATGCTAATTATTAATTAATGTTTGGGAGGAAAGGTTTACTTATTAAATGTAAATACTATTAACTTAATGTTAGGGTTGTTCAGGGGGATATGGATCTTTATTAATGGTGAATGATATTAATTTACTGTCCGGGTTGGTTGCTGGGAGGTCTAAATATTAAACGTGGTTGCTTTTGATTTAATATCGGGCTGCTTTACGGGAGAGAGGGCTACTGTGTTCATACTGGGCAGCACGGTGGCATAGTGGTTAGCACTTTTGACTTGCAGCACTGGGGTCATGAGTTCAATTCCCAACCATGGCCTTATCTGTGAGGAGTTTGTATGTTCTCCCCGTGTTTGCGTGGGTTTCCTCCGGGTGCTCCGGTTTCCTCCCACACTCCAAAAACATACTAGTAGGTTAATTGACTGCCAACAAATTGTGTCTGTGTGTGTCTCTCTGTCTGTGTGTGTCTCTCTCTCTGTCTGTGTGTGTGTGTTAGGGATTTTAGACTGTACACCCCAATGGGGCAGGGACTGATGTGAATGAGTTCTCTGTACAGCGCTGCGGAATTAGTGGCGCTATATAAATAAATGGTGATGATGATGATGATGATTCATTGCTGGGATTTCTATATTATGTCATTTTTCCAAACAGGGACCCAACATTCCAGGATCCAGCCAAGCAGCAACTGAGCTTAGGACACGAGCAGCAGCAGCAGCAAGTAGTGAAAGCAGCAAGAACAGTTAGTAGAGAGCATGACAGTCTGCCAACTGTTCTGACACACATACCTCCCAACTGTCCCTACAGTCAGGACTTTGCCCTGACTGTAGGGACCGTATGTCCCACTTCATACAGTTCTGCTCAAAAGGGAGAGCTGTGTGCACCTAGCAGTAGTGCACACAGCATTACCCGTGTATATGATGGGGATAGGAAGAGTTGGAGAGCAGCCAATCACTGTCTAAAATTATAGTCACGCCCACATGCATGCTGGTCCCGCCCACTGGCAGCATGGCGTGAAAACCCCACTCTACAAATCCTGCATTTGCCCCTGCAACTCATACATTCAGCACTCACAATTATCTCCCTGAACCCTACTAATAAAGACCATTTATTTAAATGTGTGTTATTATTGAGTCTTGTTCTTGTTCTGGTTCGGGGATTTCAGCAATCTCTGGGTCAGTGAGCATATCAAAAGATTGTCAAAGAACAGTCTCCACAGAACTTAATCGGAACAAAGTACCTTTGAGGCATCACAAAGATACATTTTGATGGTTGTTAACAGATTTAAGACAGAAAAACCTGATGTTACCCACACAACTGCTGATCCAGTCACTCAGTTAGGCCCCACAAATGGCTGGTCAAAGTAGAACAGTTCCAGCTGCTTACGTTGAGTGGCTAAATCACTTCTTGAACACAATGATGGTAGTGTGGTTTTGACTGCCACACGTGTGGTGTAAGTATACATAGATTTTAAATAATATTGTGAAAAGACCAAACAGCTTTTTCTTACAAATACAATATGTGCTTATGCACACTGTACTAGTAGTAGGACTAAGATAGAAAAAATAAACCTGCCAAAAAAAACAACTTCATTTTGAGTGGAGAGGTAAAAGTCCCCATACTCTGACAAACTTGAGATATTTAACATTGTATTTATATTTGCCATTTGTAAGCTATTCTTCTGTGTATCAGAGAGGTCAGAGGAGTCCATCAATCACTGTCAAGAACTCTGCTGTGTGTAGGAAAACAACTCCCCCATTAGATTCCATAGAACTTAACTTTCGCTCAGATATATTCAATTTTGGTAAGCATGTGATACATTTAAATATTCCAAATATTATAAGTAGCACTTTTATATATGCCAAATTGTATTTCAGGCTATGTGTTCCTTTATCTAAGTGAACTCCACTCAAAACAAAATTCAGAAAACAGTTCTGTGTAGAGTTATCCTTAATGTCTACTATGAGTTTATTGTTAATGCATATTGCATGTGAAGTAATAAATAATAATAATAATAATAGTAATAAACATGTTACTTGAATACCTATGTAATAATTCACAACACAGATTCAACATACGGTATCCCCCCTTCAAACTTTCAGCATTTGTGCTTACTTGTAAATACCTTATTGCCCCTGCAGCATTTCCTTGCTGTATCTAGCTCCTCACTAGCCCTGGTCATATCCATTGCAGCAACCAAGTTCCTAAGTGCCTTTTTGTCTGTCACATCTCCATGCAGTAATTCAGCTGAATGCTTTATTGCTCATATAACATCTGCATTCTGGAGACCAGGTTCTCAGAACCTTATTGCTGCTTTAGCATCCAGTTGCAGTAATCCAGCTGCTGAATTTCTGATGTTTCCTGTCACAACCTTTTCCAAAATGAATTTGCCTAAATTGTACTGTATTTTATGTGGACATATAGAGGTTAAATAATAGCTCACGCCTCAAATATGCAACTAGCATACAAAATAGTCTGCAAAGACAGAATGCAGACACTCAAATATGCAGTAAACATAATTTATATGTGAACAGAACCACATTTTCCTTACTGCAACATTCATTTGTATAATAAACATTAAGATATATAATATATATATATATATATATATATATATATATATATATATATATATATATATATATATATATATATATATAATAGAAACCAGCCTAATGTGTATTTTATACACAAATCTTGTTATTACCTGTTTGATGTCTGGTACAGGGTAGGGGGTCCACTCAGTACTCGGTCTTATGGATAGAATAGGAGTCAGTGCAGATGAGAGGGAGGTGAGAGAGATTAATACAGAGAAAAAGGGGAGGAGAGCATTGAATAGAGATGGAGGAAAGATTCATTCATTCAGGGCATAGAGGGAAAGAGTCAGACAGAGGGAGGGGGAATTAATTTTTTCTGGTGTGAGAGGAGAAGGAAAGACAGGGAGGTGGAAAAAAGCTTGAGGAAAAACGAGAAAAGCAAAAGGAAGGAAAACAGAAAGAAGCACACTAGAAATATGAGATCGGGCTGAAAGAACAGTCAGTGGGAGGCGGGATTGGTGCATTTGTTATAGGTGTGATCTCTACAATGTTCTGTTTATAGAAATACTTGTTTGCCTCTTGTATATAAAGTAACTGTGTCACAGCTAGTGTTCAAAATATCATGTGTTTTTAAATTTAGCTTCCAGTACACATATAGCTGTTCTATTACTATTTTTCTCTCTTACCTCTTATTTTATGAATATTTTTGCTAATGATATTCTATGACAAAAAAGCAGTAAACCCTCTAATTTTATAATAGAATCAGTGGTGGAGGTAGGGTGTATACGGTGCAATGCCTTACTGCCACTTCTACAGACTTCATTTTAAAACTATCAAATTCCATTCATTTACATTCCCATTATATTTTTCATACTGCCACTTCTACATTTCCACTTCGCCTACTGAATAGAATCACAGGTGTGATGTTTTCATCTTGATAATGAATTGTTATACTGATTACCCACAGGTTTTAGGAAAATTCCAGTGGCAAGGCATGTGAAATGCGATGGCGTTTGCCATGTGATGGTTACCAACACTTGTACTTGTGGTCAGGGGTGTAAGGGGTCTATGAAGGTAACGTCATTGACTCCTATAATGTCACTTGCAATGAACACAAGTCAACAGAGCAGGAAGCATACAAATGCTGCTATACAACAATCGCTCAAAATCACAGGTGCAGGTGAAAGTGGATATGAGGTAATTGGATTCCTTTCACATATATGTTTACCTTTAGTAGAAGCATGAAGTTTGATTCCAGTTAGTAAATGGCCTTATGAAGATTGTCAGGATGAATAGATAAGAAGGTGTAAAGCAGCTGAAAGTAAGGAGTCAAAATAAGAGACTTGTAGTAGACATAATCAAGAGGTGCACCAAGTAATGGTATTGGCCCAATGAAATTGCTGAAGTCACAAGTACATGTTATTCATTCCCATTCCACATACTTTGTACATATGAAAACTAGATCAAAACAAATTTAAAATAAACCACATTATTTGCAATTGTGCCTTACGTATTTATTCATTAACAAGCGCTGTTACATTGTTCTTTTTCAAAAAATAACATTCCATTTATTATCTGTTCTATCTATTGAAAAAAAGTCCAAGTTTGGTAACTTTTTTTAATTTTAGGGGGGTATTCAATTGACGGCGGGATCGCCGCAAAGCCCGCGCTCGAAAAATATTACCGTTAATAAGGTACTATCTCGCTGGATTTCAGCTCGCAGCTCAGGGAGTAAATCACCGTATTAACGGTATTTACGCGCAATATTACCGTATTAACGGTAATATTTTTCGAGCGCGGGCTTTGCAGCGATCCCGCCGTCAATTAAATACCCCCCACAGAGTTTAAATGTGCATAATAGATCCACTTTGAAATTCCAATACTTATCCTATAACTAACTTTGGTTTTATACACTCACTGGTACTGTGTATGTAATATCTAATGAATACTTTATTGATTGGATTATTGATCTTTGTGTGGCCAATTCTATGCAGTCCTCCACACAGACTAGCGCAAATAGATTTTCATTCTGGTCAGTTTATACCTCTGATGTCTGCTATATGACATGGTATGGGGGCCATGTAAATTAAAGAGTATATATACCAAATGGAAAGAGTAGGGGTTAAATTCACAATATGTAGACTTATCCTTTCATGTATCTTTTTCTCTTTAGTCAGTTGGATGGTGTCCAGGTGGTGTTCCAAGGATGAAAAGTAGATGACAACACAATTCACCAGTGTGAAATTTGAAAACTTATGAAAATTTCTATTTACTCACCATATTGTTTATGTCATGATCATCAGAAGACTCCTTAGAGATAAATTTATCACGCGGCAAATTTCCGGCAGGTTTGAAAAGTGGAGATGTTGCCTAAAGCAACTGATAAGATTCTAGCTATCATTTTGTAGAATGTACTAAATAAATCATAACTAGAATCTAATTGGTTGCTACAGTGTCGGACTGGGGCATGAAGGGCCCACCGGGGGAATTCAGTGATAGGGGCCCACTATATTGGGGTGTGGCCAACTTTAGGAGTGGGTGTGGCCAGTAAAGGGGGTGTGGTCAGGCCATGGAGGACAACTTATAGCACTATTTTAAATGTGCACCTTTTGCATTAGACCCTGCCCATTCTACTGGTAGGGAACTACATGGGACCCATTAATAAAACACTTGTGGTTTGGTAGAAACTCCAGTACCAGCTCCTGTCGTCTCCTAATGCACCAAGACAGTTACTTATGATAAGTGCATCATTTGGTTACCTCCAACCCTCGCCTCATATGTTGTTATTGCCCATCATGTATTGAGCTTATTAAAAGCCATTACAAGGGCTACACAAACCAAATAATAACATCATCAATTAGAAGACATAAACTGCACAATTAATTTTTTAGTACAATGGTTACCAACCTGTTGTTGCTGTGACATGTCCTGGAATAAAAGTCAATTCATAAAAAACAAGTGATTGTAATTCTCAACAAATCTCAGTGAAATCCATCTAATTTCATTTTAAATACGGTTGATATATGCCTATAATACTTTCACTATATCACCCCTAAATTCTAAACAGGACAACCATCAAAAAGAATGCACAATAGGCAAAAGGAAAAATATATAAATATAATTATGTTCTCCTATGTATGTGCCTTTCTACACTAACATACAATATAGACCAACATATTATACAACCCTGAATGATTATATTTTCAACTGGATGCAATTGGAATACTAGACTACATGAAAAGCTCCCTTCATTTGCCAGATCTTGTATACACAGTCTGATTATTAAAATGACTCTTTGTTATAATTATTTTTTAAGGACTCTTACAGAATATGCCACTCGTCAAAGACCATACACACAGCATCAGTGCTACTACGGTTGCGTACTTCACCAATGAATGCTTGTTGAGAAGGGAAATTTTAAAAAACAAAAAAATGAACAGAATACAGCCCATCCAAAGCCTGTCACATTTATTCCATATATGCTGGTATGCTGCCAGTGTTGTATGAAAGAGAATATAAATATCAAAGGATGGGCGCAAATGGGGGAAGGGTAAAGAAACACAAGGATTGGGTCAATGAATAAGTCAAGGGGAAAAAGGTCCCAAAGTCATTAAAGGATGTTGGTCTTCTAGTTCCACCTATACCGATGTCCCAGATGGTAAACTTACATCAATGTGACCTTTTCTATTCCATACAGTATTTGAATAATGTGTCCTCTTGCTTCAAAAAAGCACCACCACGATGTACTTTTACTCCCCTCTAAACCTGTTTCTTCTCCTCACCAGAGTGCACATATTGGAGACCAGGGAGAGAACAGAGAAAGATCTCATGGTGTTTTACGTTCTCTATTTATTAAGTTAAAACATGGGGTTAAAAACACTCACATTTTGTATGTTAAAAAGGTATCTTTCAGTCCATATGTTTCCTCGATCAAACGGCAGTATCCAGCTTCTGTATCCCAGCCACGATCAAACTGGCTGGGCTTCAGATAACCCGGGGAAACTCTGCAGCGTCAGAGGGGGCGTGGTCTATTGCGTCCAGTGTTGTATGAACCTATGATGACCAAACTGACCTTGGATCAGTATGTTGATATCAGGACGTCCTCCTCCCCTGCTCAAACTGCTGAAAAACACACTACCGCGCCTGGGCTCTCTGCATCTGCGCGGTAGTGTGGTTACAGGAGATGTGACCGCCGCCGCCATATAAACAAAGTTCAACATCAAGCTCCGCCCTAACAACAGAGGGGGCGGAGCTTCAACCCCGCTGGGCCTACCGGTGGATTGACCGGCTGTCCGGCGGGCCAGTCCGAGGCTGGGTTGCTATATGCAACATCTCCACTTTTTAAACCCGCTTGATAAATTTACCTTCTAATGTGTCGCTACACAGTATAATCAGAGCAGTATGCAGTGCAACAAAATTGACTGGTGATTGGCCTACTAAACAGAGCCCTATTATTGGATGAAAAGTATAGTAGTCAGAGCTCTAACATTTTTATAAAGGCTAAGCCAGTTGAGTGGTTAAATTTAAACAGCTACTTAGAATTATGTAACTGACTACATTTTTACAATGAATGTCATGTTATTCAATTGATCATGCTTAGTTTTTGCATAAATCAAATGACACTGAAATTTGACCAGTATATTTATAATTTCCTATACAAAACCTAGAACCCATATTTCATTGTAAACAGTGGTTGAACAGGAAATTTAGAAGTGGCGACATGAAAACTGTAATGGGAATGTAAGTGAATGGAATTTTAAAAGTTTGACAAAGGAGCAGTAGGTGAAGTGGTGGTGTGGCATACCACCTTATCCAATCCCACTTAACTCTCTGATTGTAATAGAAATGATTGTTCTTTGGATGTCTATTTTTTGTGATGGTAATATTTCTGTTAGTTTAAAGGAACAATATGAAGATAGGAAAAAATGATATCTTCAGAAAAAAGGATTGTAATGGTAAAGGTTAATTATAATGAATTAATGCACAGGGAAGTACTAATGTTAAGTACATGGCTACATGTTCATGTTGTAAATCTTGTATTCACAATATAAATATTAATGTGTACTGGGGGGTGCTATTGTAATGTTGTGGGGAATTAATGTAACGTGGGAGCTATTAATGTAACAATGGTGTGGGAGCATATGTGAAAGTTGAGTAGGGAGGGAATACATTACCTATGCCCTCTTTTCCTTTGTCACATATGCTCCCCCACAATCTCCCCTTGTAATATGTACACCAAACATTACCTCTTACTATTACATATGATATGTGACAATGCGAGGCAGGTTGGGGGTTATATGTGACAAGGAGTAGGAGGACCATGTAGAGTGCTTTATTATATATGTTTCACATGTTATCAATATTTACTTGTTGTCCATGATTTATATATAGCCCAGGGCCACAGATCATTTTACTCCACCACTGCTCTGCAACTGTCATTTTCTTTTCACTTACTCCCTTTTCTCTTTCTCCATTATCCTTTACTAATGATTGTTTATCCCTTTCCTCTCTCACTTTACACCTGTGTTCATGACTATGTCCTTAAGCTTTCACATTACTTCCATCTGACCCCTTATCACGCTCCCTTTTCCTACCATTATTCATCTGATCGACAAAAGGGCTCTGGGAAGAAGATGTAGAGCGTAAACAGCAATGGAAATGTTGTGTCCTACTCGTGTCCATTCAATAGAATGGATTCTTGAATGAACAATTCCTTCTGCAGGGGCGCACGGAGGATTTTTCAGGGGGGGTTTCCTCCACCCCCGAAAAAAAAAAACCCTAGAGAGCTGTCGGCAGCTCCGTTTCAGCTGCACTGTACTATACAGCAGCCGCGGCGCTGTCAAAGAAGCGTCCGCAGCGGTGCTGTATACAATACTGCACCGCCGCGGACGCTTCTTAGGCAGCGCCGCGGCTGCTGTATAGTACAGTGCCGATATGTAGGGTACTTTTTTAGTGGAGGGGGGGTTTCTGGAGACCCAGAACCCCCCCTGCGTGCGCCACTGTTCTGTGACAACAGTTGGAGAAATAATACAAAAAGAGACTTGATACAATCATGAACCTATGGCTCAGATAATAAAGAAGCAATGCCTGAGAGGAATTCTTAAATTTTTATCATATAAAAATAAAAAAGGAGGTGTGCTGCTCCTCTCATGATCCAATCTCTGAAGGGGCCTAGGTTTGTATCTCCATCAGCCACAATATTAATCCTCCATGACAAAATATAAATACATTTTTTTGTTGGACTGCTTATCTGAGCAACTATATCAGCTGTGTCAAAACCTGAGATATATATTTAGCATTCAGAACAAGAGAAGTGGGACGGCCCTGCTGTCAATAAGTGGAGTAAGAAGTGATCCTAAAATATATATGGTTCATAGATTACAATAGAAGTAATCATCATCATCAACATTTATTTATATAGTGCCAGAAAAAGCCATAGCGCTTTACAATTGGGAACAAACTTTAATAAGACAATACTGGGTAATACATAGAGACAGAGGGGTAAGATAACCCTGCTCACAAGCTTACAATCTATAGATATGTTGCAGGTCAGTTGTCCATACAGAAAAGGAACAGATACTATATACACTTAACAGATAGAACCAGGGCCGGACTGGGACTAAAAATCCGCCCTGGCATTTAAAGCACATAGGCCCACGTGTTGTGGGCTCCATGCACTATATTGTTGCCCACTGATGCTGGCGCAGTGTGTGTTGCTGGTGCTGTACAACATGATGTAGTATGAGTGTGTGTTTGTGGGGGGTATTTATTTATCCTAATGACCCTCAACATTACATTGTTAGCACCCCAATTACATCAATAAATACCATGACAATACATTATTAGTACCCAAATTACAGCAATAAATAACCCCCCACACACACTCATACTACATCGATATCCACCCACATTACAGCAAACAGCATTACCCCCCTACATTACAGCAACCAGCATCACCCCCCACATTACAGCAACCAGCATCACCCCCACATTGCAGCAACCAACATCACCCCCCACATTACAGCATCCAACATGACCCCCCACATTGCAGCGTCCAGCATGACCCCCCACATTACAGCAACCGGCATCACCCCCACATTACAGCATCCGGCATCACCTCCCACATTATAGCAATACCCTCTCCTACTCATTAGCAATACTAAGCCCCAAACACACTACAACATTGCCACCAGCACGCCACCCCATACTACAGCAATACCACCAATTATACAGGCGCCACTGTAGGTATCCAATGTTTTGCTTTTTCAAATCTCCCACAAAATAGCAGCAACGAACAGAATACTTACACACATATAGGTAACAGGTACCCTTTTCCCTAAATTAAATAGTAATGGCAGAATTTTCATGAATCATTCCACATGAAATAAAACTATAACATATATCTAAAAAAAAAACATAACTATTGAATGATCATTTAAACCCACACGGCCACATTAAAAGTACTTCCATCTACAGCAAAATGTGAGAGAAATTTTTTTTTTTTTACTACAGTAACTGGATATGCGTCTTTTCTATTCATTTTAAATAACACAGTATATAAACTAAGGGTGATAGAGGAGGTGGTATTGGAGATATTGGATGTGATCCATCAGTTTGATTAGATAGGAAACATTTAGATTATTTACCTGGAGACGTCTCACCCCTTGACTCACAGGCAGGGCTGACAAGAGGAATTTTGGGCCCCGATACAGCAACTTCCCATCATATTCAATAATGAAAGACTTGCCTTTGGCAGAAGTTCATATGATGCCACACCGTAGTGTGCCCAGTTCATATTATGTCACATCGTAGTGCCCCATGGTCATATTATGCCACATAGTATTACCCTCAATTCATATTTGGTCATGCAGAAGTGCCCACAAATCATATAATGGCATAGTAGTGCCCCCAAAACATATACCATACAGTTGTGCCCCCAAATCATATTATGTCACAACAGTGCCTCCAAATCATATTATACCACAATACTGCCCCCAAATAACATTATGCCATAGTAGTGCCCCCCAAATCATTAGTAGTGCCCAGACAAAAACTCATTCACAAATAAAAATTGGTACAGCATATCAGATACTGAGTGTGAGTCCCAAGACCAGCTTAATACATGCCCTTCTGGCATTTGCCAGTAGTGCCAGATGGCCAGTCCGGCCCTGGAGAGAACTAAAATGGGATAATCTGTAGCTGTTCATATACACAGGATGCAAAAGATTTAAAAATGACATACAGCACACAGAAAAAGAGAAGTAGTACTATGCAATTCTCCATGCATATAGACTAAGAACAGATACTGAGATTTAAATCCAGCACACAGACCAAGACAAGTAGTACAATACAAAATCTACATGCATACAGAAGAACAAATACTGAAAATTACTTTCAGTTATATATAGGGATGAGCGGTCTCGGATATCTGAAATCCGAGCCCACCCGAACCTTGCCGATCCGAGCCTGTTCCGAGACAGATCCGGGTATTCCCGCCAATTGCAAAACTGAAAGCGAGGCTCCGAGTCATAATGCCGTTGTCGGATCTCGCGATACTCGGATTCTATAAATTCCCCGCTGGCCGCCGCCATCTTCACTCAGGCATTGATCAGGGTAGAGGGAGGTTGTGTTAGGTGGTACTCTGCCCTGCTATATCCTGTGCTGTGCTGTGCTGTGCTGTGCTCAGTCCAGTGGTTCTGTGTCCTGTGCTCTGTCCCTCTGAGTTCAGTGGTGCTGCTGGGTCCTATGCTGTGTCCTGTTCAGTCCAGTGGTGCTGTGTCCTGTGCTCTGTCCTTCTGAGTTCAGTGGTGCTGCTGGGTCCTGTGCTGTGTCCTGTTCAGTCCAGTGGTGCTGTGTCCTGTGCTCTGTCCTTCTAAGGGCATTGTTATTTCCCCATTATTCCCAAGTTATAAAAATTTTTAAAAAAAGTTATAAAAAAAATAAAAAAAAAATAATTATAAAAAAAAGAAATTAAAAAAAAATATCCAAAAACAATCCTGCAGTATAAGTCCATTGGTACTGCAATATTACAAAGTTCACTGATTCTGCAGTATAAATCCACCAGTGGTACTGCAATATTACAAAGTTCACTGATTCTGCAGTATAAGTCCAGTAGTACTGCAATATTACAAAGTTCACTGATTCTGCAGTATAAGTCCAGTGGTACTCTCCTGTGCCGCATATAATTTTTAAAGGCTTTGCCGAGTGTGTGTGGCTTAGGGGTACGCTCTCTTGTGCTACATATAATGGAAAACAAAAATTTGGAGGATAAAACTGAGAGGAAAAAGCTCAGTTTTCCTAAAAGACCCACTGGCGGGGATGCTGATAACATCTGGTCCGGACTGAAGGACCTGCCAATCATTGCAGACATGTCTACTGTTGCTGCATTGGATGCTGTCACAATAGAAAAAATGGTGGAGGATTATTTTGCTGACACCATCCAAATAGACATGTCAGACAGTCCATATTGTTACTGGCAGGAAAAAAAAGGCAGTTTGGAAGCCCCTGTACAAACTGGCTCTATTTTACCTGAGTTGTCCCCCCTCCAGTGTGTACTTGGAAAGAGTTTTTAGTGCAGCGGGGAACCTGGTCAGTGAGCGGCGAAGGAGGTTGCTTCCTCATAACGTTGAAAAAATGATGTTCATAAAAATGAATTATCAATTCCTCAATCAAGTACAGCAATGCCCTCCAGATAGTACAGAGGGACCTGTGGTTGTGGAGTCCAGCGGGGACGAATTGATAATGTGTGAGGAGGAGGAAGTACACACTGTAGGGGGAGAGGAATCAGAGGTTGAGGATGAGGACGACATCTTGCCTCAGTAGAGCCTGTTTTGGACTTAAAACAATATTGTGAGGTGTGAGGTGTTCAGAATAGACTGGGAATTAGTGGAAATGATTGTTATTAAATGTTATTGAGGTTAATAATAGCGTAGGAGTGAAAATAAACCAAAAAACTTGATTTTAACACTTTTTATGTTTTTTTTCAAAATAAATCCGAATCCAAAACCTTTAAATCTGAACCAAAACCTTTCGTCAGGTGTTTTGCGAAACAAATCCAAACCAAAAACCTAAAGGAAATCCGAATCCAAAACACAAAACACGAGACACCAAAAGTGGCCGGTGCACATCCCTAGTTATATATACCAAGAGGTATTATATCATGCATTTTTTCATGCAAACAGAATAAAAAAAAAAGTTGTCAAGCAGTTAAATTCGTAATGTACTGTAAAACTATAATAAAATATCACTTTAACATAGTTGTGCACTTTTTGAGTATAAAATAACATTTAAATGGAAATAAAAAGGAATACAATGAATAGAGCAATTCAACTTTTGAAATCACTATCCTAATTTTTTACTGATAAGAATACAAATTGTGAAATTTATGAAGCAGAAAAAAATAGTGGGTAAGATTGCTGAACCTGCAAACCATTGTCTAGGCTGGCATATCTATAAAAAAGGGCTCCAAGGGCAAGATTTACTAACAGGCGTGTTGGTAAAACCGCCGATTTTCGTCGAGTTTGCCGGCGGTTTACCTATTGTTAGATTTACTAACGGTAAAACCGCCGTCCAAACGACCAGAAATGACATTTTCCAAAACCCACCAATTTCGAAGTCGCCATGACGATTTGAAAAATGTTGAACATACAAACAGCCGGATTTACTATTGAGGGGTTTGTCAAACCGCCGGAAAAGCGCCATTCAAACGACCAAAATAAAAGAGCTGCTTGTGAGCGGCGAGATTGCTCAAACAGCATGCTGTCGGACATTTGGAAGTATAAATAACTTTGGGACAGGGGCAAGCCAGGACTTTGGATACAAATTTCTTTTGGACTTGGTTTACAGACATTTTTGGATTGAAAGCTGCTGATAAAAGGAGAAAACTTCATTGGTGGTTAATAAAAATATGTGGTATCAATGAGGGTGTTTACTGTATTTATTGTGGGTTTATTATTTTTAATAAATCCTAGTGGTTTTAACAAGGGAGTGGTGTTTTTTTAAACATATTCTTTTGTGGAACTACAGGTCCAAGCCAGCCCTGGGTGTCAGGGCATGTTGGCACTTGTGGTTCTCCAAGTGCCAACACGCTCTGGCTGCCGTGGGTATGCTGGTGCTTGTAGTTATACAAGCAGCAGCATGCCCACACTGGTTTGGGCAACCTGGCTGGCTGGGACTTGTAGTTCCACAAAACAAAATGGCGTCTTTTTGTATTTTTATTATACATTCGCCGTTTATTACCCTACACCCACCGCCCAGCGGTGTAGGAAGAGTCCTAGTGCTATCAGCACTGGGCTGGGTGTCCCTGGGGGGGGGGCCCACTCGTTTTTTTCGGCGGACCCCACTCCCTAGGGAATCCAGCCCAGCGCTGAACAGCCTGGGGTTGGTTAGGCATTATGGCAGGGGGACCCCTGCTGAGTGTCTCCCCTGCTATAGTGCCTCCAACCCCAGCTGGTTTACCTAGTGCTGGTTAAGTGAAAATCGGGTGGACCCCACGCAAAAAAATTTCCCGATTTTCACGGGATCAGCAGTAGGCTGGCAGCACTAGGGTTAAGAGTGAATAAAGGGGGGAACTCACGCTTTTTTTTATAACACTTTTATCTGTTCTTTACTATTTTGACACATTCCAGAGCTCTTGTAGTATGGCAGGCAGTGTAACAGTGATGTGTTTATACAACAACTTGCTAGCTCCATAAAATGGTACGTAACTTTTTGGGCTAATTTAAGGAGATTGAGGATATGGGTGTCGCTCATGGCTGATGACTTTTGTGCTGCATCCTCAGACTCCAAATATAATGAGGCACACATAGCCAGTAGAGGTGTGATAGAGCGTACCTTTGGACTATTGAGGACCAGGGTCAAGTGCCTTGATAAATCTGGTGGTGTGCTTATGTATGTGCCTTTTAAAGGTGTATGATATTGTGCTGACTTGCTGTCTGCTACATAATCTGGTTTTACATCAACTTTGCCCACAGATTATTGCAGTAGATGGTGAACAAGTAGGGGTCCATGTCCCATCTGGTGATGTACAGAGCACAGAGGGGGGTATGCAGATTAGAGACCGTCTCATTGCTAACTACTTTACATGTAAGTGCATACTAGTCAAAACATTTCTGGGTACAAAATGTGTTTGATGTGAGAGCAATGGTTATTTTTTTAATTATTATTAGAGTTTGGAACCTTGAAACAGAGGATAGTGTGTACTCATGTGGTAAATTTGAACGTCATTGTTAAAGTCAAATGTCAATGTGTAAGTGGAATTTGTGCATTGCTTTTTGTAAACAGTATACTCTTGTTTAATTGGCATAAAAGAAAGACTGTTAGCATTAAAATGTAACATTTATTGCAGTGTAAGCATAAACTGAAAATGAACATTGCATACACATTCTCAAAGAAATATAAACTGCTTTTTACATACGTGTACCTGTGCATTACCAGGCTGGAGAAAGTGCAAAAACATTTAATCAAGAATCAAAATGGAACAGGTGTGGTATATAAAACATTTGTTTTTAACACTTTTAAACATAAACCACAAGCATTAGGCTATCTACGCCTTTTGGCAGGTACATCTGTACCTCTGGAGACACTGTCTCCTCTCCCTCGGCTACCCCTGGTGCGAACACCTCTCCTTGGAGGTGTACTTTGGATTGATCTACTAGGCTTGGGACGGGGAAACGGGCCATTATTTCATGGTGAATTTGCCCTGCCATCCTATTGACATTAGCATTCACCTCCCTTACAGTTGTGTGTAAGACCTCCACAGCACCAGTCATTTGGATTATCGTTACATTTGATTGCTCAATAGCTGTAGCAATACGATTTAACGCTGCAGGTATCTGACTATTACTGCGGTGTACACGCCTCAAATGCCCCACAATATGAGACATATGCCTTGTTTGTGTGTCCATGAACTGGGATTGGAGTAGTTGGAATTTTGCAATGGATTGGGCCATTTCTCTCCCTGTATCCAATGTAGGAGATGCAGTTTGCTGCTCTTCAGTGTGTTCTGCAGGCCCAGTTGATTGATCCTGGAGGGTAGACACAGGGGCATCAACAACTTGGATGGTGATTACTCTATCATCTTCTGTGTGCGGTGACATTTGCAAGGACTCCCGCTTAACTGCTTGATATGAAGAAGGACCTGTGTTCGAAAACTCACGGTATGTATATAGGATATAATATGTTTGTATATTGCATTCTGGACACTGGATAGAAAAGAATAATCTTTTTTAACTAGAGATTGTTTAACAATGTTTGCATTCCTGATTACTTGTCATATGCAACCTGCTTAAGGATGCAATTTTTTTCTTTTGATTAAACATTCTCATTTGGACTATGTTTGGGTGAGGGGGATAGAAAAGCTAATTATTTGGATATACACAAATATGATGGTGCTGGCAGCAAAATGCTGCAAGACAGTGCTTTTGGGTAAGCTATTACTATTTTAGTTCTCCCTCTGTGTAGTACATGATATTTTCATTGCAAACCATATAAAAATCAAGATATATAACATGTACACCAACATTTGCACATAAAAACATCTAACACAATTGTTTCTCCCCCAGACTACACGCACCTGCTTGTTCTTCAGGGGCAGAATCCCTCACAGAAGGTGAAGGAGTAGACCTTGGACTCGGAGTGGAGTCTCTAAATAGTTCACTGTGTATGCTCTTCGTTCCCCGAGGTGGCCGCACCAATTCTAAAGGAATGTGAGCTGAAAAAAGAAGGGTTAAGGCCTAGCAACTTTATCGCCTGTTTCAGGACCGCATTAAACTGATATCTGGTAAGCTGCGCTTTATCCTTATGTATCAGGAAAATTGAGTTGGAAGGCCTAATTAGACTAAATTGGGTGGTTAATTCAACTGGACATAACTCTTTATCTTTTTGGGCCTGCAATTGTAACCAGCAACCTCTCCCCCTCTGATCTGTTTTTGATCGGGCTATCTTAATGCTTAGATGATCCTCACGTATGACCACGTCTTCAGTAAGCAGACCTGCAGAGCCATGACCTGCCGCTTGCCCCACTAGCTCTGCTACCCTGAAAGCCCCAAAAAATGCCAGGCTAAAAGCAGTACAAAAAAGCAGGACCTCATACTCGTCCCAAGCCACATCCACTAAAATCCTCATAAGCTGGGCTAAAATCTGTATGGTAATCGGGTGGCGCGTGTCAGTAGATGTCGGTCTCTCCTTTGCCCAACCTTTCAGCGCCTTAGATATCAAAAAGCCTTTAGTTATGTCTACCGTGCCATTCAGCCGTGACATAAACAAAATGCCCGCCAGTGTAGAAGACATACTAGCCTTAGATGCTCCCTCACAAATCTTCAACCACATGAAATCCATCACCGCATCCCACTGGCCTGCCTCCGATTGGTCCTTGGATGCGCTGAAATGAACCCACTGCCGCCACGCTGCTCGATACACCCGCAAAGTCGATTGTGCTAGGCCGCGTTCAGCTAGACCTCTTATGCCTGTGTGATGATCTGCCAAACATAAGGGGGACAGGGAATGCTTCTGCTATCTGCCTGAGGGGCCAGTTCACAAAATCTTCTCCATTGAAATCGAGACAAGGCATCTGCTATTTCGTTGTTAACCCCGGGGATATGACGTGCATTAAAAGTTATTTTGTACTCAAGGCACCGAAGTATAAGGGGACGCAACAAAGCTATCGCCTGCGGGGAAGATGCGCTGTGGCTATTAACGGACTGCACTACCCCAAGGTTATCACACCAAAAAACAACGTGCTTGCCCCGTAGGGCGACAGCCCATAGCTCTACGGCAACAATAATCGGGAATAGCTCCAACAAAACCAAGTTCTTAACCCATCCGCTACTATGCCATGACTCTGGCCAAGCCTCTGCACACCACTGACCACCCAGGTAAGCTCCAAAGCCTTGCGATCCCGAAGCATCCATGAAAAGCTCAAGAGTAGCGTTGGTGGGTGGGCCAAATCCTTTTCCCGTTCAACTCCTTAAGAAACCTCTGCCATACCTGAAGATCATCTTTAATTTCTTGTGACAGCCGGACCGCTACATGGGGTTTACTCTTACCCGCTATGGCTCTTTGCAATTTGCGACAGAAAACCCTGCCCATTGGAATCACTCTACACGCAAAGTTAAAAAGCCCCAGAAGTAACTGAACTTTTTTCAATGACATGTAGGGAGAGCTAAGCGCCATCCCAATCGCCTCCCCCAGTTTCTTCAACTTATCCTCCGGGAGCCTGCAACAACCTACTTGTGAGTCAATCTCAATGCCTAAAAAGGCTAAACAATGGGAAGGACCCTCGGTCTTATCGCTGGCAATGGGGACTCCCATCACTGGAAAAATTGTGCTGATTGCAGCACTTCTAAGCAACTGCTGGACTTGTCAGGACCAATAATCAAGAAATCGTCTAGGTAGTGAGCAATCCCCCTGTGTCCTGTTCCAGCCTGAATGCACCAGTGGAGAAAGCTGCTAAACCTCTCGAAAAGGGCACATCAAATTGAGCAGCCCAAGGACAGGCAGCGGTCGACATAAAAACCACCGCGTGTCTAAAGCCCATAAACTGAAACGATTCCGGATGGAGCCGCAGCAACCGAAAAGCTGACTCTATGTCAATCTTGGCCATTAGGGCCCCCTCCTCGCACTCCTGGACTAGGGCAAGGGCATCCTCAAATGACAGATATTGGACAGCGCTGACTGTCGGGTCAATGGCGGCATTTACTGACTCGCCTAATGGGTAAGATAGGTGTTGAATGAGTCTGAACTTCCCCTCTGCTTTTTTGGGCACTACGCCCACTGGGGAAACTACCAAATTTGGAATGGGTACGTTTGAGAAAGGCCCCAACATCCTGCCTAACCGAACTTCCTTTGCAATTTTTTCGTCCAGAATCTCCGGGAATATAAAAGCTGATTTCAGATTGCGGGGCCATGGTAAATTTAATTTTTTAAAAATAGGAATACTAAAGCCAAAATGAAAACCTTCCCGAATTATGGCTGCGGCCTCGGCGTCCCTATAAAGTGACAGCCACTTATCTAAAACTTCAAGCTTAACTGGGGATTTGGCCTTGACCCGGAGCTGTTGTAGCAGCCCCACATCCTCTCCCACCCCCAACTCTGGTTCTAACACACTCTGATGCGGGGTGAAGCCCGCCACAGTTGGAGCAGGAGTGGCGGAATCTGCAGGCCGCCCCCTCTGACAAGACCCTGAATTGAAAGCGAAGCACTTTCCTCTGCCGGGGAGGGTTTGTTGCGCCCTCCCCACCCCAGGAAACCTCCTCCCTTGAGAAACCCCCTGTCGCTGACTACTTGGCCTCATGAGATCCATCAACGTATCTATGTCTTTAAAACCTAACGGGCACTTCTCCCGCCCCGTCATCTTTTTGCGAAACATCTCATCATAATTCCGCCAAATAACCGGCCCGTCCTTTAAGAAAATGTCTGTAATTAGGTGTAGATACTTCCATACCTCCACCTGTTCCTCTGGCCTAAAATCAGTGTAAAGGGTTGCAAACACACAAAAACCTTTCACCCACCTAGGGAAAGTTTTGTAACTCTCCTCCTATTCACCGTTCCTGTCCATCGCAGCCTCAAGACCTTTTTTGCCCTCATCAGTCAAGGTAGACATATCAACGTAATACCCCTTTTTGATTTTTTCTCTGACACTAGGCCAAATGCCATATAGTAGAGCCTCATTCTCCACTCTTCCCGAGTCCCCAGCTTGCACAACTATGTCGGGGCCTAGCGCCTGCAAGGGCCTAGCGGTCCGCTTCCCCACTAATTGTGTCTGCAATAGTTTAATCAGTTTGCGGGGCTTGCTACCAGAACCCGAGGATTCCTCGCTCGTTGTAGACTTCGGGGGCTAACACCACGTGATTTGTGTGTACTAGCAGAAATGTTCTCACCTCTCTACTCTGTGACCTCCACTTCCGGCCCGGGTCCCGCCGGCAGCCCGACCGCCAGTCGCTCCTCCACGTCTCCTGTTGCCCGATCCACCGTGCCCGATGAAGATCCACCAGCGGCTGCCCCCGACTACACCGCACGACCTTCTGCACCTTGAACCCCCGGCTGCTGGTTCTGTGAAGCTGAAAGAACACAGTCGTTAGTTTCGAGCATACCAACAGAGACATTCCTTACAAACCCTGCGTCTGGTGTATTTACACTACTAGCAACGAAGGTGGCAGAGGCGCTTGGCCTAAATTGGGTCCCACCGCGGTATCCTAAATCGTCCCTCTCAGGCCTCAGCCCCCAGTCCCCTCCTAAAATGCTACCTTCCAGTGGGTCCTGCACTCTGCGCCAATGACCCCCTGACTCGTTGCCCCCAGCCGGAGACAACCGCTGCGCTACCACCTTCCTATCTCCATGACCATAATCAAAAACTTGGCTGCTCACCCCTTCAGGGTGGGGACCATGGCCAAAATTGTCCGCCCCCATATACCTTGGTCCCGAGGACCTCCGGTAACTGCTCTCCCTCATCTGCCTATCCTCTGGAGGGGATAACTGGTGACGGATCAACCCGCTCGCCGAGCGTGCCTGCTGAGCGCCCGCCTGGCCCGCGGCTTCAAAATTCCGGCCTGGATGGCCCCGGGCTTCCCACCCCCTCTGTGTACCAAAAGGGCCCTGCCTCCAAGCCCCCATGTCCTCCTCCCTATTACGGGCAAAAAAGGCTCTGCGCTCTCTGGATGCCTCCTCCCGACCCGAAGGGGACGAGTATAGTGATCTGCGTACAGGCCTGGACTGGGACTGAAACTGAGCCCCCCATGCAGACCCTCTAACACTGCCAGTCAAAAAGGGGCTAGGTGGGAAATACAATTGGTGACGGGCCTGACAAAGAACTTCCCTGCCCTGTTCTCTAGCTGCCAGCACAGGGGGGTTAATGGCAATACCACCCCTGTGCTGCAAAACCTATTCTCACTTGCTCCCCCTGGTGGACTAATGGCTCCACTGGTGTGGATAAGGCCCTCATGCTGCCGCGGCGGGTGGTGACTGCCCCCCACCGCTCTCACTGCCTCCCGCCCTGCTGCCTAAATGCACAACCCCCGAAGCACTGCTGCGCCCGCCAACCCGGCTCTGGCGACGGGAATGGGCTCCCTCGCCGGAGGACGAGATCTGCGCATGCGCGCGTGGCTTGGCGGTTCATTCTGAACCGCGCACTGCGCATAACGGACCCTCGCCTGCCTCGGGTCCCCGAGCAGGATGGGGGATCACTGGCCACCAATGCAGACTGTCGCCAGCAGGAGGCACTGGCCATGTCACCGCCGGGAGCCCCGCTGTAGCCTGAGACCGTGATGCATGGCGGATTAAAAACTCCGAGCATCCCGCCTGTTAGTAAATCTAGCACCAAACCTCTTTTCAACTATTGATATGGCAATAAGGTGGTCATAGGAAATGAGGTAGATGGAATATTGCATTAGTCTGTATTGCATGATTTTCAGGAAAAGAGGAGACGGGGCTCAACAGGGTTCGCGGAGGCCCCACAAAGTATATGTATTTCAATCATGTTGTACCCTGGAAACCCTCTCAGATCAGGATGTTGTACAAGAGTTTCAACTCAGTCAAACAAACCTACTCTGTCTTTATGAACAGATGAGAGATAATTTGGCACAGTGGCATGAGCTAAAGATAACACTCTATAAACTTTTGATTACCTAATGACTTGGTGTCACGTTTCAATGCAGAAAAACACAGCTAAGGAGACTGGAAAATGGTGAAATACATAATATTTATTGCATATATGTTTCCAGAAAATGCAGCAAGGTGCAAACCAGATGGTGTAGATATAGCACAGGGATTGCACAGAGATGCAGAAGGCAGATAACAGGAACACAGCTGATGAAGGTAGTTTTTAGAAATGCCTGAGAACAGGTGCACCAGAAGCACAACAATTAACAGCATGGTACATGGGAAGGAATAGATATAAATAATGACAGACACAGGTGAACCATTAACGAGGAGCAGAGATTAGCTCCTACTAGTGAGTGAAATGTATGGGCAGCATGGTGGCTAAGTGGTTAGCACTTCTGCCTTACAGCACTGGGGTCATGAGTTCAATTCCTGGCCATGGCCTTATCTGTGAGGAGCTTGTATGGTCTGTGTGGGTTTTCTACGGGTGCTCCAGTTTCTTCCCACATTCCAAAAACATACTGGTAGGTTAATTGTCTTATATCAAATTGATGTGTGTGTGTGTGTGAATTTAGACTGTAAGCCCCAATAGGGCAGAGATTGATATGAGTTCTCTTTACAGTGCTGCAGAATTAGTGGCACTATATAAAAAATGATGATGATAGTGGAAGAACAGCACCTCTAGTGGCATGGAGGTACTGCACCCAGGATCACAACCATGGCAAGACTAACACTATTCTAAACAAACGGGAGCGGAATGATCCTATCCTGCATAGTTTATCCACCTTTTTGTCCACCTTTAGGAAGATTTTTGACGAGCTCGGAAGGGTTTCCAATGCCGCTGCTGGGTTATTGCGTCTCCGCCAAGGAAACCAGTCTGTGGGTCAGTATGCGGTCGACTTCAGAACTATGGCCTCAGAACTCCGCTGGAACGATGAGGCTCTTGTAGCTACATTCTGGCAGGGTCTTTCAGATCGAATTAAAGACGAGCTGGTGTCTCAGGAACTCCCTGCATCTTTAGACGATCTCATCTCCCTCTGCGTTAAGATTGACTTACGTTTCAAGGAGCGTAGTTCTGAGAAGCAACAGTCCCGACGCAGTATGATCCGTCTAGCTCCCAATTTCCAAACACCTGTTCTTCCACCCGAGGAACTGATGCAATTGGGAAGGACCCGCCTATCGGCCGAAGAGAGAAAGAGAAGATTCCGAAACAAGTTATGTTTATATTGTGGAGAGAGCAGGCATCTTCTGAACGACAGGGCCTAATGTGTTCAGGAACTGTGTGGTTAGGCCTCCTTATTTCTTCTTCCTCAGTTCCTTATAATAATGATTGCGTCACTATTTCCATTTCTTTACAGTCTGGACAACATACCTTTTCTCAATCCGCACTCCTTGCCTCCGGAGCAGCTGGGAATTTCTTTTCGGCTGCCTTGGTAAAGCAATTCTCTATCTCCACGCTAGCCCTAGAACAACCTATCTCCCTTTTAGCCATCGATGGGGGAAGAATCCCTGAAGGATCTATCTTGGAGAGTGTCAGAGCAACTTACCAGTTCCTGGCTCCTGATTCCTGTGTCCTTCCTTGTTCCTGCTTCGTGTGTATTGACTCCCAGTGTACCGACCCGGCTTGTTCACTCTTCTGGATTCCGTTGTCCTCTGTGTACCGACCCGGCTAGCTGACTTTGCTTCTGTTCTTGTGACCCGTTTACCGACCCGGTTTGATTGACTCTGAGACCGCTTCCTGATTCTGTCTGCATTGCCTGCCTGTGTACCGACCCGGCCTGTCCGACTACTTTCATCTCGCTCCTGCTCCGCTGTACTACACCTTGGGGCAAACCTGAGGACCGCGACCTGCGACTCCTGGCAGCAAAGCCCATCCCGCCTTGCGGCGGTTCTTGGTGAATACCGGGGAGATCGTTACACTGCGCACCTCAGGTAAGCCAGCATTAATCAAGGTTAGTAGTGAATCCAGTAAATCCGTTACAATGATGAAGGCGCACAGTAATGTGTGTGTGATGGCACAGGGAGCTTTTGGCAATGTAGTGTGTGTGAGGTAGATGGTGGCTACTTAATGGTTGTTATTTTGTTTGCGTGGTAATGAGAATACTATTTTAATGTTGGGGCTGGAGGAAGGCCTATTTATTAATCATGGGTGCTATTGATTTAACAGTGGGGCTGGTTGTAATTTTCTAAATGTAGCCTTTTTTTTTCCAAATAGGGTCCCACAACATTCCAGGACCCAGACAAGCTGCAACTAAAGAAACCTGCGGCCACATGGGGTGAAACTGAGAAGAACAGGTAGGAGATAGCAGAAGAGTGTGTTAAATGTTGTGATTCTAGTGGGACAATGTCAATTTTTGGTGAGTGTTCTGCCCAATGTAAGGTACAGGGCAAGATTGTGAACTCTCTGTGTACACACTGCATTCTTTCTGTACTACACTGTGGTGCTAGATGTCTTGGAAGTCAGGAGTGCTTGGACATATGTCACGCTCTGGTGAATTCAGGGCTAGCGCTTTTCTCCCACCAGCTATGCCCCAATGATGCATAGCCACACCCCCAATTGCATGGCCACACCCACCTATAACTTTGGGCCGCCATGCAGCGGCGGCACAAACTTTTTCAACATGCGCCCCTATAACGGGGCCCCATGAAGTTGTTGTACCGGGGCCCTGAATTCCTCTTGGCAGCCCTGGAGACATCAACACTATACAGTTTATTAAATGCAGTAATAATCATGGATACTAAATGGTGCTTTAAAGAAAAACAGTGTGCTACATCACGCATGAGCTTTATTGGTTTCATGTCTATCTTGTCACTTTAGCAGCTATAATGTGCATATGTGTTAGAGAGTTAAAAAATACTTTACAATTATCCATTATTATCGTGTAATACTATTATCTGTTAATAGGCAAAAAAACAGCATTGCTTGTGCAATGAACTATGTTGCACATAGACATTCTTATAGACATGTTGGGCATGATTCATTTAGGGAAGTGTAAAAGAAAATTAGTAAGTTTTTTCCTGGGCAAAATCAGGTTACAATGCAAAGGATGCAAATCAGTTTATTATTTTGCACATAAGTTAAATACTGGCTGATTTTTCATGTAGAACACAAATATTTGATAGCTTCATATTTTGTACTGAAATTTAAAGTTGATCTAGAACATGCCCATCCCCAACTATAAAACTTATCCACATATTTTAAATTTAGAGCCCCTTCCAATTTAACATTGTTTTGCCAAGGTGCTGTCAGGCACCGTCCCCGCTCTGTCCTTACGTGCTGGGGACGGACCCCTGTCTCCCGTGCTGTGTTGCATCCCGGTACCTAGCAACGGGACATGCTTGCTGGTTTTGCTGTGCACTCATGAGCAGTTGATCCGCTTCTCTCCCCAGCATGTTGGCAGTCAGATGCATCTGACCGCTGGAGTCAATGCCAGCATATAAGGGGCCACATTAGAGTATTTAAGGCACCTCCTTATAGTCTGGTGCCAATGTATTGGTTTTACTAGCTCCAGCGTTCTGTCTCCTGTTCCCTTGCTCCTGTTATTTTCTACCTTGGTTCCTGACTCCTGGCTTGTTCCTAACCACCCTCTAGTCCTACGATTTGGTTCTGTTTATTATCTGGATTCTGACCTCCGGCTCGATTCTGACCTACCCTCTGGATCACTGTTGTGTACTGCACCTTAATTTGGTATCTGACCTGGACTGTACGACCATTCCTGTTCTCTTCTACTGCACTGATAACTAACTTGGAGAACCGCAACCTGCACATCCCACGGAGCTCCTTGCGGGGGTCCCTGGTGAATACTGGGGGAGCATTAGACTCCGCGCCTCCCTGTTTAGTTGCGCCAAAATCAGTCAGTGGCACCCTCAAGAGTCATTATCGTGACAGGTGCAAAATTGCTCTTTTTTTATTTTTGCTTTACTTTCCTTAATGAATCAGGCCGGTCATTATTAGAGATGTGCAGAGACCCTCTTATTTTGGTTTTGTCTTTGGTTTTGAAACCATCTTTTTGTTTTGGTTTTGGCCAAAATGGGTAAAATCATGAAATTTGGGTTGTTTTTGTTCCTAAATTAGAATTGATATAATTAACATTCATTTACAGTCATATACAGTCTACAGATATATGTAAACTTTCAAGACTTCTGGCTTATTATGAGCTGAAATATCTAGAATACTCCATTATTGCAGCTCTGCTACACACTGCAGTGCCCTCTACTGCATCCTCCAAAACTGACAACAAATCTTTAATAGTGTATTGTCACATACAATTATAATATGAGGATACCAACAAAATAATATGTAAGGGGTGGCTTTTTCTGTTGAAATATGTACAACAAACTATGGGTTTGTTTATATGCACGTAGTTACCATGGAGGGTCAGCAGATGGCGCTGTATTCATATAGAGGTGTATTGTTTGTCTGCTGTATATGCATGTACTTGTTTGTATTTTTCCTCTCTCAACTCTCTGTGTTTTAGAAGAGACTCTCCGGGAAAAGGAGGTGAGCTGAGCAGCTCATGTTACTGATATGTTATGTTAAGAAGCTATTACTGAAAGCTGTTGTTATACTGATCCTGGTACTTAGTACTATATAAAGAAGATATACATCTCAAGACTCGTTCTGTCTGAATATAAGGTAACTCCTGAGGTGATTCTTTATCTATGAGACCTCCTGCTGCACACCTATGGTATCATCCATCGCAGACTGCCAATAGGTTATGGGCCCAGACTGGAGTCTATACAAGATAAAGTTATCAGGAGTGCATCCTAAGCAGCATCCAGATCACGAGCTGCACTGCAAGTCCCAGCAGGCACAGACAGCAGACTGTGTAACGCACACAAGAAACACCCAGGAGAACCTTGGAGAGAAAACTGTGAGTAAAACAAGTTTAATACCACAGAAGAATAGAGAGATTCATACAAGGAAGGGTTATGGCCAATTACACAGATCTCAGACTAGCTGCTAGCAAGCTTTCTAATGAGAACTATTAGACATGGAAGTTTAAAGTAGAAATGCTATTAACCAGAGATGATTTATGGGAAGTCATAAGTGCAGACAGACCTGAAGGAGAGAATCAGCAGTGGATTAAGAAGGACAAACAGGCAAGAGCCACCATAAGTTTACTGGTGGAAGATGATCAGCTTATACACATAAGACAAGAGAGTACAGCTAAAGACATGTGGATTGCATTACAGATCGTGCATGAAGGATCAAGTTTGAACACCAAACTATTCCTATTAAGAAAACTATACCAAATGAGATTTAACAAAGGCAAGACAATGCAAGAACACATCAGTGTACTACTAGAGATAACCATACAGCTCAGGTCAATGGGAGAAGAAATCAAAAGCAACCACATAGTAGCTATCCTCCTGCGCAGCTTACCAGATACATACAGTGCACTAATAAATGCACTAGAAATGAGACCTGAAGCAGAAATCACACTAGCCTTTGTGAAGAACAGGCTTATAGAGGAGTATCAACGCAGAAAGGAGCTTGCAGAGTGCAATACTGAGAGTGACATAGAGAAAGCACTTAAAATGGTGGACACAAAGCCACACACCAGGGAAACAAGAGCATGTTTCAGATGCAAGAAAGTGGGTCACCTGAAAAAAGATTGCACCATATGGAAGACAGAGCAGCACAAACCACCAGAAAGATTACACAAACAAAGAGCCAAAGCCATACTTACAGATATAGGAGCACACAGTTGGAATGGAACATTTAAAGCGACAGTAACCCAATTGTCGGAAAAGTGGTATGTAGACTCAGGAGCGACTAGTCATATGACAAACAACAAGGACTTCTTTACTGAACTTGATTTGAACCATAAAGAAACAATCTACCTGGCAGATGGAACAAATATCATTGCAGAAGGGAAAGGGAATGGTCAATTCCTATGCTCCAAGGGTAATGGCAGCTATGCAGAGATACCCGTAACAGATGTGCTATATGTTCCCAAGCTTGAAGGTGCACTGCTGTCAGTAAAGAATCTAGTAGAAAAAGGACTTACTGTAAAGTTTCAGAATAATAAGTGTTTTATCCAAAATGGAAGAGAAACGCTAGCTACAGCCAGAATAAGAGAACATTTATACTGTCTGGATATCGCAGAACAGCAGGCAAAGCTGAGCACACAGAAACACGCTGACTGTATTCACAAGTGGCATAGAAGATTAGGACATAGACACCCAGATTGCATAAAGGAAATACAGAGGAGAGACCTAGCCAGGGATCTCACAGTGTCAGACTGTTCGGAAATTATGAAATGCCAATGCTGCATAAAAGCAAAAGCAACAAGGATGACAATTCCTAAGAAAAGTGAAAACAGAGCTTCCAGACCACTAGACCTGGTACATAGTGATGTATGTGGACCTATGAAAACGCGAACCGTAGGAGATAAAAGGTATATGCTGACATTCATTGACGACTATTCCAGGTTCACAGTCACTTATCTAATACAAAGTAAAGATGAAGTCTTAGAAAAGCTGCAAGACTATGTGACCATGACCGGAAACAGGTTCAAGAGGAATATGCTAACTCTTCGCAGTGACAATGGAGGCGAGTTCACAGGCCAGAAAATAGAACAGTACTTAAGAGGACTCGGTATTGAGCATCAGAAGACAGTACCATATACACCAGAGCAAAATGGTGTATCTGAGAGGAAAAACAAATCACTAACAGAAATGATAAGGTGCATGCTTACAGATTCAGGACTACCTGACAAATATTGGGGTGAAGCAGCAGCGACAGCCACCTATCTTCAAAATAGACTACTTTCCAAGGCAGTAAGGAAGACACCATACGAGCTGTGGCGTGGTAAGAAACCCAGCTTAAAGCACATTAGAGTTTTTGGATCCAGAGCCTTCGCCTACATTCCCGCTGAAAAACGAAGCAAGTTGCAGAACCGAGCAGTAGAGGGAGTTCTAGTTGGCTACAGTGGACATTCAAAAGGCTACAGAATCTTAAATCCAAAAACTGAAAAAGTAATTATAAGCAACAGTGTGACATTCATAGAAGAAACACGAAATGATGTCATAATTCCAGTAGACTCTACTGAAGAAGAAAGTACAGAATCCAAAGAAACAGATGAAGTATAGATCACTCAAGAAGTTGAAGTACAACACAAGACAGATACCAGGGACAATCGGGAGAGTACATCCGAGGGGGTGAGACGCTCTTCAAGAGAAAATAAGGGAAAACCACGTGCACGTTTATCTTACAAAGCAAAAGCTATTAACATACAAGAACCTACATCATGGGAAGAAATTGCCAATTTTTCAGAAAGAGAAGCACAGAAATGGTTAAGAGCCGCAAAGGAAGAAATGGAATCAATGGAAGACAACCAGACATGGACATTGACCAGACTACCAGTAGACAAAAAGGCCATAGGATGTAAATGGACTTTTAAGGTCAAGTATGATTCTGAAGGAAAAATAGAAAGATACAAGGCAAGACTGGTCGCTAAAGGATATTCACAGAAATTTGGAGAAGATTATGATGAAACATTTGCTCCAGTTGTGTAGCACACTACCATTAGAACCTTACTCCTAACAGCAGCCATAAAAGGTATGCAAGTGAAACATTTTGATGTAAAGACGGCTTTCCTACATGGTGAACTAAAGGAAGATATATACATGGAACAACCACCAGGCTTTGTGAATTCTCAAAACCCAGATCATGTATGTAAGCTTAACAAGAGTATATATGGTCTTAAACAAGCAGCAAGAGCATGGAATACAAAGATAAATGGAGTTCTGACAGAGAAGGGATTCTTCAGAAGTAAAGCAGACCCATGTCTCTATACAAAGTTGGCAGAGGAAAGATGGTTCTATGTATTGATCTATGTGGACGATTTGCTAGTTTGTTTCGAACAAGAAGGTGACGAAATTGTATTGGAACAAGAACTAAACCGTCAGTTTGAAACAAAAGACCTCGGCCACATAACACATTACTTGGGAATGCAAATCTCAAGAGAAGATGATGGAACATTCACACTAAGTCAGAAATACAAGATTCAGGAAACCATTGAGGAATTTGGTATACAGGAAGCAAAGACAGCAAGCACTCCTATGGAGACAAGTTATGTAAAGGAACCAAATGATCAGAGCAACCTGTTACAGGATAACCATCTATACAGAAAGGCCATAGGAAAATTGCTATATATTGCAACCGTCACTAGACCAGATATCTCCACAGCAGTCGGGATTTTAAGCAGAAAAGTTTCTAAACCAACCAAGATGGATTGGAATGCAGTTAAGAGGGTAATTCATTACTTAAAGGGAACGATTAACAAGAAGCTTAAGCTCTCAGCAAGCACAAGTCACAAGTTAACAGGGTATGTTGACGCAGATTGGGCTGGAGATACAAGTGACAGAAAATCCACAAGTGGATATCTATTCTCTATCGGAGAAGGATTAATCAGCTGGACAAGCAAGAAGCAGTCTTCCATGGCACTATCCTCTACAGAGACTGAATATATCGCGGCAGCTCACGCCAGTCAAGAAGTGGTATGGTTAATGCAACTACTATCAGACCTAGGAATGCCTCAAGAAGAACCTATCAAGATATATGAGGATAATCAAGGATGCCTTGTATTAGCGCAAACAGAAAGAGTGAACCCAAGAACCAAGCACATTGATGTCAAGCATCACTTTCTGAGGGATCTACAAGAACAAGGTTTTATAGAGTTGAACTATTGCCCAACAGAAGATATGACAGCTTATATCCTGACTAAGCCTCTTGTCAGAGAGAGACATTGGAGACTTACGTCAAAGATGGGTCTTACTGAAGAAACCCAGTCTGTTGAGAAGGGGTGTTGAAATATGTACAACAGACTATGGGTTTGTTTATATGCATGTAGTTACCAATCAGCAGATGGTGCTGTATTCATACAGAGGTGTATTGTTTGTCTGCTGTATATGCATGTACTTGTTTGTATTTTTCCTCTCTCAACTCTCTGTGTTCTAGAAGAGACTCTCCGGGAAAAGGAGGTGAGCTGAGCAGCTTATGTTACTGATATGTTATGTTAAGAAGCTATTACTGAAAGCTGTTGTTATACTGATCCTGGTACTTAGTACTATATAAAGAAGATATACATCTCAAGACTCGTTCTGTCTGAATATAAGGTAACTCCTGAGGTGATTCTTTATCTATGAGACCTCCTGCTGCACACCTATGGTATCATCCAACGCAGACTACAATATTTTCAACGTTTAACATGCTATTTTCAATCCGCTACATGCTGTTTTCAAACCACTATATAATTAAATAAAATAATTGATCTAAAAGGTCAACATACTTAGCAGAATCAATTACTTTAATCTCCTCCTTTAACAATTTCAAATGGTTTGAATAGCTTCCAATGTGCTTGAGTAAAGAGACATGCCCACTCCCTATCTCATGGCTTGATATGTGTGTCTTGAGGACTTGTTGCAGTTCTTCCAGTCGCTGAAGCATATAAAGTGTGGAATTCCACAACTTTACCATCTGTTACTTCAGTTGGTTGCATGGCAGATGATATGTTTTTTACAGCTGCTGCAATGTTCAACATGCAGTCGATGAATGTCAAAAGTGCCCAGAAATTTTATGGACCACAGACAGCATCTCCTGCATTGACCTCTCATTTTTTAAGGAATTCTGAACCACCAAGTTTATTGTGTGTTTAACACATGGCACATTTTAAAATTCACCCAGTTGTAATTAGAGATGGTCACTGACCCCCGTGTTTTGGTTTTGTATTCGGTTTTGGATCTGGATTACCGTCGTGTTTTGGTTTTGGTTTTGCAAAACCGCCATTGCGTGTTTTGGTTTTGGTTTTGTTTGGTTTTGTTTTGCTATTTTGTTGGAAAATCAATGTTTCTGGGCCTAAAATAACCAAATTTAGTGCTCCACCTGTTTCTTTGATAAGTAATGTAATTGTAAAGCTAATAAATTATCAAAAAAACAGTTTAATTCCTGGTCGGTAGGCCTTCATTAATTCTACACACAAAACAGATTTTCTTCCTCTCCATCTATGCATATTGGCAATGCAGCCATCGTCTTTGGATGTATATTACACCCTACACTTATAGTTGAATATGTAAAGAAATGGACAAAGGCAGTTTGGTTTCTGTCTCTATAGGCCCCCCTCCACTTGTCGAAAATACCAAAAAAATTCAGCGATTATAGACTGTACAATATTAATTGAAATGGAGAAAGCCATTTTGGGGTCACTGTGTGTATGACACATTAATGATAAATTGCCCAAACAGCAGCCTTTCAAGACGGTACGTAATATAGAAATGCCCCAAGTCCCTTTCCTCTTTGGGGGTAGATTGCACCCTAGACTTGAATAGAAAGTTTTAAAAAGATGTTATCGTCATCATCTGGAGCTTCATCCTCACCCTCATCAGTGTGTACGTCATTATCACAGACTATCAATTCATCGCCTCTTGAATCCGCCATTAGAGAACAGTCTGTGCTTGGATGCCTTTGATGGTGAAGGCCTTCCTCGTGGAAGATGTAGTTCATTTTTATAAACATCATTTTCTCCACATCTTTTGGAAGTAACCTTCGACGGCGATCACTAAGTTCCCGGCTGTACTGAATACTCGTTCAGAGTACACACTGGAGGGTGGGCAGCTTAGGTATTGCAAAGCAAGTTTGTACATGGGTTTCCAAATGGCCTGCTTTTCCTCCCAGTAAGGAAAGGGACTGTCTGACATTTCCATATCAATTACCTCTTGAAAATAATCCTCCACCATCCTTTGCATGTTTATACTCGTATTGGATTGAGCTATGGGCAAGGTGACACATTTTTTTGAAAAATCCTTCAAACCAGCCCAGATGTTAAATTTTTCTGGTCTGCCCCCTGCATCTTCCATGCTTCTTTTTGGGTAATTTAATTTTTTACGAGCAGCAGCAGCTTGAGAAAGTGAAGGAGGACACGTCGTCAAGCCGAGGCCCAGTTCAGCGGCCAACTTGCTGAGCAATAGCTCCTTGCAAAAGTTCACATCTCGCTCATTTAAAAGCAAAGACTCAATGTAGGTCTTAAACCTTGGATCAAGCACAGTGGCCAAAACATACTGATCCGAGTTCAAGATCTCAATAACTCGAGGATCATTTTGAACCGAATGAAGTACTTAATCGACAAGGCCAACATACTTTGCTGAATTGCTTGCTTTCAGCTTCTCCTTCAGTTTCAAAAGAAAAAGGGGGAAGTAATCTGCACAGGGTAGGGATATGCCTCATCTAAATATCAAACATCACTGTCATGATGAGGGGGTGCTCTTTCCATTATACAATATATATAAAGCAAAAAGAAGAGAGAGAAAGAAATGGATTGTTAGAGCACTCCTAATCCGGTCTGAATAGTTGAGAAAATCTCTCATATTCCAGAAGAATACCTGGTCTAATAATAATAATATGGTGGGAACATATCAGATGGTCCAATAGTAGAATTAATTTGGTATTGTTATAGGGCAGATGCCTTTATTGATAATAATAAGTTAAAAACATATCTCTATTGAGATTGTAATACCCTCTTAATAGAAAAAGTGAAATAAAAGAGAAAAATAAACGTGCAAAAAGCAAGTGCAAAAGGTGTATAAAATAATACCACGGACAGTAGAGCTAGGAAGGTAGCAGGAGTATGTTATTATTTATATAAACCAATGAGAGAAAGCAGAGTAATATTAAATGGGATGGTTCCCATAAATGGTTTGCCAAGTCTCTGTACTTATTTAAATATTTATAAGTCCTGACAAATAATAGATTCCAATATGATGTTATATAATGTCTATGATCTTTATAATAGACAAGTAGTAAGATCCAATTAATCGCCCTTGGTGTTAGGACTAAGTAGTCTTGGAAATCCCATTACTGGTAAAGAAATATTATTACCAGGTCATCAAAGGGTTTATTGGATCTAAATTAAATGAGTCGACCAACACAGCATTAATATATAAGCTATTTACGTTCAAGGTCAAAAATCCCTCAATTGATGAAATTATTAGCTGATCAAAGAAAAACCCCTGCTATGTCTAGGTATAATCGAACGCTTGGTACAGACTGTGTACATATAAGTATTGCACCTTGTTATATTAGGTAGAGAGACATTACTGGTTCATAGTTATTACAAACCCAAAGAGGAATGCCAGCGCTATTTGAGTGTATAGTGCACTGCACATATAAGTATTATCCCTCCTTGTAACTAAATACCAAAGCGTCGATAAATAGCAGGTGATTATGGCTAACAAACAACCATAGCATTAATATATGAACTATTTAAGTTCAGGGTCAATAGTCCCTCAATTGGTATAATTGTTATCTAATCAGAGAAAAAAAACCCTGCTGTGTCTGGGTATAATTGAGCGCTTGTTACAGAGTGTGTACATGTAAACATTGTCACTTGTTGTGTTAGGTAATGAAACACTGCTGATTTATAATTACTACAAGCCCACAGAGGAATGCCAGCGCTGTTTCAGTATACAGTACACTGCACATATAGGTATTGTCCCTCTTTATAAATAAATAGCAAAGCGCCGTTTAGTAGCAAATGATTATTGCTAGCCCTGGAGGAGAAAAAGCGGCATTGTATGAAAACATTATAGAATCACTGACCATTAAAGTAAATAAAGTCAGAGAGCGTTCAGCGGTACCGCCGCTCACTAGCTCTTACATCCGGGTATGACGTCACTAATGACGTCAATTACCCATAACCCCTAACGTACGTTTCACTACATAAAGCTTTGTCAAGAGGAACAGATTGTAGACACAGACAGTGTCTTTATGGTGGGGAATAACCAATCAGATTGCATTGTTATGATAGACAGAGGAAACAGCCAATAAGAGTTACTATGTATGTATTCCATAGTAAATATATATGTTGAATGTACAATAGATACTGCTAATTATCAAAAAAATATACAGAGATTATTTGCACAGTTGGTAAGTATATTTAGAATATATTGTGCATAGTAAATAATGGCTGTTATAAAATAAACTTGATAACAAACAGACAAACAAAAAAGACATATGAAAATGTCAATAATAAAATATGTGAACATAAAAGAAAATGGATTGTATGGGAAACAAGAAACCATACAGTAATTATTGAAAATAGAGTGGGAAGATGATATGATCACTAATTGGTTTACTAGTGTATATAAACATAAATAGTAAACAATATTAAACAATGGTAAAACATATAGAGAAACTCCCAAATATGGGATGCAAGGAATGCTTAAAGAGGATAAATGGGTCAGCCAAGGAAGCAAGCATAATTGGTATTTTCATTCAGACCATTAGGCATCAGGGAGTCAAAAAGAAATATCCATCTGCTCTCTCTTTGGAGCAGTTGTTTATTCATATCGCCCCCTCTTATGCCCAAATGTATCTGTTCAATGGCAAAGACCTCCAACCCACGAGCCGAACCTCCATGTTCATTCAAAAAATGTTTGGCCACAGTGGTAAGTTATTTAAATCTCTCTTTATCCGTTTTTGCATTTCTGATAGTACCAACATGTTCAAGGATGCGTATCTTCATAATTCTCCTGGTCATGCCTATGTAATATTTCTTACATGGGCATCTTAGGGCATATATTACACCCTTGGAATTGCAATTGAGGAATTGATTGATTTTATGTTTATCCCCAAATTTATCCTTAAATTCATTGGTTCTAACCATATAATCACAAGCCTTACATCCTCCACATTTGAAAGATCCTGTAATGGTAGGTGTTTTGCGCTTAGTTGTACAAAAATGACTCCTGACCAATCTATCCTTCAGGTTTTTGGTTCGTCGCCATGTCAGGCTTACATTATCCTCCAAAACTGTTTTTAGAGTATCATTATTCAATAAGATTGGCCAGTGTTTCTGTAAAATTAATCGTATATCTTTCCACTCCTGACAAAAAGTACCAATAAATCTGATTTTATTGGATATGGTTTTAGATGTTGATGGGTATAAAAGCTGATCTCGATTTTTAACTTTGGCTTGGTAAAAGGCTTTCTTTATGATTCGTTGGCTGTAGCCCCTTTCAGACAATCTTTCTTTCAGCTCTTTGGATCTTATTATGAAATCATTCATATTTGTACAGTTTCGTTTGATGCGTAAGAACTCTCCCTTAGGGATATTATTGACTACTGAGCGATAGTGGAAACTAGTATTGTGTAAAATACTGTTTGTGGCTGTCTCTTTTCGATATAGGTCTGTGTTGATCACGCCTCCTATCCCTTTTTTTATAGTAATATCCAGGAAATTAACTTGTTCCAAGCTCATTTCGTGGGTCAGTCTTAGGTTGTTTTCATTGGTGTTTAAAATAGTGACGAATTCCTCAAACCGGGAGGGACTACCCCTCCACAGGATGAGGATATAGTCTATGTAACGAACCCACATGATTATGTGGTCCGTGAATTGTTTTAAATCATCACCAAAAACAATCTCTTTTTCCCACTGACCCAGATAGAGGTTGGCGAAAGTTGGTGCACACGCCGCCCCCATTGCTGTTCCTTGGGTCTGGAGGTAAAAAAGATCTTCAAATACGAAGAAGTTTTTTGTCAAAATGAATTTTAATAATTCAATTAGAAAGTCGCTAAAGAGAGAATTGTGACTTGTTTGTAAGAAATATCTCACAGCTTGAATTCCGACAGAGTGGCCAATGCTAGTATAGAGACTTTCCACATCACACATTATCAACCATGTGTCTGAATCAATTGTTATGCCATCTAGTAGTTTAAGAACATCCATAGTATCCTTGACATAAGAGGGTAGGCAGAGAACATATTTTCTTAGATGTACATCCAAAAAGATGTTAGCTTGTTCTGTTAAACTGCCTATCCCGGACACAATAGGTCTTCCAGGTGGGGTTATTTTATTTTTATGTATCTTTGGCAAAAGATATAGAGTTGGAATTCTCGGATTGGTCACCTGTAGGAATTCATATTCAGTTTTATTAATGATTAGAGATTCGAATGCTTTCTTAATGATGTTGTCATATTGTTTCTGAAAGTCTTCCAAAGGGTTCGAGAAAAGACGGCGATAGCAGGTTGTATCTTTCAATTGGCGATGTATCTCCCGTCTATACATATCTACAGGCCAAATAACCACGTTACCGCCTTTATCAGATGGTTTAATGACCACATCAGTCCAAAGTTCCATTTCTTTTATACATAGAAATTCTTCTCTAGTTATATTATTTTTGATGGTTTGAGAGTTTGATTTAAGAGTATCTAGGTCTCGTGATACCAATTTTTCAAATACCATAATCTCAGGACAATTTATGTCTTTAGGAAAAAATGTAGATCTTTTCTTACAGATTGGTCTATGAGTGGATATAGAATTATCCAACTCTGAGGTTTGTTCATTCATAAGTTGTTCTAAGACATTGACTGCCTCCATCTCCTCAATACTGTTTAATGATAAGGCAGATCCAGTTATATTATCATTATGACCAGTTGGGTCTGATGTATCTTTGTTAAAGAAAATGGATAATTTTAATTTTTGAATAAAAAGATGTAAATTCTTTTCTCAAGAAAAACGATCAAGGTTGGATACTGGGGAGAAGGAGAGACCTCTTCGTAAAAGATTTATATGCTTATCCGTAAGAGATTTATTGGACACATTTATAATTTGTAGGGATTGATCATTTATTTCCCCATCCACTGTTGTTGGCTGTATTTGCGGCTGTCCTTCCAACCTCAACGATTTCTGTCCCTTAGACTTCTTACTGCCTCGCCTGGTGGCTTTAAAGTAGGTCCTCCCTCGTTTCCCATCCTGTGGGAGTTCTCTAAAAAATTACCTCTATTAGGGAAAAATTCCCTGTCCCGGTTGTCTGATCTGCTATTGGTCATCTCATTATCTGAAGTTTCAAATTCAGATAAGTCATAACTATCAGTGGGATCTTTACTACTTCTATAGAGAGTCTTTTTATTCCATTTGAAAATTGTATCCTCTGAGTAATCCCTACAATCTCGAGCAAACTTATGTTTTATCTTTTCCATAATAAGTTTTTCAGATTGTTCCAAATCACCTTTATATTTGGTATATGTCATTTGAAAATTAATATCATTCTCAAATTCCTTTAATTTAGAACTAATTTGTTCTATCTCCTTGGAGTATATGTCCAAAATGAGTGTATCATGTTTTAGAGTAACTTGCATCAGTTCTTTAGAGCATTTGAGTAAAATGTTTTCCTGCTCAGTTTTAAGTTCTGCAGTAGCTAACTGGTATGCAGGATATACTCTTGGTCTAAGACCCCGTGGAGTTAGAGATTGTTTTAAATAGTTTTGTGTGGTGGTGAGATTCCACCATACTCGACTTTGTTTGGATAATAGAATTTTTAATTTGTCCAGATCATTCATCCAAGTGTTGTCATCTGTATGACCCTTGTTTTTATCTGGGAAAATCGAATTGATATATTCATTCCATTTTTCACACCTACTATTCAGGTCTGCCTGAGAACTAAAATTAGCCATAGTATTCATAAATCAGTAGAGAAGAAATAAAGTATTGGTTATTTCCCTATTTGATAAGTATTAAGGATATGTATAAGTGTTATTAGTGAATCACTTGATATGTTCAAATGTCATATGATATCTATCATAGAACCCGTGCTGGATACTAGAGACTGAGAATACCACTCAGTAATACAATAGTCGAAAGAAAAAGGGGGAAGTAATCCACACAGGGTAGGGATATGCCTCATCTAAATATCAAACATCATTGTCATAATGAGGGGGTGCTCTTTCCATTATACAATATATATAAAGCAAAAAGAAGAGAGAGAAAGAAATGGATTGTTAGAGCACTCCTAATCTGGTCTGAATAGTTGAGAAAATCTCTCATATTCCAGGAGAATACCTGGTCTAATAATAATAATATGGTGGGAACATATCAGATGGTCCAATAGTAGAATTAATTTGGTATTGTTATAGGGCAGATGCCTTTATTGATAATAATAAGTTAAAAACATATCTCTATTGAGATTGTAATACCCTCTTAATAGAAAAAGTGAAATAAAAGAGAAAAATAAATGTGCAAAAAGCAAGTGCAAAAGGTGTATAAAATAATATCACGGACAGTAGAGCTAGGAAGGTAGCAGGGGTATGTTATTATTTATATTATCCAATGAGAGAAAGCAGAGTAATATTAAATGGGATGGTTCCCATAAATGGTTTGCCAAGTCTCTGTACTTATTTAAATATTTATAAGTCCTGCAAATAATAGATTCCAATATGATGTTATATAATGTCTATGATCTTTATAATAGACAGGTAGTAAGATCCAATTAATCGCCCTTGGTGTTAGGACTAAGTAGTCTTGGAAATCCCATTACTGGTAAAGAAATGTTATTACCAGGTCATCAAAGGGTTTATTGGATCTAAATTAAATGAGTCGACCAAGCGTTCGATTATACCTAGACATAGCAGGGGTTTTTCTTTGATCAGCTAATAATTTCATCAATTGAGGGATTTTTGACCTTGAACTTAAATAGCTTATATATTAATGCTGTGTTGGTGTTTGGGTGAAGCATGTACAGGGTGGAATTCCACCTAGTTACCACCTCTTGCTTAAGTTGGTGGCAGGGCAAGTTAAACTGCTCTTGGAGCTGCTGTAATCTCCTACATGCTGTGGCTGAATGCCTGAAATGGCCTGAAATTTTACGGGCCACCGAAAGCATCTCCTGCACCTCACGGTTATTTTGTAGGAAGCTCTGCACCACCAAGTTGATGGTGTGAGCAAAACAGAGAATGTGTTTGTTAAAGTAATTCTATCATTTTCAAATAAGCATTGCATAGGCGATTGTATTGTGTTTCTAACGCACAAAGTGATTTAATTTAACAGATGTAAATAGTCAACAATTCAATACATTATTATATTATGATACAGTACAGTACAGCCAATACCAAAAGATACATACATACCGCGCTCTTATCACATGCGCTCGCTGCGCTAACCACGGGACCCGGTGGACAGTATATCTGTTAGAATACTGTGATCAGTGAAGACTGAGGGCCATGGGGGTGCAGCTATGATTATATACAGTACAGTGTTACACAGTGAACAATAGAGATGACGTAGCTTGCTTCTATAGGTCCAGACAAGGGTGGTTCCACGGTAAACAGGTCATAGGCTGATTCAATCTAAGGAATCCAAAGGAGGGGGTTGTCTCTCCAGGGGGTCTGCTCCTTTCATAGCCAGCATCATACAAAGGTTTATTCCCTAATATCAATAACTAAAGTATGCAATGTGCGATCTCTTTGCCAACCGGACAGCTGCTGATGATTAGGGCTTCAATATGATATCAGGCATGACCCCTTTCCTATAACCTAAACCTTTAATAACACTAAAATGTACATATAATCATATTATATAAACTAATAATAAACCAAATGCTATCTGCTCATAAATTACAGTGTAACGGAACCAATATGAATTGTATAAATAACTAAATGTTGTAATGCGAGTGTGTGCGTGCGTATTTTACCGTGCGATCGCATCACGCTACGTGTTACGTGGCGTACGCTTCGCAATACGCACGGCAAACCAATATTAAACCAATATACTTTCGTTCATCCAATTATACGACTTCAACACTGTTTTTCCAATAGTCTAATTAAGGGAATGACTTGGCTCAAACTAGCAGAGTCTAATCTCACTTCACATGTCACAACTTCAAATGGTTTCAGCACCTTGCACAGCACAGAAAGGATTCCCTACTGTGCAAGAGTGAAATACATACCCCCTCCTTTCCCAATGTCATGGCTTGTGCAATACGCTTGGATGGCTTTGCGCTGTTCCTCCATCCTCTGAAGCATGTACAGGGTGGAATTTTACCTTGTTAACACCTCTTGCTTAAGTTGGTGGCAGGGCAAGTTAAATTGTTTTTGGAGCTGCTGCAAACTCCTACATGCTGTGGCAGAATGTCGGAAATGTCTCGAAATTTTACGGGCCACCGAAAGCATCTCCTGCACCTCGCGGTTATTTCTTAGAAAGCTCTGAACCACCAAGTTTATTGTGTGAGCTACACAGGGAATGTGATGGAATTCACCCAGCTGTAATGCTCGCACAATATTGTTGGCATTATCAGAAATGAGATATCCTGGGGAGAGTCCAAGTGGTATAAGCCATGTATCAATGACACCCCTTAGTTTTCATAACAAATTATCAGCTGTATGCCTGTTAGTGAAGCCGGTGATACAAAGAGTAGCCTGCCTGTGACAAATGTTACGTAGTGGTGTACATGCTGCTGCTGTTCCTGCTGGTAAAGGCGAATGAACAACCCAGTGGGCTGTCACAATCATATTGTCTTTGGTTTGGCCACTTCCCCTTGTCCACATATCTGTGGTTAAGTGTACAGTGGGCAGAATGGCATTTTTTGAGCCCAATTAATACATTTTTACGATCGTTTTGGTATAGTTGCGGAATAGCTTTACGAGAAAAATGGTGTCGCAATGGAAATTTGTAATGGGGACACAAGACATCAATTAACTGTGAAAACCAGCTGCGTTTATTGTGGATATTGGACGCAGATCTAACACCAGCATAGTAGCCATGGCGTCTGTGATCCGCTTGGCGACTGGGTGACTGCTGTCATATTTGCTTCCTTTAGCAAAAGATTGTTTCACAGTTAATTGTTGTAAAGTAGTAGTGATCTTTTTCTTGGCCTTCATATGGGAGGAAGATTTACCCCCAGCAGCAGCGACAGCAGCAGCAGTGGGACTAATGCTCAAAAATTCTTCAGAGGAATCAATTATAGTGCAGGAGTCATCGAGCCTTACCAAGTGGGATGCAGGGCTAACTCCGATCGCTACTAAGGATATTGATGAGGACGGTGTTGTGGGTGTAGATTGCAACCATTGGGATGTAGGTGACAGAAGGGTCCTAGCTGATGATGGAGTTCTTGTAATTTTTTTGCCATAACTTTCAGCTTTTCCCAAAACCTTGCCATGAACTCTCATCAAATGGCGTAACATGGATGAGGTTCCAAGATGGTTAAGGTCCCTCCGTCGACTGACTGTGGCTTGACATACACTACAAATGGCTATACAACTGTTGTCAGGATTTGTGTAGAAATAATTCCACACTCAAGAAGTGGCTTTTTTGGTTTTATGCCCAGACATGACAATGGGCTACTTCTTGTGATGTGCCAGAACTGCTGCCACTGGTGCAGGACTTTCACAAACAACCTCATCCTCATCAACATCCTCATTAGAGCCCTCATCGCCTACACAAATCTCCACCTCATCCTCTTCTAATTCCAAAGTGGCATCCTCAATTGGTGTATCACCGGCTACACTCTGGCTCTTCAGGCTCTCATCAGCAAAAATGCTGAAAGGGCCCTTCTTTATGGGAACACTATCAGAATGGTCACGATTACACATACCACTCGCGGATGGACTCTCCTCAGGGATTGGTGTCATTTCTGATTCTGAGCATACATTTTCCTCTAATGCCTTACTGTTTTCTTGCAGCTTGGCTTTCACCTGTAAGAGTAGTTATGCACCACTTTTGGACTCCAAATTACTTGGTCTTGCTTGGTCACGAGTGACCTTACAAGAAGAAGGCTCTGTAACATTTTTAGAACTTGCACTAATAGAGAAAGGCGAAGGCCTCATTCTTTCTTTGCCACTGCGTGTGTAGAATGACATGTTGGCAATTTTTTTTTTTATCGGCAGTTAACTTTTCATTAGTTATAGCTCTTTTTCTCTTCAACACGGTAAAAGGTTACAGGGAACACTACCATCAGGACTGGTGCCAGCAGCTGCTTGCTGATCCTGCTCATATGTGGACTGCTGTGAATCCATTTTAATGAGACCCAAAGCACTTGTAGTGCAAATTCAGAAATATATACTGCTGGTATATAATAATTTCAACACCAGAAGCACTTGTAGTATAAATTCAGAAATATATACTGCTGGTATATAATAATTTCAACACCAGAAAAAAGTTTTTTTCAAAAAAGGGAAATATCTGACACCCCAAGCACTTGTAGTGCAAATTCAGAAATAAATACTACTGGTATCTAATAATTTCAATAATAAAAAATAGATTTTTTAGAACAGGGGAATATCTGACACCCCAAACACTTGTAGTGCAAATTCAGAAAGATATAGTGCTGGTATATAGTAATTTCAACACCAGATAATTGCTTATTTCAAAGAAGGGAATATCTGACACCCCAAGCACTTGTAGTGCAAATTCAGAAATATATAGTGCTGGTATATAATAATTTCAACATCAGAAGATAGCTTTTTTCAAAGAGGGAAATATCTGACTCCCCAACACTTTACAATTTCTGCAGGTAGAAAATAGTTTATTTAGGAGGGAATATGACACCCCAAACAGTTTGTAATATTTCCAAAAATGCATCCTCTATACTGCTCTCTTCCTGCTGTAATAACTGCTGTAATAACTGTTCTCTCCCTGCTCTAATCCTGCGACCTAACCCTTCTCTCTCCCTCTGTCAAATGGCAATGGATTGCTGTGGAGGTGGATATTTATGCATTTGAAACATCGCGAGAACCGAGCTCCGAGATCCGACAACATCACAATGATGTTTTGTCTTGTTTTCAATTCTGAATAGGCCTGCTAGGCTCGGTATTCGGATACCTGAAGTTTCGGCGGGTTTGGTTCTCATGGAATCAAACCCGCCCATCTCTAGTTATTTGTCTTAATATGTGGTTGGGTCTGACAGGAATTTGATGTTTCTATCAGTGCTGCAGATAATGGTGCAGTGAATATTGGGCACTATAAAGTATAATGTTGTAGGCATGCACAATATTTCATAATATTAGGTACTAGTAGACAAAAACACTGGTTTCCACTAGTATCATTACACAGTTGTGAATGGTATGGTCAAGGCAGTCTACTGTTACCAACGAGCAGAATCAGTGTGCAGAAGTTTCAGAGCTACGGAGGGTCTGATGGGTTTTGTCACCAATGTTTGGTAAGTACGAGTGTATTTTGCAATTATCTTAACCATGTGTTTTCAAGCGCTTTGATGATGGTTTGTCAGCTAGTGACGATTATGATTGGAGTTGGAGTCTTCTGTAGTAGGGATTATCAGTTTGCCTCCCTTGTATCCTGAAATCCTCCACTCTGCCCTATGTCTCATGTATATGAAGCTGCCGGTTCAAAGACACAGAAAAGAAGGTAAACAGTGAAGTCTGTATAAACGAGCGCTTTATTTATGCATTGTGGTAGATATAACAGGCATATTGTATATGGTACGGTGGTTTTGTTAATACCTCTCTGCAAATAAACACTGAGTGTTTTCACCAAATTCGTGACTCCTAGCTGTACTTCTGTTTGAGATCCGTGACAGTATAACCAGCCCAAAAAACAGCTTTGGAGTCAGGTGAAAGTTTTGTTTTATTCTGGGACTTTTTTGCTGCAATCAAGTTTTCATTTGTCTTTTGCAACATGTTTGTTTTACCAATCATGGAATTACCACTGCTACAAACCTTACAAATGGACATTATATTGCTACGCTCCAAGCTGGCTAAATTTTCCACTTTGCTTTTGGACCCACTTAGGAGACTATCAGAGACTGTTTCACTGAAATCTAATACTGTTGATTTGACCCAGCCAACTCTGTCTGCTGCTGAATCCGTGCCGCCAACACCTTGCAATAATACCATGTCAAATTTGCATTTAACTAACAACTGCAGTTTAACTAATGCCCAGTTCACAAGTGGGCCACGCCCCCATCTGACCGAAGTGGAGCGACATCGCAGAATAACCAACAAACTGTGTCTCTACTGTGCCAGCAATGCACATTTCTTGCAGGACTGTCCTGTCCGTAGACCACGTCAGCTTACTGAACCATCTCCTGTTGTTTCCTCTCGGCACTCCAAATCTGTTTATGCTCCAGCATTCCTGTTCTCTGCGAAGAGACCCAATCTGCCAGCTCCAGCCGCCTGTCCTGAGGCACCCACTCCCTCTGTCTCCTGTGCCGAGGTGCCAGCCTCTGTCTCCTGTGCCGAGGTGCCAGCCTCTGTCTCCTGTGCCGAGGTGTCAGCCTCTGTCTCCTGTGCCGAGGTGCCAGCCTCTGTCTCCTGTGCCGAGGTGCCAGCCTCTGTCTCCTGTGCCGAGGTGCCAGCCTCTGTCTCCTGTGCCGAGGTGCCAGCCTCTGTCTCCTGTGCCGAGGTGCCAGCCTCTGTCTCCTGTGCCGAGGTGCCAGCCTCTGTCTCCTGTGCCGAGGTGCCAGCCTCTGTCTCCTGTGCCGAGGTGCCAGCCTCTGTCTCCTGTGCCGAGGTGCCAGCCTCTGTCTCCTGTGCCGAGGTCACATCATCTGCCTCCAGCTCTGAGGTCACATCATCTGCCTCCAGCTCTGAGGTCACATTATCTGCCTCCAGCTCTGAGGTCACATTATCTGCCTCCAGCTCTGAGGTCACATTATCTGCCTCCAGCTCTGAGGTCACATTATCTGCCTCCAGCTCTGAGGTCACATTATCTGCCTCCAGCTCTGAGGTCACATCATCTGCCTCCAGCTTGGAGTCTCCTGCCACTGTGTCCAGTTCCGAGTCTCCTGCCACTGTGTCCAGTTCCGAGTCTCCTGCCACTGTGTCCAGTTCCGAGTCTCCTGCCACTGTGTCCAGTTCCGAGTCTCCTGCCACTGTCTCCAGTTCAGAGTCTTCAGCCGCTTTCTCTGTTCCTGAGCTCCAGTCTGCTCCAGAGGGGGCGCTGCCCTTCCTGTCTGCACCAGAGGGGGCGCTGCCCTTCCAGTCTGCTCCAGAGGGGGCGCTGCCCTTCCCGTCTGCTCCAGAGGGGGCGCTGCCCCTCCCGTCTGCTCCAGAGGGGGCGCTGCCCTTCCCGTCTGCTCCAGAGGGGGCGCTGCCCTTCCCGTCTGCTCCAGAGGGGGGCGCTGCCCTTCCCGTCTGCTCCAGAGGGGGCGCTGCCCTTCCCGTCTGCTCCAGAGGGGGGCGCTGCCCTTCCCATCTGCTCCAGAGGGGGGCGCTGCCCTTCCCGTCTGATCCAGAGGGGGCGCTGCCCTTCCCATCTGCTCCAGAGGGGGCGCTGCCCTTCCCGTCTGCTCCAGAGGGGGTCCTGTCCCTCCAGTCAGCTCCAGAAGAGTTGCCAGTCCATGCGGTCCAGCCCGAGTTGCCAGCCCATGCGGTCCAGCCCGAGTTGCCAGTCCATGCGGTCCAGCCCGAGTTGCCAGTCCAATGCGGTCCAGCCCGAGTTGCCAGTCCATGCGGTTCCTGGTATTTTTCACTGCTCCTTATTACCTGTTGTTAATACCTACCCTCTGCTACCCTGCATTACCGTTTACCTGGTTGTTTCTGGACATTCATGCTACTTTCTGCATCAGCTGCAACCTGGTATTTATCACTGCTCCTTATTACCTGTTGTTAATCCATGCGGTCCAGCCCGAGTTGCCAGTCCATGCGGTTCAGCCCGAGTTACCACTTGGTGCTGTCTGCCCTCAGGCTTCTCAAAGTGCTGTCTGCCCTCAGGCTTCTCAAAGTGCTGTCTGCCCTCAGGCTTCTCAAAGTGCTGTCTGCCCTCAGGCTTCTCAAAGTGCTGTCTGCCCTCAGGCTTCTCAAAGTGCTGTCTGCCCTCAGGCTTCTCAAAGTGCTGGCAAGTCTGCCGCCCAGTCGGGCCTGCTCCCAAGTCTGCCGCCCAGTCGGGCCTGCTCCCAAGTCTGCCGCCCAGTCCCGCCTGCTCCCAAGTCTGCCGCCCAGTCGGGCCTGCTCCCAAGTCTGCCGCCCAGTCGGGCCTGCTCCCAAGTCTGCCGCCCAGTCCGGGCCTGCTCCCAAGTCTGCCGCCCAGTCCGGGCCTGCTCCCAAGTCTGCCGCCCAGTCCGGGCCTGCTCCCAAGTCTGCCGCCCAGTCCGGGCCTGCTCCCAAGTCTGCCGCCCAGTCCGGGCCTGCTCCCAAGTCTGCCGCCCAGTCCGGGCCTGCTCCCAAGTCTGCCGCCCAGTCCGGGCCTGCTCCCAAGTCTGCCGCCCAGTCCGGGCCTGCTCCCAAGTCTGCCGCCCAGTCCGACCATGCAGAGAAACCTGAACAAAAACAAAATCACAGCACTCAATCCCTATACTGGATGCTAATAGAGATACTCCTCTAATATTGGTAATTAAGTTATATTGAATCAATGGTGTATAAGTAAAAGGATATGTAGACAATTCAATCTATTGCCTATAAAGCACAAGTCACCATAAAGAGTCCAGTAAAGTTAGTCCATAATTCACCATGTTATCTGTAGCACTATAGTTACTTGCTGGATGGTATCAGATCTTGTAGTCAGACGATTGCCTCCCCTTGTATATGTAAAAAAATGAAATAATCATGAATTAGGGTGAACCATCCTAAGACTTGCTGTAGAAAATATAGTACCCACTTACAGGTGGAAAAAGTAATGTGGATCTATCAAATCTCTTCTGAAGTTCAGGTGTGCAGCATGCAGTGATAAGTCCAGCCTGATTTCCTAGTTGAGCCTGGAGTTAGTTGGCTCTTTGCATAACATCTTCCCAATTGTCCTCGTGGTATAGTAATTATCCTCAGTAGTATGGAAATGGAGGAATCCCGTTACGTAGATAAACAATTTTATTATGAATCACAAACAATCAGCTTACATTTAAGACCATATAGGTACGAGTAGTAGTAGTAATCTGTTAGAGTAACAGCACGCATAGTCCTCAACGCATTTCGTCAATATTTGACTCTTTCAAAAGGGTAATACTTGTCTGTAACTGTTCGTTTATAAGTACTGATGCCTGCTGCCATAATCAGCACTTCCGTCTTGATTAGCATATCGCGCATGGAGGGGAACTTAAGCAGAAGTTTAGAGATAAAAATCATGATCTCAGCATAGTAGTGCATTCAACAGTGTGAAAGACGTAGATAAAGGTGAACTACTCAAAGCCTCCCTATGGTTGTCAGCCATGTCAGTATATATATATACATACATACATACATACATACATACATACATACATACATACTGACATGGCTGACAACCATAGGGAGGCTTTGAGTAGTTCACCTTTATCTACGTCTTTCACACTGTTGAATGCACTACTATGCTGAGATCATGATTTTTATCTCTAAACTTCTGCTATAACCCTCCCTACCCCATTTGCCACACTCCTCCTCCCTACTGCCAGATACTACATCTGCTACACTCACATTCCCTACTTTCAGGTACCTCTATCTGCACACATTACCTCTCCCTCCTTTCCGATACCACATCTACACATTACCTGTCACGGGCACTAGGAGTTGCTTACCCGAGTTTCACCAGATGGAACTTTGCTAGAGAGGCGGGGTTATGGCACGCACCTCAAAGCAGGCAGGTGAATGATTGGAGCGACCCAACAGCAGGAGAGTAGAGATAGTCTGAGGAAGTCAGCGACTTGCAGCTATGGTTAGAGGAAAGTCAGCGACTTGAAGCAGTAAACTGGAGGCTGAAGATAATGTAGACTCGAGGAGTGGACGTGGATAGGTGATGGTAGGTAGAGGAGGAGTCAGTGGTCTGCGTACAGCAAGTTGTACCACTGTAGTGATGGGAAGAATAGTACTGGTGCAGGTAGGTAGCAGGGTAGTCGGTGGTCTGCATTCAGCAAGTTGTACCACCGCTATGGTGAGGAGTCTGGTCCAGGTGTAGGTAGGTAATAGGAGAGTCAGTGGTCTGCGTATAGCAAGTTGTACCACCGCTGTGATAGGAGGACTTGTCCAGGTGCAGGTAGGTAGCAGGAAAGTCAGTGGTCTGCGTGCAGCAAGTTGTACCACTGCTGTGAGAAGGAATGAGGACTTGTCCAGGTGCAGGAGTGTGAAGTTGAAAGGCAAACTGTGGCTGTATGGAAACAGCGCGAGTAGAGCAATGTCTTGTGAGGCAGAGATGGAAGGCACAATGAATAGTCTGTATGGAGAAGATGCCTAGCAGTGAGGAGAAGCTGGTCACAGCAGATATGCACAATAACGCTAAGTAGTAGCGTGAGGAGATATCGTAGCTTGAGTGAAAGCTTGTCCTAAATGAAGCAATGCAGTAACACAGTCTATATGGGTACTTGTACCCTGTGCAGCAAACAACAATGGATACAACTGGTATGCGAGCAATAGGCAATAGTCAATAGTCAGTAGAGCATACTCAGTTGTGTAGATCCGGAATCAGCTGAGAAGTGAAGCGTTGTAGCGGTATGGGAACCGCCGCTGAGTTGAGCAGGGAGCAGCGTGGAAGCTGAAGCATGAGTAGAGCTGGAAGCAGTTTGGAAACTGTACACACGAGTAGAGCTGGAAGCAGTTTGGAAACTGCAGGCAGGAGTAGAGCTGGAAGCAGTTTGGAAACTGCACGCAGGAGTAGAGCTGGAAGCAGTTTGGAAACTGCACGCAGGAGTAGAGCTGGAAGCAGTTTGGAAACTGCACGCAGGAGTAGAGCTGGAAGCAGTTTGGAAACTGCACGCAGGACTAGAGCTGGAAGCAGTTTGGAAACTGCACGCAGGAGTAGAGCTGGAAGCAGCTTGGAAACTGCACACAGGAGTAGAGCTGGAATCAGTTCGGAAACTGCACACAGGAGTAGAGCTGGAAGCAGTTTGGAAACTGCACACACCTGTAGAAGTTCACTGGGAGTGAGACTTCAAGATCAGGCCACTACCTAAGGCTGCAGGTGCCCTAAGTAGGGAGGGGTGATTGATCCATCAATCACATTAGTGGTCAGGTGTAGTTGTTAAAGGGTCCTGCGCATGCCCAGTGCGACAGGATGGCGGACGGCCGCGGTTCCACACAGGTGTGAGCGGGAAAGATGGAGAACCACGTACCATAGTGGAGGCACTCACACTCCGGTGAGTGACATTACCCTTCACTTTTTTAAGGCACCGATGTGTCACACTCCACCTCTTCTTCCCTTTCAAATATTTTTATTGAAGCATATAAGCATACATGTTACAATTAATGAAAACAAATGTATAAAATATCAAATCCAACAATCAATGTTTAAAATCAGTAACTATATCGAACAATAATGCATTGCTTTAGTTAAAATATAAATATAAATGCAGATACAAAGATGGAGAGTCTATACAAATAGGCTGGAATCAATCAACCATACACAAGCCTATTGGCGGATCACCATCACATTCACACATCTCATACCATGTAGTAGGACAAAAATGTTTTCCATATTTGTATTTTCACTGACTCTGATAAGATAGAGAGACGGAGGAATGTCATTGCTGAGAGAGTTTTAATTGCATTCATCTAGGAGTACAATAGGTCCAAGCAAAACAAGAGAGTGCTAAGCTTAAATAAAAAATGATATCTGTATTTAAAAAAAACATATTAATAAAATTATAAAACATATTTTACATATACATAAATATCTTTGAGTTCATCAATATATGGACTAAAAAGTTCTCAAAAACTGTATAGATCACAGTCTTGATATCCAAATGTTACATATCATAGTCCTATAACTCAGATGCCACCATCCAAAGGAAAAATCAGAGAATAAAGAAACCAGTCCCACAATCAATCCAGTGGTGTATTTTTTCGACCTCCTGGTAGCAAATAAAATAATTTACCTTAGAATTATGGAACAACAAACTCCACCAAGTATGCCGACAAATCACCTGATGCATTTCTCAGCTGTCAAAAGCTGTTTCACAAGAGGCAAGAGAAATAATTCCAATTCATGAACTGTTTATAATGAACAGCCATGGTCACATGATCCCCGTCCACCAATAGCTGCATAGAGGGTCACAAGATCCTAGGCATCCAATCATATACGGACTACAATCAAGGCCAAAAGTTTTGAGAATTACACAAGTATTGGTTTTCACAAAGTTTGGTGCTTCAGTGTTTTTAGACCTTTTTGTCAGATGTTGTTATGGTATACTGAATTAAAATTACAAGCATTTCATAAGTGTCAAAGAATTTTATTGACAATTACATTAAGTTTATGCAAAGAGTCAATATTTGCAGTATTGACCCTTCTTTTTAAAGACCTCTGCAATTCGCCCTGCCATACTGCCAATCAACTTCTGGGCCACATACTGACTGATGGTCGCCCATTCTTGCTTAATCAATGCTTGGAGTTTGTCAGAATTTGTGGGTTTTTGATTGTCCACCCGCCTCTTGAGGATTGACCACAAGTTCTCAATGGGATTAAGGTCTGGGGAGTTTCCTTGCCATGGAACCAAATGTTTATGTTTTGATCCCCAAGCCACTTAATTATAACTTTTGCCTTATGGCAAGGTGCTTCATCATGCTGGAAAAGGCATTGTTTGTCACCAAACTGTTCTCGAATGGTTGGGAGAAGTTGCTGTTGAAGGAAGTTTTGGTATCATTGTTTATTCATGGCTGTGTTCTTAGACAAAATTGTGAGTGAGCCCTCTCCCTTGCGTGAGAAGCAACTCAACACTTGAATGGTCTCAGGATGCTTTACTGTTGGCATGACACAGGACTGATGCTAGTGCTCACATTTCCTTTTTTGGACAAGCTTTTTTCCAGATGCCCCAAACAATCTGAAACGGGATTCATCAGAGAAAATGACGTTACCTAAGTCCCCAGCAGTCCAATCCCTGTACCTGTTGCAGAATATCAGTCTGTCCCTGATATTTTTTGTGGAGAGAAGTGGCTTCTTTGCTGGTCTTCTTGACACCAGGCCATCCTCCAAAAGTCTTTGCCTCACTGTGCGTGCAGATGCACACACACCTGTCTGCTGCCATTCCTGAGCAAGCTGTGCACTGGTGGTGGCAGATCCCGCAGCTGAATCAACTTTAGGAGACGATCTTTGTGCTTGCTGGATTTTGTTGGCCACCCTGAAGTCTTCCTCACAACTATTGATCCTCTCTCATTAAACTTGATTATCCAATAAATGGTTGATTTAGGTGCAATTTTACTAGCAGCAATATCCTTGCCTGTGAAGCCCTTTTTGTGCAAAGCAATGACGACTGCATGTGTTTCCTTGCAGCTAACAGAAGAAGAACAATGGTTTCAATCACCACTCTCCTTTTAAAGTTTCCAGTCTGTTATTCTAACTCAATCAGCATGACAGAGCGATCTCCAGCCTTGTCCTTATCAACATTCTCACCTGTGTTAAAGAGAGATTCACTGACCTGATGTCAGCTGGTCTTTTTGTGGCAGGGCTGAAATGCAGTGGAAATGTTGTTTTTGGGATAAAGTTCATTGTCATGGCAAAGAGAGACTTTGAAGTTAATTGCAATTCATATGATTACTTCATGACTTTCTGGTGTATATGGAAATTGCCATCATAAAAACAGAGGCAGCAGACTTTGTGAAAATTAATATTTGTGTCATTCTTAAAACTTTTGGCCATGATTGTATATGAAGAAATTTTTTTGTTTGTAGGTGAATATCTTTGACACCATTGCAAGGTGATCCAGTTGAATCCTTGTTGGACCTCTATTTGGTGTATGCTGGGCATAACTTGGACCCGGGGAGCCTGTCCTGAGCCTTCCACTTGGTGGGTTTGGACAAAAACTTCACCTACTGGTAACATTGGATCCCCAAAGACATTCTAGAGGATTGAAGTCCCGTTGGTGTATGCCTACCAGAACTTTGACCCAGGGAGCCTGTTCTGGGCCTTCCACTGGATGGATTTGTTTTGTTTGTCTGTCTGGTTATGCATTCGGACAACCTTGCACCGATTGGGATGAAACCAACGCAAGGTGGTCCAGTTGGATCCTGTAGAGTTTTAAGGAGGCTTTGGGTCCCGGTCAGAACTCCTGTTGGTGTACATTGGGAAGAACATTGACCCAGGGAGCCTGTTCTGAGCTTTCCACTGGATGGATTTGGACAAAAACCTCACAGGCTTGTAAGATTGGATCACAGAAGACATGCTATGTGGTTGCATTCCTGGCCACACCTCCCGTTGGTTTACGCTGACCACAACGTGACCCAGAGAACCTGTTCAGGGTCGTCCACTTGATGGATTTGGATAACATTTAATATAAAGAGGAAAACGACACTGGGCAGCCACCTCATGGGTGTGTTGGAAGAACTGCTAAGCAGCATTATTTTTAAAAGGTTGACAGTTACATACCACTCATTGATAACTTAGTAACTTGAAGATTTAAACCTGCCCCAAGTTATTTTTAATCAATTAAAAAAATAAAAAATATATTTTAAAAAAGTAAATAAAATAAAATATTTATTAAAACTCTTAAAAAATATATAAATTTTGCTATATTTCTACCATTTAAATAAATCTATTTGTTTATTCATTCAAAAAACCTGTGTTTGTGTTTTATTAATGTTTGACTAATACATACATATTAAGGTTTTGAGCTAACAAATAGTGTGCCACCAACTCCTCTATTGGTGTACCCATCTCCATGCTTATAGCATTAGGACTCTTCCCACACCTCTGGGTCATGGGTGTGAGGATAATTTAAGTACTGTAAAAATACATTTTGTCCCTAGTGCACTAGGGGGAAGTTTCCCTTTACAAGGCAGTGCCGCTTTAAATTTAAGCGTTCAAGACGCTGAACTCGCGGGAGTTCAAGAAACCGGAGGTTAATACATTTACCCCTAGATGTCTAAAAATGGCCAGGGTGCAAATAAGTAGGGGTGTGCACCGGCCACTTTTGGTGTTTTGGGTTTTGGGTTCTGATTAGCTTGAGGTTTTGGGTTCTGATTTGTTTTGCCAAAACACCCCACGAAAGATTTTGGTTCTGATTTTGGGTTTTGGGTTCTGATTTTTTTTTAAAAAAGCATAAAAAGTGCTAAAATCCATATTATTTTTTTTTCACTCCTACACTATTATTAACCTCAATAACATTCATTTCCACTAATTTCCAATCTATTCTGAACACCTCACAATATTGTTTTTAGTCCAAAAGGTTGCACCGAGGTAGCTGGATGTCTAAGCTAAGCGACACAAGTGGGCGGCACAAACACGTGGCCCATCGTAGGTGGCTGTGTAGGCTTGAATGGCCTTTTGCTGCTCCTCCATCCTCTGCAGCATATAGAGGGTGGAGTTCAAGCGCGTCACTACCTCTTGTTTTAGTTGATGGCAGGGCAGGTTCATGCTTTTTTGATGTAGCAGGAACAGTGAACGTAGTTTAATATCTGATACTAATATTTCTGCACTGCAGGAACAGTGAACGTAGTTTAATATCTGAAACTAATATTTCTGCACTGCAGGAACAGTGAACGTAGTTTAATATCTGATACTAATATTTCTGGACTGCCTATTGAAGTGGAATCTCGACGGTATTTGGTACCGGGGACACAATACCTCCATCAACCGTCTAAATTCCACTGCACAGATGGCGGACACCGGACGCATGTCTAACACCAACATAGCTGTTACGGCCGCAGTTATCCGCTTTGCCATAGGATGATTACTGTCGTACTTCGTGCTCATGGCAAACGACTGTTGGACGGTCAACTGTTTTGTGAAAGACGTAGCGTTCTTACGACTTTCCCTCTTGGAAGATGACCGACTACCAGCAGCAGCGGCAATAGTAGGCGTACCTCTGCAGGATCCTCCGGAAGAATCCCGGATTGAAGAGGACTCAGTCATGCCGGTGACATGGCCTGCAGGACTATCTCTGATGGAGATCGTGGAGGAAGTTGACGAGGAGGGTGTTGGTGGTGTGTATACAATGGCACCAAGGGATTTAGGTGTCCCTGGACTGCTGACGGTCCTAGCCATAGGTCCTGAACTAAACACTGAATTATGAAGGTTCTTCAGGTAACGTATAAGGGAGGATGTCCCTAGGTGGCCAAGATCCTTACCCCTGCTTATTTGAGCTTTACATAAGGTACATATGGCCATACATTTGTTGTCCGGATTGGGATAAAAATAACTCCAGACCGAAGAGGTGGATTTTTTGGTCTTCTGACCAGGCATGACGATGGGCCTTTTCATCCCATGGACAACAACTGTTTCCCCCCCTGCCTCATTTAAGATAACCACATCAGCATCCTCCTCGTCAAGTTCCTCCTCAGCGCCAGCTACATCAATATCCTCCTCCCGGTGTACAACATTCACACCTTCATTAGCCAAATCTGTAACTGGACTGTGGGTGATCCTTCCGGCATATGCAGATGGCGTGCTGCAAATGGTGGATGGAGTCACCTCTTCCCGTACAGTGATGGGAAGGTCAGGCTTCGCAACCACCAACACCCTTGGACTCACCTTGGGGATTTGTGATGCCATCTCTTCAGAAGGCAGAGTTGTTTGCTGTGTTGTTGATGACAGCTTAAGTCTCTTAAATTTTTTAGAGGGGTGGGGAGGAGGAGGGCTTAATCCTTGGGTGAAGCTGAACCACTAGTCATGAGCACGGGCCAGGGCCTAAGCCCTTCCTTGCCACTTTGTGTCATAAATGGCATATTGGCAAGTTTACGTTTCTCCTCAGATGATTTCTATTTTCTTTTTTTGCTAATTTAGTGAACTTTGGCTTTTTGGATTTTACATGCCCTCTACTAGGAGATTGGGCATCGCCCTTGACAGACGACGTTGATGGCATTTCATCGTCTATGTCATGACTAGTGGCAGCAGCTTCAGCATTAGGAAGAAGTGGTTCTTGATCTTTCCCTACTTTATCCTCCAAATTTTGGTACTCCATTATATGCAGCACAAGAGAGCGTACCCCTAAACCACACACACTCGGCAAAGCCTTTACAAATTATTTGCGGCACAGCAGAGTACCACTGGACTGGAGTTATACAGCAGTACCTATTTTTTGGTATAGTAGCAACAATAAACGTAGTTTGACTTTGAAATAGCAGTACCTATTTTTTGGTACAGCAGCAACAGTGAACGTAGTTTGACTTTGAAATAGCTGTACCTATTTTTTGGTACAGCAGCAACAGTGAACGTAGTTTGACTTTGAAATAGCAGTACCTATTTTTTGGTATAGCAGCAACAGTGAACGTAGTTTGACTTTGAAATAGCAGTACCTATTTTTTGGTTTAGCAGCAACAATAAACGTAGTTTGACTTTGAAATAGCAGTAACTATTTTTTGGTACAGTAGCAACAGTGAACGTAGTTTGCCTTTGAAATAGCAGTACCTATTTTTGGTACAGCAACAACAGTGAACGTAGTTTGACTTTGAAAAAGCAGTACCTATTTTTTGGTACAGCAACAACAGTGAACGTAGTTTGACTTTGAAAAAGCAGTACCTATTTTTTGATACAGCAGCAACAGTGAACGCAGTTTATATAAACTATATAACGTATTTTCATATATTGCAGTACTGATATTTCTTGACTGCAGGAACAGTGAACCTATTCATATATTGCAGTAGAAATTTTTAGAGACTTTTTTTATAATTTTTTTATATTTTTTTATAACTTTTAAATAATTTGGAAATAACTATGCCCTGAGCAGAACAGAGCACAGGACACAGCCAGCACCACTGGACTCACAAAGGAAAGAAACCACTGAAACCAAAAGCAGGACAGGAGCTCCCTAACTATAACCTCCCTCACGAGTTTTCACTGCCAGAATGAAGATGGCGGCCTCGAGCGGTGAATTTATGACATCCGAGTCTCGCGAGATCCGTCGCGAGACTTGGATGTCATAGCCTCGTTTCGGATTTTTTTCCCGGGCGCAAGTACCCGAACAGTGCTCGGATCCCGTCGGAATCGCACTGTTCGGGTGGGCTTGGATTAGCGAAATCCGAGCCCGCTCATCACTACAAATAAGTGTCTGGGCATGGTGGCACTTGCTGATCCATATAGTTCAATAACACGAAGAAAGATAGACACATGGGTAAATAGATTTAAACTTAAAATGAAAAAAAAAAAATACACAACCATTATTGCACACTTACATCAAGGGTATTTCATCAAACATCCCTGTATTCTTTGCTAAATAACAAACAAGGATAGACTATGATAAACTAGCTCCTAAGAGCTCCACTGCATAGCTGGCTCTTAATTGGTAAAATGTTCCCATTCTTAATAGGATTCCAATTCAAATGCATAGTGTACTCTAACAGACGTAGGCCCGAGACGTACCTAGCGGACATATGACTGGCAAAGACAGGCGAAGTGGTATGGTACGACATTAGTAATGTAGCGTAAATGGTGTTAGTTCCAAAGTCATCAAGCAACACATGTAATAATACATACGTTGTTGACTTCAGGAGTATGTAGAGCTGAGTTCCATGCGTTTTACACCGGACGCAGGTTGCACTCAGTGGGCCTGATTCATTAAGGAAAGTAAGGGAAAAAAGGAGTAAATGTTCTCCTGGACAAACCATGTTACAATGCAAGGGGTACAAATTAGTTTACTATTTTGCACATAAGCTAAATACTGTTTTTTCATATACTGTAGCACACAAATACTGGATAGCTTTATTTTTACACCGAAATTTAAAGTTGATCTAGGACAACTATAAATCTATCCTCACATTTTAAATTTGCCTCCTCCTCCAATGCAACATGGTTTTGCCCATGTGCAAAGTTACTCCTTTTTCAAGCTTTGCTCTCCTTAATGACTCAGGCCCAGTATGTGTGCCTTAATAAATCAAGGCCATAGTGTTCTCCATTTCTTGAGCAAAAGTTAAGGTCCCTGAGTCATTAAGAGATGCATACTGAGCGCAGCGCACGTACGCGAAATGATGCACGAACCTGACCATTGCGAACGGCCAAAGTCAACAAGACGCGTATTGTCACATACGCAGCTTAATAACTTCGGGTGCAACTGTTCCTACCGTATGTGCTCACGCCCGTGCACGTCAGCAAATACTACGATGTTCTGCTGTACTTGCTGTCACGGGCACTAGGAGTCTTTACCCAGGGATCACCAGGTGATAGGCTTACCAGAGCAGTATAGATGGTAATATGGTACTCTGGTAGCAGGGTGATCACGGAACAGGAAATAGCAGATGATGGAGATGCTCAGGAAAGTCTATGACTAGCAGCACTGGTAATATGGATGTAGTAGTACACGAGGAACTGTATGGACAAAGGACACGTGAAGGTAGTCAGTGGTCTGCGGTAGCAAGTTGTACCACTGCTATAGTGAGGAGGAATGTCCAACAGAAACGAGGAGGTGATGAGAGTCAGCGGTCTGCGGATAGCAAGTTGTACCGCTGTCTGAGTGAAGGAATGGAATCCAAGTGGAGGTATCCGGGGAGTCAGTGGTCTGCGTTAGCAAGTTGTACCACTGCTATGTGAGAGGATACTGGAACAGGTGACACAGGAAACAGGGATCAGTGGTCTGCCTCTAGCAAGTTGTACCACTGAATATATATGTGAGGAGGAGCACGGGGAGAGACTGCAATACAGGGGATAAACGGGCACCTTAAACTTGATCCACAATAACATGCACAATATCTTAATGACTGAACAGCACTGCAATAATAGAAAGTCACTTGGAGTAATCCGGCACAGGATAACACAGTCAATGATGGCAATAGTCTCAGCGGATAGCAAACTCCAGAGGAGAACAAGCACAGTCCAGCAAGATATGCAATACACCAGCACAGTCAATGAGAAGTATGCATACCGTGGTTCAGAAGCAGGCTGTCAGACAGGAGTGCAGAGATACCTGAACGGCTGGAGGCCGGCAGGATGCGAAGTCCCTGGAGGGATGAAGCGGTAGTCAAGTAGGTGCAGCGCACAGGTAGGTAGACCAGCAGGGGAACAAATACTCAGGAAACAGTAGTATGTAGAACTGGACTCCTGGAGGACCCTGAAGAGTAGCGATGGTCTAGATGAGATGAAAGTAGTGAGGCGCAGATCCGATGCAGACTGGCGAGTAGAGACCAGCGGGAACACGGGGAAGCACGGAGAGCGGATCAGCTGTAGTAGGACGAGTAGAACTGAGGAGTAGCAGCAGCAGGACTCTGCAGATACACGGAGGTAGCCGATAGCAACCAGCAGGTGCAGCAATGATGAAACACGGGAGAGCAGAGCTGAGCTGGAACTGTTGAGCACGGAGAGTAGCGGATAGGAATCAGTAGTAGCAGTCTCGAGGAAACACGGGAGAGATGAGATGAACTGAAGACTGAAGCGCACGGAGGCAGCAGATAGGAATCAGCCAAACAGTCACGATGAAACACAGGCGAGTTGAAGTAGATTGAAGACTGTAGTGCACGGAGGCAGCAGATAGGAATCAGTTGTAGCAGTCTCGAGGAAACACGGGAGAGATGAGATGAACTGAGGACTGAAGCGCACGGAGGCAGCGGATAGGAATCAGCCAAACAGTCAAGATGATATACAGGTGAGTTGAAGTAGATTGAAGACTGTAGTGCACGGAGGCAGCGGATAGGAATCAGCTAACAGTCACGATGATATATAGCAGAGTTGAAGTGGCTTGAAGACTGTAGTGCACGGAGGCAGCGGATAGGAATCGGCTAACAGTCACGATGATACACAGGAGGTTGAAGTGGTGTGGAAACCACAGGAGTAGAAGTGGTCTGGAAACCACAGGGGTAGAAGTGGTTTGGAAACCACAGGAATCAGCAGCGCTGAATACACGAGGAAACACAGGAACACCTTCAGAGGCTCATGGGGAATGAGACTCCAAGATCAGGCAACGTGGTATTGACCACAGGTGCTTAATATAGGGAGTGTTGCCTGATCTGTCAATTAAGTTAAAGGGACAGGTACTGAAGGGTTTGAAAGGGCTGTGCATGCGCAGACCCTCAGGATGGAGGACGACCACGGTTCCTAAATGTACGGGAAGAAGCACTCACAGTCCGGTGAGTGACAGTACCCCCCCTTTTAAAGGTGGGCACAGAACGCCTGGAACCGGGCTTGTCCGGATTTTTGGAATAAAACTTCTTAAGAAGAGCTGGGGCGTTGAGATCTTCAGCTTTGATCCATGAACGTTCTTCAGGACCAAAGCCCTTCCAATGAACGAGGAAACGGAGAACTCCTCGCAAAATTTTTGCGTCCAATACCTGAGTAATCTCGAAATCTTCCTCCTGATGAACTTGAACTGGCTGAGGTGCTGAAGGAGGAGTCGAGAAACGGTTGATGATGAGAGGTTTGAGCAAGGACACATGGAAGGCATTGGAAATACGAAGATTCTTAGGAAGTAGAAGTTTAACACAAACTGGATTTATTAGTTGAATGATCCTATATGGACCAATAAAACGAGGAGCGAATTTCATAGATGGGACCTTCAAACGAATATTTTTGGTAGATAACCAGACACGATCTCCAATTTTTAGTGGTGGAATAGCCCGCCTCTTCTTATCTGCGAAAGACTTATATTTGGTAGATGTCTTCTTTAAACAGGTTTTGACCTGAGACCAGATATTTTTGAAGGTCTGACAAACAGTCTCTACAGCAGGAACTTGGGTATGAGGGAGGGCAGGAAATTCCGGAAAAGACGGATGGTGACCGTAAACCACAAAGAATGGAGTTTTGGACGATGACTCATGGTACATGTTGTTATGGGCGAATTCAGCCCAAGGAAGCAATTCTACCCAGTTGTCTTGATTGGCTGATGAGAACATCCTTATAAAGGTCTCGAGATCTTGATTGACCCGTTCAGTTTGTCCGTTTGATTGCGGATGGTAAGAAGATGAGAGTGCTAATCGTATGCCCAAGGTTTTACAAAGGGCCCGCCAGAATCTGGAAACGAATTGTACTCCTCTATCTGACACAATCTCAGACGGACATCCATGGATACGAAAGATTTCTTTAACGAAATGTTCAGCCAGAGTAGACGAGGAAGGCAAACCAGACAAAGGGACAAAATGAGCCATCTTCGAAAATCTGTCTACCACTACCCAAATAGTATTATAATTCTTACTAGGTGGCAGATCAGTAACAAAGTCCATACTAATATGGGTCCAGGGCTTGGACGGAATGGGTAGTGGTTGCAGCAACCCTGCTGGAGTTCTGCGGGAGGATTTAAACTGAGAACACAACTCACAGGAAGCAATAAACTCTTTGACGTCTCTCCTCATCGAGGGCCACCAGTAACTTCGAGAGAGAATCTCAAAGGTCTTGCGTTCACCAGCGTGTCCAGAAAAACGAGAAGAATGGAACCACGAAAGGATTTTCCTCCTCAGAGTAGGAGGCACGAGGGTCTTCCCAAATGGTAGCATTTTGGTGGAAGAAGCAGCCAGCGAGATACATTTGGGGTCTAGTATAGAATGATTGGAAACCTCTTCAACGTCAGAGGACGTCACAAAAGCTCGAGATAGAGCGTCAGCTTTCTTGTTCTTGGCAGCTGGTTTGAAGGTTATAATTAATTCGAAACGGGAAAAGAAAAGAGACCATCTTGCTTGACGAGGATTCAAGCATTGGGCAGACTGTAGATATGACAGGTTCTTATGATCCGTGAAAATCGTCACCGGATGACGAGCTCCTTCCAATAAGTATCTCCACTCCTCTAATGCAACGTTGATAGCCAGCAACTCCTTGTCCCCGATCGTATAATTTTTCTCTGCAGGCAGGAGACCCCGAGAGTAAAAGGCACAAGGATGGAATTTTTGTTGCTCCGAGCGTTGGGAGAGAATGGCTCCTAAGCCCACATTAGAGGCATCTACTTCTAGGAAGAAGGGAAGTGTCACATCAGGCTGTCGAAGAATGGGAGCAGAGGAGAAGGACTCTTTAAGAATTTGAAAGGCTTGGAGGGCCTCAGATGACCATTGCTTAGTATTAGCCCCTTTAAGAGTCAGGGCCACAATAGGAGAGGCAATGGACGAGAAGTCTTGAATGAAGCGTCTATAGTAATTGGCGAAACCTAAAAAACGCTGGATAGCACGAAGAGTAGTTGGCTGGGGCCAATGTAATACAGCATTCACCTTGTCTGGATCCATCTTCAGGCCAACTCCGGAAACAATATACCCCAAGAATGGAATCTGGGGCAACTCGAATTAACATTTTTCTAATTTGCAGAATAATGAATTTTTCCGGAGTCTGGAGAGGACCTCTGCCACATGTTGGTGATGAGAAGGCAGGTCCTGTGAAAAGATCAATATGTCGTCCAGGTAGACCACGACACATACATATAATAAGTCCCGAAAGATCTCATTAACGAAGCCTTGGAAAACAGCGGGGGCATTGCACAACCCGAAAGGCATTACTAGATATTCATAATGCCCATCTCTGGTGTTGAACGCTGTCTTCCATTCGTCACCGGGACGGATTCTAATTAAATTATAGGCACCACGAAGATCCAACTTGGTAAAGATCCGAGCTCCCTTGATGCGATCAAATAACTCAGTGATCAGCGGAATGGGATACCGATTCTTAATAGTAATGGCATTGAGTCCACGAAAATCTATGCAGGGGCGTAGTGATCCATCCTTCTTTTTTACGAAGAAGAACCCGGCTCCAGCGGGAGAGGTGGAAGGTCGAATAAACCCTCGCTGGAGATTCTCCTGGATGTACTCAGATGTGGCTTGAGTTTCAGGTAACGAAAGTGGATAGACCCGACCCCTGGGAGGAGTCTTGCCAGGTAGAAGATCGATCGGAGAATCCCAAGAACGATGAGGAGGAAGACGTTCAGACTGAGCTTTATCAAACACATCGGCAAATGAAGCATACTGAGGAGGGAGTCCCGGTGAGGAAGATGAGATGGAAGATTGCTGTACTTTAAGAGGAATGACTTGAGAAAGACAACGATGATGACATTCAGCTCCCCAAGACGTAACTTGAGGAGTGCGCCAGTCAATCTGGGGAGAGTGACATTGAAGCCATGGAAGGCCTAAGACAATCGGACTTGTCGTAACTGGAAGAATTAAAAACGAAATTTCTTCATGGTGTAGCACACCAATCTGAAGTGTTACTGGAGACGTACTCTGAGTGATGAGACCATTGATGAGACGTGATCCATCTATAGCAGTCACAGTAATCGGTGTTTTCAAAGTAATCACTGGTAGGGACCATTGATTCACTAGGGATTTAGAAATGAAATTTCCTGCTGCTCCAGAATCAATCAATGCCTGTGACTCAAAGGATTTGGTAGCAAAGGAAATCGTAACATCAAAAGCGCAGACTTTTAATTTCATAGAAGATGGAGAGGACTCCAGGGACCCTAACTTCACCTCTCCAGAACTAGTTAGGGCCTGGCATTTCCCGATTTCTTAGGGCAAGAACTGAGCATATGTGTGGAATCAGCACAATAGATACAGAGTCTATTCTTTACTCTTCGTTTCCTCTCTTCTAAAGATAATTTGGAACGTCCTATCTCCATGGGAATCACAGAAGGTGAAGCTGGACGAAATTGAGGGGTTGAGCGAAGAGGTGCTTTAACTGAAGTTGTTTTCTCAGATTCTCTTTCACGAAATCTCATGTCTACACGATGGCAAAGAGAGATCAAATCTTCTAGTGACGAAGGAAGCTCTTGGGTAGTCAGTGCATCTTTAATTTTACCGGAAAGCCCCTGCCAAAAGGCGGCAATTAATGCTTCAGTGTTCCACTGAAGTTCAGAGGCTAAGATCCTAAATTGAATGACGTACTGGCCTACTGTATGAGAACCTTGACGTAAACGAAGAATGCTGGAAGCAGCGGAGGTCACACGACCTGGTTCATCGAACACACTTTGGAACATAGAAATGAATTTGGCACTATCTTGTAATACAGGGCCGTTCCTTTCCCACAGAGGGGAGGCCCAAGCCAGAGCTTGTCCCGAAAACAATGAGATAAGATAGGCCACTCTGGAATGGTGGGTAGAAAAATTTTGAGGTTGGAGCTCAAAATGAACTGAGCATTGGTTGAGAAAACCCCTACAAGTTTTGGGGTCTCCATCATACTTTGACGGAGTAGGCAGGTGAAGCGTGGGAGCTGTAGACACCTGGGATGGCACTGGGGAAACGGAGGAAAGCACAGGAGCTTCAACATTAGCTGTAACAGGCTGTCCAGATGTTCCTTGGGAGGCTAACGACTGGTAGCATTGAAGTAACAGCTGTTGGCGAGCATCCTGTTGCTCCACACGGGTGACCAGATGCTGCAGCATCTCTTTGGCTGTAGGTTCCGTATCTGGGTCTGTCATGGCCTGATCTTACTGTCACGGGCACTAGGAGTCTTTACCCAGGGATCACCAGGTGATAGGCTTACCAGAGCAGTATAGATGGTAATATGGTACTCTGGTAGCAGGGTGATCACGGAACAGGCAATAGCAGATGATGGAGATGCTCAGGAAAGTCTATGACTAGCAGCACTGGTAATATGGATGTAGTAGTACACGAGGAACTGTATGGACAAAGGACACGTGAAGGTAGTCAGTGGTCTGCGGTAGCAAGTTGTACCACTGCTATAGTGAGGAGGAATGTCCAACAGAAACGAGGAGGTGATGAGAGTCAGCGGTCTGCGGATAGCAAGTTGTACCGCTGTCTGAGTGAAGGAATGGAATCCAAGTGGAGGTATCCGGGGAGTCAGTGGTCTGCGTTAGCAAGTTGTACCACTGCTATGTGAGAGGATACTGGAACAGGTGACACAGGAAACAGGGATCAGTGGTCTGCCTCTAGCAAGTTGTACCACTGAATATATATGTGAGGAGGAGCACGGGGAGAGACTGCAATACAGGGGATACACGGGCACCTTAAACTTGATCCACAATAACATGCACAATATCTTAATGACTGAACAGCACTACAATAATAGAAAGTCACTTGGAGTAATCCGGCACAGGATAACACAGTCAATGATGGCAATAGTCTCAGCGGATAGCAAACTCCAGAGGAGAACAAACACAGTCCAGCAAGATATGCAATACATCAGCACAGTCAATAAGAAGTATGCATACCGTGGTTCAAAAGCAGGCTGTCAGACAGGAGTGCAGAGATACCTGAACGGCTGGAGGCCGGCAGGATGCGAAGTCCCTGGAGGGATGAAGCGGTAGTCAAGTAGGTGCAGCACACAGGTAGGTAGACCAGCAGGGGAACAAATACTCAGGAAACAGTAGTATGTAGAACTGGACTCCTGGAGGACCCTGAAGAGTAGCGATGGTCTAGATTAGATGAAAGTAGTGAGGCGCAGATCCGATGCAGACTGGCGAGTAGAGACCAGCGGGAACACGGGGAAGCACGGAGAGCGGATCAGCTGTAGTAGGACGAGTAGAACTGAGGAGTAGCAGCAGCAGGACTCTGCAGATACACGGAGGTAGCCGATAGCAACCAGCAGGTGCAGCAATGATGAAACACGGGAGAGCAGAGCTGAGCTGGAACTGTTGAGCACGGAGAGTAGCGGATAGGTATCAGTAGTAGCAGTCTCGAGGAAACACGGGAGAGATGAGATGAACTGAAGACTGAAGCGCACGGAGGCAGCAGATAGGAATCAGCCAAACAGTCACGATGAAACACAGGCGAGTTGAAGTAGATTGAAGACTGTAGTGCACGGAGGCAGCGGATAGGAATCAGTTGTAGCAGTCTCGAGGAAACACGGGAGAGATGAGATGAACTGAGGACTGAAGCGCACGGAGGCAGCGGATAGGAATCAGCCAAACAGTCAAGATGATATACAGGTGAGTTGAAGTAGATTGAAGACTGTAGTGCACGGAGGCAGCGGATAGGAATCAGCTAACAGTCACGATGATATATAGCAGAGTTGAAGTGGCTTGAAGACTGTAGTGCACGGAGGCAGCGGATAGGAATCAGCTAACAGTCACGATGATACACAGGAGGTTGAAGTGGTGTGGAAACCACAGGAGTAGAAGTGGTCTGGAAACCACAGGGGTAGAAGTGGTTTGGAAACCACAGGAATCAGCAGCGCTGAATACACGAGGAAACACAGGAACACCTTCAGAGGCTCATGGGGAATGAGACTCCAAGATCAGGCAACGTGGTATTGACCACAGGTGCTTAATATAGGGAGTGTTGCCTGATCTGCCAATTAAGTTAAAGGGACAGGTACTGAAGGGTTTGAAAGGGCTGTGCATGTGCAGACCCTCAGGATGGAGGACGACCACGGTTCCTAAATGTACGGGAAGAAGCACTCACAGTCCGGTGAGTGACACTTGCAGAACGGAATGCTACGCTTTTGAATGCCATAGGAATATCGTCGGTGTATCTTTCAAGTGTTGATTCATGTTTTACTGACTACCCTTGTTTGTTATATAGTGGTGGTTGTATTGAACATTAAAATATGTGTTCCCCCTTGTTATGCTACTTTGTTCACCGATACCACCAATAGTTTCTGTGAATCCCAAAGTGTCAGCATGCCTATTGCCCTGGCACCCATGAATAGGTGATTGTTGTTTCTATAATTGGCAAATTTTGCCACTAAGTCTGGCATTAATACGATGTGTAACCCTATTATACCATGCTTGGCCTCTTCCTCCATTGCCTTTTAACCCACTGCTTTACTTAAATTAATAATGATTATAATAATAATAAGAAGAAGAAGAAGAAGAAAAAGAAGAAGAAGAATTAGTAAATCAAATCACACACACACCAGCTTTTATAAGAAAATAAAGAATTTTAATCTACAAACAACAACAATGTGAACAATTTTAGGAACATTAAAAAATGTAATAAACCTTATTTAACAATTTTTTATAATTTTTATTTTTGTTTGCTTTTTTTAAAATATTTTTTGTATTTTTTTTTTCTTTTTCTAGCTCCTGTAGTAGCCTCTGACTCTGTGTTCTGGTTTGACCCATCAACTCCTCGTCAGCTGCAAAAAACGAAATGCAAAAATTTAGTTAATGCACTCTTAATACACTCATGTGGTGAAATGCTCAGTATAGTGGAGAAATGGCATGTTACAAAAAAAATGCCCCGAAGTTTTTTATTATGTTGAACGCAGTAGTAATGAGAAATATATAGTATAATTGTGTGTGTTTGCTTATATTTTTTATTTTTTCCTTGCAAATGTTGCCAAGCAGAGTCTCACCCTCTAGGCTGCAATTTTCCAGCCAGCCAGCTGCACTCAAGACAAGAAGAAGGGGGGGGGAGCAGTTTCCCTATTGGGGGAACTTAGGATGGCCTCTACTGTGAATGGGCCGGGAAAACTCTTTCTCATGTCAACGTCTATCTGGTTTGTTAAAAATTGTCAAAACTCTACTATATGACAATTACTCTGTACTTACTTTCTTCCACCAGCACTTGTGGCTGCTGAGATGGTTTAGGCTGGCTGTGGAACAGGACTGGGGAGATGGAAAGATGGTCTTCCAAGACCACCACTTCCTCCACCTGCTGGGGCAGGTCAACCTCTTCACTAGGCACTGCCGCCTCCTCTTGGACCACACTTGCTGCCTCCTGTTGGACCACCTCCTCCTCATGTGCCCCTTCTTCATTGCTGGCGGTGATGACGGTGGTGGCGGTAGCTGCGTTGGCGTCCTGTTGGAAAGCAGGATGTGTTACATTTGTTTTAATTTATTATTTTCTCCAACATACACAAACATGCAGATAATAGTAGCTTTCAATGGAAAATACCATTCATGTTCTATTTAACAAGCTCTATTTAACAGGAGGTGCAAGCTCTATTTAACAGGAGGTAGCAAGCGATTTCATTGAGCTTGGGATTTCACTGCTTTTTTGATTTCAAGTGCTGTTTTTGTTTAAAGTGTGGAGTTGGTTCCATTAAGGAGTTGAATCCAGGAAGGGGTTTAATCTGGTAAGTGGCTAGGAAAGGCTAGTACTAAAGTTCACTGTAGGCTATAAGAAGTTAGGTTAGCCATAATAAGATGAGTAGTAGCAGGCTTGATGATCTCACTCAAAGCATATCTTGTCATATGTATGCACACTTGGAGCAAGTGTTCCAAGGTTTATACCTCTGTGAGAAATGTGAGCAATTGGTCTCTTTGGAAGCCCAGGTAACTGATCTAAAGCAGACCATTGCAACATTGAGAGACATTGCCAACCTGGAGCAGAGTTTACAGCTCACCGTTGATGCGTTAGCTGAGCAGGGTGGAGCAGAGACAGAGGAGGATGCACAGGTAGGCAGCTGGGTAACAGTTACTAGGGGTAGCAGAGGGAGGAAGAGGCAGGCCAGTTCTGAGCTAGGCAATCCCAGCAGATTTGCCAGATTGGATGAAGATACTGTGGAAGGCAGTTCAGAATTGGTAGAGTTGGATGACACTGCTTCCTCTAGCAACCAGGGGAATGGTCTCTCCAGCACAGAGGGGACCAAAGTTACTCAGGGACCCAGGCAGATTGTGGTGGTAGGCGATTCAATTATTAGGAAGGTAGATAGGGCAATCTGTTACCGGGACCGTGCATGCCGAACAGTGTGTTGTCTCCCGGGTGCTCGGGCTCGGCATATTGCGGATCGGGTGGACAGATTGTTGGGAGGGGCTGGGAATGACCCAGTGGTTTTGGTGCATGTTGGCACCAATGACCGAGTTAGAGGAAGAAAGGGTGTCCTAAAGAATGATTTCAGGGACATAGGTCGCAAACTTAAGGCAAGGACATCCAAGGTAGTATTTTCGGAAATACTACCTGTGCCACGCGCTAGTCCAGGGAGGCAGCGGGAGATTAGGGAGGTTAATGCGTGGCTAAAAGATTGGTGTAGAAAGGAGGGTTTTGGATTCTTAGAGCACTGGGCTGATTTCTCGGTCAGTTGCCATCTTTATTGTCGTGATGGATTGCACCTGAATGAGGAGGGGGCTGCAGTGCTAGGGGAGAGGATGGTTAGAAGGTTGGAGGAGATTTTAAACTAGGCTCCGGGGGGGAGGGGCAAGCAAGTATTTATGGGATAGACATTGAGAGTAGTAAGGAGGAATTTAACAAGAGTAAAGGGGGTGGAGAGGGGGGAAAGGGAAGCATAGCCGATAAGGAGCGGCCCTTTTTAAAGCAAAAAGAAATACCTAAGGGAGCCAATAGACTTAAGTGTATGCTTGCAAATGCAAGAAGCCTGACAGGTAAAATGGGGGAGTTAGAACTAGTAGCAATGAATGAGCAGTATGATATTATAGGTATTACTGAGACCTGGTGGGATGATACACATGACTGGGCAGTCAACTTGGAAGGCTATTCTCTCTTCAGGAGGGATAGGGTAAATAAAAGGGGAGGAGGAGTATGTCTTTATATTAAGCCAGAATTAAAACCAAGTATTCAGGAAGTTATATACGAGAATATTGGTGATAATATAGAGGCATTGTGGGTGGAAATATCCAGCGGAGGAAAAAGTTCAGAGAAGTTTCTGATAAGGATATGCTATAAACCGCCAGATATTAGTACGATTGAGGAAGCCCAACTTCTACAGCAAATTGAAAAGGCTACACAACTAGGTCAAATTTTAATTATGGGGGATTTTAATTATCCGGACATTGATTGGAGTACTGAGACCTGCGGTACAGCTAGGGGAAATAGGTTTCTGAGCACGCTAAAAGACCATTACATGTCCCAATTAGTTGAGGAACCAACTAGGAACCGGACTATACTGGACCTAGTAATAACAAACAATGTAGACGTAATATCAAATATTCAAGTAAAGGAGCACTTGGGAAACAGTGATCATAATATGGTCTCATTTGAAATTAGTTTCCAGAAACAACAGTATAAGGGATCAACTAGGACTTTAAACTTTAAAAAGGCAAATTTTAATATGCTAAAGGAGTCTATAAAGAGCATAGACTGGGACAAAGCATTTGAAGGAAAAAATACGGAAGAAATGTGGGCTGTCTTTAAAATGTTGTTGGAAACATACACGTATAAGTTCATTCCTATGGGAAATAAATGTAAAAGAATTAAGTCTAAACCAATGTGGCTAAATAAAAAGGTAAGAGAAGAAATGCAAAGGAAGAAGCGTGCATTTAAATTGTTTAAGTCTGAAGGGTCAGAGGAGTCCTTCCATAGGTACAAGGAATGTAATAAAACATGCAAAAAGGAAATTAGATTGGCTAAATTAGAAAATGAAAGGCACGTTGCAAAAGAAAGTAAGACAAACCCCAAAACGTTTTTTAAGTATATAAATGGCAAAAGGATTAAAAAAGATAATATAGGACCACTAAAAAGTGAGATGGGTGAATTGATAAATGATACTAAGGAAAAAGCAGAGATATTAAACACGTTCTTTTCTTCAGTATTTACCAGAGAGGAACAAATGGCAGGAGTAATACATAAAAATGGAAATGAAACCATGCCATTAATTAATACTTGGTTGTCAGAGGAAGAAGTCCAAAGGCGACTGAAGAATATTAAGATAAATAAAGCTCCAGGTCCAGATGGCATACACCCAAGGGTCCTTATGGAATTAAACTCGGAAATAGCTAGACCGCTATTCTTAATTTTAAGAGATTCAATCTCATCAGGCTCAGTACCAAGGGATTGGCGAATAGCAGATGTGGTGCCGTTGTTTAAAAAGGGGACGAGATCACAACCAGAGAATTATAGACCTGTAAGCCTGACATCAATAGTGGGGAAACTACTGGAAGGTATTTTAAGGGACAGTATTCAGGATTACTTGGTACGCAATAAAATTATTAGTGGGAATCAACATGGATTTGTGAGGGATAGGTCATGTCAAACTAATCTAATTAGTTTCTACGAGGAAGTTAGTGGGAACTTAGACCAGGGCAGGACAGTAGATGTGGTCTACTTAGATTTTGCAAAGGCCTTTGATACAGTGCCACACAAGAGGTTGGTTTACAAAATAAGGGAACTGGGTCTAGAAATCAAAATTTGTAATTGGATCGAAAACTGGTTAGAGAATAGGGAACAGAGAGTTGTGATAAATGGAACATTTTCTAATTGGTCAAAGGTCTTAAGTGGAGTTCCTCAAGGTTCCGTGCTGGGACCACTCCTTTTTAATATATTTATTAATGACCTTGGTGATGGTTTAGAGAGTAAAGTTTCTATTTTTGCAGATGACACTAAACTCTGTAAGGTAATAAAATCAGAGCAAGATGTAGCTTCTCTACAGAGGGACTTACATAAACTGGAGGATTGGGCGGCTAAATGGAATATGAGGTTTAACACAGATAAATGTAAGGTTATGCATTCAGGGATCAAAAACAAGAACGCAATCTATAAATTAAATGGAATTAATTTGGGAGAATCTATAATGGAAAAGGATTTGGGAGTGCTCGTAGACAGTAGACTTAGCAATAGTGCTCAATGTCAAGCAGCAGCTGCAAGGGCAAACAAAGTATTGGCATGCATAAAAAGGGGCATAGATGCAAGGGAAGACAGTGTAATTTTGCCACTGTATAAATCATTGGTAAGACCTCATCTTGAATATGCAGTACAGTTCTGGGCACCACTCTATAAAAAAGATAATTTGGAACTAGAAAGGGTTCAGAGAAGGGCGACAAAATTGCTAAAGGGTATGGAGTCATTAAGTTATGAGGAAAGGTTAGCCAGTTTAGGCATGTTTACTTTAGAAAAGAGGCGCCTAAGGAGAGATATGATTACTATGTACAAATACATTAGGGGTCAATACAGAGAGCTTTCATGGGAACTTTTTACCCCAAGGACCATACACAGGACACGTGGTCATCCCCTAAGGTTAGAGGAGAGGAAATTTCACAACCAGCAAAGGAAGGGGTTCTTTACAGTAAGGGCAGTCAAGATATGGAATTCATTGCCAGGGAAGGTTGTGATGGCAGATTCAATAGATATGTTTAAGAAAGGGTTAGACAAATTTTTAGCGGAAAGGTGTATCCAGGGATACGACCGTTAATTTAAAATAAAGGATAGTAGTGGATATAGGGTAAAAATTGGATTGCAATATTGAGTCTGGGGGGATTTTCAAAATTGAAACAGATGGGCGGTTGCCTACTCTGGATTAATTTCAAATATAAGTGCAGGATCGCAGGAGATCCAAAATAGGTTGAACTTGATGGACTGGTGTCTTTTTTCAACCTCATCAACTATGTTACTATGTTACTATGTTACTATGTTCCATAAATGAAATGGTTAACATTTGAAACAATGACAAATGCTGTTCATGGGACCACAAATATTTTCACTAATGAAATGCATTAAATTAAGCATAATAAGCACAATGATAATCATTACGGAATGAACACAAAAGAGACCTTTGCAAACATGTCTCCATGTTTTCTGTGTGGTAAGCCATTTGCCTATTATACTGTGTTTTGGGTGTACTTACGAGCATCTATTTCTGCCCTTAATTCTGCGAGGAGGTCGGGCTGCCTTCTCCGCAAATCGCTCCATCTGTGCTGCAATTGGACGATAGAGCGCCGACTTCCCAATTGCATGCGCAAAATCCAGAATACGGGAAGAAATAACAAATGAAGTCAATGCCGTTAAGATGCAAGGTGAAGGAGGTCCAAAAAAGGTTAATATAGAATTGAAATACAATTAGCTCTTTGTTCTTCTATAAATGTGTCAAGGTTTTGTGGATAATTTCATCCTTCTAATGTAACTATTTTGCACATAGGTGGCAAGACTTTAAGCGTCGCATTAAGGACAAACTGACAGAGCACAGGAGGCATGCTCAAAGGACAGGCGGTGGTCCCCCGGCCCAACTAGAACTAACTTCATTGGAGACCAGGGCATTGGGCTGTTTGAATGCGGAGATGGTGTAAAGGGTGGGCCGCAATGAAACCGGACGTAGCCCACCCGTCATGGAGCCAAGAATATATACACACACACACTCACACACACACACATATGTGTGTATATATATATATATATATATATATATATATATATATATATACACATTTTAAAGCGTATTAAATTTATTAACCTGAAATTTGGCATACAAAAGGAGAACTGTCCACAGGGGCCGCATGCCAAATTTCAGAAAAAAAGAATAAAAAATGACAAATTATGAATAATCTAAACTTCAAAATCTCTATGTTTTTTTCCACTTCCTGTTTTGCAAAAGTCGCCTTTTTTCTGGGTTTTTTGGAAGAGCGTAACTCGGTGTACAGGGCATTTAAAAATCTGGGGTTTGTTTTGTAAGAAAGCTATTAGGGTTGAGGAGTGCCTTTGAGGGTTTAAAATTTTGAGAAAGTTACAGGTTTTTTTACAATTTGGTAAAATATGCCCCATTTTAAAGATAGGGGATTTCAGAAAAGTTACACATGTCAGATAGAGTCTTGTGCTGGGTATAGTATATGTGGCTTCACTTGGGAGCACAAATATGGCTGTGTATTCACCCGCATACCGATTTTGATTTGTAAACTACAGACAAATTAGAGATATTTGTTGGCTGGTTAGTGTTTTGGGTTTGAGGAGGGGCACATTGTATAATTTTTAGCCCTGGCACCGCTTTTATTTCAAAGTATATCCCTCAGTGCGATGCCAGAAGCTGCTGTTAGGGAATCCATGTTAAACATCCCGCCCTCTAAGTGACGTCAGATAATTTATTCACTGCACTGAGCTGGGAGGGGGGGATTTAAAAGTACTCAGTGCTGTGAATCCTGAACTGATATCATACAGGCAGATTTTCAAGATTCTCAGACTTGAAAAACTGTAAGTGTTTTTTTTTGTAAGGGTGGGGAAAAAGAAAGTTAATAAAAACATCATTGGTGGCCAGTGGCAGGAAAAGGCAGCCAATCGTGAGGCTGTCTGTTGCTGATTGGCCTCAGACAGGTAGTGCTCATTTCACTTCCTGTCTGAGCAGCGCGGAGTGATGCAGCAGAGAGCAAGATAAGTGTGTGTGTGTGTGTTGACAAGGGGCTTGTGTCAGTCTAATGTGTGTGAGGGCAGCAGGGGGCTTGTGGCAGTTGTTGGGGTATCGGGGTTCACCGATACTTCTATCAAGCACCTTCAATGTCAGTCAGATCTTTCTTTGTTTTCAGTCGACTGGTGAACAGAAAATACTCAACACCTGTATGATATAATGCTGAGCAGCTTTATTCTGTTCCAATTTGAGACCACTTCAGCGCTTATTTTTATACATGTAAGTCTAGGGGTATAGATTCTGAACAACCAATTATAAGACAGTAAAATAATGAGAGAAAATCAATTAACAATATATATATTTCAGTTTTACATCAAAGATCAAACAACTCTTTCTTCTTTGTGTGTTATCTCTTTCCAGACTTTCTGCAAATATCCTTGTGCTGCCCCCATCTTTGAGTCCTTGGGTTTTATCTATCAAGAATGTTGCTACATGTTCTTGGAATGTTTTCGTTGATGGAAACATGGCGCTGCGTGGCCAACCTTGAATAATTTGTCTTTTTAAACTGGAAATAATATCTGCTTAATTTCTCTTAAAGTCATAGCATAACATATTAGCATCTAAAGCTTAGCACATGATAGATATTAAATCAATAATCATACAATTCCACTCTAACACAGTCTAATGTGTGTGAGGGCAGCAGGGGGCTTGTGGCAGTATAATGTGTGTAAGGGCACAGGGGGCTTGTGCCAGTATAATGTGTTTGAGGGCAGCAGGGGGCTTGTGGCAGTCTAATGTGTGTGAGGGCAGCAGGGGGCTTGTGGCAGTATAATGTGTGTGAGGGTACAGGGGGCTTGTGACATGAAAAACACTAAAATGGATGGTATGCAGGAGCGGATTGACAATGTACCCTACCAGGACTTTTCCAGGTAGGCCGGTGGCGTAATGGGGACGCTTGGAGGCCACCACATGGAATTGTTAATTATCCTTTATTTTTAAAAATGCATAAAACTAAATATTTCAGCAGGCGGGAGCGGGTGTCCGGTGCCTTGGCAGCCTCGCTGGGCTGGCCCCGGCTAAAAGGAGACAGCCCCAGCGCTGGCAGTGAGTGTTCCATGAGATGCAACGATGCACTCACAAGTTTGAGCTTTATAGGCCACCATACGATGAACAGACGTCCGCAATTGCTGTGCGTTCTACACTGTATTTTCTTCACAGTCTTCTCACAGGTAGCCGACTGCCTGAAACAACTTCAGTAGGATGCAGACTCCCGCTCACTGAGGACTATCAAAGGATGTAAGTAAGATATTAGATTATTCATTGAACATTGGACTTTACCAAATCAGACTTTTTTATTTTTAATGAGAAGACTTTCTTGTTTCTTCCTTCCCTTACTTTAATTCAAATTGTTAGCATATAGGGAAGAGTATTCTTTAATCTGCTTATTTCAAAGATAATTAATATATCTTTATCTATACCTCTGATGTTGCATTTGACTTTTAATGTACTAATAGTATTAAGAAAATCTTTATCACTTTGTTACTCACAGGACTCCATATTTTAAACATCCCACTATCTATACTTAAAAACATTGTGCCCGATTCATCAAGGTACGGATCTGCCTTCTTGTGCGGATAATCGTCTCTGCGCATGAGCGACACAGGGAGTTAAGATGCGTAAAACAACACAATACGCTGCTCAAACAGGTCATATCCGGCATGGAAAGGAATACGTGTCTCAAACTCCATCGCAAATACATTTGCGATGTTGGCAGATCACTTGCGAAAAAAGGGGTGGGAATGGGAGTAGAGTGGGCGTGGAGTGGGCTGAGATAAGACATCACTTGAGAAGAGTAGGCGTTATGGATTTTAACTTGAGAAGAGTAGGCGTTCCCTCTGTCCGTGTACGGAAAACTGACATCAATCAGGTCTCAAATCCTTGCTCAAACTTAAGGAAGCTCAGGGTCATATTTAAGTCCAAAAACAGTTAGCTAAAACAACAATTAAACTGCTCCAAATGCATTGTGCACTTTTAAAATGCACAACTAAATATACACAACATACATCACATATGAATACAGAATTTTTTTATTTTTTTTTATTTTTTATTTAACATTTATTTGGATATATATATATCTTAAAAATGTTCCATTAGTACGTTTGTGTAAAATAAGCCTCTTTTCCTTACAGACACCTTTGTAATAAATGCCACTGTAAAGTGTATGATGTTTGCTGATATTTTGGCCCTTTGGGTTAAATCCGGAAATGGCGGAATGCCAGAACGCCGGAATTAGTCAGCTTAATATAGCTCCCTCTGCTGCTTGCTGGGTTTTGAGCAAAGATGCCTGTCTTTTCTAGGCCTGTATACTGCATTTTGGTATGCTGCACAGATATGTTTTCTGGATTATGGGGATCAACTTTGCTACATACTTCCATAGATATATATATTGGAGATTACTCCTATAGATTACAGTTATCTGTTATAACTGACTTAATGTATGCTGGAATGGAATGCTGAGTGCATTCCACTCCCGGAATGGAGTGCTGGGTGCATTCCCTATCCATTCCGGCAGCCAGAATGGAGTGCTGAGTGTATTCCCCATCCATTCCGGCATCCAGTATGGAGTGCTGAGTGCATTCCACACCCGGAATGGAGTGCTGAGTGCATTCCACACCCGGAATGGAGTGCTGAGTGCATTCCTAATAAAATCCGGCTGCCGGAATGGAGTGCTGAGTGCATTCCCCATCCATTCCGGCAGCCAGAATGGAGTGCTGAGTGTATTCCACTCCCGGAAAAGAGTGCTGAGTGCAGTCCCCATCCATTCCAGCAGCCAGAATAGATGGCTGAGTGCATAGTTAAAAGTATAAGATTTTTTTAATCTAGCACAGTCAACTTTGGCCTTAATATTTATTTTAAATCTCTTTTGAATCACAACAACCACCATTATAATTACTCTTAATGTAAAAGGGCTGATTTGACAGTTGCTGATGGTGCATTTGCAATAAAAACCACTAATAATATACATATAATAAATCGCAATTAAACTTCTGCGAATTACACGCATGATTTATTCTATTTTAAGCCAAGCATACTATTACCCAGGGACACTTTTAACATCAACACGAATATGGCTAGGATATTAATGATCCCACAGAGACAAGGGCATTGGTGAGAAGTCGAACTCAGGCTTATACGGTTGCAAGTTGGATTGGCTAACTGCTATGCCAATATACAAGTGGTGAAAACAAGATGACAATGAAATATAATACAAATAAAAGCTGAGCTGCAACTTCTATCATAAGTTTGTTTCCATAAAACATTGTTAAAAATGTCAATACTTAAATAATATACATAGAAAGCATTGGTACATGCAGAGTGAAAATGTCAGCATATGGAAATGCATTCATGTATATTAATACTAACCAAAACTATAATAATATTATTAGGACTTTAAATTATTGTTTTTTTTCTTAGGTTATTTTGGCCACTTAGGTTTTCTATCTTTCTTCAGTGGATATTTCCTATGTCTTTGCAATCAAGTCATTTGGAAAAACTGCTTTTCTGTGTTGTAGCTGACCACACTGTTCAACATGCCATATAGATATATTATACACCAAAACATATACTAAAGCACTCTTATATAAGTGACAGAGGGGAATACATCCACTGAAACATGGAAATATACAAAGTCAAGACAGATACAGGCATCATTTGGGGTTCAAACTAATTACCTTGCCCTTGGCAGCTCATTTCTTTAACCACTAAGGTATACTTCAGATTGAAACACCCATACCAAACAGCACATGAACTATTTACCCAAAAAATTGTTCCTGACCATAATTATTTGAACACTTGCACACACCTACTTAGTAACTGACAGAAAGGATCATGTTTTGTGGTTTCAAAATCAAAAAAGCAACGTCTTGTCTAATGCATATCAGATGAATTTACAATAAGAAATAAACACAAACTTGGTTTCATCAGTATAAAATGAAAAGAGAGTTAATTATAACCAGCGTTGCATAGACCCAGCATCAGATCTCATCATCTGATACCTGTCCTATACACCTGCTCTCATTAGAATCCCCTATAAAATACTGTCTGATGCACACTTGAAGTTGCTTAGAAATCTATAGTTAGTGTGTTTTGCTGCTGGTGATTTTATTAGTGGTCTTTTATTTGTATTGCGTTATATTTAAAGATAATCTTTTATAGGCACTTTAAATGTTTGCAACATGTTTTATGTTACACAATAACAGTGCATCTCTCTTTTAAGATGTAATGTGCACTTTAATGTGTGTTATTTGTCTATTGAATTGTAACCCTTTTTTGGTGGTGTTGTGAAGCTTTTCAATCTTATACCTATTATTTAAAATTTTATGTGGTTTTGTGAAATTGCCATGGAGCATGTTTATCCAACAGATCCCCAGGCCTCTGGAAATTGTGGAGCCAGGACAACTCACATTCAACATTGAATTGCAAGGTACACATGCATTCAAATATGGTTTATGTCACACTTTGGGTAATATCTGTCAGTCCCTAAAAACTATTGTGATGAATGTAAACGCTGTTTCATTTTTATAAACCTATACAAATGTTGGGACCAGATACTTGGGACAGAATCAAAAGTGTATCTTTGATTTTTGCTAAATTGAAATGCTGCTGGAAGGGCTGTCTCTGGGCCTGGTGAGCTTATCAGATGTACCTTTTATAGCCATAGCAGTTTGAACAATAATGAAAGGATTGTTTGGTAGAGTTTGGTTTGATTTTGGCCTAACTAAAAGCTTTCCTTTATGTACTAGCAGACCTTAGCTGGAACATGTCTGGCTCAACTGAAAAGAATCATTATTCAAGGTGGATTGGCAATGTCCATTTCATGCTGCAGGAACCAAACGTGGAGGTTTAGCCTTTTGCAGCTTGTAAGTATCTGGGGCCTGATTCATTAAGGATCTTAACTTGAGAAACTTATTTTTCAGTCTCCTGGACAAAACCATGTTACAATGCAAGGGGTGCAAATTAGTATTCTGTTTTACACATAAGTTAAATACTGACTGTTTTTTCATGTAGCACACAAATACTTGATAGCTTATTTGTACATTATTTGAAATTTAAAGTTGATATTTGTGTGCTACATGAAAAAACAGGCAGTATGTGCAAAACAGAATACTAATTTGCACCCCCTGCATTGTAACATGGTTTTGTCCAGGAGACTGAAATAAGAAGTTTCTCAAGTTAAGATCCTTAATGAATCAGCCCCCTATGTTATTCATTCTATGTCATTTGTGGACTTGTATTACAGTTAAGAGAACATATTGTAGATTTGTATGCTTGAAAGTACAGGTGTGTACAAAGAACACAGGCAACTAATTTGTAACTTGAAATTGGCCCAAGGTTGTTTGCTTTTTATCTGATATTTGAAACAGAAAGAAGACAGACATTATGGGTTCCTGCATGAGCTGCCTTGCAACACTTCTAAGCAATGTGAGGAAACCAACATGCATGTTTTTTGAAATTTTAGTTTACAAAGGAGTTGTTATATTAGTTTTATTTATGTTTCATTTGCTTACTGTAATTGTGTTCCCATAAAATATTATTTGTAATGTTTTTGAGATACTCATTCAATTGTAACTCTCTGCTGCTTTGGACACTGAATAACACCCTACACATCCTTCACTCCATTGTCCATCTAGACACAGGTCTCTTCTGGGTCACTTGCTACCTCTTTCTAACTGCTCCTGTACTATAGCACCTGTGGCAAATTTACCCTTCCAATATCACTCTCTATTGTGGTCTGAAAAGGATTCATTTGTTTATAAATATTATAGTTTATTATAGAACACCAGATGTAACAACGTTTGGGAGGATGTGCCCATGGTGAAGGCAGTGGACGAATGAAAGTATCTATAGTGTTCGGGATAATAATATGTAATAGTAAAGAGTTGGTGGTGCATTTTAGTGTCACAAAAACAGTACATTTGTGAGGTTAATTTGGTGCTCTGGCTTGTGGACAACAGCCAATATGCAACTTCAGTAACTTTTTGTTGTGGGGGAACTTTCAATGCAAACATGCAACAAACCACACTGCTAAATCAAGCTATAGGGAAACCCACAAGGCAGTATTACAGAGAGTAATGTGTTGAACCTTACAAGACACTTTCCAGGTTACATTACAGGAGACACCTTCATGTGCACCAAGGCATATGCTTAGTACATTCTTTAACGTTGTATGTGAGCTAATCTTGCTGTAGTAATTGTTTGCTTTACATTCAACTGGCCAAGCTGGTGTGCCTTTTGGAGTTCTGCAGTTCGTGTGTCACTACATGTTGAAGTATTTCTCCAATGCTCCTAGGCTGCTTATGTTTCTTGACTTTGCCCAGATTGTCTACTCTTGATGCAAGTAACTTTTGCACACTGACCACTGTCTTATTTGCTATGTATTCTGCTGCAACTATAGATTCATGTTTGTTAACAATAAATCTGACCATGCAATAGTGTCATCAAACAGTTCCAATCAAGTATCTGCTGACTACTACACTGCTGTTCTTTGTATTGTCATACACAAGAATCAATACATAGTCCTTTGGGGCACGTTTAGGCACATGTCTACTAGTCCAATATATTGATGGCATGTTTGGTTTTTTGGCCCTTAGGCACATACTGCCCTTCCCATGAAATCACACTATATGCAGTGGTTTTTACCTTTAACATTAGAGATATTTGTGTATTTAGTATAGTCTTTTTGGTTGTACCACGTGTTAGGATGTGAAATTGTGCATGTTCAGCATGGTCTGTGAACTTATAGAGATTTGCAAAACACCTCTGTAAAAGTGTCTTTCTCAAATGTTGATGGCATTGGCCACAACACTTCCTAGGCTAGGACCTGTTGAAGCCAACAGGCCCAAAATACACTTACGACACAAACGTAACTTGGTTTGGAATCGTGGCCACAGACAAATGCTACACAAAGTCCACATATTCAAGCCCAAGGTCTTTACGTCAGATGCAAGGTCAGCATCTGTTGGAGTTGGTCTCCACATAACTTTGAATTTCCCTTTTGGACAGCACTGTCGAGCGGCTTCATACGCTATTTGTCATATGTTACACATCAACTATATTGTGTATTGGTTCAGTCATGCAATGTTCCTTTGCAGCAACACACATATGCACACTTTGAAGCCTAGTAAAATGTGTGTGAAAACACAGGTTGTTAGTTTGCACACACCTGTCATATTGTGTATTTTGTGGCCTTCAAATTCTGGGGTACAAGTGTTTTTGATGTGAACTCAAATGTTCATATTGGATTGGGGTGTAAGAATTAGTTCAGTAATTTGCACTAGCATTCAGATTGCTAATGGGGCTTGAAAAAAGCTAATCTTAGCCTTAAAACACAATCATGTTCTGAATATCTGCAAGTAGTGTGTGTGAGTAATTCATATGTTGCGCCTACTTTGTGTAGAGTAAGACCAATGCCTGCTTTAACATGTGTCTAAATGTAAGGTAGCTCAAATACTTTCAAAGTGTGACACATAATAGCACTCTGAGGTCACAATTTCATTCTCCTCATGCAGCAGACTGACCATCCTCCAGAATGGCAAGCAGTAAGTACTGAACACTGGTACACAATCTGTAGTGAAATTTAAAACCCCATCCCAAACATAGTGGTTTACACAAAGGTGCGTTTAGAACTATATCCAGTCAATAATCAGTTTTGTGTGCCTAAATAGATAATAGGCTAGGAATATGCCATGTCTGCATGGCCATTCTGTGACCAACAGACACTGTGTTTTTTTTTTTTGTTTTTTTTTTGTTATAACAGTTTTTATTAGAATTTTTTCAAATACAGGATACAGTAAGGAAAACAATATCCAAACATTAACTATTCACTGACAAGAATATGTTACAAAAGGTTGAACAGTATTTTGTTTACATTCAATAAATGTCAGCTCACTTAATATCTTCTATATCTTGATAATTTAGGAACAATAAAGATCAATTTGAGAAGTTAAACGTTGTAGTTTTTATTTTTACCATTGAGTGGGAGTGAGTCTAATATCAGACAAATTATAATGATAATTCACCTAAGAGAATTGGTCGTGTTCATTTAAATACGATGACGTACATAACACAAAATAATACTGGCTTTAACAACAGCAACAGGCAGGCGACCGCGGACAACTCCCGAGTATATAGTACAGTGGATGGAAGTGTACACACCACCTCATCCCCTCCACATGGTTGCAGATCTAAAGATCAGATGCAAATGAGGATGGGGTGAGCACAAGGAACAGGGAGGGGGGGGCAGACGGCTGCTCCTCTACACAAAATCCCACATCAACAATTCCATACATCCCACATCCATGTCAATTGCTCCCCAAAGCACGGTGTAGCGACCATGTTATGTCTTCAAACATCTTTAAAAAAATTTCTTGGGTATTAGGAGGGAGAGAGTCAATAAAAGGGCCCCATTTCTTGTAGAATCTTTCCACCCCTTTCTCAATATCTGGCAAGGTGGCTCTTCTATCTAAATACAGTGTATTAAAGAGTTCACTTTTCACTTCTGATAAAGATGGGGGGGATTTTTTAAGCCAATGTCGAAAAATTACCAGTTTAGCTATTGTAATGGTAACCGTGATAAATGGCTTAACATCCTGGGATTCTCTGGGTGGGATAAGATGTACCCAATTTTCGAATTGACATAAAAAGATGGCCCTTCTATCACTTGGGAGAGGAGAATCTAAGACAGAGGATAAAAAGCTTAATATTTTATTCCAGAATTTCTGGATCTTTCTGCATTGCCAAATGTTATGGTAAAAAGATGCACAAGCATGTTTGCATTTGGGGCAGAACCCTGACTCCTCCGGAACATAACATCTCCTTTGGTATTGCAATATACAGGTACGATTAAGAAATTTTATATGGGTCTCTTGTAGTCTTGTAGAATGAAGCCATTTCAAATTTTTTTCGTTATGTTTGAGTAGATCTATATCAGGACTAAATTCAGGAGATTCCTTCAACCAGGATCCACGCGTCTTAGTCCAAATTTTGGGTATATCAGACGGTAGTAGATCCTGATAGAGGAATCTAATTCGGAATTTCTGTCTCTTGGAGAAATGTAAAAGGTCTTCTAGAGAGCTGGTTGCGGGGAGAGATAGTTTATTATCTGTATGTGTCATGATGTAATGGCGTAGCTGCAGATACATAAAAAAATGCGAATTGAGAAGGTTAAATATTTCTTTGAGCTGCTGGAAAGGGAATAGGATGCCTCCAGGGTCGAATACATCTTTTTTTGAGGCGATACCTTTGGTTCTCCAAGTGGAGAATTCAGCATTTTCTAGACCTGGAGAAAATGCAGAATTGCCCCAAATAGTTATATAGTTAGTAGTAGAACGAGGTTGTTTTAAGCGTTTCGTGATAATATTCCAGGCCTTGTAAGTATCTGCAAATAAGATGTTTTGCAATATTTCTTCTGGTATCAATTTTTTCGGAAGGTGGAGGAGTGCCGCCAGTGAATATGGGTGCACTAATTTGTTTTCTAGAGGCAGATTAATAAAGTATTCTCAATAACCACCTACAGCATAACGGCAAAGAGCAGAGAGCATAAAAGCCATCACATCCGGGAAACCAATTCCACATCTTTGTTTATTTTGTTTAAGTTTAGCATTGTGAATTCTGGGTCGCTTACCTCCCCATAGAAAGGAAGTAAAGAGTTTGCTGCATCTGTGCACATCAGTTTTTGTAAGACAGAGAGGGAGCATCTGCATCGGGTATGTCAATTTGGGAAAAATAACAGACTTAATCACAGAGTTTCTACCAAGTAACGACAAAGGAAGGTTTTTCCAATTAGCTAGCATAAATTCTATTTTCTTAATAATGGGAGAATAGTTGAGTTTGTAAAGGTCGCTCAGAGATGATGGAATGTAAATGCTTAAAGTATTTTAATTTCTGTGTTACTAATCGGAAATTTGAAATAGCTCTAATTTGGTCTGGGTTCATTGCAGTGTGTGAAATAGGGAGTATTTCAGATTTTTGAAAGTTAATTTTATAACCTGCAAAGGATCCAAAGTTTTCTATTGTCTCTACAGTTGTGGGGATAGATTTTTCTGGGCGTGTAACCATCAATAGCATATCATCAGCAAACATCGCTAATTTGCATGACTCTGAACGAATTTGTATACCTGAATAATTGGGGTCCTCCCTGAGGGTTATAGCCAAAGGCTCTAACGCAATTGCAAAGAGCAGTGGGGATAAGGGGCACCCCTGACACGTGCCTTGTTGTATTTTAAAGGGAGATGATATGTGTCCATTTGCAATTATCTCTGTCCGGGGGTTATGGTATAGTGTTTGAATGGTTGATATAAAAGCTTCTGGAAAACCAAACCTTCTCAGAGATTCGTATAAGTGATCCCACGTCACTAAGTCAAAAGCTTTTTTAGCGTCTAAGGAAAAAAGGATACTGGTCTCTGGAGATTTGGTATGCTGAATGTGTGACAAAACAGACAGAACTTTGTGTATGTTCGTGACAGAATTCCGGCCCCAAATGAAACCTGATTGGTATGTGTGTATGATAGAGGGCAAGATAAATTTTAACCTTTCCACTAGTATTTTAGTTAGGATTTTGTAATCAATGATGAGAAGGGAGATTGGTCTGTAAGACCCTGGGTCATCTAGTTGCCTATCTTGTTTTGGTAAAGCTCTAAGAATAGCTGAGTTGAAATGTAGGGGTAGTGAACGAGATTCAATGATTTGATTAAAAAACTTAGTTAGTGTTTCTGTTATTTGAGATAGGAGTATTTTATAAAACTCGTCACTCAAACCATCAGGTCCAGGTGCTTTAAAGGTTTTTAAATTTTTTATTACATTGATGACTTCTTCTGTTTTGATTGGGGCTAGGAGGGATTCTGATTGTGAGTCAGAAATGCCAGGCATAGAGATTTTCTCCCAAAACTGGTTTTTGGAAGCAGGATTGATAGGATCTTGAGAATATAATTTTGTGTAAAAGTTATGAAAGATGTTAAGTATTTCTTTTCCATCACTAGACAGTGAGCCATCTTTAGATTTAAGAGCTGCGATACTAGTTGGGGATCTCTCGCCTTTTAACAGGTTGGATAAAAAAACGACTTCTTATTTCCGTGTCTATAGAACTGAAATCTAGAGGCTTGTGAAATTCTATCTGCCAATTGAGCAATTAGATTATTAAATTGTGTTTGTTTTTGTTTGTACATATTTTTATTTGTTAGAGATAGATTATTTTTCATGTTTTGGTAGGCTGAAGTAAGATCTTTTTCTCTGCCTAGGTATAGCTTAGCATGTGTTTTTATATGTTGGCTTGTAAATGAAATTATACGGCCTTTTAGTACCGCCTTGGCTGTCTGCCAGAGTAAAGCCGGATTAGATTGGTGTTCTTCGTTAATGAACAGGTAGTCATGCCAGGCTGCAATGAGCATATTTCTAAATGTTAATGAATTAAATAAATAATTTGGGAATTTCCATTGCCTGTATGAGCCTGTTTTCTGTGTATTAGCTATTTCTATCCAAAGCATGGCATGGTCCGACAATGAAATAGTTTCTATGTCCGATCCTCCCAGAGAGGGAAGAAGAGATTGATATACCAATATGTAATCAATCCATGATAACGTGCCGTGTGCCGCTGAAAGACAGGTTTATTCTTTTGAGGTGGGGTTCAATAGACGCCAATAATCAATTAAGTGTAGTTGATCTATGATATATTTGATTCCTACCTTAGGCAGTTTGGAGGAACAATGAATCCGTCCATTATCGGGGATGCAGCGAGATTGAAGTCTCCTCCAATTATCATATTGGAGTCTAAGTAGGAATATAATTTTGAGACAATGTTAAGAAAGAATTGCTTATCATATTTGTTAGGTGCGTACAAGTTACATAGTGTCAGTCTAAGACCGTCAAGGGTGATATCAATAATCACATAACGTCCCTTGTTGTCCCGGATTTGTGAGTGTATTGTATAAGAGATACCCTTCCTTAGCAGAATTGCTACTCCACACGACTTGGATGTGTAAGAGGCATAAGTGACATTTTTATATTGTAAAAGATTAAGTTTGTCGTGTTCTTTATCTATTAGATGTGTCTCCTGGAGTAGGACGACATCTGCACTCTGCTTTTTTAAATAAGTCAGGAGTTTTTTCCGCTTTGCTGGGGAATGTATACCACCCACGTTCCATGAACATATTTTCAGCTTATTTGTAACAGAAGTAAGCATAATTTAACGGACTATAATTGTGCAAAACATGGTATTTATAGAGTATGAAATTATATCCTTCTGACAGCTCAAAAACAATCCACCAGAGCCCCCCTCCACCCCACACCCCGCCCACTTAAACATTGTATGAGATAAAAATATTGTCTTATAGAAGGGTCCACGGAAGCCTGCCAGCCAGCAAAACAAACAAGCAATAAAAAACATAGAAACCATAAAATAACAAAGGAGACAAGCTCCTCAAGCATTTTCGCTTAACTTAAAGTATCTGACCCAGCTAACTGGGTAATAAACCCTTTTTTTTTATTTTTTTATTTTGTCTAAAAAGACAATCAACCCCTTTTAGGGTCCCAGCGGTATTTGAACAATACACTTTAAGAACAGGTTTATGCTTAGCTAAGTTAGTTTTCACAGGGAAATTAGCTCTTCTAGTGCTACCATTTTTAATTTTTTTGTATTTTATATCTTTTTTTTTTTTTCTTAAATATGAAAATAGAGCTGAGGAATATGCCTACATTGTCTCCTCACATAACAGATAACTTGGATCAGGTTCCAAAAGATACAGTCAGTATATTCAATTTGCAACTCTTCCACAGTGTCGGTTGAGAATCTAACACAATTAAGTGTAAAAGGAAGACAATATAAAATGGTGTCTAGGTGAGGATGCAACAGATACTCACTGTAATAGATTTACTTTCTAGGTTTGAACATAATTAGTTCATGAGACTTTACAATGTCGCTTGGAAGTCTAGCATGTTTAAGTGTAAGGGGTAGACCATACCATATGATGTCTTGATGGGAATGCATCAGATAATTACTGTGATAGGTTTACATTCTAGGCTTGAACCGTCCATCTGTGGAATAAACAAGAATGCATATAAAGGAAACTAGGCTAGAGAGAAAAGTAAATGGTATATGATCAAGTAGCTTCTAGATCCCAGAAGTAAAAAAAGAGCAAACAAAGAGAGAAGAAAAAAATTTTTTCAAGCATAATTAGAGTCATGCAATTCAGGTCAATTAGTGAGATTTGCAGTACAATCCTGCATTTCTGCTTCTTCTTCTTCTTACAAAAACTTCTGGGCATCTGCAACAGAGGTAAAGCCATGGAAAACATTACCCGAGAACAAGCGTAGCCTGGCTGGGTAAATCAGTGCGAATTTTATTTTCCGTTGTATCAGCGAAGAGCATAAGGGAGAAAAGTCTTTACGAGCCTTTGAGACTTCTGCAGAAAAGTCTTGAAAGAGAAATAGGCGTTTTCCTTCCCATGAGATGCTCTCTTTTCTTTTATATGCTGCCCATAATTCTGCTTTTTGGACATAATTGAGGCATTTGAAAATTACTGCTCTTGGGCGTGTAGAGGTATTGTCACTCACCGGACTGTGAGTGCTTCTTTCCGGACATTTAGGAACCGTGGCCGTCCTCCATCCTGAGGGTCTGCGCATGCGCAGCCCTTTCCTATACTTCAGTGTATGTCCCTTTAACTCAATTGGCAGATCAGGCAACACTCCCTATATTAAGCACCTGTGGTCAACACTACGTGGCCTGATCTTGGAGTCTCATTCCCCATGAGTCTCTGAAGGTGTTCCTGTGTTTCCTCGTGTATTCAGCGCTGCTGATTCCTGTGGTTTCCAAACCACTTCTATCCCTGTGGTTTCCAAACCACTTCTACTACTGTGGTTCCCATACCACTTCTACCATCAACTGTATCATCGTGACTGTTAGCTGATTCCTATCCGCTGCCTCCGTGCACTACAGTCTTCTATACCACTTCAACGCTATCATCGTGACTGTTAGCTGATTCCTATCCGCTGCCTCCGTGCACTACAACCTTCTCTCCACATCCACTCACCTGTTCATCATCAAGTCTGTGAGCTGATTCCTATCCGCTGCCTCCGTGCACTACAGTCTCCAGCTTGCAACTCGTCTGTGTTCATCATCGTGACTGTTAGCTGGTTCCTAGCCGCTGCCTCCGTGCACTACAGTCTCCAGCTTGCAACTCGCCTGTGTTCATCATCGTGACTGTCAGCTGATTCCTATCCGCTGCCCCTGTGCACGGCAGTCTCATCTCATCTCTCCCGTGTTTCCTCGAGACTGCTGCTATTATTACCATCCGCTCCTCTCCGTGATCAACAGCTCCTGGTCTACTCTGCTCTCCCGTTGTCCATCGCTATTGGCACCTCTTGGTTGCTACTGGTTACCTCCGTGTGTCCGCAGAGTCCTGCTGCTGCTGTCAGCGCTATCGTCCATCTACTGCTGATCCGCTCTCCACGCCTTCCTGTGTCCCGCTGGTCTCTACCCTCCAGTCAGCATTGGATTCGTATCTCATCAGCTACTCCTCTGCTAGATCATCTCCATCCTCCTGGGTCCTCCATGAGTCCAGTTCCACGTTCTACTGATTCCTGTGGATTCGAGTCCCTGTTGGTCTACTTACCTGTGCGCTGCACCTACTAGACCCCTGCCTCATCCATCCAGGGACTTCTCATCCTGCCGGCCTCCTGCCGCTCAGGTATCGCTGCACTCCTATCTGACTGCCTACTTCTGAACCACGGTATGCATACTTCTCATTGACTGTGCTGGTGTATTGCATATCTTGCTGGACTGTGTTGGTTCTCCTCTGGAGTCTGCTATCCGCTGAGTCTATTGCCATCATTGACTGTGTCATCTTGTGCTGGATTACTTCAAGAGACTTTCTATATTTGCAGACCTGTTCAGTCATTTATATATATTGTGCATATTACTGTGGATCGTGTTTAAGGTGCCCGTGTACATCCTGTGTTGCAGTCTCTCCCCGTACACCTCCTCACATATATATTCAGTGGTACAACTTGCTGAAGGCAGACCACTGATCCCTGTTTCCTGTATCACCTGTTCCAGTATCCTCTCACATAGCAGTGGTACAACTTGCTATCGCAGACCACTGACTACCCGGATACCTCCACTTGGATTCCATTCCTTCACTCAGACAGCGGTACCACTTGCTATCCGCAGACCGCTGACTCTCATCACCTCCTCGTTTCTGTTGGACATTCCTCCTCACTATAGCAGTGGTACAACTTGCTATTGCAGACCACTGACTACCTTCACATGCCCTTGTCCATACAGTTCCTCGTGTATTATTACCTCCATATTACCAGTGCTGCTAGTCATAGACTTTCCTGAGCATCTCATCATCTACCATTGCCTGTTCCGTGATCACCCTGCTACCAGAGTACTCTATTACCATCTACATTGCTCTGGTAAGCCTACCATCTGGTGATCCCTGGGTAAAGACTCCTAGTGCCCGTGACAGTAAGATCAGGCCATGACAGACCCAGATACGGAACCTACCGCCAAAGAGATGCTGCAGCATCTGGTCAGCCGTGTGGAGCAACAGGATGCCCGCCAACAGCTGTTACTTCAGTGTTATCAGTCATTAACCTCCCAAGGAACATCTGGACAGACTGTGACAGCTACTCCTGAGGCTCCTGTGCTTTCCTCCGTTTCCCCAGTGCCATCCCAGGTGTATACAGCTTCCACGCTTCACCTGCCTACTCCGTCAAAGTACGATGGAGACCCCAAAACTTGTAGGGGTTTCCTGAACCAATGTTCAGTCCATTTTGAGCTCCAACCTCAAAATTTTTCTACCCATCGTTCCAGAGTGGCCTATCTTATCTCTTTGTTTTCAGGACAAGCCCTGGCTTGGGCCTCCCCTCTGTGGGAGAGAAATGACCCAATATTACAAGATAGTGCCAAATTCATTTCTACATTCCGAAGTGTGTTCGATGAACCAGGTCGTGTGACCTCCGCTGCTTCCAGCATCCTCCGCCTGCGACAAGGATCTCGTACAGTAGGCCAGTACGTCATTCAATTTAGGATCTTAGCCTCTGAACTTCAGTGGAACACTGAAGCCCTAGTTGCCGCCTTCTGGCAGGGGCTCTCTGATAAAATTAAAGATGCACTGACTACTCAAGAGCTTCCTTCATCACTTGAAGATTTGATCTCTCTATGCCATCGTGTTGATATGAGATTTCGTGAAAGAGAGGCTGAGAAAACAACTTCTGCTAAAGCACCTCTTCGTTCTAACCCTCAATTTCGTCCAGTTTCACCCTCTGTGATTCCCATGGAGATAGGACGTTCTAAATTATCTTCCGAGGAGAGAAAACGAAGAGTAAAGAATAGACTCTGTATCTATTGTGCTGATTCCACTCATATTCTCAGCTCTTGCCCTAAGAGATCGGGAAATGCCAGGCCCTAACTAGTTCTGGAGAGGTGAAGTTAGGGTCCCTGGAGTCCTCTCCATCTTCCATGAAATCTAAAGTCTGCGCTTTTGATGTTACGATTTCCTTTGCTACCAAAACCTTTGAGTCACAGGCATTGATTGATTCCGGAGCAGCAGGAAATTTTATTTCCAAATCATTAGTAAATCAATGGTCTCTACCAGTGATCACCTTAAAAACACCCATTACTGTGACGGCTATAGATGGATCACGTCTCATCAACGGTCTCATCACCCAGAGTACGTCTCCAGTAACACTTCAGATTGGTGCTCTGCATCATGAAGAAATATCGTTTTTAATCCTTCCTGTTACGACAAGTCCGATTGTCTTAGGCCTTCCATGGCTTCAGTGTCACTCTCCCCAGATTGACTGGCGCACCCCCCAAGTCACGTCTTGGGGGCCTGAATGTCACCATCGTTGCCTTTCCCAAGTTATTCCTCTCAAAGTACAGCAATCTTCCATCTCATCTACCTCACCGGGACTCCCTCCTCAATATGCTTCATTTACCGATGTGTTTGATAAAGCTCAGTCTGAACGTCTTCCTCCTCATCGTTCTTGGGATTGTCCGATCGACCTTCTACCTGGCAAGACTCCCCCCAGGGGCCGGGTCTATCCACTCTCGTTACCTGAAACTCAAGCTACATCTGAGTACATACAGGAGAACCTCCAGCGTGGGTTTATTCGACCTTCCACCTCTCCCGCTGGAGCTGGGTTCTTCTTCGTCAAAAAGAAGGAGGGATCATTACGCCCTTGCATAGATTTTCGTGGACTCAATGCCATTACTATCAAGAATCGGTATCCCATTCCGCTGATCACTGAGCTATTCGATCGCATCAAGGGAGCCCGTATTTTTACTAAGTTGGATCTTCGTGGTGCCTACAATTTAATCAGAATCCGTTCCGGTGACGAATGGAAGACAGCGTTTAACACCAGAGACGGGCATTACGAATATCTGGTAATGCCTTTCGGGCTGTGTAATGCCCCCGCTGTTTTTCAAGGCTTCATCAATGAGATCTTCCGGGACTTATTATATGTATGTGTCGTCGTCTACCTGGACGACATATTGATCTTTTCCCAGGACCTGCCTTCTCACCACCAACATGTGGCAGAAGTCCTCTCCAGGCTACGAAAAAATTCATTGTTCTGTAAATTAGAAAAATGTTCATTCGAATTGCCCCAGATTCCATTCTTGGGGTATATAGTTTCCGGAATAGGCCTGAAGATGGATCCAGACAAGGTGAATGCTGTACTACATTGGCCCCAGCCAACTACTCTTCGTGCTATCCAGCGTTTTTTAGGTTTTGCCAATTACTATAGACGCTTCATTCAAGACTTTTCTTCCATTGCATCTCCTATTGTGGCCCTGACTCGGAAAGGGGCTAATCCTAAGCAATGGTCGCCTGAGGCTCTTCAAGCCTTTCAAACACTCAAAGAGTCCTTCTCTTCGGCTCCAATCATTCGACAGCCTGATGTGACACTCCCCTTCTTTCTAGAAGTAGATGCCTCTAATGTGGGCTTGGGAGCCATTCTCTCCCAACGCTCTGAACAGCAAAAATTCCATCCTTGTGCCTTCTATTCTCGGGGTCTTCTGCCCGCAGAGAAGAATTATACTATCGGGAACAAGGAGTTACTGGCTATCAAAGCTGCATTAGAGGAATGGAGATACTTATTGGAAGGAGCTCGCCATCCGGTGACGATCTTCACGGATCATAAGAACTTGTCATATCTTCAGTCTGCCCAATGCTTGAACCCTCGTCAAGCAAGATGGTCTCTTTTCTTTTCCCGTTTTGAATTAATAATAACCTTCAAACCAGCTGCCAAGAACAAAAAAGCTGACGCTTTATCTAGAGCTTTTGTGACGTCCTCTGATATAGAAGAGGTTTCCAACCATACCATTCTGGACCCCAAATGTATCTCACTGGCTGCTTCATCCACCAAAACGCTACCATTTGGGAAGACCCTCGTGCCTCCTACTCTAAGGAGGAAAATCCTTTCGTGGTTCCATGCCTCTCGTTTTTCTGGACACGCCGGTGAACACAAGACCTTTGAGATTCTCTCTCGAAGTTACTGGTGGCCTTCAATGAGGAGAGACGTCAAAGAGTTCATTGCTTCCTGTGAATTATGTTCCCAGTTCAAATCCTCCCGCAGAACTCCAGCAGGGTTGCTGCGACCACTACCCATTCCGTCCAAACCGTGGACCCATATTAGTATGGATTTCGTTACTGATTTACCACCTAGTAAGAATCATAACACTATTTGGGTGGTGGTGGACAGATTTTCGAAGATGGCTCATTTCGTCCCTCTGTCTGGTTTGCCTTCCTCGCCTATCCTGGCTGAACATTTCATTAAAGAGATCTTCCGCATCCATGGATGTCCGTCTGAGATTGTGTCAGATAGAGGAGTACAATTCGTTTCCAGATTCTGGCGAGCCCTTTGTAAAACCTTGGGCATACGATTAGCACTCTCATCTTCTTACCATCCGCAATCTAACGGACAAACTGAACGTGTCAATCAAGATCTTGAGACTTTTATAAGGATGTTCTCTTCAGCCAATCAAGACAACTGGGTAGAGTTGCTTCCTTGGGCTGAATTCGCCCATAACAACATGTACCATGAGTCATCATCCAAAACTCCATTTTTTGTGGTCTACGGTCACCATCCGTCTTTTCCGGAATTTCCTGCCCTCCCGCCCACCCAAGTTCCTGCGGTGGAGACTGCTTGTCAGACTTTTAAAAATATCTGGTCTCAGGTCAAAACCTGTTTGAAGAAGACATCTATCAAATATAAATCTTTCGCAGATAAGAAGAGGCGGGCTATTCCACCACTAAAAATTGGAGATCGTGTCTGGTTATCTACTAAAAACATTCGTTTGAAGGTCCCATCTATGAAATTCGCCCCTCGTTTTATTGGTCCATATAGGATCATTCAAGTAATCAATCCAGTATGTGTGAGACTTCTTCTTCCTAAGAATCTTCGGATTTCTAATGCCTTCCATGTGTCTTTACTCAAACCTCTTATTATCAACCGTTTCTCAAATCCTCCCTCAGCTCCGCAGCCAGTTCAAGTTCATCAGGAGGAGGATTTCGAAATTACTGAGGTACTAGACGCAAAAATTTCGCGAGGAGTCCTCCATTTCCTCGTTCATTGGAAGGGCTTTGGTCCTGAGGAGCGCTCTTGGATCAAAGCTGAAGATCTTAATGCTCCTGCCCTTTTGAAGAAGTTTTATTCCAAAAATCCGGACAAGCCCGGTTCCAGGCGTTCTGTGCCCACCTTTAAAAGGGGGGGTACTGTCACTCACCGGACTGTGAGTGCTTCTTTCCGGACATTTAGGAACCGTGGCCGTCCTCCATCCTGAGGGTCTGCGCATGCGCAGCCCTTTCCTATACTTCAGTGTATGTCCCTTTAACTCAATTGGCAGATCAGGCAACACTCCCTATATTAAGCACCTGTGGTCAACACCACGTGGCCTGATCTTGGAGTCTCATTCCCCATGAGTCTCTGAAGGTGTTCCTGTGTTTCCTCGTGTATTCAGCGCTGCTGATTCCTGTGGTTTCCAAACCACTTCTATCCCTGTGGTTTCCAAACCACTTCTACTACTGTGGTTCCCATACCACTTCTACCATCAACTGTATCATCGTGACTGTTAGCTGATTCCTATCCGCTGCCTCCGTGCACTACAGTCTTCTATACCACTTCAACGCTATCATCGTGACTGTTAGCTGATTCCTATCTGCTGCCTCCGTGCACTACAGTCTTCTATACCACTTCAACGCTATCATATTCCATTGTGACTGTTTGCTGATTCCTATCCGCTGCCTCCGTGCACTACAGCCTTCTCTCCACATCCACTCACCTGTTCATCATCAAGTCTGTGAGCTGATTCCTATCCGCTGCCTCCGTGCACTACAGTCTCCAGCTTGCAACTCGTCTGTGTTCATCATCGTGACTGTTAGCTGGTTCCTAGCCGCTGCCTCCGTGCACTACAGTCTCCAGCTTGCAACTCGCCTGTGTTCATCATCGTGACTGTCAGCTGATTCCTATCCGCTGCCCCTGTGCACGGCAGTCTCATCTCATCTCTCCCGTGTTTCCTCGAGACTGCTGCTATTATTACCATCCGCTCCTCTCCGTGATCAACAGCTCCTGGTCTACTCTGCTCTCCCGTGTTCCATCGCTATTGGCACCTCTTGGTTGCTACTGGTTACCTCCGTGTGTCCGCAGAGTCCTGCTGCTGCTGTCAGCGCTATCGTCCATCTACTGCTGATCCGCTCTCCACGCCTTCCTGTGTCCCGCTGGTCTCTACCCTCCAGTCAGCATTGGATTCGTATCTCATCAGCTACTCCTCTGCTAGATCATCTCCATCCTCCTGGGTCCTCCATGAGTCCAGTTCCACGTTCTACTGATTCCTGTGGATTCGAGTCCCTGTTGGTCTACTTACCTGTGCGCTGCACCTACTAGACCCCTGCCTCATCCATCCAGGGACTTCTCATCCTGCCGGCCTCCTGCCGCTCAGGTATCGCTGCACTCCTATCTGACTGCCTACTTCTGAACCACGGTATGCATACTTCTCATTGACTGTGCTGGTGTATTGCATATCTTGCTGGACTGTGTTGGTTCTCCTCTGGAGTCTGCTATCCGCTGAGTCTATTGCCATCATTGACTGTGTCATCTTGTGCTGGATTACTTCAAGAGACTTTCTATATTTGCAGACCTGTTCAGTCATTTATATATATTGTGCATATTACTGTGGATCGTGTTTAAGGTGCCCGTGTACATCCTGTGTTGCAGTCTCTCCCCGTACACCTCCTCACATATATATTCAGTGGTACAACTTGCTGAAGGCAGACCACTGATCCCTGTTTCCTGTATCACCTGTTCCAGTATCCTCTCACATAGCAGTGGTACAACTTGCTATCGCAGACCACTGACTACCCGGATACCTCCACTTGGATTCCATTCCTTCACTCAGACAGCGGTACCACTTGCTATCCGCAGACCGCTGACTCTCATCACCTCCTCGTTTCTGTTGGACATTCCTCCTCACTATAGCAGTGGTACAACTTGCTATCGCAGACCACTGACTACCTTCACATGCCCTTGTCCATACAGTTCCTCGTGTATTATTACCTCCATATTACCAGTGCTGCTAGTCATAGACTTTCCTGAGCATCTCATCATCTACCATTGCCTGTTCCGTGATCACCCTGCTACCAGAGTACTCTATTACCATCTACATTGCTCTGGTAAGCCTACCATCTGGTGATCCCTGGGTAAAGACTCCTAGTGCCCGTGACAGGTATCTTCTCTTGATGGGCCCAACCAATGAGCTCTATCCACTATAATATTGCCAGATGATTCTGGTAAACCAAGTATGTTAGGAAGCATACTACACGTCGACTTCAATGTCAACCGTGGCAAACTAAAGCAACACGAAATCTTCAAAAACTGTCCCGTAAAGCAGAACGTCACTGGCGTAATCCTCGCACCTCTAATGACTTCTTCACATATACTTCTGTCTACCACTCCTATCGAAATGCTCTGGACACAGCAAAACAAACATGCTTCCAATCTCTTATCTATGCTCAGGCTTCTAACCCCAAACGCCTTTTCAATACATTTAAATATCTTCTCAATCCTCCCACCCCGAACCCTTCATCTACTATCAGTGCTCAGGATCTTGCTTCCTACTTCAAGGACAAGAGTGACAAGATCAGACTAGAAATGGTTTCCTCTTCCTTGACAAGCAATCAGCTCAATTCCTTCCCACTACCCTCTGACACCCTCTCTTCATTTGACCCCACAAATGAAGAGGAATTTTCTACGCTCTTCTTATCTTCCTACTCTACCTCCTGTCCTCTTGATCCTATTCCCTCGCAAATTGGTAGATCCCTGTCTTCTGTGCTCATTTCACCTCTAACTCAAATCTGTAATCTCTCGCTCTCTACTGGCACCTTTCCATCACTATACAAGCATGCAGTGATTACTCCTATTCTAAAAAAACAAGATTCCGACCCAAACTCTCTATCAAATTACCGTCCCATCTCTCAGCTGCCGTGCCCCTCCAAGCTTCTAGAGAGACTTGCCTACACTCGCCTCACACGCTTTCTTTCCGCTAACAACCTGTTGGATCCTCTTCAGTCTGGCTTTCGTTCTCAACACTCCACAGAGACTGCGTTGACCAAGGTTGTCAATGATTTGATGACTGCTAAAACTGAACGCCATTACTCTCTCTTAATTCTCCTGAATCTCTCGGCTGCATTTGACACCGTTGACCACTCTCTTCTCCTGCAAACGCTGCAATCCCTAGGGCTTCAAGACACTGTTCTATCCTGGTTCTCATCCTGCCTTTCTAATCGCTCTTTCACTGGTAATTTCTCTGGAGCCACCTCTGCTCCGCTTCCCCTATCAGTTGGAGTACCACAAGGCTCAGTGCTAGGTCCTCTGCTGTTCTCTATCTATACCACTTCTCTAGGAAATCTAATAAGTTCCTTTGGCTTTCAGTATCATCTCTATGCGGATGATACCCAAATCTATCTATCCTCTCCTGATCTCTCGACATCTGTGTTGTCCCGTGTAATTAACTGTCTTTCTGCCATTTCATCTTGGATGTCCTCTCGCCAACTCAAACTTAATCTTTCTAAAACAGAGTTAATAATATTCCCACCCGCCAACAAGAGCATACCTGACATTTCTATCTCTGTTGATAACATGACCATAAATCCCACCCCACAAGCTTGCTGCCTAGGTGTAATCCTTGACTCACACCTATCCTTTGTTCCCCACATTGACTCTATATCTAAATCCTGCTACATGCATCTAAAGAACATTTCCAGAATTCGCACATATCTCACGCAAGACAGTGCAAAAACCTTAATTCACGCACTCATCATCTCCCGCATTGACTATTGCAATTCCCTCCTTACTGGTCTTCCCAAAAACAGACTCAAACCTCTACAATCTATTTTGCACGCTGCGGCAAGACTGATTTTCCTTGCAAATCGTTCTTCCTCTGTTGAATCACTCTGTATGTCTCTACACTGGCTGCCTGTTTTGTACCGAATGCAATATAAAATACTTTTACTAACCTACAAGGCCATCAACAAAGCTGCACCAACATACATCTCCTCTCTTGTCTCAAAATATCTCCCAACTCGGCAACTCCGTTCTGCACAAGATCTGCGTCTCATCCACCCTCATTACATCATCCCATTCCCGGTTACAGGACTTTTTTCAGGCTGCACCCACTCTATGGAATTCTCTCCCTCGCACAGTAAGACTCTCCTCTGGTCTACAAACTTTCAAGCGTTCTCTGAAAACCTACCTCTTCAGACAAGCTTATAATATTCCTCGGCTACCCTCTTAACCTCGCTACCTTTAGCCTGTTACACAGTTTCACGCGGGACGGCTGCCCCCTGACCAACATTGTTGTGTGACGGGTTCATTTAGCTTATGAGTCACTTTTACCTTTGCAGTCTGGCTGGGCCAAAATGCAAAATGTAGACTTAACCTCATGTGTCAATGTCCCATTGTCCCATAGATTGTAAGCTTGCGAGCAGGGCATTCTCACCTCTTTGTCTGTTTTACCCAGTTTGTTTATTAGTTTATTATGTTTGTCCCCAATTGTAAAGCGCTACGGAATATGTTGGCGCTATATAAATAAATGATGATGATGATGATGATGATGATGAAGCGTGGTGGATACAAATTGCATCAAGGCTTGGTTTTTGACTGACTCGGGCAGTCCGATAATCCGTAAATTATTTCTGCGAGAGCGGTTTTCCAAGTCGTCAACTCTATTTTCAGGCTTGATGATGAGATTTGGTGAGTGATTTGATTTGCTCTTTAAGATCTGTAACTTCTTGGAAGAGAAATCCAATTTGGACTTCATTTCCAGTGTTCTCTGTTCTGTGCTACTTGTTCTTTTAATTCGTGGATAGCAGAGAAAAATTTGTTGGACTGATCAGTAAGCAGGGGTTCCATAGTTTCTTTAATTGCTTTTACCACTTCTGCATAGGATACTGGACTTGTGGAGAGGTCACTTGTGTTTACATTCGATTGAGTGTCTTATCTTCTGTTCAATTTTGATGTAGAAGTATTAGAATCTGTTTGTTTCTTCTCATTCCTCATTCTCTGAGGATTAGCAGGAACAAATTTTTCCATTTCTGCGTTTGTAGACATATAGAAGTCTCTCTCTTTTCCTCTTTTTTTTTTTTTTTTGTTTTTGTTGAAAGGAGTGAACTTCTCTTACTAACAAGTTTGTTGATATTCAAAAAGGACAGAAAGCATATGATTAATGAATACCGCTGGGATTACAACATGGGTTGGAGGGGTGGCTTTTACCTACATTGACATCTGGCTGTTATGAACATCAGTAGAGCGTATTTCAACATTCAACCAAGTTTTGGATATATCAGAAATTGTAGTTATTCAGTTTAGCCACTAGATGGTGATAGTGCTCAGAAAAGTATTTGCAAAGAATCCAGACTAACTTTTGACCACACGATGGCAGTGGTGATTTTTTTTTTTTTTTGTATAACTAGCTATGGGATCGTCACGGAGAATTGCAACAGCGTGAATTGAATGCTAATAAATATGTGGCTTTCACTATGCAGTAAGTTAGAAGTGAGTCAGTGTATAGATATATAGTATTTAGGCAATGGTAGGATGGATATGACAACGACTTCCAGGAGCTCACCTGACGATTGGAGACAGACGTGATTGGAGATCACACAAGCTGTGTCCAGCTGCAGCAGTGCCCAGACCACGATCCCCCGGGTCTGCCAGCTCCAAAGTGTGCCTCTTATGCAAGGCAAACTTTCTGCTTCAGTGAAGCAACAGCAGAGGTGCTGGACAAATGATGTTGCCGGCACTCGGTCCCAGCAGCGCGAGGTGGACTCTGCTTCACAGCACGTGGCACACGCGGCAGGTAGGTAACCGACGGCAGGTAGGATTAGTCACAGGTCTGTCCCAGACTAGCGTCTCTCTAGGTGCTGGCACTGTTCTTCTCCCTCTCAGCCTGGATATAATCAAATAAGTAGGTAGTACCCTGTCGCCCGTATTTCTCCTCCTCCGGCTACTGGGCTTTATAAATAGGCTGAGGTGCCCGACAGATCCGTCTCTGTAGTCACTTTTCATGACAAAACATTCAGGGACTTCTAGCGCTGCCACCGCTTTGTCAAAAACCTCCAGCTATCTTTCAAACCAGCCACGGGGGGATCTGCTGCCCAGGTATACACTGCTCAGGTGTTATTATCAAAGTTAAAGTTGTTTAAACTTCTCTCTCTATTCTTGGTCACCGGAGCTATCAATATACACGTCCGGCCATCAGCACTGTGGTTTTTAAAGGAAAGCACTACCAAGAGGGCTAATGTTAACTGTGCACAACCATGGCACAACTTGATGTAGAGTCCAAAAATTGCATGCACCAAATCAAAGACCGATAATCCAATCCAAATGACAGGTAGGCAAAGCACTCCCCAAACATTTCTACAGTTCTACTTTGAAAAGCCATTACCCTACTACACATCTATACTCCAATTCAAACATCTTCTGATGACAGCATCAAATTCAAGTTACCGTAAGGGGAAAACTGACACTATATGGTGTAAGATTTACTTACTATCCCCATGTCCTCCTAGAGTGTCTGCCCTAGCCTAGCACACAGTAACACTAGTAATTAATTCTGTTGGTACTCATTCCCATAGCATCTCTGAGCTCAGTTCCACACTGGGGTTGGATTTGAGCCATACAATTGGTCAGATACACTGTATGTAATTTCTTCATGTTAGTATGAGACTTCCTATTGTTCACTTATGCCAAATGGGTAATTGTATATTCTCAATAAAACAATAATATGCATTTCTGGTTAGAAACATTTTGCATTAACAATGTTTACACATGTTTGTCAAATCTCTGCCCCATAAAACTGTCATGTCCATAGTATGCCAGAGCCTGCTCAGTCAAATTTCAAATTTGCAGGATAGAAGGAAAAGGACGCGTGGGATTAAATAACTGATTTAATTGAGAAGTCAGGTGTACATTAATGTTTCCTCACTCTAAAGCATAGAGTACTCGTCTCATCCGCGACGGCCGCCATATTTTTGGAGGGAGAGGCAACCATTACACACACAGGTGTCTGAAAGATCCACGTGAGACATGAGCGTGCCCAAACGTGCTCAGAGAACCAATCAGAGCACGGATCAGAGCACCAATCAGAGCACGGAATATTGTAGAAGTAAAAGAGTTTCAAAATGAGGTCTGCTATATTCATCCGCAGAGAATTTCGCGTCCTGACCGAGGGCATGGACAGCATGCCCTCTGGCCGATATGTCAGCAATGAGAGTAAGCTGCGGTCTTATATCAGTGTCCGCAGGCACATTCGCATGCGGTTTAATCGCCGGAGGACAGTGGTGCAGCTTCAAAGGCGGTGGAGCGACCTCCGCCGACGTCAGCACCAGCTGCTCCATGAACTCCGAGAGGAGATAATAAGATGTGAATTCTCTATTAATCGCTAAACACGTGTATAAACATATATTTTTGGTATATGCATCTAACTATGTTCACCCAAATTACCTGACATGGCCTACCACTACATATCAAGCTACCTCCACACTAGAAAGGTCATTCCCCTTCCAATGCAGCCAACCTGCTTTGGCTCCTGTTTCCTAAATTGGCCTGCTGAACATTTACTTTCCAAAAATGATTAATTGATAAAGTTCAGAACATTAATGCAGGTTTTTGACTCAAGCTCTCCAACTCTTGACCCCAGTGCTGTAACCTGCTGAACTTAGATTAAAAACCATTAGAATATTATATTGGCCGATGTGTTTCTATTATTGGCAAAACATTTGAAAGCTAGCTTTGAAAAGCAAGTCTTTAGCTTATGTGCCAAACTTTTGAAGGCCCACTTATTACCTACTGTATTTTATAAACCTAATCAGTCATTCATTAACTGGCTATTTGCAATGTGAGGGAGTCTCAACAAAGGCCGATTTCAAAAGTATTGTCATCAACCACAGTATTTGATATCCCTCCAGTAATTCAATGGCGCTGTACAGAGAGAACTCATTCACATCAGTACCTGTCCCATTGGAGCTTACAGACTAAAATTCCCAAACATATCCACACAGACTACTGGCATTTTGTTAAATCTGCCAAAAAACTGTCCGGTAGTATGTTTTTGGAGTCAACACATGTAAATATGGAGAGAACACGCCAACTTCACACAGATAAGGCCATGGTCAGGACTCTAACTCCTGACCCCACTACTGTGAGACCAAAGTACTAACCACTAGACCACTGAGATGTTCAACATCCCTATACCAAAAACAATAATTGGTTACAGGTCATGTGAAGTGGTTTATGTCTATCATGTTTATCTTATTTATTCTATATTTATAAATATTTGTCTGTGCTGGCAATGTGAAGTCTATTTCTATTGTCTGATCACATGATTATCGTACTTCTATCGTATATGAAGCTGGTGAATCTTTGAACAATATCCAGTAAATTTTTTGCTTTTTTAAAACAGACCAGACACATTGGGAACGGTGGCAACGCCGGCAGCCAGTGGTGGTGGAGGAGGAGGATGATGAGGAGGAGGACCAGCTGCATGAAGAGCAGGTGCCAGTGCGGGCCGAGTGTGATGGCGACGCCAATGCTGAGGGCAGTGTCGACCCAGAGACAGAGACGGAGGGGCAGGGTGAGGGCCAGGGGAAGGCGGAGGAGGAGTCTGCCGACCAATCTGAGGCTGAGTCCCAGCCTGAGCCCCAGTCCTCCCCAGTGAGTGGGAGTTGGCGGAGGCAGAGCCAGAACCCGAAGTCCAGGCGGACCAGGAGGGCAACGAGCAGCTGGTGGTGCCTCAAGTTGGTGAGGCATTAGGAGCAAGTATTTACATGAAAGACTTTTCAGATTTTGAAAACATTCCAATGAAAACATTCCAATGTCCACTATTCTTGTAAATAATCCCTGCTGTCACACATGTTGATTAAAAGGTGACATAAATGTCACAGGTTTCAATCATAATGGCCATCCAAATGTGAGTTTGTGTACACCAGAAAACAACAGCCAGAGCCATCTTAGCACATGGGCACACAGGGCAGGGGTCTAACGAGGGGTCTGATAGGCTTGTTAACTTGTCAGTATATTACTGTATGGATTTTTAATGCTATTCTAAAACAAATCTCATGCAATAAAGTGAGGCAAAGGTTTGTTTGATCACTTGATTAATAATAAAGAAATTGCTTGGAATTTTCTACACCCACCTCTGTCTGTATGATGGTATGGAAAATTAAGTTTGTATGCGCCACAGGCTTAGTTTCTGTCCATCACTCCGCCCATATCACTTCCGCCACCTTTGCGACACGTCACATCCGCCCCTGCGAGAATGAGTGAGTATCTCTGTTTGATTTCCGCCCATACTTCCATCTACGTCATTTCCGCTTAGCTCGCGGTACATCACATCCGCCACAGATGGGCATACGCCCTCAGAAAGTAAATATATAAATATAGATTGTATACATAAATACAATAAAAGCTATAAAGAGCATATTATAGAGAGCAAACATCTCTCTCAAAACATCAAAGACATATACATAACATTCCCACAAGCGGGAAGAGAATAACATACCAAAGGTACATAGTATTATACAAAAGTATACAAAACATATTGGAGGTACATAGAACATATTAAAATATACAATGGGGAAAGATCGAAGAGATAAAAATAAAAGACCATTAGAACATATCATATAAAAGGTGCTATCTCAAATGCCTCATTAAGGCCTAAGGGTACTAAAGTTCTTAATTTATATATCTAGTACATTTCCCTACATGCCAATTTCTTGGCAAGATCCCCCCCCTCTAGGCCCAAGAACTACATGTTCTATAGCTTTAAACTTCAAAGTGCTTGGATCTCCATTATGGATTTTAGAAAAGTGTCTGGAAACTGAATGTGTATCAGATTTATTTTTAATTGCTCTTAGATGTTCCTGTATGCGCAACTTCAACATCCTTTTCGTCTTCCCTATATATTTTAAATGACAGGAGCATTCAAGTACATATATTACCAATGTAATTTGCCAATTAATTGCTCCTTTGATTTTAAATTTATTTATATTATCAGAATCATGAAAAGTTTTGTTGTTAGAATCCACCCATTTACAGACATTACACTTTAAACATTTCAGAAAACCATCCTTTAATTTCGATAGAAAGGTTTTATTTTTCTTTTTACTTTGTAACATACTGGGTGCTAAAAGTTTTTTTAGGTCCTTTGTCTTCCTAAAAACAATATTCGTTTTTTCTGGTAATACTGCGTTTAGGATAGGATCCATTTTAATAATGCTCCAATGCTTATTAATAATATGTCTAATTCTTTTATTTTCAATATTATATTCAGTTATAAAGGGGGTTATTTCTTTCTTGTTTTCTTTTTTCTTATAAACTAGCATATCATCCCTTTTCTTTTGTCTAGTTTTATTCAAAGCACTCTTTAACAGATTCTCAGGGTAGCCACGTTCTCTAAATCTTTCCTCATATACTTGTAATTGAGTGTCACATATATCCGGATTTGAACAATTCTTTTTAATTCGACTAAATTGGGTGAATGGAATATTCTCCTTCCATCTATCCAGATGGCAACTGTCAAAATGCAGATAGCTATTGCTGTCAACCTCTTTTATAACGGTACAAGTTGTAATGCAGCCGTCTTTAATCTCCAATATCAAATCTAGAAATTCTATGCGGATTTCATCAAATTTAAATGTAAAAGTTAGATTATAGTCATTCAACCCAATAAATTGGAAGAATTCCAGAAAAAGATCTTCAGTGCCATCCCAAATAATAATAATATTGTCAATATAACGTTTATAAAAGACGATATTATCCTTGTATGGATTATTAGAATAGATTTGAGTAAACTCCCATTTTCCCATAAAAAGATGGGCTACTATTGATGTTCAAGCCCTATACATATCAATTAGGCATAAAAAAGGAGTAGAGGCTTTAAAATATTTTTTAGAACTAGATAATAGTATAACTGAGGCTCATGGACAATTTATTTGTGATCTTGCTAATTTTATTCTGTCGCATAATTATTTTAAATTTCTGGAGGTATTTTACATTCAAATCTGTGGCACAGCTATGGGCACACTTTTGCCCCTAGCTTGGCCAATCTTTTTTATGGGAAAATGGGAGTTTACTCAAATCTATTCTAATAATCCGGAGACAATGCTAATTAATACCGGAGACACTGTTCAGATAAGCGAATTTATATTATGTTTGATGTACAGGCATTTGCTTACTTTTTCACTTTGGATATGTAATAAACCCTTTTAAATCAACTGTTTTTTTGGGCATATTACACGATGTTACCATTTCTCTTTGAGTTTTAGCGTGGATCTGATCTATATTGAAGGAGCTGGAATCATAACAGATAAGCCTGATTTATTCACTATGTTTGGCGCTTCTCTTCTTACATTTATAGATTAATGTCTGCTCTTCAACAGACGTTTTAATGGTCAAACAATGAATTTGTTGGATGTACCAATAAGGATGAGCTGAATTTTCAATACAATTTTGGTTTAATTCCTGTGAGTGATTGTGTAGGTAGGGCTAAAGTGTACTGCTTTGGCCTGGGACCTATAATGCTGTTAAGATGATTCTGTCCACGGCCCTCTCCCCGGGGCATATCAGAATTTTGTACATCTCAAAAAATGCAACTCAAAAGCCTTATCAAGGTCTTATGTGAGGCCAAATGCATTTGGAGCAAGAGGCCTAACATTTGAAAGTAATGTAGCAGTACACATCTCTAGTAAATCCTGTCTGTTTGACAAATTAGGTTTGGATGTATTTTTAATTTATTTTTTTGGTTTCTTGCAGCACACATTGAGGAAGCTGACTATTGGCCTCCCCCACCACCCACTGTGTCCGAAATGATGGACAAAATGTCCAAATTTGTGGAGGAGATGGAAACCCTCCACAAAGAACAAGGAAAATGTATAAAACATTTTTTTTAAAAAAATGGCCTACTGGTCTACATTGTGTGAATGAATGTTTGTTTTGCAGCTATGTTATTTTACTGTAAATATTTTATATTGATTATGTAATTATGTTTGTCTATTTGAATAGTGTTAGAATTATATAAGTTAGCCAAAAAAAATTCAGTGGTGTGTGTGTGTCTTTATTCATCTAATTACCCAACATGTGGGTCTAAGGACAAAGGAGAATGTATATAATAATCCGAAAAGAAAATGTATATAATAATCCGAAAAGAGTAACATTTAAGGAATATGGTTTGTTTAGAACTCCATCATCATTTCTATTGCAGAAAAGGTTTGCATTTGCTTTTGCATGTCATCAAAAAGGAACATGTGCCCTCCACCAACAAGCCACCCCTCTAAGAGGTAGGCCATCTGTAAGCCCTGTGTGCAAGATAAATTCAAAAAGGTATATGGCAAATGCCCTAGCTAATTAACTATCTCCCCTAATCATGTGTCATTGTAGTGATAGTCCAACTTTAAGTTCAAGTGTCAGAGCAAAGCCAGTCACACATTAAAGAGAACATAGAAACTGTACACAGATGAGTCCATGGAAATTGAACTCATGCCCTCAGTGCTGTAAGGCAGAAGTTCAACCGATGTAAAGCATCATGCTACTCGACTGTGGCAAGCGTTCTGTTTGGATAAAGCTGAGTACATCACATAACGTGTAAGCCATCAATTCAGATGAAACTAGGTTTGCAGGCAATGTTGCATTTAACTCCAAGGAGCCTGTCCCCTCCAAATCCCCCCCCCCTCTTAGTCCATTCCTAGTAATATATGTCAGCATGCACATAACAATGTGCATGTGAACTGTGGGCCATGACGCTTTATGAAAGTTTCCCAAAAAAACATTGTCAGCCATGAAAAAAGGAACTTGACGTAATTAAGTAGATTACAATACAGGTTAAATAGGAGGGCATATTTTACATTGTGGTCGAGCGTGTAGAACAAAGAGAAAAAAAACCCAACACATTGGGTCAAGTTCCTGAGGTGCTTCTTCGCTGAATGATTAAAGTCCACAATCTGCACACAATTGTTATGGGTATGCTTGGTATTTGAACTCATGCCTGCTGTCTTGTGAGTCCAAAGCGCTGTGTGAATAATGAAGAGTACTATTAAGGTTTAGTTTCCTGTGTAGCACGCATGCTGTATTGTAGCTCTTCTCCCTGTTTTGTCACATTGAAGTCTGTGTTAGTGGTTAGCTACCCCACTTCCCAAATAAGGCAGTCACGATATCAAATCCAGATACACACCCTTTATCCCTGTGGAGGTTGGATACACTCGTGTGTGTGTGTGTATCCTTTATGGAAGAGTATGCTATGCATTTTCCGAACAACCCAGATGGATTTATACAACAACATACATTTTCATAGATTCTTTATTCCTTTGATTTTAATCTAGCCATGTACATGCATTTTGAGTACTATACGGCCACTTGAACTTCAAGACACACATAAAGGCCTTCAGCGACCTGTCTTTTAGAGAAAAGTTTGGATTACGCTAATCAATAGCACACGAGAAATATCGTTCATAGTGTACCATGTCAATGTCATTTGACAATGATTAATTAGTTAAGAGCTATCTTGTTAAAATACCCGCAGGAATTGTGTTTGGATATGTGTAAACAAACTGGTCATACCTCCCACATTGGGCGTGGTGTATACATTTCTTAGCTTAACATCAATTGCTTGGGATCTGTTGCTTATGCTTTTTCCTTGTCTAAAGATCCGCAGGTGGGTGTGTTTTTTGAGTTTGAGATTCTTATTTCCGTAGCGTAAGTGTAGAAGACCGCAAGTGGGTGTGTTTTTGGAGTTTGAGATTCTTATTTCTCTGTCGTAAGTGTTTGCGTCTCTCAAAGTACACTACACAAATGACAGTGCGTATCCATAGCTTTAAGAATCAAGCCCATTGCCTCAATTTAAACATCTTATATCAGTCTGACAACTAGTTCATACTGCCTTATTGTTTGGTTAGCAACCCCTCGTTATAAACAAAATGTATAAAAAAAAAACATAATAAGTGACTTTATTTTATACACTAGCTATACTGTTCTAAGCACAGGATATGAAGTTTTACACTTTATCACATGTCACTAGGATGCTCTCTGCATGGTATGGCGGTATAGGTATGCTCTCTATGTTATGGGGGTCATAAGAATGCTCTCTGTATGGTATGGGGGTCATAGGAATGTTCTCAGTATGGTGTGGAGGTAATAGGAATGCTCTATGTATGGTATGGCGGTCATAGGAATGCTCTCTGTATGGTATGGTGGTCATAGGAATGGTTTCTGCATGGTATGACGGTCCATAGGAATGGTCTCTGCATGGTATGGCGGTCCATAGGAATGGTCTCTGCATGGTATGGCGGTCCATAGGAATGGTCTCTGCATGGTATGGCGGTCCATAGGAATGGTCTCTGCATGGTATGGCGGTCCATAGGAATGGTCTCTGCATGGTATGGCGGTCTATAGGAATGGTCTCTGCATGGTATTGTGGTCCATAAGAATGGTCTCTGCATGGTATGGTGGTCCATAGGAAAGGTCTCTGCATGGTATGGCGCCCATAGGAATGGTCTCTGCATGGTATGGCGGTCATAGGAATGGTCTCTGCATGATATGGCGGTCATAGGAATGGTCTCTGCATGATATGGCGGTCATGGGAATGGTCTTTGGATTGTATATGTATCACTAATGATGGTCAAATTATCATGTTGAACAGTATAAACCTTGCAATACATTTTGTATGGCGCATCCATGGGAGTATTTTTGTTTATTTCATTTTTTTAATTGTTCATGCTATAGTGTTTACATGTAATCACAGTTATATTTAAACCACCCTTACCCCCACAAAGAGGTTCAGAGGGCATTGGGAGTGTAGAACTTCTTCTTGTGGGTAAGGGCTCACACCACCATAGTTGGGACACCCTAAAATTTTGCATACAGGTAGGCAGAGGCAATGTGTTTTTTTGTATTTATACTTCTAGGGAGACTTTTGAACATGTGGAAGACGCAACTACTATTAAATTAATGTTATCTCTGGGAACTCCCTGCTGCTGGATTAAGCTGCTAAATTTACATAACTGTTGTGTGTACTTCATCCACCGGTGCGTTGACTCTGCCTATTATCTTTGCTCCACCTTCAAGTGCAGTGCTTTGCCTACTTGTATGCTAGCTCTGCCAAATGTATGCTCTCTCCACCTGCTGTTGCTGCGACACTGCCTACCATTGCACATTTCATTGGCCTCGCCCAAAACCAATGTGGTGAGGGCTGATGCTATGCTAACTTTGAATACTTTTGTATTGGCTCCGCCTACCATCAATTTGGACCCACCTACATGAGGCCACGCCAGATTTTTTTTCAAGGTCCACTTTAAGTTCCCAATCCGCCCCTGATGGTATGCATATCCTAACTACTTAATGACTGGAGGGTTTTTTCAGGACTGAGAAGACATTCTTTTTGTAGCATGAGATTAAGGAGATTTAAAAGTGCAGCGATAATCTTTAAATCAGATGTTCACACAAATGAGCACAGCATGCTCATATTTCTACAACATATGAAGAATCAAAGGTTTCCTACTCCTGACCTATGATTTCATGATGGTAACCAATGAAAAAATGTACTTTGAAAAAACACACCAGTGTTTCACACATTTTCTATTTGTAGCGGCACAACTATCAGCCAATTAGCGCATTTTACTCTCAAGCCAGAACATCTTGAGGTATCTGAGAGAGAAATTGTGATTGACATGTTGTTTACAGAGTGGCAATTGGTGAAGAATCTATGACTGGGCGGGGAAGTGCTTTAGTTTCGTTTTGGGGGTTGCCACGGCTACCAGATACATACGTTGTTATAGAGCTGGTGACCCGGTACAGAGACACAGGTATGTCGCCAGGATGAGATCTTTACTAAACGAAGAGCTGACTTCACTGCTGGGACTGTAATGGAAAATCTTACACTTGATAATAGTAATCCTGACGCACACACACACTGATTTTGTGAATAATGCGCTTATTTATGTTTAAGAGAATCAGTTCAGATAAAATATGCAACATATTCCTTCCAGTAGATCTCTGTATCCTTGCATTCTATATAAAGTTGCTGCCTCTGGCGCATGGTCTGCTTCTGCTACATCTGTGTGGCCAGAGCCTGATTAAGGGGGTACACCGGGACCCCCTCCTATTATGACCCCCCTTCCTGGTGTGGCAGGACAGTGGTGCTTGGTTGCTGGTCCCGCTTCCGGGACCAGCAACCACTTCATTCATGTGGTATTGGATCTAACTATCCATCCCCCCCCCTTTTACTGTGTGGCTGACTGCAGTAATAGACAAATATCACATGGGACGTGCATCACGTGACAGAGCTGAAAGAGACAGCAGTGGCTGGACCAAGGTAAGTGTGATGGAGGAGGGGATAGTATTGTAATGTTTGAGGGAGGAGGAGAAGGGGGTGGATACTGGTTATGTTATTGCAACCTGTGAGGAAGGGGGGTATGGTATTGTAATCTGTGAGGGAGGGGGGTTATGGTATTGTAACATGTGAGGGAGAGGAGGGGGGTAGGGTATTGTAACCTGTGAGGGAGGGGAGGGGGGTATGGTATTGCAACCTGTGAGGGAGGGGAGGGGGTATGGTATTGTAACCTGGGAGGGGGATATGTCATTGTAGCGTGTGAGAGGGGTATGTTACTATAACATGTGATGGAAGGGAGGCGGGGTCTTAATATAATTCGAGTGGTAGGCAGCCTATTAATTTAGTGGAGTAATGTAGGTGACTAATTAATGGGTGCTATTTTATTTTTGGGGTCATGGTGGGACTATTTAATTTATCAGTGGGGTATATTCATTTAAGGTAAGGTGACGAGACCTTTATTTTAATGCTGGGGTGGTTTAGGGCTATTAATTGAATGTGGAACGGAGTTTGGGGAGGAGGGCCAATTACTGTATGTGAATATATTGTTTAATGCCGGGGATAGTTGTGGGAAATGGTTATATTTATGAAATGTAAATGCTATGATTTATTGCTGGGGCTGTTTGAAGAGAGGGAAATAGGTTTATTTATTAAATGTGAGTACAATTATTTTAAGGTTGGGGTTGGAGGGAGGCCTAAATATTAAACGTAGGTGCTATTGATTTAACGGCGGGGTGGTTGGCGTTTTCTTACTTTCATGTACCCATTTTTCTTCACCTATCTGCCACTGTCTTTCATGCCCTGGAGTTAGAGAGAGGAAGAGAAGTGAACCACACAAATCTGTGAATTAGCAGCTCCACCATTTTGTGAGTGACAGCAATCTCACTCCATGATAGTGCAGAATCTGCAGCTAACCACAGGATGTGATGGAATACCATGTCTGTATTGCGCCAAGGAACACGTCCATTAAGGCTTCTGCCTTAATCGTCGTAATTTCATTGCTTTTTGGAGTTTGAGTGGAACAGTGTCAATAGTTTTTTTATATTTTAGATGGTATGTAAGAAACCTTAATTGGACATGTTAAACCATAAGGGTTTGTGTCTATGGAATAGATATATATTTATATATATCTGTATCTATACATATGTGTATATATACATATGTGTATATATACATATGTGTATATCTATATATCAAATTAAATGCCCTTTAAGTAGCAAATCCTAAACTCAAACATATTTGCAGTTAGATAAAGTGAGAAGTAATGAAGCTACATTTTAACTTTGGTTTTTCAATTTGCCGCCATTGTTCGGGACAATACAGCTGGAGAGAATTCTGAGGAAGAGCCACGTGATGTGGAAAAGCATCAGATGACTGAGGAAGCAGAAGTCAGTGAACGGGATTCACTGCACACCTGCTTTCACAGTATTCTGGAGATTAACACCACTATTCAGTCCAACACCACAGAAATTTCAACCACCCTCACCCGTATGGAGCATACTTTACACAGTACCCTCACCTGTATGGAGAACACTTTGGACCAAAAACTGACCTTGATAAACAATAACCTTACATGTCTCACTGACCTTATTTCTATCTCTATCACCAACAATCTGCCCCTCCTGCCATCTCTGCCCCTCCTGCCATCTCTGCCCCTCCTGCCATTTCTGCCATCTCTGCCCCCCTGCCATCTCTGCCCCTCCTGACACCTCTGCCCCTCCTGCCACCTCTGCCACCTCGATCCCTCCTGCCACCGCTGCCCTTCCTGCCATCTCTGCCCCTCCAGCCACCTCTGCCACCTCTGCCCTTCCTGCCATCTCTGCCCCTCCTGCCATCTCTGCCCCTCCTGCTATCTCTGCCCCTACTGCCATCTCTGCCACCCGTGCACCCTGTGCCATCCGTGCACACCGTAGCACCCACACCACACAATCGACGGCTGCTGCCCACCCACTCTCTGCTGCTCCACAGGCCTCTGCTTCCTCCCCACTGTGGCATTCCACATCACGGGTTACCCGAAGCAAGATTCATCCAAGAACAGCAGCAACTATTGTTCCAGCAAAGAGGCCACGCAAATCAAAGTAAAGTTCTTTTTTTTGTTTTCCTTACAATGTAAATAAAATATATAACGATATACTTCTTAGTTATGTGTATTTTCTTTAGTTAAAAATAAACTTACAAGAAAAGTACATGTCCAGGACATATTCTTTAAAGGAGACAGCAACAACCGATTCAGGAGGGCTTGGGTCAGCATCTACCACCTCCTGGCCAGCAACCTCGGCCTCTTCCACCTAAGGGACCCCACTCCTAATAGGGATACTATGGAACACCACACACAGAGCAATGATATCACACAGTGGTTGGCGCATACATTAGAGCACCACCAGACCAATCTAGGCCACGGAACATGGCTTTTAAAAGACCAAATGCCCCGCTCCTTCTCCCTTGCTCTTTCTCAAGGGACCTCCTCTCCCTCCCACCGCAGTGGCCTGTTTTTTTCACACCTCGGTACTGTCTCCGACCTCATTACTTCATCTTTTCTTCTGTCGGACCACCATCTCCTCTATTTTAGCATCTCTCCGCACCCCTCACCGTCCCCATCCCCCAAGGTTACTCTCACCAGGAGTAATCTTGACACAGTTGATCCTACCACTTTCTCCTCCTCCCTGGGCTCGCTCCTCTTCCCCATCACCACTCTTTCTTGCCTCGATGAGGCTGTCTCCTTTTACAATCACACTCTTACCACTGCACTTGACTCTGTCCCCCTGGCTCTCACCATCAAGCTTCGTCGGTCCCCGCCGCTACCGTGGCACTCAAAACTTACCCGCTATCTTCAAAAATGATCCCAAAGTGCAGAACGGCTCTGGAGAATGTCACGCACTCATGCTGACTTCCTCCACTTCAAGTTCATACTTGCCTCTTACAGTTCGGCCCTATTGCTCTCTAAACAATCCGGTATCTGCAAATGAAGTCCATACCCTTCTCATTTCCTCACCCCCTTCCACTTGCCCACAGGACCCAATCCCTCCCACCTCCTTCGCTCCCTCTCTCTTGAAGCCTACTTCCATTTATACCTTGCCCCCCTCCTCAACCTATCCCTTTCCTCTGGAATCTTCCCCTCCTCTTTTAAACATGCTCTTGTCTCCCCCATACTCAGGAAACCGTCCCTTGATCCCACCTCTCTCTCTAATTACTGCTCTATTTTGCTTCTTCCTTTTGCTTCCAAACTCCTTGAATGGGTTGTCTACAACTGTCTCGCCTCCTTTATCTCTTCTCATTCACTCATTGACCTGCTCCAATCTGGTTTTCGCCCCCTCCACTACACTGAAACTGCCCTCACTAAGGTCACGAATGACCTTCTCGCTAAATCCAAAAGACACTACTCCCTTCTTATCCTTCTTGACCTCTCTGCTGCCTTTGATACCGTTGACCACGCACTCCTTTTGCAAACTCTCAAAGCTATAGGCCTCTGTAACACTGTACTCTCCTGGTTTTCCTCTTACCTCACCAAACGCTCCTTCTCAGTCTCTTGACATGACTCTACATCCCCCTCTTCCCTTACCTGTTGGCATTCCTCACGGTTCCGTTCTTAGCCCCCTGCTTTCTCCCTCTACACCTCCGCCCTTGTTGTCTTCATCCGCTCCTTTGGCCTCCAGTACTACCTCTATGCTGATGATACCCAAGTTTATCTTTTATCCACTGACCTCTCCCCTTCAATTCTCTCTCGTGTCTCCTGCTGTCTCTCGGCCATCTTATCTTGGATGTCCCAAACTCTATATTTCCAAGACTGAACTTATTGTCTTCCCCCCTTCCAGGGCTCTCCCACCTCCCCTCTCTCTATTTCTGTTAATAACACTACCCTCGTTTCTGTCCCTCAAGTCTGATGCCTTGGGGTCATCCTTGATTCCTCCCTCTCCTTCAAGCTTCACATTCTGTCCCTCTCAAAATCCTGCTACTTCCACCTTCAGGAATATATCCAAGATACGCACCTTTCTCACCACGGATGCTACGAAAACCCTTGTTTACTCACTTGTAATTTTTCTCCTTGACTACTGTAACCTACTTCTCTCTGGCCTCCCTGATTCTCACCTTGACCCTCTTAAGTATATCCTCAATGGTGCTGCCCGCCTCATTTTTCTCTCCCACCGCTCTATCTCTGCTGTCTCCCTCCAACAGTCATTACATTGGCTCCCCATGGCCTACAGAATTAAATTTAAACTCCTCACCCTTACTTTTAAAGCTCTTAATCAATCCTCCCCTCCCTACATCTCCAATCTCATGTCTACCTACACTTCTAGCCGCCCCCTCCGCTCTGCCTGTGACCGCCCCCTCACAACTTAACTGATCACCTCTTCTCTTACCTGTCTCCAGGACTTTTCCTGGGATGCTCCCCAGCTGTGGAACGATCTTCCAAGTTCCATCAGGTTAGCATCTACTCTCAAAGGCTTCAAGCGTGCCATTAAGACTTATTTCTTTATTCAAGTCTATCCTCCTCCTAACTTCTTTGTCCCGGCTCTCTCCCCCAGTTAGTACCACCCTATTTGTGTCTCCCCCGTCCTTTAGGATGTAAGCTCTCATGAGCAGGGCCCTCTTTCCTTGTGTGCTCCTTCTACTATTCCATCACCCTCTGTACCTCTTGGCCTGCTTCCCTAGCCCTGTTTTCTTAAGCTTCGGCCTACTTCTCGCTGATTTCTACAATTACTTTCACTCATTGTCCCAGAAATAATTTGATTTGCATTACCATGTTACCTGTGTGTGCGTATATATATTTTTGTTCTTCATATTTTGTTCTTTCTGTATCATGTTGTGTCATGGGTCACTGTTTTCTGTAAATGTCATGTACGGCACTGCGGACCCTTTGAGGCACCTTTATAAATGAAAGATAATAATAATAATAGTTGCCTGTGGATCAGTGTCTCTTTTCTACACCTAAGTGCTGCCTGTTTTTTGCCTGGTCTTGTATCCAGTGAGAGCCTGCGAGGGATTTGTGAGTCTGATCTGCATTGTGCACAGACTGCTGAGTAGGTAATAAACATGCCCCATACCTCCACAATCAACTTCCCTGCAAGTGTGCTCATCGTGGATAACTTGGAGCTGTTATCCACGATGATGCTTATAACAATCTCTATAGTAAATAGTCTATACCAAGCTCCAATTTTTTCGTTTGGCCGGTTGTAACTCTGTTATTTCAAGAAAACGTTTTCTCCAGTATCTAGGAAGACAGACCAATTATGCATTCTGCTGTCACCTATTGTTTGTTGTTGAGATTAGTAAGCTTACTTTTTGCACTGCGATAACACTGTAATAATATTAATTGCTTACTCACTAATCTATATATTGGCATGACTGTTGCATTTACTGTCAAATTTGTTGTTCTAGTGTAACCTTACTGCAATGTAGTTGCTGTACTTCCACTGGGGGTTTGATGTAGCACATTTCTTTATTGTTCTTTTTTTCATGTTAATAACCTAGGTACATTAATCCGGATATGAGTCTCCTGCCACTAGCTTTGTCTGGGCTTCTAATAGACAGATAATTGCATAAACAAAGAAACACTGTACACACTCCTAGGGGTAAATGTACCAAGCTGAGAGTTTCCCGGCGGCTTTGAAAACCAATAAAATTCTTCCTATCATTTATTTAGTGCATTCTACAAAATTAAAGCTAGAATCTAATTGGTAGCTATAGGCAACATCTCCACTTTTGAAACCCACCGGAAAACTCTCAGCTTGATACATTTACCCCCAGCGGTAAACCTCTCTACAATGGGTAAGCCAAAAGCGCAATATAACAAATTCCGATCCCCCTCCCATATACCCCCAACCATGTATGCCCAACTTGTTGAATGAGTCGCGGGATTCCACTGAGCCCTCCTACTCCCTGTCTCCTTCTACATCTGCAGCTGAATTTACGCTCATTGTTATGCCCCAGATGGACAAAAAATTTGATGCGTTACATTCCACCATTGATAATACTTTGTCACACACATCACTGAAGTAGAACAGCGAACCAGTGCTGTGGAAGATAAAATGTTTGCCCTTCAAACCACTGTAGATCGTCAGGCTAAAATTTCTACAACAAATTACTGACAAATTGGACAATCTGGAAAATTGGTACCAGAGGAATAACCTCCGAGTCATAAGTATCCAAGAAATGGTCAAAGACCCCCAGCTGACCCACTACTTAATTGTCTTAATCCCCTTGGCTCTGGACCTTGAACAATTAATGGATTGTTATGTACGTCTAGTCGCTATCCAATGACGATTGTCCACTTCCAATTGTGTGGTTCCAAAGCACAATGCGATTTAATAGCAAAAAGCAGCAGAGTAACAATTCAATAATATAAGTACAGCCGATTACATACGCAGGCGCCCTGGATCCAGCATACATTCATTGAGTCCTGAAGTCTGTGGTTGAGAAGAAGAGAGTCTGCTGGGCCCAGTGCTCCTGCTTATATACAGTCAGTGATACAGTGAAAACAATACAGATGATTTGGCATGTTTCCATAGGTTCAGGCTTAAGGATGGTCCAGTGTAATGCAGGTCATTGGCTAATTCAAGCGACGCCCTCCATGGATGAGGGTCAGCTCTCCAAAAGATGCATACTAATCTTTCCACAGAAAGCTGGTACAAACTGGTCTATTTACATTACGCACACAATACAGTTCTGATAATTTTTTCTAAATAAATAATAAAGATAATACTTAAATTTGGTGATGACCACCCTCCGATTCTTATTTCTCACAATTATTCATGTGATCATGGAACAGAGAAAAAAAGGACAATATAGTGTAATACAGTCCAATTAATATATATAACAAAAAATAAAAAATAAATAAATAGTTCAATAGACACAGAAGATCTTCTCTTATATGTAGACACCCCCTATGGTGGGGTACTCACAAGAGTCAGATGAAATATGGGCTCATCAAAAGATAACTTGTCTTTTCTTTTCATATAGTCTCCATCCATGGGATATTTCCATTGACACAAATTTTAGATGTTTCACCAGCATAAAAAAATAAATAAAATATCTCTAGTGTGATATTGCTTGGATAAAAATGTATTCATATAATCACAGAGATATATAGTATAAAAACAAAGTATATCTACTCATACCAGTTAGATGAAATATTCAGGCAGTTGGTAAAGGTTCCACAAAGTTTCCAAACTGGTTCCCATGCAGAGTACACCAAAACATAAACATCCATTCAGTGTAAGAGATATTAAAATCAGCAATAAACAAGCTCCATCATGTTTCGACCTGAACTGGTCTTTTTCAAGGTGCATCTTGCACCATGCACCTTGAAAAAGACCAGTTCAGGTCGAAACATGTTTACTATTTACACAGGCCCGGGCATTTTCTTTTTCAAAAATATTTTTTTTTGTGTTTTTTTTTTTTGCGGTGGGGGATGGGGTTCGGTCATTGGTGGGGGGAGCAGGGTAGTTAAAAAAATAAATAACCATACACACGTGATCGCGGCGCTGGCCTCCCTCCTCTCTGCTCCTCTCTGCTCCATTCAGACTGTCTGAATGCCGGGTGTGATGTCATCAGGTCACGCCCAGCATTCAGACAGTCTAAATGGAGCAGAGAAGAGCAGAGGAGACCAAGAAAGAAGAGAGAAGAAAAGGAAAAGGTAAGTAAAGGGAGGAAAACGGGGGGGGGGGACGACATGGCACAGATGGGTTAAAAAAATGAGGGGGGGCAGCATGACACAGAGGGGTTAAAAATGAGGGGGCAGCATGACACAGAAGGGTTAAAAAATGGGGGGCAGCATGACACAGAGGGGTTAAAAAACGAGGGGGGTCATGGCATAGAGGGGTTAAAAAATGAGGGGGGCATGGCACAGAGGGTTTAAAAAACGAGGGGGGCATGGCACAGAGGGGTTAAAAAATGAGGAGGGGCTTGGCACAGAGGGGTTAAGAAAGTGGGGCAGCATGACACAGAGGGTTAAAAAATGAGGGGGGACATGGCATAGAGAGGTTAAAAAATGGGGGGGCATGGCACAGAGGGGTTAAAAAATGGTGGGGCATGGCACAGTGGGGTTAAAAAACGGGGGCAGCATGGCACAGTGGTGTCAATCACCGGACCGTGAGTGCCTCAGCGCTGGTGCGTTGTTCTCTATCCTTCCAGCCGGCGCCTGTCCTGAGCTGCGGCCGTCCGCCATCTTGATGGTCTGCGCATGCGAAGGATCCATGAACTCTTATGACTTTGCTTTTGACCTAATTGGTGGATCAATCACCTCTCCCTATTTAAGGCACCTGTGGCCATGGTATCGTAGCCTGATCTTGAGTCTCATTCCCTGTGAGTCTCTGAAGGTGTCTCCTGTGTCCTGCTCGTATCTTTAGTTTCCTGCTGGATTACCTGCTCTGCTCATCGGCGGTTCCCATACCCGCTACTGACTACTGTGTCCTGCTCGTGTCTTCAGCTGTCTGCTGGATTACCTGCTCTGCTCATCGGCGGTTCTTATACCCGCTACTGACTCCTGTGTCCTGCTCGTGTCTTCAGCTGTCTGCTGGATTACCTGCTCTGCTCAATGGAGGTTTTTCCTCCATTGCTTCTCCAATAGTGGCTCTGACCCGTAATGGTGCTAATACTAAACAATGGTCCTCCGAGGCCCTTCAAGCCTTTCACTTCCTCAAGAAGGCGTTCTCTACCGCTCCTGTTCTTCGACAGCCTGACGTGACCCTTCCTTTTTTTCTGGAAGTAGACGCCTCTAATGTTGGTCTAGGGGCCATTCTATCTCAAAGATCAGAGCAACAAAAATTCCATCCTTGTGCCTTCTACTCTCGAGGTCTGCTACCTGTGGAGAGAAACTATACCATCGGGGACAAGGAGTTGTCTGCTGGAGGGGGCTCGTCATCCTGTAACTATTTTTACTGACCACAAAAACCTGTTATATCTGCAGTCAGCTCAGTGTTTGAATCCTCGCCAAGCAAGATGGTCACTTTTCTTTTCTCGTTTTGAACTTATCATAACCTTCAAACCAGCTTCCAAGAATAGAAAAGCAGACGCCTTATCTCGGGCGTTTGTGGCGTCCTCTGACACTGAGGATAGTCCTAATCATCCCATATTGGATCCCAAATGTGTGACTCTGGACACTTCTTCCACCAAAGTGCTACCATTTGGGAGAACCCTCGTGCCTCCATCTCTATGTAAAAAAATATTATCGTGGTATCATTCTTCCCGTTTTTCTGGACATTCGGGAGAACGTAAGACATTAGAAATCCTTTCTCGAAGCTACTGGTGGCCCTCTATGAGGAGAGATGTCAAAGAATTTGTGGCCGCGTGTGAGGTTTGTTCCCAGTTTAAAACCCCCGGCAGAACACCGGCGGGATTACTTTAACCACTACCCATTCCTTCCAAACCATGGACCCATATTAGTATGGACTTTGTCACCGATCTTCCTCCTAGCAAAAGTTGCAATACCATCTGGGTAGTGGTGGATAGATTTTCGAAAATGGCACATTTTGTTCCTTTGACCGGATTACCTTCCTCATCTACTCTGGCTGACCATTTTATCAAGGAGATCTTTCGGATTCATGGATGTCCATCTGAGATTGTTTCGGATAGAGGAGTGCAGTTCGTCTCCAGATTCTGGCGAGCCCTTTGCAAGACCTTGGGTATCCGATTGTCACTATCATCCTCCTACCATCCTCAATCAAATGGACAGACCGAGAGAGTCAACCAAGATCTTGAGACTTTCATAAGGATGTTCTCCTCAGCCAACCAAGACAATTGGGTAGATTTGCTTCCATGGGCTGAATTCGCCCATAACAATATGTATCACGAGTCATCTTCAAAAACTCCATTCTTTTTGGTATACGGTCACCATCCGTCTCTCCCAGAATTTCCTGATCTCCCTCCCACCCAAGTTCCTGCAGTGGAGAGTTTATGTCAGAGTTTCAAAACTATCTGGTCTCAGGTTAAATCCTCCCTGAAGAAGACATCTGCCAGATACAAGTGTTTTGCTGATAAAAAGAGGCGAGCTATTCCACCACTTAAAGTTGGAGACCGTGTATGGCTTTCTACCAAAAATATTCGCCTGAAGGTTCCATCCATGAAGTTCGCTCCCCGTTTCATTGCTCTATATAAAATCACTCAGGTGATAAATCCGGTGTGCTTCAAACTCTTATTACCTAAGAACCTTCGTATCTCCAACGCCTTCCATGTGTCATTACTCAAGCCTCTTATCATCAACCGTTTCTCTGTTCCTCCTTCAGCACCTCGGCCAGTACACGTTCATCAAAATGAGGAGTTTGAAATTACTCATATTCTGGATGCCAAGATTTCGCGAGGAGTTCTTTGTTTCCTAGTGCATTGGAAGGGCTTTGGTCCAGAGGAGCGTTCTTGGATCCGCGCAGATGATCTCAGCGCTCCAGCTCTTCTTAAAAAAAATTACTCCAAGTTTCCGGGCAAACCTGGCTCCATGTGCTCTGTACCCACCTTTAAAAGGGGGGGTACTGTCACACACCGGACCGTGAGTGCCTCTGGTGCGTGGTTCTCTATCCTTACTGCCGGCACCTGTCCTGAGCCGCGGCTGTCCGTCATCTTGATGGTCTGCGCATGCGCAGGATCCATGAACTCTTATGACTTTGCTTTTAACCTAATTGGTGGATCAATCACCTCTCCCTATTTAAGGCACCTGTGGCCATGGTATCGTAGCCTGATCTTGAGTCTCATTCCCTGTGAGTCTCTGAAGGTGTCTCCTGTGTCCTGCTCGTATGTTCAGTTTCCTGCTGGATTACCTGCTCTGCTCATCGACGGTTCCCATACCCGCTACTGACTACTGTGTCCTGCTCGTGTCTTCAGCTGTCTGCTGGATTACCTGCTCTGCTCATCGGCGGTTCCCATAACCGCTACTGACTCCTGTGTCCTGCTCGTGTCTTCAGCTGTCTGCTGGATTACCTGCTCTGCTCACCTGCGGTTCCCATACCCGCTACAGTCTCTCAGCTCTCCTGCTGTGCCTGCATATCCTCGTTGGACAAGCTTCTCTACTCAGCAGCGGTATGCATACTTGTTATTGACTATCAGCTGTTATCCTGCATATCCGCTTTGGACAAGCTTCTCTACTCAGCAGCGGTATACATACCCGCTATAGACTACTAGCTGTGACGCTGCATATCTGTTTGGGACTAGCTCCTCTGCTCTCCAATTGTATTTATACAGTTATAGACTCTTATCACTCCTCCACTTATCCGCACCTGGACAAGTCCTCACCTCATCACAGCAGTGGTACAACTTGCTATACGCAGACCACTGACTCTCCCGCTACCTACCTGCACCTGGACAAGTCTTCCCTTCACAGCAGTGGTACAACTTGCTGTCCGCAGACCACTGACTATCCCGTTACCTTCCTTCACCTGTTCACATCCTCTCTACTCTCCTACCAGTACAGCTGCAAGTCGCCGACTCTCCTACCAGTATAGCTGCAAGGCAATGACTCTCATCTATTCCATTGGCATTCTCTCTCCATCTGCTGTTATATACGTTCCTACTATTCACCCTACTGCCCAGAGGACCGCTGTGTAAACCCCGCCCCTCTGGTAAGCATTATCAACTGGTGAATCCTGGGCAGAACTCCTAGTGCCTGTGACAAGTGGGATTGAAAAAGGTGGGGGGAGCAGCAAGGTATAGTGTGATGAAGGGGAGCCAGGTGAAGGGGGCAAAAGCAGCATGGAGGGCGCAGTGTGTTCATAAGGCATGGCGATGATGAAGGGGCACATTATTGTAATGTTGGAGCTGGAGGGAGGCCTAAATATTAATCGTAGGTGGTATTAATTTAACGCCAGGGTTGTTTGGAATTATCTAAATGTAGCCATTTTTTTCCAAATAGGGTCCCCAGAAATCCAGGATCCAGACAAGCCGCAACTAAAGAAACCTGCAGCCACAGGTGGTGAAAGTGAGAAGAACAGGTAGGAGAGAGCAGGACAGTATGTGAAATGTTGTGATTCTAGTAGGGACAATGTCAATTTTTGGTGAGTGTTGTGCCAATGTAAGGTGCAGGCCAAGACTGAACTCTTTGTGTACACACTGCATTCTTTCTATACTACACTGTGGTGCTAGATGTCCTGAAAGTCAGGAGTGCTTGGACATATGTGATGCTCCGGCGAATTGAGAGCCTAGTGATTTTGATGTGCTAGCTACGCCCTAATGGCACATTTGCCACGCCCCCAAACGCATGACCACACCTCCGACAACATCTTTAGCATACTCAACTATAAGGGGGGCCCCATGAATTTGTTGAACGGGGGCCCTGAATTCCTCTTGGCAGCCCTGGTAATTAAATACACCTTTGCTCCAGCAAGGAGATATGAAAAACCTGCACTGTTAGGGAGCCCTGAGGATTGGGTTTGGGAAACCCTGGTGTAACTGCTACACCAATGTTGAAGTGCTAAAAACAATATGTGATTGAAATTGCATAGAATGAAAAGCTCAGCAGCAACTTCTCTCCTAACAATGTTTATGTTATTTCCTTTATTAGTTTGAATTAATGTCAATACTTAGAAATATTACAGACAGAAAGCATTCATACATGCACATTTAATATTTTGGGTTATGCTAGTGCAGTCATGTATTGTAATATTCAACAAATTGCTACAAAGAACATTAGGAGTTCAAATTGGTTGTCTTTTTATGGTTTGTTTGGCTCCACTTAGGTTTTTTGGACTTTCAGCTGTGCATATTCTTTAGGTCTTTCCAAGCAAGTCATTTGGACATGCCATTTAGCCATATTCCACCAAATGTAGCAGGAATTAAACTAATGAATAACCAGTACATCAAACATGCAAGTACAAAGAAAATATGCCTGAAATACACTTGAAGGAAATCCTGAGCATTAACTTCTCTCATTACAAGTTTTTTGCTTTTTTTTTTAGGGTTAATGTCAATAATTAGACTTTTGAAATATTATAGGCCTAAATCCTTGCTACATGCAGTTTAAATATTTTGCACTGGAAATTCAGTCCTGTATAATAATAATAATCATTATTTTAGAATTTAAATTTTTAATACATTTTTGACCAGGGTTTTTGGCCCTAGTTTGGATTTTTAAAGCTTTCATCTGTGGATATTTTCTAAGTGTTTGCAATCAAGTTATTTGGAACAGCTGCTTCTCTGTGTTGTAGCTGCACACAATTTAATTTTACATGCATTATTGGCAACCTTAAGGTTTAAGGATAAAAAAGTAATAAAATTAGACACACACACAATTGACAATTTTTCAAACCCAGCAAAGCTATCATAGTAAAATAAGATCAGTAAATAAGCACGGATGCAGATATAATGGCGAACAATTCTCAATCGAGTACTTTAAAATGCATTATAGAGATTTACTTAGAAGTTATATTAAGATCATATTTGGCCTTTGTAATAAGTGTATACTGGGGGAATAGATCTCATGACCTTACTATTGCCAGATGGAATGCCTAACCACCACACTATCGTCTAGACTAAATGGTACATATGTTATATAGCATACATTGAAACTAAAGATTATGCAATATATCTGCAATCATGAAGCCATGATCTTTACACACCAGAAACATGTAAGTCTATTTTCAAAATATGTAATTACTAATAAAACATATACACGGACTACAGTTTGAATCCAATTTCCAAATATGCAAGTTAGCTTTTATATGCAAAAATAACTGCGGACTCGTAGTGCGGCGTATTCACCAGCAGATAATTCTGAAATCACAGTTCTCTTTAAAAATGCCTTTGTAGCACTTAAGTTTTGTTGGGAGTTTCAGTGGCTTGGGTGATTATAATGCAGGCGGACAAATGTTGTTTAGAACTCTTTAGACCAGTACGTTTTACAACCTGAAGTATGTTTTAGTAGGTCCCAAAGCGTTTGCCAAGTGTTTGATTGCTTGATAGCCCAGTGATAATGTAACTTTTTAGCTACTCAACTGTGTGATGAAAGGGGTTTACATTCACTTTTATATAGTGGATTTGGGATGGTAGAAGTAAAGTGTTTGTCAAAATTTGGAGTTCTCTACATTCGTGCACTGTGTATGCTTTGAAGAGGGACTGCATCCAGACTGAATTATTTTTTGTTTGCTTTATTTTTTGGCCCCTTTTCTTGTCTCTATTTGTTACCTGCTCCCCCTCCCTATTAGATTAGAGTTGAAAAAGAGGGCTGTGCCATTTGTATATTTAAGAAGCAGCTTTGCGTGTGTTTGTGTTTGAGTGGCACCCACTCTTTTATCTGTAGTTTTTTGTTTGCACTCTTTAGGGTGTGGTGGTCTGTGATGTGGTGTCTCAGGTCTTTGACTATGGCTTGAGTTTTGTTTTTTTTTTCTCCAAAACTATTTCAGTCCCTATTTTCTTGCCTCTCTTTTTATCCTGCTCCCCCTCCCTAACTATTTTTGGGTTACAAACTGTAATGAAACGTTTTAGATTTGCACAAGGTGACATTGGTGTTTTGGTCTGGTAAGTATCCAATGGAACACACTTCAGTGGGGTTTCTATATGGTGATGTGGTCTCTGATGTGGTATGTTTGCTCATTCAATAGGGTTTGAGTATTGATGTTTTTTTTTGGTTTTTTTTAGGTTCTAAAAATCTTGACTGTACTTGCAAAAAACAATCTCGAAGATGAATCGTGACTTTGTTGTAAGTATTGGTTTCACATTTGGAGTCTACAGTGAAAATGCCAAGCTGTAAAGGTGTCACCTAATGTTTGGGTTTGTAAACTCATGCTTTTGTCACACATACAGGTGATCCTGGAGTTCAACCACAATCTGTTTCTCTGATCCTCTGCAACGTCCAAACCAGCAACTAGTACAACATCGTCGCCCGAGGGAGCGCGTCTTCAGGCCACGTGTCAGCCTCTTTGGGATGTCAGATGTTGAGGTAGTCCGCCGCTATCGGCTTCCTGCGCATTGTGCAGAGTGACCTGGAGCGAATGCGCAACATCCCAACAGCAGTACCGTCTTTGACCAAACTTTTGCGGTACTGCACTTCTGTACGTCTGGATCATTCCAGACCACAGTGGGGGTCGTGGCAGGTATGTCCCAGGCCACCTTCAGCCGTGTGCTGAAGGTTGTGCTAAGGGCGTTCCTGTCACAGCTCTCACAGTTTATCCGTCTGCCACTCAATGAGGAGTCCCTTGTGCGGATTAAGTAGCAGTTTTCCACCATAGCTGGCTTTCCTCACGTCATAGGGGCAGTAGATGGGACACATGTGGCCTTGTTTCCGTCGAGTGGGAATGCTTCTGTTTTTTTGAACCGGAAGCATTTCCAATCGATAGATGTACAGGCCATATGTGACCCGTCTCTCCAGATTCGGACCCTGGTTGCCAAATGGGGTGGGAGTACCCATGACTCCTTTGCGTTTAGGCAATAAGGGATATGGCGCAGATTGCAACAGAGGCAATGGGGTGTCAGTCCACATGGAGACGCGTGGCTTCTTTGTAATTAGACTACTGTATTTACTTCAGGCAGTATGTGGTAGATAGGAATTTTTGCGGTAAATCACACTCACTGTTTCCTTTAAAGGGCCAATGTAAAATACACCAATGCTGTGTGTTGTAATAAGGATCAAACTCACCAACAATTAACATTTATATTTGAACCAAAGAAATTCCTTTCAAAATATACATGTGGTGTTGTCCTAATGTAATGGTTTCCATTTGGTCTTCTGGTAAAATCTATGACAACCTGTAAGTGTCGTTGAAAATGTTGTAGGTATTCTCCTTAAATGCCTCTAAGTTTCAGGTCAATCTTTTGCCATCCAAAACCCAAAATGTTGTTCATTTTTTTTTTGAAAGGTAAATTTTTATTAAACTTTTTCAAAACAACATAAGTGTGAAAATGAGACATCATATAACATATATGTGAAACATTTCACTTTAAGTAACAGAAATGCATATTAAAGAAAACTCACAACAGTACATAGTAAATTAGCATGTTACTGTAAAGAAAGCTGTGGTAGAATTTAAGAGTTAACTTTGAACTCTCCTGACAATACCCATATGCTGCTTGAATAAGATCATTGATTAAAGGACATAATGGTCTTGTACGTCAATGGCAATTAGCTTTCAAATATTAACGCCTAACAATGTTATTAAAAATCTAGGATAACAGTGTTCATCAAGTAATGCCAAGTTTCTAATTGCATTTGTAGGCATTACAGTGAAGAGAATGCAACATTTGTACAAGTAATGCGTTTCCTTTGTAACCACAGGCTGTTTCACCCATCAAGGGTCTTGTGCAGGGCTAAGTGCCATAGTACTTGTCTTTGGAGTTTGAGGATGTGCCCATGGTGAATGCAGTTGACAAATGTAAGTATCTATAGTGTTCTGATCAATAGCATGTAATTGTAAAATGTTGATGCTGCATACAATATTGCTGTTAAAAACGATTTGATTTGTGTTGGAGATTTTTGGGTCTCCCTAGGCCACATTAGACAATTTGCTATTTTAATAGCTGATTGTTTTTGGGGTACTTTCCAGACAAAATCCACACAAACCACACTCCTAAACCAAGATATAGCTAAAACCCTTAAGCCACTATTACAGAGAGTACTGTGTTGAACCTTACATTACACTTTTCAGGTTACAATATAGTGGCCACCTTCATATGCACCAAGGCAGAAACTAAATACATTCATTAAAGTTGATGTGAGCTAATATTGCCTTAGTAATTGTTTGTTTTCCATTCCACAGCCCAAGCTGGCCTGTCTTTTGGAGTTCTGCATTTTGTTGAAGTATTTTTCCAATGCTCCAAGCCTGCTTATGTGTTTCTTCACTTTGTCAGCTCTTCATCCAAGAAAGTTTTGGACACCGAACACTATGTTATTTGCTATGTATTCTACTGCAAGTATTGAATCATGTCTGTTAATATAAATATGACCCTGCAATAGTGTCAGCCCCAATCAAGTATCTATTGATTACTACACTGCTATTCTTCCTCTTGTCATACACAACAATCCATACATAGTCCTTTGGGGACCATTTAGGCACATGTCTACTTGTACAATATATTGTAGGCATGTTTGGTTATTTGGTCCTTAGCCACAGCAGTCCTTCCCCTAAAATCACACTCTATGTAGTGGTTTTTATCTTTGTATGATTAGGGATATTTTTGTGTTTAGTATGTGTGCTCTCTTTTGTTGGACCACGTGTTAGGATTTTGTATTGTGCAAGTTCAAAATGGTATGTGAACTGAATCCTCTAGATTTTTGAAAACACCTCTGTAAAAGATTGTTCCTTAAATGTTGGAAGCGTTGCCCACAACACTTCCTAGGTTAGGACCTGTTCAAACCAACATGGCCAAAATAGACTTCAGACCCAATTGCCACTTTGTTTTGATTCGTGGCCACAGACAAATGCTAAACACAAAGCCCACACAATCAACTTTAAGGCCTTTGTGTCAGACGCAAGTTCAACATCTGTTGGAGTCCGTCTCAACATTATCGTTAAACCTGCTTTTGGACGGCAGATAAACAATGACACTATCCTCCCTTTTCAGTGTTGGCTGGCTTCTTAAGCTATTTGTGATATGTTACAGATCAACTATATTGTTTATTGGTTCAGTCATGTAATGTTCCATTCCAGCCACACACAGATACACACTTTGTAGCCTAGTAAATTGTGTAGGAAGACACAGATTATTAGCCTGCACACAGCGGTCATAATGTTTATTTTGTGACCTTCAAAATCTGTGGTACAAGTAGTTTGGATGTAAACTCAAATGTTCATATTGGATCTGGGAGTCAGAATTTATCATTGCTTTGCAATAGCATTCACATTGCTAATGGGCCCGGAAAGAACCAAATCTTAGAATTAAGCCACAATCAGGATGGGAATATCTGCAAGTAGGATCTGTAAGTGTGTGTGTAATTCATATGTTGGCCCACTTTTGGCCTAAGTAAGACCAATGCCTGCATTAACATGTGTCTAAATGTAAGGTATCTCTAATACTTTCAAAGTGTTACACATAATAGCACTCTGAGGCAACAATTTTGTTATCCTCACACAGCAGAGTGACCATCCTCCAGAATGGCAAGCAAGCAGTAAGTACTGAACACTGGCACACAATCTGTAGGGAGATTTAAAACCCCACCCCAAAAATAGTGGTTTACATCAAGGTGCATTTATAATTATATCCATTCAATAATCAGAGTTTTGTGTGCCTAAATAGCTACTAGGCAAGGAATATGGCATGTCTGCATGGCCATCCTGTGACCTACAGGCACTGTGTTATAAAGGAAAGCACTACCAAGAGGGATAATGCTAAGTGTGCACAACCATGTCACAACTCGATGTACAGTCCAAAAATTGCATGACCCAAATTGAAGACATATATTCCACTCCAAATGACGTCCATGCAAAGCACTCCCCAAACATTTGTATAGTTTGAGTTTGAAAAGCCATTACCCTACTACATTTTGATGACCGATTCGAATCCAAGTTATCTCAAGTGCCAAAATGACCCTATATGGTTTAAGATTTACTTAGTACTCCCATGTCCCCCTAGAGTGTCTGCCCTAGCACACATTAACGCTAGTAATTAATTATGATAGTTTTCATTGCCATACCATCTCTGTGCTCAGCACCATACTGGGGTTGGATTGGAGCTGGTGTAACATTACGTAATACATTGTATGTAATGTATTCATGTTAGTATGAGGCTTCCTATTGTTAAGTTATGGCAAATGGGTAAGTGTATGTGTATTCTCAATGTGGATAAATATACATCAATCATTTGCATCTCCGGTTCGGTCCATTTTCTATTACCAATACCTATTTTCTTGTTTCCATAAACCACAGGAGATCAGGCATTGACCTGTTCTCGGTTCTAATCTAGGCAGCCAAGTGTTTTGTTTCAAACACAATGAAGTGAATATGCAACATTCCATAATGCTTATTCAATTAGTATAGATAGTGCATATTTATACCTGCTATTAAAATAGCTTATTTACACATTACAGGTTCATAAAGTTAATTTAAAATACAGTGATTGGACATACATCAGTAGGCTAACTAGATAATGTTTACAACTGGAAAGAGAAACCGCACCAGGAAATCCATACACTTCCTCACTGGTGTATGTATCAATCTAGCTTTAATAGCATTAGCTATACACCTTAAGGACAGGTGTACCCGATCAAGTTACTTAGGAACACAATCAGAGAGAAGAAAATAAATGATCAAATGGGGCACTCAGATGGATAAGATATTGGTATTCTAATGATTAGATTCTGTTAAATACTCCTTTATTATTTCAATTTTAAACATTCTAATAGCGAAATATAAAAAATGAATAATGGATCAAACTGATTGAAAATATTGCTGATAAAATGAACAATAATAATTGTCCAACCGAGTTACTACTCCATAAACTACTGGACTTGTCTTATTACCGGAAATACTTATCATAGGATTAATTCCAGTAGTTATACAATTCCCTGATTTTCTAATTTATAACAGTGCCTACCAATTGGCCTCTCCTGATTAATAGTGCAGTAGGATTCCTTTCCTTGCTTTTTTATATGCCTACTAGTGCCATATATATATCAAGACAAATTGGTTGGATTTTAATAAAGTCCACTCATCTAATTATCTTGGGCCAAAGTATTATTGAAAAATGGGCTTTAAAGTTGTAATAGGAATTAGCGCTGCACAATATATGAGCATATAATACAGCTCATCAGAGGGATTGTACCTCCACCTTAAGGGAATATTATGATTATACTATGGGGTCTATTTATTAAAGTTTTTCTCCCTTGTACAGCCACGAAAATGACGTTTTTGGGGCTTTACCGGTAAAATTATTATGTATTAAGCTAACATCGTAGCAGATATCAGAGATATCTGCTGCTTTGCACCTATTACCGTTTATCTGAGCGCTCCCCATAACAATGTATGGGGAGCGCTCAACAGGGTCGCCTTCAGAAAAAATCGGGCCCAGTACGGGCCCCCCGTGCCACCCGGGCCCCCCCCCTCATGAGCGCCCCCCCCCATGAGCAACACATACTTTCATACTTACCTGGGGGCCCGCCGCTGGTCTCCGCTATTCTGTCTTCAGCCTGGCTGTCACCGTGACAGCCAGGCACCACGATCCAATCGCAGGGGTGGAGGAATCATTCCCCCTGCGATCATGTGATCAGGCCAGGCTGAAGACAGAATAGCGGAGACCAGCGGCAGGCTCCAGGTAAGTCTGTGCTGAGCTGTTGCACCGGGCCCCCTGGTGAGCCCGGGCCCGGTACAACAGTACCCCCCGTACCCCGCTGATGGCGGCCCTGGCGCTGAGTACCGCTATGTATCAAACTCAGTTCATTGAAATCTTTCTCAATTTCTAAATGAAAATGTACACCATCTGAAGCTGGCGTACATTTTCATAAGTGAGAGTTTTCTCACCTGTCAGCTCAGCAGAGCTGGTCGGCGTCTGTGTGGAGGGGTGGAGGGATGTGATCCCTCCCTGTCACATGTCAGAGTTCACCAGAGTTCACTGCTCTGGTCACTGATGCAGAGAGACAGATTGCCTCTGCTATTATCTCTGCTATTAATTACAAGTACAGAGTAAGTAAAGCATTCATTTAGTTAACTTTATTTATTTTTTTAGAATGCAATATACCTTTCTAGCAGTTTAATGTACATTTTATAAAAAAAAATATTGCTTTTTCTAAATTAAAGAATGTGAGTCCTGTGTCATTTGCCATTGGGTGCACCTTGCTGTTAACCACTGAAATGTGTTGTCATTGTTTTAACAATTAATTTTAGCAGTTTAGTATGCCTGGCATTTACTGTCAGCGCATGGGCAGTAAACAAAACAAACACAAGAGAAGATCCCCGCAGCTTTCAAGAAGGAGATAAGACTGCGATACCCTGGTGAGTCACTTCTCAGGGACAGCAGGCACTCATACACCGTTGTTACTGCCCAATACAGATCTATACAAATGGCCTTGAAGGAGTCTATACTAATGGTTGCTATGGAGAGGTGGTACGGCTATCTAAATAGAGAATAAACCTGCCAGGCATAAAATTGTATAAGGAGTAGCAAACGCGGCGTCCGCCGACGCGCGTTTCGCTAGAAGCTTTCACTAGGCAAGCCGATGGTGTGGCTTGATTGGATACTTATAGGGGTGAGCCCTCCCCTATGCTGACGTCATCGTTAGTAACGTTGTAGCAACAACAGTTGCCATGCCTACCACTGGATTGACATGCTAACACTGGACCTATGAATAATTCTAGAGGACAGCTGGCATGTAAGTAAAGAGAAATACTGCAAATCTGACTGAATCATAAATAATCAAGATTCTGAACGGAGTTATGATATCCGGGAATAAACTTTCTATCACTCCACATGACAGGAGGAATAATCATTGTCATATCATGTACAGGATGTCAAGACAAACTGGACTATTAAGAGCAAGAGACTAAAACGATCAAGATATAGGAAATTGATGTTGGGCATATAAATTTATGACTACTAGACACTATAATAAATAATATGTCCGATTTGATGATTAACTGTGGGTATTAATATTATAGATATTAACAATTTCAATTTGAATACCCATGTTCTAAGATAAATATGAACCATATTATACCAATTGGGATAATAATAATCCAATTAGCCCAACTGTACTCATATCCTAAATTGATGAACAATAAAGTCAAAACTGAAACCTTGGTCATTGGGGTAATATTTTTACTGTGTTGGACCTTGTCTAGTGAATTAAAAAAGTGAATAAGGTGAAAATTATTAAATGAAAGTGAATTGATTTAATGGAATAAGATCTCTGTAGATATAAATTCTGGTAGTGTGGTGAATCTGGAACCTTCCGTCCCAAAAGTTGAAACAATCGTGAAGTATAAAATAAGACTGATTAGGCTAAGAAAAAGGGTCAAATTAGACCGATGGTGAAAATTCTGTGGGAAATTAGAAAAACAACAAACTCAAACATATTCCACCTTATAATAAAGGTACATTCAAAACTGGTAGACCAAACTGTAAGATAAAGTGTAATTAATTATTAATCTCATTGACCATAGTAGTCGTTATGTGAGGACCTTATATTAATCCTCCAGTTATAAAGATTATATTGTTCTCAAAAATGTGTATGTTAATTTAAAAACACTGAAATTTACTGTGGTTATTCAAACCATTTGAAGTCATACTGCCCATTAAGAATATTTGTTTGGTTTCTCTCCTTAATAATTCATTCTGTAAGTCCCCTCCTCTGAGGCCCAAATTGACTTGTTCCATCGCAAATGCTGATAGAGCAATAGGATCGCTCTGGTGGCACTTCAGAAAGTGTTTTGCCACTACAGTCAATTGCTTAAAATTGGCCCTATCATTGGTGGCTATTTTTTTTTTTTTTTTTAAATTTTTATTTTGAAACCGCAGAGACAAAAAAGGTAACATACTTAACAGTTGTGCCATCAACAAATGACAGATAGTACAGAAATAGAAGACCCAGATTGGCACATATAAAATTTTGACCCTAGTGATAATTAGAAAGCAGTGCTGAAGTAAAAGATAGGGTAGTCTATTAAGTATTAAAACTTGAAAACATTTATGGTAAAGCGGTGGTTTTGTTTTTTTTTGTTTTTGGGGAGAGGAGGGGGGGGGATTGAGGGGGCAAGGGGGGGAGGGAAAGCATAGGGTTAGGTTATACAAATCAAACAGTACCCGGAACAGGAGATTTTTGCCACTTGAACCAAGGTGTCCAAACTTCCCGGAATTTAGGAACAGTGTCATTTAGTAGAGCAGAGATATGTTCCATAGAGGAAATGAACCATATACGGTTAAGTAGCTCTGTTTTAGAAGGAGCGGACGGTTGTTTCCATGCTCTTGCAATAAGTAGCTTGGAAGCCTGGTAGATATGGGCGATTAAGCAGTTTTCGGCCTTGCTAATATCAGGAATAGGTTGGTTTAGCAACACCTGGGCCGTTACTTTAGTGACTCTGATTCCAGTTACCTTACGTGTAATAGCCATAGTTAGATTCCAGAAAGCTTGGACAACCGGGCATTCCCACCAAATGTGCAAGAAACTTCCCTTAGCTCCACATAAACGCCAACAACGGTCAGAAGCAGATGGGTACATGCGGTGTAGTTTTTCTGGGTCTAGGTACCAGCGCGAGTAAATTTTAAAGCAATTTTCTTGAATGCCTGCGTTTATGGAGATCTTTGCAGTTCTTACCCGAATGATAGACCACTCCTCGCTGTCCAGTGTTATCCCCAGGTCTTGTTGCCAGGCCTCCTCGTGAGGTTCGGGAGTTTGGTCCAGAGGGGATATGAGCATGCGGTACAAAATTGAAATGTTACCCCTGCGTCCCGCCGAATGTATACAATGTCGCTCAAATGGGGTTCTTTTACGCAATTGGGTGGCTCTGGCCTGTGACTGTATAAAGTTCCGGATTTGTATATATTGGAAATGAGCCGATAGTGGCGGATGGCATTTATTCTGGATTACTTCGTATGAGGCAGGTGCGGTTTCCCCCACGATATGGAGGAAACGTTCCATTTTATGTCTTTTCCACCAGTCGGCCATCGCCTCTGACCTACCCGGCTGGAAAAGTGGGTGAGTCCAGATAGGTGTCAAAGGGGACGGGTAAGGTGCCAGGCTGTGTTTTTTGTTGGCCAGATCCCAGGAATTTAGTGTAAAAGATATGGAGGGGCAATTGGTGGCTATTTTTATATTCCCAATATGCTCCAGAACTCGTTTTTTGAAGGGTCTGCTAGTCATTCTTACATATTTTAAATTGCATGGGCACGAAAGGCAATAGATTACATTTATGGAGTTACAATTCAGATATTTTGGAATTTTGTGTGTTTTCCCAAACCTGTCTTTATATTCCTTAACCTGACTCATATTGGGACAGGCTTTACATGACCCACACTTGAAGAAGCCACTGGGGATATTCAAAATCTTTTTCCTGGGAGTCAAAAAACTGTGTACCAAATGATCTCTGAGATTTTTTGACTGTCTCCACGTTATGGAGATTCTTTGTTCTAATGTCTGTTTGAGATCCTCGTCCAATTGTAAGATGTTCCAATATTTTTGTAAAATTTGTGTCACAGCTCTCCATTCTGAGCAAAAAGTGCCCACCATTCTCAGTTTTGAATTCTTAAGATCCACATTTCTTCTGTCAATATTGGAATGGATTAAGGTTTCTCTATTCAATTTGAACACCTTATTCTCAGCTTTTTTTAATGATACTGCGATCATAGCCTCTTCTTTTCAATCTGCCTTTCAGTTCGTTCGCTCTTTGTTTATAAGTTGATTCATCAGAGCAATTTCTCTTAGTTCTTAACAGTTCAGCTTTCGGTATTCCTGTAATAACCGGCGGATAGTGGGAGCTGGATGAATATAATAAGCTATTCGTAGCTGTTTTCTTCCTATACATGTCTGTATGTAAGCTACCATCTTCAGTTTTGAAGATGGTTAGGTCTAAGAAGTTAATTGATGAATCATGTATTTCTGATGTCAATCTTAGGTTAAGCTTATTATAATTCAGGGATTTCGTAAACTCATGAAATAGTCTATCATCACCATCCCACAATAGGAACACATCATCTATGTACCTTAACCACATTAATATATGGTCAGAATATTTCTCATTCTGTGGGTGGAAGACTACTTCTTTCTCCCACCAGCCCAGGTATAAATCGGCATAGGTGTGAGCACAGCCGTCCCCATCGCAGTTCCCCTTATCTGCAAGAAGAATTTTTCTTCAAACACAAAGTAGTTTTTAGTTAGTACGAACTGAAGCAGAGTGACGAGAAAATCCGAAAAATCAGTATTCCTTTCCATACTCAGAAAATATTTAACTGCATGGATTCCGTTTGCATGTACTATATTAGTGTAAAGAGACTCAATATCATAGGACGCAAGTTTGATGGTAGGGTTAATAATGATGTTATTTAATTGGACAAAACATCCTTCGTGTCTCTGATATATGAATCCAAACATGTAACATGTTTACGCAGATGATGATCAATAAACCTACTGGCTTTTTCGGTCAGACTTCCATTGCCCGACACGATAGGTCTACCAGGAGGTAATTGTTCATTCTTATGAATCTTCGGTAGCATATATATCGTGGCAATTCTAGGATTAGTCACTCTGAGAAACTCATGATCCGTTTTTGATATTATATTGTTCTAGAAGGCTTGATCAATAATGCTGTTATAAATGGCTAAAAAATTTGCAGTTGGATTAAAGATAATCCGTTTGTAACAGTTTGTATCGTTTAATTGGCGGTAAACTTCTTCAAGGTACTGTTGTTTAGGCCATAACACAACATTCTCCCCTTTATCAGAGGGTTTGATTAAGATATCTTCCCATTCTGATATTTCTCTCAGTGCCACAATTTCTTCCCTACTCAAATTACCAGATTGAAATTTTTTACTTTTCAGAAATAATCTATCAAGATCCTTGGAAACTAAGTCCCTATATACTCCAACTTGTGGACAAATTGAGAAATCCGGAAAGAAGGTAGATTTGGGCTTAATGCTTGGTAATTTTTCCATTCTAAACTTCTCTCGGGAAATTAACTCATCCTCTACCTCTAAATTCGGATAATACAGTTCTTCCAATATTTTAAGGGTTTGTTCATCTTCCTGCGTATTTAGGGAAAAACGATTCTCTTCTGTATTCATTAAGCCTTGTATTAAAGGAATACTTTCCTCTCTTTGTTTAACACAGAAGTACTTTTTTAACAATAATTTTCGGGAGAATAATACAAGATCCTTCTCCCACTCAAATCTATTTAGATATTGAGTGGGGGAAAATGAAAGACCTTTGCTAAGTAAAGAGATTTACTTTGCCTAATCAGTCTTATTTTATACTTCACGATTGTTTCAACTTTTGGGACGGAAGGTTCCAGATTCACCACACTACCAAAATTTATATCTACAGAGATCTTATTCCATTAAATCAATTCACTTTCATTTAATAATTTTCACCTTATTCACTTTTTTAATTCACTAGACAAGGTCCAACACAGTAAAAATATTACCCCAATGACCAAGGTTTCAGTTTTGAATTTATTGTTCATCAATTTAGGATATGAGTACAGTTGGGCTAATTGGATTATTATTATCCCAATTGGTATAATATGGTTCATATTTATCTTAGAACATGGGTATTCAAATTGAAATTGTTAATATCTATAATATTAATACCCACAGTTAATCATCAAATCGGACATATTATTTATTATAGTGTCTAGTAGTCATAAATTTATATGCCCAACATCAATTTCCTATTTCTTGATCGTTTTAGTCTCTTGCTCTTAATAGTCCAGTTTGTCTTGACATCCTGTACATGATATGACAATGATTATTCCTCCTGTCATGTGGAGTGATAGAAAGTTTATTCCTAGATATCATAACTCCGTTCAGAATCTTGATTATTTATGATTCAGTCAGATTTGCGGTATTTCTCTTTACTTACATGCCAGCTGTCCTCTAGAATTATTCATAGGTCCAGTGTTAGCATGTCAATCCACCCTCTGCCCGTTCATACACACTATCGCATATCCGGCGGTAGGCATGGCAACTGTTGTTGCTACAATGTTACTAACGATGATGTCAGCATAGGGGAGGGCTCTCCCCTATAAGTATCCAATCAAGCCACACCATCGGCTTGCCTAGTGAAAGCTTCTAGCGAAACGCGCGTTGGCGGACGCCACGTTTGCTACTCCTCATACATTTTTATCTCTGGCAGGTTTATTCTCTATTTAGATAGCCATACCACCTCTCCATAGCATAGATCTGTATTGGGCTGTAACAACGGTGTATGAATCACTAACCATAAAGTAGCCATATACGGATCCTATCCAAATTAAGTGCCTTTTTTAAGGAGTTAATTTGCTTACTGGTCAGAATGACTTGCCTTATTTTAGCAGGACATATGATTATAGTAACCATTAGTGCAGACTTCTTTATGCTGCCTGTATAGATCCGCATTGGGCAATAAAAATGGTGTATGAATCACTAGCATGAAAGTAGCCACACATGGATCTTATGCAAATTAAGTGCCATACATAAAGAGTTAATTTGCTTATTGGTTGGCAATACATGCCTTTATTTTGAGCAGGGCATACATTTATACATTTATGAGAACTATACCGTTATCACAGACAGTGTCCCCTAGATATTCGGAGATAGTGACATCAAATATGCTGCATGAGGGAAATAATTGAAGCCTAAATAGTGCATATAGTATAATCATAATATTCCCTTAAATTGGAGGTACAATCCCTCTGATGAGTTGTATTATATGCTCATATATTGTGCAGGGCTAATTCCTATTACAACTTTAAAGCCCATTTTTCAATAATACTTTGGCCCAAGATAATTAGATGAGTGGACTTTACTAAAATCCAACCAATTTGTCTTGATATATATATGGCACTAGGCATATAAAAAAGCAAGGAGAGGAATCCTACTGCACTATTAATCAGGAGAGGCCAATTGGTAGGCACTGTTATAAATTAGAAAATCAGGGAATTGTATAACTACTGGAATTAATCCTATGATAAGTATTTCCGGTAATAAGGCAAGTCCAGTAGTTTATGGAGTAGTAACGCGGTTGTACAATTATTATTGTCCATTTTATCAGTAATATTTTCAATCAGTTTGATCCATTATTCATTTTTTATATTTCGCTATTAGAATGTTTAAAATTGAATTAATAAAGGAGTATTTAACAGAATCTAATCATTAGAATACCAATATCTTATACATCTGAGTGCCCCATTTGATCATTTCTTTTCTTCTTTCTCTGATTGTGTTCCTAACTAGATAATGTGTTGTCATGCATTTACAAGCACAACAGTGTGTTGTTCGGTGTCTGATGGAAACATCTTAAGTATGAAATGTGTCTTGGATCCTAGGCCTTAACATCCAGAGACACAGGAGACAGTCCACACACCCCTACAGCTTGAGGCTCTTGTCTTCAAAATCTGGCTGCAGTAGGAGTTAACGGTTTTGTCTAACCGAGGGAGGATGGGGATTGGAAGAAGGACTGCGATACCCCTTGTTCCTCTTTGTTTGGCTAAAGCAACCCCATTTGTGGTGATTAAGTGTGGATGGCCCAAACATGGTGACAGTGAAGGTGGCTCAGGGGCCTGCTGCCAGACACTGTGGCTATGCACTACCAGTCAAGAGTAAGTCTTTATTAGTATTTTGAATTATGCCCATAATAGGACCAGCATTGTTTTGCAGGGAGGACTCTCGTGTCCATTGTGCATATCTGGAATTGATATTCCTGAGCCATATGTTGTTTTTGGCCATGTTGTTGGTGGGACATACATTAAGGTTACAATTAGAAAAGTCGGATATGTGCCTTGCTGTAAGTATTTACACACGTCCCCTAGGAACTCTGTTGGCTGTTCAGCCTTTGGGAGACTCAGTCCCCTCACACAAACCATGAGACACTGTAAGTGCTGCAAATTATGTCTCTCTTTAGAAGCTAAGTTACAGTATGACAGTTGAAACACAATCCACTAAATGTCTCTGGCCTTCACAACACACAAAATTAAATTATTGCACGCTACAAGGCAAACTTGTAATGACTAAATGCATAATGTATTATTTAACTAAATACCAAATTATGCACCTAAGGGCCCAAACTAAACATAGACATGCAACACAGAGCACAGGACACTGAAACATTAGCTTGCACTAAATTTTAGTAGTACACATATCTCTGGACGATGCAATAAGGGACATACAGCTCTAAAGATTTGGGGATTTGTCTGAAATGCGTAAATTAAGTAGCCAGGATACTCCATTTATACTCTGAAGTTACACACTTGTCCCTGTGGTTCAAATTTTTGGAGTGTACGAAAGTATGCCTCGGAGTTTACTCTGTAGCTTGGAGTTTGGGGGGGATTGTCTTGTTGGGGGGAATGCTTGTTTTTTATTGCACTACACCAAAACTGTGAGCAAATAAGACATAGAAATCAAAATGGAAAACACTTTGCAGGGCCAGTTTGAACTTAAATGTAGTTTAAAACACTTTGAAATGATTGCTTTAAGTGATGTAGACTCAGTGTACTGATGTTCTAATGTACTGACCTGTGCCAATATGTAGGAACTTGTCCATAAATAATATGTCAATAACCAAGCAAAAAACAGAACTTAATGTGTAATTTAATTGGCATTACACAATTTACAAACACTATTTTCCAAAATCATAAATATACAAAATGAACATTATTTTTTTCCCCGTTTTTTCCCCAGCACGGGCCTGGCTTCTAGTTTGCCATGATGTGGAGGGCTCAGAGCAAGCATCCGAACTCTCGGGGTCAGCAGCTTGTGACCGATGGCATGATGAAGGTGCAGGGGCCTGAGCAGGGGGAGGGGCAGGGGGATAGGCAGGACGATAGGCAGGGGCCTGGGCAGGGGGATAGGCAGGGGTCTGGGCAAGGAGATAGGCAGGGGCCTAAGCATGGGTAGGGGCCGTGGCCTGGGCAGGGGGAGGGGCAGCACACACAGAAGGGATAGGGGCCAGCGAAGATGACATTTGCAAATTAATTTGAGACAGCTGGTGTTCTTGGGTGGTGAAGGTAGCAGGAGTGGTATGGGGTGAAATGGGTGAATAAGTTAAAGTACCGGAAGTGCGTTGGGAGTGGGCATGAAAGATATTTTCAAGGAGTGTTCCAATATTTGAAAGGGTTGAATTTAAAGTAGGCAGTTGGGTGCTGAGTGTGTTATTTAAAGAGGTGAGCTGGTTCTCAAATTTGGTTTTGATGCGTGTGAGAGTGTTTGACATTTGGCTAACAAATGCATATCAAGTGATTCTGTGGCAGCCTGAAACTGTTGACTGACGAGTGAGAGTGTCTGCTCCCTTCGTGCGTTCGACGCTGCCACGGTGCGCTTTCATTTCTTTTTGCAGTAATCTGATCCCATTTTTGGGCTTTCTCCAACGCCGTGAGCCATGTCGCTCCAGAATGAAAATGTAGGATGACTTCATCTACTAGAATTTCAAGTTCTCCCTCCAAAAAGTTGTCTACGCTGGGGTCGCACACCTGGCGCGGCCTCAGAGCTAGGCCCTGCGTTAGACATAGTTATCTAGAATTGAAATGGTGTGTGTTCATTGCCAAATCAGCCAGGTCCATTTTTTAAAAATTGCCAACCACACCCCCTTAATAGACTTTATTGCATGCTTAAACTAAAGAATGCATTCCTCAGACTCCAAACTAGTTGGCAAGCACATGCACCTTAATATCAAAATGCTTGTTCTTTCTAAATATACAACATTCAATTCTAAAACTGTGCCAAAAAGTGGATTATGTCAAGTCACTGATTCATCATTGGCTAATACTTCAACTACTAAGTTTTGAGTTTATTACATTGTTATTCCCGTTTGAAACAAACAGAACTCACCTATCTCCCAGTCCAATTCCTGAGCAGGATCAAACCAATTAGAATTAAAATCTAAGGTGAATGCAAAAGAAAGGCATGGGGATGATTGAGGGTGTAGACAATATTGTACATGAATGCTTTTTGTGTCACCAAAGAAAGTGATTACCGTATATACTCGAGTATAATCCGAGTTTTTCAGCACAATTTTTGTGCTGAAAAAGCCCCCCCCTCGGCTTATATTTGAGTGATGCTTCAAGCCCACAATGCACGGCCGTAAGGAGGGTGGTGCCTGCCTCCATAGCTTCAGCCCGCTTAAGGGCTGAAGATAAAGTGAAGGAAAATATTAACGGAGAAGAGTTTGGTGGAAAAAAAAACAACTCACAAGAGTTTGGTGCTTGCCGTTAGTGCCGCAGTGGAACGCATGTGCGTTCCATAGATAGGAAGCTCGGCACTTGCATTGCAAGTGCTGAGCTTCCTGTCTGTGGAACGCACATGCGTTCCACTGCAGCACTAACGGCAAGCACCAAACTCTTGTAAGTTGATTTTTTTTCTCACCAAACTAGTCATTTAATACTTATTTGCCCAAAGTGTCTGGAAAAAAAAAATACAAAAAAAATACAAAAACAAAAAGAATATAGCAGTGCAGTCCTATTCAAAAGTTTATATACCGGTAAATCACTTATAAGATGAACAGGGAGAGATAAATCTGTATTTCTGTGTCATAGAGCGTTACCAAAACCATGATAAGTGAGGAGCAAAGTAGATAACCATGTCCATGAATTCAGCCTGATAATGGAGCCATCATAATACAATAATATTACAATGACAAGGAAGATTAGACACTGGCTGAGGGTTACAGTAAATGGAGTTCAACAATGAATATTGACTGGTCTGGAATGTAGTAAACTACCGGTATGTACAAAGCTACCGTATGTTATGAAAGATCACAAGTGCTCTTTCCATCCAATTGTAAAGATTCCTGATGGAACATTTCACAATAGCTCAGGAATAACTGCAAAGTTTGGGTTTCACCCTCGTTACAAAATACAAAAATACAAGAATTTTTTTAGTGTACATTACCTATAAAACCAGACTTTGAAAAGATTTGTTGTATTCTTTTGTGGGGGAGGGGGTATTTTTGTAAACTGACAGATATCATCATCAACATTTATTTTTATAGCGCCACTAATAACGTAGCGCTCTACAGAGAACTCACTCACTTCAGTCCCTGCCCCATTGGGGCTTACAGTCTAAATTCCCTAACATACACAGACAGACTAGAGTTAATTTGATAGCAACCAATTGACCTACCAGTATGCTTTTTGGTGTGTGGGAGGAAACCGGAGCACCTGGAGGAAACCCACGCAAACAAGGGGAGAACATACAAACTCCTCACAGATAAGGCCATGGTTGGGAATTGAACTCATGACCCCAGTGCTGTAAGGCAGAAGTGCTAACCACTACACCACCGTGCCGCCCAGATATTAAACCCTGCATCATCACCCATCTTTCACAAACAAAGCAACCGAAAGTATATGTGTCTTCAAGGATTTGGAGCGTGCGCCAGAGCAATTAGCGGCGAGGGGTGCTGATGAGAAGCCGAGATGCCCTCACTAATTGCAATGCACACATCCTGACAGGGGGGTCACTGTTATCTAGAGCAGCAGAACTGCTGGGTGCCGCTGCTTCTAACGAATGTGCTTCCACTGTAGTGGAAGCATGGGGTCTCAACTGAATGTATAAAAGTAAAGTAAAAAAAAAAAAGAAGATGAGCGTAATAAAGTGCATAAAATACTACCGTAGATGTTTTTTTTTTATCCTGTTAGAAATGGATCCCAGTACTTCTAATCCTGGACCAAAACAAAAACGTAGGTCATACGAAGCTGGCTTCAAACTTAAGGCTGTGTCAAGAGCAGAAGAGAGCAATAACAGTATTGCAAGTAGGGAATTTTGTGTTGACGAAAAACAAGTGAGGGAGTGGCGGAAAATGAAAGCTGACTTGGAAAAGATTCCAAAGGCAAAAAAAGCTCGACGTGGTTTAACGACTTCATATGAAGCTCTAGAGACTGAATTGCATAAATGGGTTATAAAGTGTCGTCAAAATGGTTACTGCGTGACACGTATGGGAATTCGCTTACGTGCCCTTCAATTGGCTAAAGATGACAAATTAAAAGCACCAGGCATTGAAAATTTTGTTGCGTCAGCAGGATGGTGTACCCGCTTTATGAATAGGTTTGCCTTATGTTTGCGGCAAAGAACAAAGATTTCACAGAAGTTGCCAAAAGACCTTGAAGAGAAAGTGATGTCATTCCATTCATTCATCATAAAACAAAGAAGGATCCATAACTTTGACCTGGGAGATATTGGGAATATGGATGAAACACCTATGACCTTTGATCTTCCTAGCAACAGAACTGTAGCAAGTTTGGGAGAAAAAACTATTTTACGCAGAACCACAGGAAATGAAAAAAACCATTTCACAGTCGTTCTGTCATGTTTGGCTAATGGAACTAAGCTACAGCCTGTCATTATTTTTAAAAGAAAGACCTTGCCTAAAAAGGTCAAATTCCCACCACGAATTACAGTGCGTGCACATATTAAAGGCTGGATGGATGAAGACGGAACAAAAAAATGGCTGGAAGAAATTTGAAACGGACGTCCAGGAACAGCCTTAAAGAAAAAACCATCATTACTAGTTTGGGATATGTTCAGAGCCCACACATCTGATGACATAAAAAAATTGGCAAAGTCTTCTCAAGTTACTTTGGCCGTTATCCCAGGTGGGCTTACATCTGTATTACAGCCCCTAGATGTGTGTTTAAACAAACCTTTCAAAGACCGTGTGCGAAAGATGTGGCATGAATGGATGTCATCTGGTCAAGCCCAACTGACAAAAGTTGGAAATATGAGGAAGCCCGACATAGAATTGGTAGCAAAGTGGGTTCGTGATGCATGGGAAGAGATTCCAGAGGACATGGTGCAACGCGCCTTCAAGAAATGTAGCATTAGTAATGCTATGGATGGCAGTGAAGACAGCACTTTGTATGAGAATGACAGCAGTGATGGTGATGACTGCGAACTCTGTGATGACGACAATGTCTATGCTGATAGCCTCACACCAGATAAAGTTGAAGCTCTGTTTGGACATACAGATGATGAGGAGGAATCCAGTTTTGAAGGATTTTAACTCTTGTGTTTTAGCTTGGTTGATGATTGAGCTAAGGTTTTTGTACTTTTAAAGTTAATGTTGATACCATATTGTTTGTGTTGACCCTCTTTTCCACTTACAGAGCTAGTTTACTGTTTTTCTTTGAAATAAATATTCAAAAACATTTAACCTACATTTGCATTAATCTGACCAACAATGCTAGAATCTGCTTACTCTTGGGTTTTGTTTGGGAAACCCATTAGCAGAGTGCTGCAGTAAATTTGATACTTTGCCTGCACATTTTGAGGCCAAGGTCAATCTTTGAAAGTTGCAAGCACAGTAACATTGATTTAGACCTAACAAGTTTGGTCCCTATTCTGAAGCAAACATGTTGTATCTATTGAAACATATCACATTGAATAGTACCTCTTGTAAGATTTTTTTTGTCAAAATTCACACCAAGGGGTAAATGTATTAACATGCGGGTTCTTCAACAACCGCGTGTTCAGCGTCTTCGGCGATTAAATTTAAAGCGGCGCTGCATTGTAAAGGGAAGTTTCCCTTTACAATGCAGCGCCGCTTTAAATTTAATCGCCGAAGACGCTGAACACGCGGATGTTGAAGAACCCGCATGTTAATACATTTACCGCCAAATCTGCTTGAAATTTCTATGTATGTCACAGCATGGCCTGCAAAATTGCAAATGAGCAGGAATGAAGGAAGAGTCCAGGTGGGTTTAAATGCATGATTTAATTGATAAAACAGGTGTACACTGTCTCATTGCAGACAGTGTCGGACTGGGGCATGAAGGGCCCACCGGGAAACTGCAACACTAGGGGCCCATCAGAGGGGGTGTGGTCAGCCATCATAAAGGCGGGACCTGACACTAGAGGGGGTGTGGTCAGTCCACGAAGGACAGCTAGCACCTTAGCGTAGTATATAAAGCATACAGTGTGTGTAGAAAGAATACACAGTCTTGACCTGCATATTTCCCTTCGGCTATTTATCAATATGCTGTAGCATTGTATGTACAACTTCCTTTATAAAGCCTAAGTTCCAGCTCAGCATTAACACAATTAAATAAAAATAATGTTGCCTGTCTGACAGGAAGTCATTGACTAAGACTCAGACTGTCAGAAAAGCAAATCAGTGGATGTTAGCCTAATAATGTATGGATTTATTTTATTAATTCAATGGGGAAAAAGTTAATGAAGTCTTAAAATTAGAGACCTGCTTAGTCCTATAGCAATATGCAAAATCATATTCCTTGTAAATATATATATTTGCGAAATGTATATACTTGCATGACAAAATGTTTCTTAACTGACGACTGAAGGATTTGCATTCATTTATAATAGTGTAACTGAGATTTTCTGTTTTGGAATAATAAATGCCCAAGCATGTTACATAACATACCTCTAACAGAATTTAGGATCTGAAATAAATTACTATTAATTATATGCCCATTATTTATATCACATAAGGTTTTGACAAAACTACCCATGCCTAGTGCCTCCATTTGTTCGAGACACATGTCAGCATGGATGACATTCTTACAATTACCTATAGAGACCTTTCCAATGGATACTTTCTTATGTTTAGTTACACACCCTAATTTGTGGTGTCCCTTAACAGTCCTGCCAATTGGTGACCTTGCAAGTCTCCCTACAAAATGAGTGTGGCGAGCCATTGTCTGATCTGATAGGTCAGCTTCTCAATTCTCCAGACGCTTTGCATGAGAGATGTTTAGGCACAGTAAAGATCTGTCTAAGGAGTATTGTCGAAGCTTCAGACTAGGGGACCTAGTGTTGTTGTACCTCCCTTTTATGGGCCTCCCTTCCCTCAATTCTAGTACCTCAGAGATGTTTAGTGGGAATGGTACTAGTCCTATGTTATGCTGTCCCTAAAGCACATGTGAGCACACCCAGCACTCAGTTTGATTTAGAACCTTACCCACTAAGGAGTGATAATCCTCGAGAGGATGCCCGCCCATGTCCAGGGTACTGGTGGACTGGCATCGCTGGATGCACTTTTCTTCAACTAGGGAGTCACAGAACTTGCAGATACAACAGACAATAGCGCCTCACACTCTCTCCGAGTTCCCGAGCTAGCAGACCTTTTCATAACCCCTGGACCAAGCTTGATAATGGGCTCCTCTGAGTATTCTAATAACTCCATCTCATCGGTATCACTACCAGAGCCTGCCTCTGTCCTCCATCCTCCTTCAAAAAAATTGAGTGTCCTAGAAAAAGTAAAAACAAGGAAAATCCTGGAACAAAAGAAAAACAAAAACCGCAACTCCATCGCTGAAAGGATAGTTCTAAGGCAACGTCTCCCATTCAGATGTCTTGACTGCAGGCTTTAGGTCTCCCGGAACAGGTTTACGAGTGACAGATCAGTGTCGTCGGTCTCAGCTTTATCTCGCAGTTTCTCCGGGTTACTGACTCTCCTACAGTGGGTGGAATGGACCCAAGTGTCTCTCTCTGCAACCTTCAGTAATGTGGTACTGGTCAGCAGCCTTCCCAACAGTCTGTTAAACAACCTGAGCGTAAGAAATTGCGGATCATAACATAGTCCCCAGGTTCAACATCATGACAGTTCATTTCTGGCATACCAGAAGATAGCATTTTGAGTTTTTGTTGTTGTTGTTTTAGCTGTCTGCTCATTTTTATAAGATATTGCACAGTCACTTCATTATTACACTTTAAGTCGTCTTCTGGACTCACGATCAAATGAGGTTGTCGGCCGAACAGTATCTCAAAGGAGGACAGATTAAGAGGAGGTCTAGGAGTGGTTCGGATGCTATGGAGGACTAGTGGCAAAGCTTCAGGCCACGTTAACCCAGTCTCAGCCATTATCCTTACCAAGCTTGTTCTTAATAGTACCATTTACTCTTTCCACCTTACCACTGGCTTGTGGTTGGTAAGGGGTGTGAAGTCTGCTACTGATTCCCATGAGCTTACAAATGTTTTGGAAGATATCACCAGTAAAGTGGGTACCCCTATCACTTTTGATGATTCTAGGGATACCGAACTACACACAAACTCTTGTACAATTTTCATTGCAGTGAACACAGCAGTATTAATGGCTGCCGGATATGTTTCTACCCAACCGGAAAACACATCAATATATACTAACACATACTTTAGATTCCTGCAAGGTGGTAATTGGATATAGTCAATTTCTATTACCTGAAAAGGTCCGTCTGTAGGAGGGATGTGGGATGGCTCTGTTGGAATAGTTTTCCCGACATTTTTCCTCAAACAAGTAAGACATGACATTGCCTTCTTACCAGCCTGAGAGGAAAATCCAGGAGCACACCAGTATGCTCTCACCAGTTTGCACATACCTTCAAAACCCAGGTGAGTCAGAGCGTGTGCTGCTTCAGCCAGGCTTGGATAGTATGTTCTGGGAGCTACAGGCTTACCTTGTCCATCTCTCCAGAGTCCTGAGGACTCTTGACCACATTCCTTCGCCTTCCAGACCGCCTTTTCCTGCAGGGCACACAAATCTTGCATTTCAATTAATTTCTACATGTCTAATGTCTGAAAAACCATCATAGTCTCGGTCAATACAGTCATAGGTTGCTCTGCTGCCCATTTAGCAGCTTCGTCCGCCCTGTTGTTGCCCAATGACACTGGGTCTTCTTCAGAGGTATGGGCTTTACACTTTATGACGGCTACTGTCCTGGGTAACTGTATCGCTGTTAGAAGTCCTTTTATGTGTTGTGAGTGTGCCACTGGCGTGCCTGCTGCTGTTGTAAAGTTTCTAAGATGCCAAAGGGCCACAAAATCGTGCACTACCCCGAAGGCATATATATATATTAGCTGATTTACCTTTTGCCAACTCACAAGCTCTCCTTAATGCTACTAGTTCCGCCACCTGGGCTGAGTGAGGTGGGCCAAGGGGTTCAGCTTCTACAACATCCTGATCGTCTACAACAGCGTAACCAGTACATAGTTCTCCCGTCTCTGTCTGTCTATGACAGCTCCCGTCTGTATAAAACGTAAAATCTACATTTTCTAAGGGGGTGTCACGTATGTCTGCCTCGCAGTAAAGGTCTGGTTCAGGTATTCCATACAGTCATGCATATCAGTACTCTTGCCAAACTCATCATCATCCAATGTCTCCTCACCTTCCACCCTTTGTGTCTCTAGAGACACATATGGAAGGTATGTAGCTGGATTTAAGGTGCTACATCATTTGATGGTGATGTTTGAGGGTGCCATCAGAGCTAGTTCCCATTTTGTGAATCTAGCTGAAGAAACATGTCTGGTTTCAGCTGAATTTAACAGAGCTGATACAGCATGGGGTGTATAGACAGTTGAATTATGTCCTAATACTACGTCCTCGCTCTTAATTACCAGAAGAGTAGTTGCTGCTACACTTTTGAGACATTTTGGGAGTGATCTTGCCACAGTGTCCAATTGTGCACTGTAGTATGCTACCGGTCTGCTAGCGTCACCATATTTCTGTGTGAGGACACCTGCTGCACAACCATCAGCTTCCGTACAGTATAGCTCAAAAGGCTTTTCATAATCAGGTATTCCCAATGCAGGTGCTCTAGTCAGACTATCTTTGAGATTAAAGAATGCTTGCTCTGACTCCTCTGTGTATGCGACACGTTCTGGTTTTGAGGAAGAGACTAGCTCCTGCAATGGTAATGCCAGAATAGAAAAACCTGGGTTCCAGGATCTACAGTATCCACACATCCCCAAAAAGGTGCGAATTTGCTTCTGGCTCTTTGCGGCAGAGTAATGTGTTGTATGGCCTCAATTCTGTTGGTCGTCAAGTGTCTTAGCCCCTGGGTGAGGCAGTGTCCTAAGTATTTGTCCTTAGTCTGACATGGCTGTAACTTGTCCTTTGCCACTTTGTGCCCTGTTTGCGAGAGATGGAGCAACAACAATTTAGTATCATGTAAACATGACATAAAAGAATCAGAGCACAACAACAAATCGTCCACATATTGAATTAGAACAGACTCATTGCTAGGCTGGAAAGTTTGTAAACAGTCATGTAAGGCTTGAGAGAAAATACTGGGGCTGTCAAAGAACCCCTGGGGCAGTCTGGTCCATGTATATTGCAACCCCCGGTAGGAGAATGCAAAAAGGTATTGGCAGTCAGGGTGAAGAGGGACTGAGAAGAAAGCAGAACATAGATCAATGACAGTGAAATGACTAGCATACGGTGGAATCTGCATGAGGATGACAGCTGGATTGGGCACTACGGGGAATTGGCTCTCAACAACTTTATTAATTCCCCTTAAGTCCTGGACTAATCTATAGCCCCTCCCCCCACTCTTCTTCACAGGGAAAATGGGACTATTTGCTGTACTGGATGTACGAATTAAAATCCCTTGTTGCAACAGCCTCTCAATAACAGGATAGTTCCACCTCCGGTTTTAATGGATACTGTGGGATTTTTTGAGCTATCCTACCACTTTTTAGATTTACCATCACAGGAGCTACATTTGCCATCAATCCAGTGTCCTGTCCATCTCTGGTCCATAGTGAACCCGGTATTTCCAACAACATCCCCTTTACTTGAGATGGACTTTGTTCTATAACGGTAGAGTGCAACATCAACCTTTGAGGGGTGTCCAAAATATCCTGTACCTCATGCACGACCTTCTCTGGTATATCTAGGAATACACCATCTGGGGTACAGTATATGACACATCCCATTTTACATAATAAGTCTCTTCCCAACAAGTTAGTAGGAGCTACTGCAGCCAAGAGAAACAAATGCTTGGTATGCAGGGGCCCGATAGTAACTTCTGTGGGTTTAGTTAAAGGATAACATAACACTCTTCCCATTTCCCCTATAGCTGGAATAGTTTTACTGGTCACCTGTAGATTGAAAGGAGAGGTTATCACAGATGTGGCCGCCCCTGTATCTACAAGAAAGGTTTGTTTCCTACCAGCTATGTCAACTATCATTGTTGGTTCTTCTCTCAGACTCTCAGTTAACCTCACTGGCTGTAGACTATAGGTATGACCTGAACCCTAGCGCTGACTATCGCTTTCCCATGCAGCATTTGCTGCTATTACATGCGCGGGTAGACGTGAGTCTTCTAGTCTATGTGAATTCCTCCTTGGAGGATATTTATGTGACTCTCCATTAGGATTGTACTTTCCCTTTCTACAATCTTTCCTCATATGTCCTTCTTCTTTGCAATTATAACATCTCAACTTTCTAGGTTTCTTGTCATGTGGGTTATATGCTGGTGGTCGTGTGTGTATTCCCTCTAATGCTTGTATACTCACCGTCATTAACCTATCACTCTTCTCTTCCTTTTTCCTAAAAAGGTTTTTTGTCATGCTCCACAGCAGACTCCCTAAGAGAATCTACTGTGATGCCTCTCCAATTAGGTAATGTCGTTTGTACCCTCGTCTTTAAATTTTCCCTAAGGCCATCCATTAATACCCCTACAGCTACCACTCTCTGATGTGGGTCCTCACCTACGTTTGATATTCCAATGAACCGTGCTATCGCTGTTAGAGCTCTAGCGAAGTAATCTGATGCTGTTTCACTATCTTTCTGTTTAATGGTGAAAATTTTACTTCATTTCACTACTACTGGAAAATAGATGGCTAAATGTTTGACAATTTGTTCTATATTCTCTTGATTCACCTCATCTGTCAAGCTATCGTCTTCCTCCAACGAACAATCTTTAATACATTTTTGTACGTTAGTATTGGGAGGAAGACATGCCCTCAACACTACACGCCAATTCTTATTGGTTGGTTCGTGTGCATTTCCTAAGTCTTTAACAAACTTCTGACACTTAGCCAACTCTTTTCTAGGATCTGGATATTCAGTCATAATGGAACGTAATTCTGATCTAGTCCAAGGACAATGCATTGTAACATTTCTTAAAGGAACTACACCATCCTTATTCGCCTTCCCATTGGGAACTGATATTGTGCGGACAGGATACATACCCATCGATTCACTATCTACAGGATTAACTACAGGAGTAACTACTTCAGTACTTTGGATGTCATCTCTCCTAGTGGTCACACTACTCTCACCTATGTCAGCCATTGCCCCCTTTCCATACTTACGCTGAACCTCTAACATATTAACAGCATGGGCAATGGCTGAAATTACAGTGGGTTCATCCTCTTCTTCAGAAACACTTGTTTTAAACTGACTTAAAACTGGATATAACTTAGCAAATTCCTTTTTTTCATTTCTAATAACGGCTGTACTTACTCCTCCCGCCACACAGGGTGGCGGCGGCGCGCTTGCGCTGAGTTTGCCACGCTTCTCAACGGCTACTTCCGTTGTGCGCACGTTTTTCGCCACGCCTACTTCCGCTGTGCACTCGCTTCCCTGCCACGTGTTGCCTTCCATTTTCCACAATTTCAAACAATCATTATGTTTATTTCTTACTTTCGTTGACTTAATCAACCACACTTTATCTTTTACGTTATTTGGTACCTCTGCATTAAAACTCCCTATTGTTGGGAAAGGAAATCTTGACCCACGTGTATCAAGTTGCAGTTGCGTATGCACCATACTTCTTACACATGAGAAACCTCGCTGAACCAATAGGCCCTTCCTTGGTCAGTACCTCGACCATCTCTAGCGTCTGCTTAGCACCCATGTTGAACAATAGGGTTTCAGAAATATCACAATATGCTGCCACTACTTTCAACACTCTGCCACCCGCAATCTACCACTAGATATATTTTACCGGCCTGTTGACGTATTTGCTACAAGCCGCATCAACTCGCTTCCTCTCGTCTTAAACAAGAACTCCTAATACAGAAATATCAATGCGGACTAAATGGTTATCAGCTCCTCGATTACCCCTGACTCTCCAACAAATCTGCTGAGTTTATTACAACTGGCAGTATCCGGTAAAGTCAATTACCGGCCTTGCCAACAGAATTCCTCCCCATGCTCCCAATTCGCAATCACGGCTTTCCTTGCCAAATGATCCGATCGCAACGCTTAAAGATACTAGTTATCATTGAACGATGCGATTACTCTTGGGTGCATGTCGCGAAAACTTGTTTTGTTTCCGCCACCGTATACCTGCCTTGTATACCGTACACCAGTTGGGCACCTGCCTCGTCAGACAGCAACTGACACTATTCAACAATAGATCAAACCTCAGTGTATTTAAAATCACCAAATCACACGACATACACCTTTTCTGTGCAGAAAATTAAAGTTCCCAACAATAGTAATAATGTTCCAGAGGTTGTAACAAGTGATTATACTATGCATGTATAACAACTATCAAAACGATTGTTTAACCACGTGGAAAATCTATCGGAAGTTCACATACGCTAAGCAGGAAGTACACATACGCTAAGCAAATACATTAAGAACGCAATATGACAATAAAAAGAAACAGTTTTCTCTTTTGTCCCTAGATTCCAGTTAGGGCACCTTCAGATTATGCAAAACGGACATTCGGTTTCACAACACAGAGTAAAATTCAGGTTTTGAACACATTGTGTTCTTACCCGTATATGACGCGTCTCCACCCTTTGTTGCGGAACCGAAATCCGTTGGTCTTGCGTATCGTCTGGCAACGTAATGTCCGCTGCGAGCCCCCAAATTGTTATGCATGTTTTTGTCGCTATCCAATAACGATTGTCGAATCTCGATTTATGTTTCCAATGCACAAATATTTATTCTCAAAAAGTAGCAGAATAATTCAAGCAAAATAATAATAAGTACAGCCTTTACTTATCGCAGGCGCTCTGGTTCCAGTGAACAGTCATTCAGGTCTGAAGTCTGTGGTCTATATGACTGAACACTAGATGAAAGCTACTGCTTATATGCAAACAGAAATACAGTAAAACAATGCAGATGGTATGGCTTGCTTCTATTGGTCCAGGCTTCAGGAAGGTCCAGGGGGTTGCAGATCATAGGCTAGTTCAAACTAAAGAATCCAAAGGTGGGGGTCATCTCTCCAGGGGATGTGCGTCTTTGTTACCGCCAAGACTCCAGTTACAACTAGTCTATTAGCATTTTATAGTCAACATCATATTAAAGGTTTATTCCCTAACATCAATAACTAGAGTATGCAATGTGCGATCTCTTCGCCCAATGCACCGGACAGCTGCTGATGTAAAGGGGATTAATATGATATCAGACATGACCCATTTCCCTTAACCTGAACCATATGTATCACAAATATGCATATAATTTATGATATTAAACATAAACACTATTATATTTAGACATAAATAACTATGTGTTGCAACTACAATTAATGTGTATTATTTAAAAATGTGTGTGTTTGTGCGAATGTATACAAAAGTGTAAAAACTGTTATTAATACGTGTTGCAGCTGGATACGCCCTTCCACGCCGTAGCGTGCTCTGCGCATAATTTCAGACAAAGACAATCAAGTTTGCTCGATATAATTGAAATGACTTTATCCAATTTTCTGACTTCGACAGCTTCCTCTGTCTACCTCACACAGGCACTGTCCACTTGCATATTGCTGACTAGGGAGGGGTGATCGCAAGCAGCGGGCATGCCGGAGAGGACCCTGGTGAGGACCTCCAGGTAAGCTCCACCCATGGGGAAAAGGGTGTGTGGCCAAAAGGTAGCCGGGCCTACCGGTGATTTGACCGGTAGACCGCTGAGCCAGTTCGACGCTGATTGCATAGCACAGAGTACTCGTCTCATCCTCAACGGGCACCATGTTTTGGATGGAGAGGCAGCCATTTCACACACAAGTGTAGGAAAGATCCGCGTGAGACGTGAGCGTGCCCATACATGCTCAGATAACCAATCTGAGCGCACAGTACTGCAGAGTAGTAGAGGAGAGTAAAAATGATGTTGGCATTGTTTAGTTAGAGAGAGCTGCGAGTTTTGACCGAGGGCATGGACAGCATGCCCTCAGACAAATATGTAAGTAACGAAGCTGCGGGCCTATCTAAGGGTCCACAGGCACATTCGCCTGCGGTTTAACTGCCGGAGGACTGTCGTGCAGCTACAATAGCGCTGGAGCAACCTTCGCCGGCATCAACCACAGCTGCTGAAGGAGCTGCGGAAGGAGTTACTAATAAGTGAGCTCTTTATTATTCGTCGAAAACCGTATCGAAACATATTTTTTTGGTATACTGTTCCAAATACGTTCAACCAAATCACATGACATGGCCTAACACTACATATCAATCTTCCTCCACACTAGAAAAGTAACTTCCCCTCCAATGCAACCTGCTTTGGCTCATGTCCCCTAATTTTGATGTTCCGAACATTTACATGGCTAAATGATTGAGGGTCAAATTCCTAAACTTTAAGCAGATTTTGGATTCAAACTCTTGAGCCCACTGCTGTGATGCAGAAGTGCTACCCACTAAGGCAATTTGATGACCTTAGCTTACAAATATTTGGCAGATTACTGTGTCAGATGTGTTTTTAATATTGCCAAAAGATATGAATACCAACTTTGGAAACCATGTCCGCACTCAAATTTGTCCTTAGCTGAGTTGCACATATTTAGAAGGTCATATATTTGTAAGGTCACATATAAGGTCAAACCAAAATACTTTCTGTATTATATATACCTAATCAGTCATTCATTATCTGGCTGTTTGATTTGTGATGAGGCCCCAACAAAGGCCTATTGCAAAATGATTGTCATCATCGGTTATTTATATAGCGTCAGTAAATTAGCAGCGCTGTACAGAGAACTCATACACAACAGTTCCTGGCCCATTGTAGCTTACAGTCTAAATTCCCTAGCATATGTAGACACACACAGACAGACAAAATTCACAAGCATGTATTATTATTTTTTATTATTATTAATTTTTATTTATAGGGCGCAACAAAGTCTGTGTACACACAGACTAAAGTCAATTTTGGATAGCAGCCATTTAACCTACCAGTATGTTTGTAGGAGGAAACCAGAACACCCATTGGAAACCAAATCAAACACGGGGAGAACATACAAACTCCACACAGATAAGGCCATGTTCAGGACTTGAACTAATGACCCCAGTGCTGTGATGCAGAAGTGCTAACCACTAGGCCACTGTGAGATAGCCCACATCCCTAAGGCCAAAGCAATCATTTGTTACAGTGGTTTGTGTCTATCATGTTTATATTCGTTTGGAGTAGTTAATATTTTTGGGTGGTGGAAATTAAAAGTTTGACAATATCTGATCATATGATTATCGGACTACATCTATATTAAGCAGGTGAATGTTTGAACAACACACTTTTTTTTTTTAATTTTTCAAACAGTCCGTTGACGTCAACAACGACAACAGGCCGAGGAGGAGGAGGAGCAAAAGGCGGAGTCCCAGGGTGAGCCAGAGGTCGAGATGGAGGGCCAGGACGAGGGCCAGTCTGAGGCGGAGGGCGAGTCCCAGTCCGACACCCAGTCCGAGGGAGAAACCTTTTGCGAGGCGGAGCACGAGGGCCTACTGGTTGGCCAAGTGGCACTAATGGTGCACCAGGAGGAGGAGGAGGAGGCTCAAGTGGGCGAAGCCTTGGGGGGTAGTAAGTATTTGCATTACATAATTTGAGTTCATTTAGATGTCCATTGTACTGGTAAAAAAAACACAATGTCACACATGTTCAATTCAAGTTGACAATTCAAGTTGACTTAAATGTCACAGGTTTCCATCATGATGGTACTACAAAGTTTTTGGGGAAAATACACTCTCCACGCCCCCCTCCCCTGGACACCACAGATTTGTGTATATATTTAGAACTGTCACACAAAAGCCTTAGGCCTCTTGCACCAACTGCATGTGGCTTGCCATTAGACATTGCTGACATTAAAGTAATTTAACAGTACACATCTGTAGTAACTGAGGTCTGTTTTCCAAATTAGGGTGCCATGGAATTATTTATCTTTTTTGTTTTACAGCACACGTGGAGGAATCTCAGATGTGGCACAACCCCCCCCCCCCCCTCATCATTGCCAGAAATGGGTGGCCAAATCAAAAAAATTCTCACAAAAAACATTGTCATTGTCATAAAAAAAAAAATATTAAAAAAAAGTTTCAATTATGGGCTTGTCTCCACGACTAATTACTTTACTTTTTTGTGTTTATGTAAATAGTTCTTGTTTGTAGCACTGTAAATAGTTAACATTTTTTTACTTTTTTCCCAAAAATATAAGGTTAGCAAACAGAATCTGTAGTGTGTGTTTCTTTCTTAATATATGACAATTGCACAACATGTGGGCCTAAATAATTTATATTAGAATCAAACAATAATAACATTCAAAGCAGATAGTTTTTTTACTACTCCATCATCGGTTCAACATTTATATAGCCCTATTAATTTTGCCTATCAGCAAATGAATAAACAAAGTATTGTTTGGGATTTGTGAAGGAAATCAACACTAACATGGGAAAAACACTAAAATCCATACACATAAGGCAATGTTCAGGAATCAGACTCATGACAACAGCACAGGTAGGCAGAGGTGCTAGATACTAAGCCACCATGCAGACCTGGGGGTAAATGTATCAAAGTGCGAGTTTGCCAGCGTGTTTAAATCACGGCAAATCAAGGGTGTTTACCCGCGAGTTTTAAAAAAAAAACTGGAAATGTATCAAGCTGCGATTTTGACACTCATGTTCAAAATCGCTGGTCATCTCTGGCGATTTTGAGCGATGTAAACACTCCCAAGTTTAGCTAACTCTCCTGTGTTTGGCAAACTCTCCTGTGTTGTACCAGTGAGTTGTCAACACATCACTGTTACACTGGCCCTGTCATACATCTGCCGGAGCTCCGGCAGCTGTTAAAATGTTAAAGAACAGATAAAAGTTGAAAAAAAAAAAAAAGCGTGAGGTCCCCCCACTATTCATGCTTAACCCTAGTGCTGCCTGACTAGTGCTGGTCCCTTGAAAATCGGGGAAAAATTTTGCGTGGGCTCCCCCCGATTTTCACTTTACCAGCACTAGGCAAACCAGCCAGGGTTGGCGGCACTATAGCAGGGGGACACGCGGCAGGGGTCCCCCTGCCATAATGACTAACCAACCCTAGACTGTTCAGCGCTGGGCTGGATTCCCTAGGGAGTGGGGACGCCAAAAAAAACGAGCGAGCCCCCCCCCTAGAAAGAACCAGCCCAGTGCTGATAGCACTAGGGCTCTTTCTACTACCCCTGGGCTGTGGGTAGTAGGGTAATACGGTGGTAAATAGTGAAAAAAACAAACTGACACCAATTTTGTTTGTGGAACTACAAGTCCCAGCCAGCCAGGTTGCCCAAAAAACTGTGGCCATGCTGTTGTTTGTATAACTACAAGCACCAGCATACCCACGGCAGCCAGGGCATGTTGGCACTTGGAGAACCACAAGTGCCAACATGCCCTGACATCCCTGGCTTGCTGGGACCTGTAGTTCCATAAAGAAAAAAGTTAAATATATAACAACACCCTCATAAACACCACATATATTTGTTAAAAATAAAAACCCCACAATAAATACACTACCCACCCTCTTTTTTACCACATCTATTTAATAAAAAAAAAAAAAAAAAATACTTACCAATGCTGTCTTTTTTACGTCTCAAGACTTTTTTTTATTTTTCTTCAAGCAAGCACACAGATTCGGGATGTACAAATATGGGCCCCTTCTGGGCGAAGTTTTCCTGCTTTTCAACAATCGTTTATGGAGGTATAAAATGGATGGGACTGGGGCAAGCCGTCAAGATGGAGGTATAAATATTAAGGGACTGGGGCAAGCCAGGACCTTGGTAAGAAGAAAGAAGACAGCATTGGTAAGTATTTGTTTTTTTTTATTTTTATTAAATAGATGTGGTAAAAAAGAGGGTGGGTAGTGTATTTATTGTGGGGTTTTTATTTTGAATAAATATATGTGGTGTTTATGAGGGTGTTGTTATTTATTTAACTTTTTTCTTTGTGGAACTACAGGTCCCAGCAAGCCAGGGATGTCAGGGCATGTTGGCACTTGTGGTTCTCCAAGTGCCAACATGCCCTGGCTGCCGTGGGTATGCTGGTGCTTGTAGTCATACAAGCAACAGCATGGCCACAGTTTTTTTGGCAACCTGGCTGGCTGGGACTTGTAGTTCCACAAACAAAATTGGTGTCAGTTTGTTTTTTTCACTATTTACCGCCGTATTACCCTACTACCCACAGCCCAGGGGTAATAGGAAGAGCCCTAGTGCTATCAGCACTGGGCTGGTTCTTTCTAGGGGGGGGACCGCTCGTTTTTTTCGGCGGACCCCACTCCCTAGGGAATCCAGCCCAGCGCTGAACAGTCTAGGGTTGGTTAGTCATTATGGCAGGGGGACCCCTGCCGCGTGTCCCCCTGCTATAGTGCCGCCAAACCTGGCTGGTTTGCCTAGTGCTGGTAAAGTGAAAATCGGGGGAACCCCACACAAAATTTTTCCCCGATTTTCACAGGGACCAGCACTAGTCAGGCAGCACTAGGGTTAAGCATGAATAGTGGGGGGACCTCACGCTTTTTTTTTTTCCAACTTTTATCTGTTCTTTAACTTTTTAACACTGCCAGGGCAGTGTAACAGTGATGTGTTGATACAACACGCTGCTATCAAGCAGCGTGTTGTATCTGGCGTGTTTAGAAGCAAACTCTCCTGAGTTTGCTAACTCGCAGCTTCTTACATTGTAGACTTGTATAGCTGCAGTGGCAAACAGTGGTGAGTTTGATCTCTGGCGATTTTGCAAGTAGCGATTTTGACAGAAGCACAACTCTGGCGATTTTGTATGAAAACTCAGCTTCATACATCGGCGAGTTTCAACTCTCCCGAGAAAATCGCTGGAGTTGCAAACTCGCACTTTGATACATTTACCCCCTGGTGTTGGCTATAGTATTTTGCAAGACAAGAAGCTGGTTAAATAACATACAAGCAGTAGCTGATGAAAAAAGGTTTGCATTTGCTATTTGCATTTCACAAAAAGGAACACAACACTCAACCCCTCCAAGAGGTAGACCATCCGTAATAATTGCATACACATAATGTGGCCTAGGGGCCAGGGGCCTGATTCATCAAGGTGCGCAAACGCATACGCATCTGCTAATTGGTTATTCGCAAATGCGCAAAATGACACTTGAGATGCGCAAAATGACACTTGAGATGCGCAATCACGGCAGATACTACTCTCAAAGTCAACGCAATCTCAAAGGACAACGCAAATAGATTTGAGATGACTGCTGACCACTTGAGAACAAAGGGGTGGTAATGGGCGGAGAGTAGGCGCGGACTGGGCGGAGATGAGACATCATTTGAGTAAAGTAGGCGTTATGCATTTTCACTTGAGAACAATAGGCGTTGCCTCTTTCCAAATGAGTGAAACTGACGTCATTCCTGTCTCAAATCTTTCACAAAAGTTAATAACGGCCAGGGTCATGTTTAAATCCAAAACACCTAGCGCAAACAACTGTTAAAAGCCTTTAGAAGCATACTCTGCATATGAAAAATTAAAAAAAAATATGCTAAACAAACACACATATTAATATTTGGATTTTTATAAAAAAAAAGTAATATAGCGGCACTATGCTGCTTGCTGCCTCTTCAGTAACTGGCTTTTATGGGCCTCTACACTGCAGTTTGGTATGCTAGGCAGATATATTTTCTACTATCACTCCCTATCCATTCCGGCTGCAAAATGGAGTGCACACTCCATTCCCCATTCATTACAGTTGCCGGAATGGAGTGCACACTCCATTCCCCATTCATGGCACTTTCCAAAATGGAGTGCACACTCCATTCCCCATTCATTAAAGTTGCCGGAATGGAGTGAACACTCCATTCCCCATTCATGGCACTTTCCAAAATGGAGTGCACACTCCATTCCCCATTCATTACAGTTTCCAAAATGGAGTGAACACTCCATTCCCCATTCATGGCACTTTCCAAAATGGAGTGCACACTCCCTTCCCCATTCATTACAGTTTCCAGAATGGAGTGCACACTCCATTCCCCATTCATTACAGTTTCCAAAATGGAGTGCACACTCCATTCCCCATTCATGGCACTTTCCAAAATGGAGTGCACACTCCATTCCCCATTCATGGCACTTTCCAAAATGGAGTGCACACTACATTCCCCATTCATGGCACTTTCCAAAATGGAGTGCACACTCCATTCCCCATTCATTACAGTTGCCGGAATGGAGTGCACACTCCATTCCCCATTCATGGCACTTTCCAAAATGGAGTGCACACTCCATTCCCCATTCATTACAGTTTCCGGAATGGAGTGCACACTTCATTCCCCATTCATTACAGTTTCCAAAATGGAGTGCACACTCCATTCCCCATTCTTTAAAGTTTCCGGAATGGAGTGCACACTCCATTCCCCATTCATTACAGTTTCCAAAATGGAGTGCACACTCCCTTCCCCATTCATTACAGTTTCCAAAATGGAGTTCACACTCCATTCCCCATTCATTATAGTTGCCGGAATGGAGTGCACACTCTATTCCCCATTCATGGCACTTTCCAAAATGGAGTGCACACTCCATTCCCCATTCATGACGGCTGCTGGAATCGAGTGCACAGTGCATGGCTAATTTTCTAAATAGTGTTAACTGTTGGGCAAACATTCAGCTTTATCAGAAATATTTATTAAGAATCTCTTTTGATTCTCATCAACTAACAATTATCATTAGTCTCAATATGCAACATGGATGATTTCATAGTTGTTGATGGTGCCTTTCCAATATAATAAAATAATAATACACATATAATAACTGTACACTTTTTGTTGGAATTTACACGCATTATTTTTGCAATTGTAAGCAAAGTGTTTGATTACCACAGGGTAAGTTTTTACAGCAACACAAGTATTGGAAGGATATTAAGGATCCCTAAGACACAAGGGAATTAGTGAGGTCTCAAACACATGTTTGCAAGCTTCAAAGGTGGATTGGCTATCTGCTACGCCACTGTACAAGTGGTGATGAGAACAGAATAGAATAACAATGAAAGATGAGCAGCAACTTCTATCATAAGTTGGTGTTCTTAAAAGATGGCGAAAACGGCAAATATTTGCACATATTATACACTGTAAGAATTGGTATATGGTGAGTAAAAATGTATGCATATTGAACTATATATCCATGTTCATTAATACAAATTAAAAGTATATTAATATTGCTACCATTTTTGTGTTGTCTTTTTGGGGTAAGCACTTAGCTTTTTCTACTTCTGCCAGTACAGATTTACTATGTCTTTGCAATAACTCCTTTGATGTGTTGTAAGTGATCACAATGTTCAACATGACATATAGGCAGATTACACACCAAACCATATACAAAAGCACTCTTACATAAGTCACAGAGTGGAATAAATACACTCAAACATTGACATAAACAAAGGTAAGCTACATACACGCATGAATCGGGGGTCAAACTCATTACCTTATCATTGCAAGGTTATTCCTTTATCCACTAAGGTATACTTCAGATTAAAAAACCCACACCAAACTGCACAATAACTATTTCAGTCAGCTGAATCGCTGTCTTAGGTCTGACAAATCTGGCAGGTTGCATTTATTGATAACGGCATGACGGATAAGGTGCTATTAAAATCTTAAACCTACATACACACACATAACAAAAAAAAAAAGCGTGTCCAACGCATCAGGACCTTGAAAGACTTCACCTTTAAAAAATTAATTTAAAAAAAATTAAGCAAGTTGTGTATTTTTATATATGTTATACTTTTGTGAGTATGCTTAATGGGGGCTCCTAAATTGCTTTGTGCTTAGGGTTGAACTGTGGCCTCGAACTTCTGCACTTAGTATTGGTGGGTGGAATACATAACCATTACACTATTGTATCACATATAGATTTAACACATGTGAATGATTCTTACGGCATATATTTCTGCTCTAAACTATTTTAACCATACTATTGCCACAACACTAACAGCTTAGCTCATTAATTATATCTGTAATAATCGTTATAATCTCTACTTACCGTACATAGAATCGACTTTGCTAACATGGCAGGTCACTTTTAGACAAAAAAACACTTAAAAATACCTTGCTTGCACTTCTGTGTTGTTGGGAGTTTCACAGTTCTGGGTAAGTAGACCGTAGATGGTCAAATGTTTCTTAATCTCTGCTGTTTACTGCTGTACCTTGCTCAGCACTCAGTATGTTTATTATTTAGCGAGGTGTTGCTGAGCTAGAGATAGAAATTGATGCTGAAAGGTCTTAATGCTAGTGGTTTTTATGTTGAAGGTTAGTGGAAAAGCTTTTGATTAGCTGCAGAGTTTGAAGATTGAGGCAACTGTGTATACTTAGGATGCGGCCCTGCATAGAGACCTCTAGAATGTAGTGAAATGTATAAATATTATCCATTTACATTGCTTTATTTGTTACCTGTTCACCTTCCCCCACAGATATCGGATCTGTATTTGGAGTTTGTTCTGGAATTGTGTTTTGGAGATGTTAAATTTAAAGACAATATTGTTTGTGTGTTTGGTAAGTAGAAACCAGATATTGTTTATTACATACCCCTTTTTAAAACACTTTACAGTAAGAATGGCCATGCTGTGGTATAGTTGGATTGTTTTTATTTGTCTAATCACTTTGTTTTAAGTGTTGATTTTTGGCCCTACCTTAAAGACACATTAACACTCTGTATTTAGTGTTTCACTACCTTCACATTCTTATGCCACATCAATTGTAATATAAGTAATGTGATTTGTCAAAGGGTATATGGCGATGGTAAGTATCACGTTTGCAAGCACTTTGGTGGTGGTTCTATATGAATAGATGCTGTTTGTATCCCACCTCCCACATTACTTCCATCTACTTATGGACTGTCCTTTTACACCATTAAGCAAAAGGATGAATAATGACATCATTGTAAGTATTGGTTGTGTAATTTGTGCCAAAGTCAGACAATGCAAAGTCTAAACGTGTCACCTAAGTGCTGGTTTGTGACCTCTTCCTTTTCAAACACATACAGGCACTCCTGAAGTTTGAGTACATTATGCGTCATGAGGGGCGTGCTCCTGTGCCCCGTCCTAACCAGCAACTACGCCGTCCGTGGGAGCGCATCTTCAGGCCACGTGTCAGCTTCTTTGGGATGTCAGATGCGGAGGTTGTCCGTCGCTATCGGCTTCCTCCATATCTGATCTTGGACACCCTGCGCATTGTGGAACGTGACCTTGAGCCAATGCGCGTCATCCCGACAGCAGTACCGCCTTTGACCAAACTTGTGGCGGTACTACACTTCTGTGCTACTGGCTCGTTCCAGTTCACAGTCGGGGTCGCGGCAGGAATGTCCCAGGCGACCCTTAGCCATGTGCTGGAGGTTGTCCTGAGGGCATTTCAGTCACGACTCCGGCAGTTTATCCATCTGCCACTCGAAGAGGAGTCTCTTGTGTGGATCGAGCAGCAGTTTGCCACCATAGCTGGCTTTCCAAACATCATAGGGGCTGTAGATGGTACGCATGTGGCACTGGTGCCGTTGAGTGGAGATGCTTCAGTTTACATGAAGCCTTTTCACTCCATAAACGTCCAGGCCATATGTGACCCATCTCTTCTGTTTCGAAACCTGGTTGCAAAATAACCTGGGAGTACCCATGACTCCTATGCGTTTCGTAACTCATGGTTGTGGCCTAGATTGCAACAAAGGCAAGGGGGTGTGACACCACACACAGAGATGCGTGGCTTCTTGGTAATTATGTGCAAATAATGGTTCCCTCAACTATAAATGTTTAGTAATATTGTATGGCAGACATAGATTGTTAAAGTATAATATAGTACTTGATATTTTAATGTTACACAATGTGTAACATAGTGTATCTGCCTTGTATTTATAGATTTCCCTACTATAGAGTGATTGTATCAATGTTTTGAATAGTAAGAGATTTAATGCTAATGTAGCCGTATAAGTGAAAGTCACCTATTAGTAAAAGGTATGTGTCCTGTGAATAGTGGACTCCAGCAGGTGTTTAATTATTAGTTAGGTGTACTTTGCCAATCTGTAATGTTGATTTACCTTTGTTTTTGAGGCATTAATGGACATGGCTAGTTTTGTTAGGATGCTAATTATACAGTATTAAGACGTTGTAACCTTACTATTTGCCATAGATTGTAGTTTGCCCTCATATATTAGAATGTTAGTATTAAATTTTTATCACGTATAGTTGCACTCTTAAAAGGTATTCATTTTTTGGTTTTTTTCTTTCCTCTCTTCCTACATAGGAGACAATGAGTATCCCTCCTGCCCTTGGCTCCTCACTCCTATATTGAACCCACACACAGAGCAGGAGGAGGCCTATAACTCGGCTCATAGGGCCACCAGATCGGTCATAGAAAGGGCCTTTGGCCTTTTGAAGGCTCTATTTAGATGCCTGGACCGGTCTGGTGGCACCCTGATGTATGAGCCGAGGAAAGTGTGTAGGATAATCGCTCTGTGTGTGGTGTTCCATAATATTGCCATCAGGAGTGGGGCACCAGGGTTCATGGATGAGGTTTCTGGGGTGGACAAGGCGGAGGAGGAGGCGGAGGAGGTGAAGGAGGCGGAGGAGGTGGAGGAGGTGGAGGAGGAAGAGGAGGAAGATCAAGTCCCCCCCTCGTGAAGCAGTGCGTGGCTCAAACTTCAGGAGCTATGTTGTCGGTCGTTATTTTTGAGGTAATTTGTTTGGCTGCAGTTTTTCTAACTTAACATTTCAAAGCTGTGTGGTCAAATCATCTGCAAGCTTATTCAAGGTTGGATGATATAAGGTATGTTAAGTTCAAATGTCAATATGAATCGACATAGACTGGTGTGATAGTGAAGAAATGTCTAATATGTGTAATCATTTTTTATAAAAAAACATTGCAACCTGTTTTTAACCTTTACAATGTGTGTAGAAAGTATAGATTCATGCCTCTAAGTTTTTCACCAATGTCTTTTGCTAAATGCACCTTAGTGTGTTAGATTTCATCTACAGCCCAATGTCCCTACATTATTGTTTTTTGGTTTAAATGTTTGGCCAGTCCAGACTTTGCACACTTGATGCTTGTATTAGCTAAGTCACAAAAGGCACTAATGGTCTAGTATGTCAATGTCCCCTGGTGTCATAATGTGTTTGCTAAATTGTGTAATTTTAATTGTGCCCTAACTCTGGTCATTTATCCATGCGAGGTTTATAGGTAATTGTTTGCCACATATAGTGTGTTGTAGTGGCCATTTTTCTTAGTTTCTTTTTTTTCCTTATATCTACAGGCTGTATATTACACTTGCCCTTCAGTGCTGGTCTTTGTGGCACTGCACTTTATTTTTGATTTGTGTTTTGGAGTGGTTCAATTCGTGTCTCACTACATGTTGAAGTATTTCTCCAGAGCTCCAAGCCTGCTTATGTCTCTCTTCAGTCTGGCCACATTGTCATCTCTTCATCCAAGGATCTTTGCCACACACAGACCATTAACTTCTTTGCTATGTCTCAGGCCAAGTGCAGAAACTGTTCAAGTTGGTTTGCATTTTGGAGTGGTGCAATTCGTGTCTCACTACATGTTGAAGTATTTCTCCAGAGCTCCAAGCCTGCTTATGTCTCTCTTCAGTCTGGCCACATTGTCATCTCTTCATCCAAGGATCTTTGCCACACACAGACCATTAACTTCTTTGCTATGTTTTTGTTAGCACGTTTGGATTCATATATGTAAAAAATATATCTTATGCTGCAAATGACTCTGCAATCTGTTGTTATACCATTTTGTATCATTACTATAGTGCAGTGATTTCTCTTTGAATACACATAAATCCATGTGAATTGCTTTACTAACTATTGTGTAACAGGTTTACTTAGAAAATATATTATTTCAATGTGTGGTTCTTTTGTCCTTTGCCACAGACACACCATAGCCTACAAACACACTCCATGGTGTTTATGTTAAGTTATAGAAATTGAGTTTTGTTTGGAGGTTTGTATGTGTGTTTGGTTGCTTAGTAGTTAATTTCTTGTACACTTTACATCTTTTGAGGGAACATGTGTAACGCATACAAATAATACTAAAATGTTACCGGTGTTATGTCCAACACTATCAACTTTTGGCCCTTGCACAAACAGGATAACAATCTTTCGCCTAGGCTAGTGGCACTTTGTTTCAAAGAGGCCCAACACCCACATGGCACACACAAACCCAACACTAACAATGATGGGAAATGCGTTAGTGTCCTAAGCTAGTGTAGTCTTGCTACAAGGGCAGATTAACATTATGTGTAACCCACCTTTGGAACAGCAAATAATCCAGTATACACCCTTTTCATGATGTATTTTCACAGTTTCATTGTTGTGATAAGTAATACTTCACCTAGTTTGTTAATAGCTCCAGTCTGCGAAATGTCAGTTTACGGCCAACATACTTAGTCCAAATTAGCACTAGTTACATTACTCTGATTACACACATTGTTTGGCAGCAGCCACATGACATGTTTGGTGCCCCTGACAATGTATTTTTGTCTTTTTATTGTAGTGTATAAATGTGTCATTTTTAGACATTCCAAATATCTGTTAGATTTCCCTCTGAAAATATAACATATTGACAAAAGGCACAGTCCAGCTTGGTTTGACTACAAATCCTATGTCAGTGTGTGTGTAAATAGTGAATTATGTTAGTTTTGGGCAGAATAGAAGCTATGACAGTTTAAACATGCTAGTACATGTGAAGACTCTTTTGCGCCTCTTGCATTGTAACATGGTTTTGTCCAGGACACTGAAAGAAGGATACAAATATTTTAACATCCTTAAACATTCTGGCCCAGTGATCATGTGCAATGGGTACCTGTGTCTGTATTTACACGAAATCTCAACATAACAAACGACTCATCATAATAATTTACACGTGATGTCAATTAGCGTGCCCTTGCTTAAATAAAATCCACCACTGGAAGGGTGCAAAAACCTAGTGTCATGGCCAGTATAGCAATGAATGAATCAGTGTTCCTAAGTAAATAAACTATAAGGTCTGTTTAGCAAAATAAGGTATTAAGGCTTCCAAATTGTTTTGAACTGTCATGCAATTGTTGAATGAGACCATAGAGTTTTGTTAAATAACGACTGTATCGATTAATTTGGGTGACAAACTACCTCTTGAATATCCATCACTAGGTGATGTAGATAATGTTGTGTATACTTAATTGAATTAGAGGGTGTGTTTCTTTGGCAGAGTAAACCATAATCAAACTGCCATGTTTTTAGTGTCCTTCTTACATGATTAGCCAGGCACACAGCAAACAGCTCACACAACACTACAAACACCCTTATATAGTGTACAAATGTCACGGTCATCTGTATTTCTTGATCCGATTATTGACCCTTGGGACTAGCTGGAGCAGGACTAAATAAGAACCTAGCAGACTAGATCATCTTCCTGCTCATGTTCTTGATGATTGTCTAATATAGCAGGGGAATGACCAGTCTGCAAATGTGGCCAAAAACTCTGCTTTTGTAATGCAGGCCAGAACACTGGAGCCAAGACCTATCCTCTGGAGAGAAGTTGTCAGGCGCCGCTCGGCGGCCGCCCGCCCGTCCACACAGAACGTCTGGTTGCCTAGCAACCAGACGCGTCACTTCCCCTTCCGCCCGGCCGGCCAGCTCAGACCCAGAAGCGTCCCCGTTGCTAGGCAACGGGACGCTGCATGAAGAGAGCGCTACGGCGCTGCAAAATGACTAGCGCTACGGCGCTACAGCTATGACAGCACCACTAGTGCTGAGGGCATTGGTTAGCAGCACTATTTAAGTCCCTCTGACCTCACCTCCTGTGCCAGAGTTTCAGGTCCTTTCCTGTCCTCCAGCGTTCCAGTGTTCCTGTGTTTATCTGTTTCCTGACCCTTGCCTTCCTCCAGTTTATTGCCGTTTGCCTGTGACCATTGTGACCCGGATTGCCTTGACTACCCCTTTGGATCTCCCTTTTGTACCTCGCTGTCAGAACGTTATCGACCCGGCTTGACTCACACCCGTTCGGATTCTCCTTGTGTACCTGCATTACCCGCACCGCTGCTGAACCCGCCTGTCTGACATTCCTCTCGTGCTTCGCTATCTGACTCGTGGAAGGACCGCGACCTGCGTGTTTCCTGCAGCCAAGTCCATACCTCCTTGCGGGGGTCCCTGGTGAACACCAGGGGCGCGTTAGACTCCGCGCCTTCCTCCGAGTAGTGCCAACGATAGCAGGTACGCTATACTAGTCGTGACAGTAAACTCTGGCGATGACTACCGAAAAAACGGGGGAACCCTCAGCCCGGGACCTTCTCATTCATTTGGCTCAGCGAGTAGAACAGCAAGAAGCAGCCCAAGCACATCTCCTACAATGTGTTCAAGGTATCGCTACATGCTTCGATGCCTTACAAGGCTCCCTGCCTGCTGCTCCTGCCATTACCACCGCCCCAGGGGCGTCCGCTAGTGTGGTTACGGTATCCACTGCAACTTCTGGCATGCGTATCCCCACGCCTAAAAAATACGATGGAGATCCCAAGAAATGCAGGGGTTTCTTGAACCAGTGCTCCATCCAGTTTGAGTGCAATGCAGGAGCATTTCCTTCAGAGCGAACGAAGGTGGCGTTTATGATCTCCCTCCTGAGTGGTCAAGCACTAGCCTGGGCTTCGCCTTTGTGGGAAAATGGAGACCCTCTTCTTAATAACACCGGCTCCTTTATTGAAGCTTTCAGGAGAGTCTTCGATGACCCTGGGAGAGTAGCCTCTGCGGCCACCAGCTTGCTGAACCTGCGTCAAGGCAACTTATCTGTTGGGCAATATGCCATCCAGTTCCGGACCTTAGCGTCAGAGCTGAAATGGAACAACGAGGCGCTGGTCGCAACTTTTTGGCAAGGTCTAATCGACCGTATTAAGGACGAACTAATTTCTCGGGATCTTCCCTCTGATCTTGATACCCTAATTGCGCTATGCATTAAAGTAGACCTACGTTATCAAGAACGCACCCAGGAACGTCCTGTCTCTAAGCGGGTGGTTCCTCGTCTGGCTCCTCAATTTCAAAACCCAGTTTTGCCTATGGATGAACCCATGCAAGTAGGACGTTCCCGTTTATCCCCAGAAGAAAGAGAGAGGCGCTTCAGGCAGCGTCTCTGCCTTTACTGTGGCGATTCCGGACATGTTCTCAAGGTCTGTCCTAAGAAACCGGGAAACCCGTCCTCCTAAACGGTAGCAGGGAGGCCGGTTTAGGAGTATCCACAGTTGCTCCCTACTCAAAAAACACCCCTGAGCTTCTTATGGCAGTCACCCTGAGCACCCCTAGAGGTCCTTTCTCCACCACGGCCTTTGTGGATTCCGGCTCCTCCGGGAACTTCATTTCTGCCACTCTCATTGCTGGGCTTCAAATTCCAACTCTCCCCTTGCCTCAACCATTATCGTTAACAGCAGTAGATGGGAACCGTGTCAGCAGTGGCTCCATCTCCTACATCACTTCACCTATTCGGTTAATGGTTGGAGCCCTCCATAGCGAGATGATTCAGTTGTTGGTGTTGCCAAAATCCATCAATCCCATTATCTTGGGGCTTCCATGGCTACGAAGACACTCTCCGCAGATGGATTGGGATCGAGCTCAGGTTACTCGTTGGGGTACAGAATGTCATCATAGATGTCTACCTAGTGTTCTGCCTCCTGATTCCCAAGTTGTTGCTCAGTCCACGGTTACGGAAGTTAGCCTTCCAGCTGCATACACTGACTTCCAAGATGTATTCAGTAAAACGGAGGCCGAGTTATTACCTCCCCATCGGCCCTGGGATTGTTCCATCACTTTGCTTCCCGATCAACCTATACCCAAGGGGCGAACGTATCCCCTTTCTCGCCCAGAGACCCTGGCAATGTCCCAATATATCAAGGAGAATCTGGAACGTGGTTTTATTCGCAAGTCTACCTCTCCTGCTGGGGCTGGATTCTTCTTTGTCAAGAAAAAAGACGGGTCCCTGCGCCCATGCATTGACTATAGACCATTGAATCGTATTACCATCAAGAATCGGTACCCGTTACCTCTTATCTCTGACCTATTTGACAGAATCAGCGGGGCTCAAGTGTTTACTAAATTAGACCTACGAGGGGCCTACAACCTCATTCGTATAAAGAAGGGTGACGAGTGGAAGACCGCCTTCAATACGAGGGATGGGCATTTTGAATACCTGGTAATGCCCTTCGGTCTTTGCAATGCCCCCGCCATCTTCCAGAATTTCGTTAATGACATCTTTCAAGATCTGTTGTACACCTCCGTAGTCGTTTATCTAGACGACATTCTAGTGTTTTCTAAAGACTTGAGTTCTCATCAAGAACAAGTGAGGGAGGTCTTACGAAGACTGCGCAAATATCATCTTTATTGCAAATTGGAAAAATGTGTTTTTGAAGTTCTCCAAGTGTCCTTCCTTGGGTTCATTGTGTCCGGCTCCGGGTTACAGATGGATCCCACCAAGGTGTCATCCATCTTGAATTGGCCTCAACCGCAGAGTCTTAAAAGTATCCAAAGATTCATTGGATTCGCCAATTATTATCGACAGTTCATCCAAGATTTCTCTTCCATCATTGCTCCAATTACAGCATTAACTAGGAGATCGGCCAATCCTAAGATATGGTCTCCAGAAGCTGTTTCTGCCTTCACTATTCTGAAGAAAGCCTTTTCCTCTGCCTCTGTGCTCTCTCAGCCGGATCAACAGCGACCTTTCTTTGTGGAGGTGGACGCCTCTTCAATAGGCATTGGAGCCGTGTTATTCCAAAAGACACCTTCAGGTACCCATTCTCCATGCGGGTTCTTCTCCAGACGATTTCTTCCCAACGAGATTAATTACGGAATCGGAGACAAGGAGCTTCTCGCTATTAAAGCAGCCTTGGAGGAATGGCGGCACCTATTAGAGGGAGCCCTATATCCAGTTACCATCTTTACAGACCACCGAAATTTGACATTCATTCAGGAAGCTCGCTGTCTGAATCCTCGGCAGGCCCGCTGGGCATCATTATTTGCTCGCTTCAACATGATTCTTACCTTCTGTCCAGGTGCTAAGAATGGGCGGGCAGACGCTCTATCTCGTTCTTTTGATGATACAGACCGCCTGAACCCATCAATTCCTCATTGCATTATTGACCCTTCGAACATCATTGCTATTACCAATACTGTGAAGGATGCTCCGCCCACAGGACGATCATTTGTGGAACCACAATTACGACTCAAGGTGTTGCGTTGGGCCCATTCGTCCTGTATCGCGGGTCACGCTGGCATAAAGAAGACCACATTCCTTCTCTGCCGTCGGTTCTGGTGGCCTACCATACGCGCTGATATACGGGACTTTATTGCAGCATGTACCATTTGTGCCCAACACAAAACTTCCAGGAAGGTTCCTGCTGGGTTGCTCCAGCCCCTACCTACGCCGGATGCTCCCTGGGAGAGTATAGCCATGGATTTTATTACTGACCTTCCCTGCAGTTCTGGATTCAATACTATCTGGGTTGTCATTGACCGATTTTCTAAAATGGTGCATTTTATTCCTCTTTCAGGTCTACCTTCAGCCAGTCACTTAGCCGACACATTTATCAAGGAGATCTTCAGACTTCATGGTTGCACTAAGGAAATTATCTCTGACAGGGGAGTGCAATTCATCTCCCGGTTCTGGAGGGCTTTCTGTAAAAAACTGGGTACGGAGTTAAAATTCTCATCGGGATATCACCCCCAGACCAATGGTCAGACCGAGCGGATCAACCAGGATTTAGAGACTTTTCTCCGTTGCTTTACCGCTGATAATCAAAGCAGATGGTCGCAATTCCTTCCCTGGGCAGAATTCTCACACAATCACCATGTCCATGAATCTACCGGGTTTTCTCCATTCTTTATTGTGACCGGGATGCATCCTATTATCCCAGATCCATTTCCCAATTCTTCCTCCTCTGTTCCAGCGGTGGACTCACTTTATCGAGAATTCTCTATCATTTGGGCCACAACCAAAGCAGCTCTGCAAAAGGCATCACAGCACCATAAGATCTTTGCAGATCGCCACCGTAGGGCTACTCCCCTATTGAAGGTAGGGAATCAAGTATGGCTTTCCACTAAAGACTTAAAACTCAAAGTACCATCTATGAAAATGGCTCCACGTTTTATTGGTCCTTACATCATCTCACAAGTTATTAATCCAGTGTGTGTTAAACTAAAGCTACCGGCTTCTTTACGATGTCATAATACTTTTCACGTGTCCCTACTCCGGCCATTGGTGCTTAACAGGTTCTTTGTACCTCCATCTCGACCTCCTCCGGTTCAAACCTCCTCTGGAACAGAGTTTGAGATCAGCCGGATTCTGGATGTCCGCATTCGCTACGGGCAACAACAGTTCCTTGTGCACTGGAAGGGATTTGGCCCGGAAGAAAGATCTTGGGTGGATAAACCAGACCTTCACGCTCCTCAGTTACTTAAGAGATTCCTCCAAACAAGGGGAGAAGGAGGAGGGCATACTGTCAGGCGCCGCTCGGCGGCCGCCCGCCCGTCCACACAGAACGTCTGGTTGCCTAGCAACCAGACGCGTCACTTCCCCTTCCGCCCGGCCAGCCAGCTCAGACCCAGAAGCGTCCCCGTTGCTAGGCAACGGGACGCGGCATGAAGAGAGCGCTACGGCGCTGCAAAATGACTAGCGCTACGGCGCTACAGCTATGACAGCACCACTAGTGCTGAGGGCATTGGTTAGCAGCACTATTTAAGTCCCTCTGACCTCACCTCCTGTGCCAGAGTTTCAGGTCCTTTCCTGTCCTCCAGCGTTCCAGTGTTCCTGTGTTTATCTGTTTCCTGACCCTTGCCTTCCTCCAGTTTATTGCCGTTTGCCTGTGACCATTGTGACCCGGATTGCCTTGACTACCCCTTTGGATCTCCCTTTTGTACCTCGCTGTCAGAACGTTATCGACCCGGCTTGACTCACACCCCGTTCGGATTCTCCTTGTGTACCTGCATTACCCGCACCGCTGCTGAACCCGCCTGTCTGACATTCCTCTCGTGCTTCGCTATCTGACTCGTGGAAGGACCGCGACCTGCGTGTTTCCTGCAGCCAAGTCCATACCTCCTTGCGGGGGTCCCTGGTGAACACCAGGGGCACGTTAGACTCCGCGCCTTCCTCCGAGTAGTGCCAACGATAGCAGGTACGCTATACTAGTCGTGACAGAAGTGTGTTGTTCGGCCAATGAACAGATCACAGCAGCAGATTTAAATAGGGTGTCCAAAACAACTATTGGCTGATCAGTTAATGTTATCTGAGCTGGTGATTCTGGTTGGTCTGGAATGATCACCTGACTGCATCCAAGCTGGCCGCGCCCATGCAGCAGAACAAACAGTGTGTGTTTTCAAATGGAGGTGTGGAGGACGGGAATGTTGCAGACGACCAGAAGGGGCCAAGGTAGCCGTTATATGACAGCGGTGGATGGGGTAATTGCGCCTAAGATCCCAATTTGAGTCACTATCTATATGTGCTTATTGCAATAAGGACATTAAGTAACATTTAAACAAGCGTTATGCTAAAGGGTGATCGGTGTACCACACACTGTGCATTAGTACTATTCTTAAAGGCAAATGCCTTATTAGATCTGTTTCAAATTTCTACAGTCAGAACGGTTCTGAATAGTAGTTAACAATACTTGTTCCTTATACCTGTGGCATTATGCAAAAAATTGTTAGGAGTATTTTGAGTGTTTTTTGAGGCTACTTTGTGTCAGCTTACAAAAACAATACTTCCTTTACAGAATGTTTTTTGCAACCTATAAAGGGCCACTGTAGTAGTGGCACGCTTGTTTTAAAAACATTTACTCACACAAAGCAAGAAACACTGTGGAAAATTCATTCTGTAGCTTAGCTTGATAAACTTCTTGTTTAAGTCTTCTTGACCAAACCATGGGCCTGAATCATTTTAGAAAGTTAAGGCAAAGTAACTAAGTCAGGAAAAACCATGTGGCATTGGAGGGGTATGTTTTAAAAATGGAGCTTGCTGTTTCTTATGGGGGGTAGGAGAGGTCCTAGATGAACTTAACATTTCCGTGTTCAAATAAGCTAACAAGTATTTGTGCGCTATATTAAGATACAGACAGTATTTAACTTTAGCCACAAAACGTGTGATAATTTACTACCCTTGCATTATTACATGGTTTCTAGCAGATTATTGTAATAAGGATCCTTTGCATTTATGACCCTGAATCAATCTGGCACTTCCTTTTGGAAACCACTCTGAAATTAGATACCTAGGGCCCGATTCATCAAAGTTCGCAAACGCATACGCATCTGCTAAATGGCTCTGCACATGCGCGAAACAACACTTAAGCAGCGCAAAACACTACATACGCTACTCAAGCACGGCAGATACAGCTCTCAAAAGGCGACTCAATCTCAAACTCCAACGCAAATAGATTTGAGATGACTGCTGACCACTTGAGAACATATGGGTGGGAATGGGCGGAGATGAGATAGTACTTGAGTAAAGTAGGCGTTATGCTTTTTCACTTCAGAATAGTAGGCATTCCCTCTGCCCAGATGAGTGAAACTGACGTCACTCCTGTCTCAAATCTTTCACAAAAGTTAAGGAAGGCCAGGGTCATGTTTAACTCCAATACAGCTAGCTAAAACCACTATTAAACGCCTTTAGGAGCATCTTTTGCGTTTAAAATGCAAAACGAAATATGCACAACATACATACATATCAATACAGACTGCCTGTGCCTTTTTTTTTTTTTTTTATAAAAAAAAATTTAATTGAGCTTTTACATATCTTACAAATGTTCCATTAGTATGTTTGTGTACAATAAGCTTTTTTTGATTAACATACCCCTTTGTAATCAATGCAATTCGCAAGTGCAACATGTTTGATGTTATTTTGGCCCTTTGGCCTCAATCCGGAACTGCCGGAATGCCGGAATTAGTTAGCTGGAAATAGCGCCCTCTGCTGCTTACTGCCTCTTCAGTAAAGAGGACTGGCTTTTATAGGCCTGTACACTGCTAGCCACATATCTTCTCAGCATTATGGGGAGAATCCAGGTCACAGTGCATTCCGGCTGCCGGAATGGTTGCCTCAGTGCATTCCACATTCATTCCACTGCCGGAATGGTTGCCTCAGTGCATTCCACATATATTCCACTGCCGGAATTGTTGCCTCAGTGCATTCCACATTTATTCCACTGCCGGAATGGTTGCCTCAGTGCATTCCACATTCATTCCACTGCCGGAATGGTTGCCTCAGTGAATTCCACATTCATTCCACTGCCGGAATGGTTGCGTCAGTGCATTCCACATTCATTCCACTGCCGGAATGGTTGCCTCAGTGCATTCCACATATATTCCACTGCCGGAATTGTTGCCTCAGTGCATTCCACATTTATTCCACTGCCGGAATGGTTGCCTCAGTGCATTCCACATTTATTCCACTGCCGGAATGGTTGCCTCAGTGCATTCCACATTCATTCCACTGCCGGAATGGTTGCATCAGTGCATTCCACATTCATTCCACTGCCGGAATGGTTGCCTCAGTGCATTCCACATTCATTTCGGCTGCCAGAATTGTTGTGCACACTGCATGGGTAATTATTTCATTTTATGTAAAATGTCTCCCAAACAATAGACTTTGTCATAAATATTTATGATAAATCTCCAACCATTCTAAACAATTACCAATATCATTAGTCTCAATATGTTACATGCCTGATTTGACAGTTGGTGATGGTGCGTTTGCAATAACAAATAATAATAATAGACATATAATAACTCGAAACTATATTTTAGGGTTTTACACACATGATTTATGCAAATTTAAAACAAGTGTACTATTACCACAGGGACACTTTTAACAGCAACACAAATAGTGTAAGGATATTAATGATCCCTAAGAGCCGAGAGAATTGGTGAGGACTCGAACCCACGTAGCCAGCTTGCAAGGTGGATTGCCTAACTGCTACACCACTGTACAAGTGGTGATGTCAAGGGAATAGAATACAAATTAAAGATGACCAGCAACTTCTAGCATTAGTTGTTTCCCTTAAAACATGGGGGAAAATGGCAATACTTGGAAATATTATACCCAGAAAGATTTGGTGCATGCAGAGTCCACATTTATGCATATCGAAATATATCCATGTTGATAAATACAAATCAAAAATATAACATTTATTGCTCCCATTTCTAATATTTGATTTGGTGGAGCACTTAGCTTTTTCCACTGTTGCCAGTACAGAATTCCTATGTCTTTGAAATCCAAAGTCTTTGCCAACAACTGCTTTGCTGTGTTGTAGCTGATAACACTGTTGAACATGACATATAGCCACCTTACACACCAAAACATATACTAAGTCAGAGTGGAATAAATTCCCTCAAACTTGTAAATATACCAAGGTTAGCCACATACACGCATCATTCGGGGTTCAAACTCATTATCTTGTTGTTGCAAGCTCATTTCTTTATTCACTGAGGTATACTTCACATTGAAACACCAACACTAAACTGCACATTAACTATTTTGCACAGCTGAATGGCTGTCTTAGACCTGATAAATCAGCCATGTTGCAATTAATATGAACAGCATGATGGATAACGTGGTGTTAAAATATTAACCCTAGATAAACACACACATTAATAAAAACACTGTTTTACTAAAGCAGCAGGAGCTGCAAAAACTTCACCATAAAAAAAGGAATTAAGCGTGTTTGCGAATCTTATGCTAAATACAAGCAGTTGCATATAGTTTTTTACTTTTAGGAGTATGCTTAATAATGTGTTTTATTACCTAAATTGGTGCTTAGGGTTGACCTGGGGCCTCAAACTTCTGCACTTAGTATTGGTGGGTGAAATACATAACCACTACACTATTGTGGCACATCTAAATGTAGCACTTGCAAATGAATCATACGTCATATAATTGTACTTAAAACTATTTTACCCATACTATTGCCACAACACTAACAGCTTAGCTCATTAATGACATCTGTAATAATCGTTATAATCTCTACTTACCCTACAGAAAATAAACGTTGCTAACATGTCAGGTCACTTTTACACAAAAACACACTTGGCTAATTAGAACGCACCTGCGTGCTCCTAATGACGTGACCGGCATACTCTCCGGACTACTCACCTGCATTTAATTCACTAATTACAGTGCTACTTAAAAATACCTTGCTTGCACTTCTGTGTTGTTGGGAGAGTCACAGTTCTGGGTAAGTAGCACTTAATGGTGAAATGTTTCATAATCTCTGCTGTTATTTGCTGTACCTTGCTCAACACTCATGTTTATTTATTGTCAAGGTATTGGTGAGCTAGAGATAGAAAATGATGTTGAACGGTCTTAATGCTAGTGGATTTTATGTTGAAGGTTAGTGGGAAAGTCTTTCATTAGCTGCAGAGTTTGAATATTGAGGCAACTGTGTAGACTTGGGATGTGCCTTTGCATAGAGACCTCTCGAATGTAGTGACAGAAATAAATATTATCCATCTATATTTATTTGTTTGTTACCTGTTTACCCTCCCCCCACAGATATTGGTCCTGGATTGTGTTTTTTGGGTGTCTACAGATTGCTTTTTGACATTCCACATTTGTCTGTGTGTGTGGTAAGTAGAAACCAGATATTGTTTATTACATACCCCTTGTTAAAACACTTTGCAGTAAGAATGTCCATGCTGTTAAAGTTTTTTGTTTTTTTTCTAATCACTTTGTTTGAGGTGTTGTTTTTTGGACCCTACCTTAAAGACACATTAACACTCTGGGCCTGAGTCATTAAGGAGAGCAAAGCATCAAAAATAACTAAATGTTCTAGTGGTCAAACCATGTTACAATGTAAGGGGTGCACATTTGTTGTTTTTTTTTGCACATAAGATAAATACTGTAGAGGTAAAGTGCTGTAGAGGTATAGTGTAGGGGGTGTAGTTTAGACCTGTAGAGCTGTAGTGTTAAGGGTACAGTGTTGTAGTGTGAGGTTGTAGATACAGTGCTGTAGGGGTGCAGTGTGAGGTGGTAGGCGCAGTGTTGTAGAGGTGTAGTGTGAGGTAGTAATGCAGCGCTGTAGAGGTGTAGTGTGAGGGAGTAATAGGTGCAGTGCTGTAGAGGTGTAGCGTGAGGGGGTAGATGCAGTGATGCAGTGCTGTAGAGGTGTAGTATGGGGGATGTAGTTAATTGCTCTAGAGGTGTAGTGTCAGGGGAGCAGTGCTGTATTGTGAGGGGGTAGATGCAGAGCTGTAGAGGTGTAGTATGAGGGGGTAGTGCAGTGATGTAGAGGTGTAGTGTAGTGCTGTTGAGATGTAGTGTGTAGGGGGTAGGTGCAGTGCTTTAGGGTTTTAGTATGAGGGGGTAGGTACACTGCTGTATATGTGTAGGGTAATTGGGCAGGTAAAGTGCAAGGTGTAGTGTAGTGCTGTATGAGTGTAGTCTGAGGTCGGTAGTTTCAGTGCTGTATGGGTGTAGTGTGAGAGGGTAGTTGCAGTGTTGTATGGGTGTAGTGTGTGGAGATAGGTTCAGTGCTGTAGAGATGTAATGTAGGGGGTGTAGTGAAGTGCTCTAGAGGTGTAGTGTGAGGTGTGCAGTGCTGTAGTGTGAGGCTATAATGTGAGGGGGTAGATGCAGTGCTGTAGAGGTGTATTGTAAAGCGGTATCTGCAGTGCTGTAGAGGTGTAGTGTGTGGAGGTATCTGCAGTGCTGTAGAGGTGTAGTGTGAGGGGGCGGTAGGTGCAGTGCTATAGAGGTATAGTGTGAGTGGGAAGGTGCAGTGCTGTAGGTATGTAGTGTGAAAGGGGTAGTTGCAGTGCTGTAGAGGTGTAGTGTGAGGGGCTGGGTGCAGTGCTGTAAGGGTGTACTTTGAGGGGGTAGATGCAGTGCTGTAGAGGTGTATTGTGAGGGGGTACATGCAGTGCTGTAGAGGTGTAGTGTGGGGAATCCAGTGAATTGCTCTAGAGGTGTAGTGTGAGGGGGAAGGGGCAATGCTGTAGAGGTGTAATTCAGTGCTGTAGGGGTGTAGTGTGAGCGGGTAGGTGCAGTGCGAGGGGTGTAGACCTGAGCTGTATGGGTGTAGTGTGAGGGGGTAGGTGCAGTGCTGTTATGGTGTAGTGTGGTAGGTGCGGTGCTGTGGTGTAGTGTGAGGGGTGTAGGTGTAGTGCTATAGGATGTAGTGTGAGGTGGTATGTACAGTGCTGTAGGGTTGTAGTGTGAGGGCGGTCGGTACAGTGTGAGGGATGTAGCGCTGTGCTGTAGGGGTGTAGTGTGTGGGGGTACGTGCAGTGGTGCTGTAGTGTGCTCTCTGAATGCCCCATCCTCTCTATATACTGCTGTGCTCTCTATATACCTGCATCTCTAAATACATAATTTCTCTCTATATGCCTGCATCTCTATATTCCCCCATGTTCTCCGTATATACAATACACCCTGTGTCTCTCTCTCTACCCCCTGTCCCCTCTATATACCCCCCTGCATTTCTCTACATATCCCGTTCTCACTATACAGTCCGTATCTCTCTATATACCCCCAATTCTCTCTATATACCCCCAATTCTCTCTATATACCTACATCTCTTTTTTTTTTTTTTTTTTAAAACATATTTTATTAGGAAGATTTTCAATTTTTAAACAGTATAAAGATTAAGTTACATTAGTCAAACAACAAATATAGTGTGAATCAGAAAATCAATAGGAACTTCGTCAATAAAGGTAAGAACAGAGAGGAAAAAAAGAAAGAGTGGCAGGGGACGGGGGGGTGGGGAAAGGGAAACATTATATTATGGTAAGGGGGGGAGGGAGAAGGGGCATCTGGCCTGGCTTCTTAATGTACAACAGGTAGAACCGCATGTGGTGCATCTTCTGATACTATATTCATCGGTTTCCACGCTAAACTGGTCTTATGTTGGAATGAGCCTTCCTGTCCACATTATCTCCAGCACAGGCTAGAGGAATCAGGATATATGGCTTTCAAGCGGGTTGCAACGAAATACCATCTATATAAGAGCTTATACGAGTTCTCTTTGGTACGTACACAGAGAGCGCTCTTAGAGACTCGTGACCTGGTCTTAGCCCACTCCTCTACCTCTAGTTCCACGCCATGGTCTTCTTCCCATTTCAGCTCATAGCGGTCTTTAGCAGGTTGACAAAATGCCACCATGATGCTGTAAAAAGTAGAAATTAAACCAGTAGGGAGGGATTTACAGCTACAAAAAGTTTCTAAAGGCGTAAGTTGGTATATGAGCTTAAGCGTTGGGATTGATTGATATAGGTGTCTTAATTGAAGGTATTGGTAGAAACGGTCATGAGGGATGTCATATCGTCGTTGTATGTCTGCAAATTCAGGAAATATCCGCATAGGTGCTATGTCAGTGATGAATCTTAGACCCCGTTGGGTCGAATGGTGGAATGAGGAGTGTTGTTGTCCTGGTAGAAAGGCTGGATTGTTCCACAGCGGGAGCATAGCTTCCAAATTTCAATAAGTTGAAATGTGCGGGTACTGAAGTCCCAAATCTGAAGGGAGAAATGGGTGGTGGATAAGAGTAAAGAGAGTGGCAGTCTATGTTTGATTGATATCCAAAGTAATGTACAGGGCGAGAGTAAATGCAAAAAATTTGCCTCAATGTCTACCCAGAGCCTTGTGGAAGATGGGGAATGAAATAAAACTAATTGGGTCAGGTGTGCTGCAATTTATTATTTGGAGATGTTTGGGAGGCCCAGCCCTCCATCCGAGTTTCGTCGGAAGAGTGTATTAGCCCGCACACGAGGTCATCTGCCTGCCCAAACAAATCTGGTAATTTGCTTCTGGAGAGTCTGTAGCGCAAGGGAGGGTACTTGAACAGGTAGGGTTTGAAACAAATAAAGAATTTGTGGCAGGAGGTTAATTTTTACCGCCGCTGTGCGGCCGAGCCAAGAGATATATAGTCTATCCCATTTCTCATGATCAGATTAGAGTGAGTCCAAGAGCCTGGGAAAGTTAGCTGCATATATCTGATTATAATGAGCCGTTAGGTAAATCCGCAAGTATTCAAGTTTATCTCGCTGCCATCGGAAATTTGTTTGGTGCTTCAGTGTATCTAGTAGGTGGGAAGGTAGGATAAGAGGGAGACTTTCCGATTTGTCTACATTAATCTTAAAATTAGATACTGCGCCATATTCGTTGAGTTCTTTTTGAAGGGATGGGATGGAGGTGAGGGGATTGGTAATTGTAAGAAGAATATTATCTACGTACATAGATATTTTATAATTATTCGTCCCCATTTGAATTCCAGAAATTGTCGGGTTCTTATGTACACGTGACGCCAGTGGCTCCATCGTGAGAGCGAACAACAAGGGGGAGAGTGGGCAGCCCTGTCGAGTACCATTTGTAATACGGAACGGAGATGGCGTGGCGCTATTGGCTATGACCGTAGCTGAGGGATTATGATAAAGGGACGCTAGTCTGCATAGTAAAAAACGGCCTTTGCCCCCAAAGTGGCTCTCATTAAAGGCCACAAGACCCTGTCAAACACCTTTTCTGCATCAAAAGACACCACCAGAGCAGGAACATGGGCTCGGTTTGCTATTTCAATAAGATCAATAGCATGTATAGTATTGTCGGCTCCTTGTCGAGCAGGGATAAAACCAACCTGATCCGGGTGGACCAGGACGGGAATCACCCTGGCTAGTCTGCTTGCTAATAATTTGGCAAATAGCTTTAGATCCACGTTTAGTCGTGAAATTAGTCGATACCTCTCACAACGACTAGGGTCTCGTCCCTCTTTAGCGATAACAATAACGTCTGCTTTGGTGGTGTCCCTTTCAAACTTTTTACCATTCAAAATTGTCTCAAAAAGCGAGAGGAGCATAGGTGCAAGATCAGAGGCAATTTTTTTTATAATATATTGCCGTAAGGCCATCTGGGCCTGGAGCTGCCGAATTTCTTAGGGTCTTAATGGTCATTTTAATCTCCTTTATCTTGATGTCAGCGTTTAAGATTGAGAGCTCTGCTTCAGTAAGGCGGGGAAGGGTACAAGTCTGAAGAAAGCCTCATATCTGGGTGTGAAGAATATCTGGGGAGTCTGTCGGCGGGGGGAGATTATATAGCTAAGTGTAGTAGGCACCGGGTCCATTTGTTTTGAAGCCTACGAGCGAGCAGTGTATCAGCTTTTTCCCTTTTTCGTAGTATCGTTGTAGCAGCCATTGAAGAGTCTTGGCCGCCTTTGAAGCTAGTAACTTGTCTAGTTGTCCTCGCAGAGCCAGAAGTTTTAAATAAGTTTTACGTTTGTGATATGTTTGATGTTGTCTAGTTAGGGTTTGTATTTGGGCTTATAGGTCAGTAACCACTTTTTGGTGTAGCTTTTTGTCGTGGGAGGCTAGACTGATCAGGCATCCTCTGATGGTAGCTTTATGAGCCTCCCATCTTACAGTAGAAGTAGTATCGTCTTGGGCATTGTCTGTTTGAAAGTCAAGAATAGCCCGTCGTCTCGTGTTAATATTGTTTTTTTTCAGAAATAGATGATCATTTAGTCCCCATCGATAACATGGTGTAAAGGGTGACAAAACGTCAAATCGCACTATCACAGCTGAATCGTCAGACCAGGGAACTGGTGTAGTGGTGGCCGATTTCAGGGATCGCGTCATATAAGCATCTACAAAAACCATATCTAATCTAGAGTAAGTTCCATGTGGTACCAAGTAATGTGTGTATACGTTCTGTCATTGGAATATAGCACTCGCCATGTATCATAGAGGTTAGCTTGGGAGAGCAAGGATTGTAGTTTGAGGCTTTTACGTGCTATTTGACTACCTCGTAATGTTAGAGGTGAATGGTCTAATCGAATGTTTAAGATGCTATTAAAGTCCCCTATTATTATCCTTCCAACCCCAGCTTGTGAGAGTCTGGCAAAGAATTGAGTAAAAAAGGTGTCATGTGAAGTATTGGGAGCGTATAGTGTAGCTAGAGTAATTGGTGTGCGGAGGAGAGAACCTGTTAAAATAATATATTGTCCTTGAGGGTCTGTATAGGATGTGTCAATTGTTATTGGAAGAGTATGGTGGAGTAGGATAGCTGTACCCTTGACTTTTTGAGAAGATGTGGAGTAATATACCTGAGGGTAATTTTTGCATTGTAGATTTAAGTGCACATGTTGAAAGTGTGTTTCTTGCAACATTACGATCTGAGGAGAGTGACATTTCAAGTACTGGAACAAAATAGTACGCTTTTGTGGAGTATTAAGACCGTTAGCATTTATGGTTAGAACCGAGAGAGTCATGGTTGATACCAATGGAATTTATGCCAAGATAGTTTTAGGTAGTATAAAAGGAGCAGCTCAATGCCAGGCTGAGGTGCAAAGGATTGGGAGGGGAAGAGAAGGGTTAGTAGGGGGATGAAAGTAAAGTGAGGGGAAAGAAGACCGCTTGACTGGCAAGTCATGCCCTCCGAAAGTCAAAACCAGTACATCCTGTGTACTTGGGGAGTATGGGGGGTGGTTGTGTAGCCGTGGGTACACTTGCTCGAGGGGAGTGGGGGGAATCCCAGGCGTTGCAAATAAAAGAGGAAAAACATACATGCGTGCAATTTAGAAACGTTTAAGTGGGAGAGATAAGTAGAAAAGCAATACCATGAAGTACATTTAAAGAACATCAGTTTAGCTAAACAGGTGAGGCCATTTAGCTAACAGTAAATAAGATCCGTAAAATTATATCAACATCAAAACTGGGTAAGATGATCTTAACCTTAATAATGAACTTAAGTAACTAGCCTGCAACTAAGCTGAAAAACTGTCTGCGTCACAACCCGAAGGGTCATCCAGAAAGTCTTAAAATCTATGGGTTATAGGATATCTCTCAGGTTGCGAGGCAGCGGCTGATCGGTGATACGAAGTACAACATTGCTGCCAGAACCACGAACAGCGTTAACATCGGACAACAATTGAGGGACATCAGTCAGAAAGCAAACAAAAAGTAACAACATGTATCATGAATGCAATCTAAGTCTACTTGTTTGCCGCCGAGACCTCAAGAACCATTCGGGCAGAAGTTCCTTCACTCACGTCTCTGTAGAGGCTTCTTTCGGTACAATACTTAGAGTCGCCGATAACCTTTTCCAGTCATCACATACAGATTATCTGAGCCCTCTATCGGCACAATTGTAAACTTTTATCCAAATCTTTCATGTTTATGTCCATGAAGCCGTGGGAGCTGTTGGTCTCACAACCTCTGTTGTGCTTGATGTCAGCGACGGAGGTATCGGTATTCCTAGAGTCCGTAGCAGAGTGATTCCTTGGGCTGGCGTCTTAACCTTATGGGATTGACCTTCGTGGCCAACCAATAGGTGGAACGGAAACCCCCATCGATATCGAATTTTGTGATCTCTCAATAGTTTAGTGATTGGGGCAAGATCTCGCCGTTTGTGCAGTGTAGAGGGAGAAAGATCCTGGTAAACTTGAAGGTCAGATCCATCAAACTAAAGTGAGGTTGCTGCTCGAGTGGCCAATACAAATTGTTCTTTATATTTATAGTAATGGAACCGAACAATGACGTCTCTAGGCAGTTGATTGAGGGGAGGTTTCGGTCGTAATGCTCTGTTCGCTCGGTCTGTCTGTACCTCCGTTGCAGAGGTGTCTGGTAAGAAATGGAGGAATAGTTTCTCAAGATATTTGGGTACTAGGTCTCCATCTATTGTCTCCGGGATGTTCAGAATGCGGAGATTATTCCTCCTGTTCCTGTTTTCAGTATCTTCCAAATGGTCCTTAAATGATTCCATGTCCGCGTGGATGTCAGTGTCACTCACCGGACCGTGAGTGCCTCTTCACTGGTGCGTGGCTCTCCAGTATTCCTGCCAGCACCTATCCTGAACCGTGGCCGCCCACCATCCTGATGGTCTGCGCATGCGCAGTTCCTAAGAACTCTTCTGACCTTTGCTTTTAGTTAATTGGTTGATCAGGCAACGCTCCCTATTTAAAGCACCTGTGTTCATTACCTTGTGGCCTGATCTTGGAGTCTCATTCCTTGTGAGTCTTCATCTACTCTGGCTGATCATTTCATCAAAGAGATTTTCCGAATTCATGGATGTCCTTCTGAGATTGTTTCAGATAGAGGAATGCAATTTGTCTCCAGATTCTGGCGAGCCCTTTGTAAGACCTTGGGTATTCGATTATCACTCTCATCTTCCTACCATCCTCAATCAAACGGACAGACTGAGAGAGTCAATCAAGATCTCGAGACTTTCATAAGGATGTTCTCCTCAGTCAACCAAGACAACTGGGTAGATTTGCTCCCATGGGCTGAATTCGCCCATAACAACATGTATCATGAGTCATCTTCAAGAAGTCCATTCTTTGTGGTTTACGGTCACCATCCGTCTTTCCCGGAATTTCCGGCCCTCCCTCCCACCCAAGTTCCTGCGGTAGAGACTGTTTGTCAGACCTTCAAAAATATTTGGTCTCAGGTTAAAACCTGTTTAAAGAAGACATCTGTCAGATATAAGTCCTTTGCAGATAAAAAGAGACGGGCTATTCCACCACTTAAAATTGGAGATCGTGTATGGCTATCGACCAAAAATATTCGTTTGAAGGTTCCATCTATGAAGTTCGCTCCTCGTTTTATTGGTCCATATAGGATCACTCAAGTGATAAATCCAGTTTGCTTCAAACTTCTACTACCTAAGAACCTTCGTATTTCCAACGCCTTCCATGTGTCATTACTCAAGCCTCTTATCATCAACCGTTTCTCTGTTCCTCCTTCAGCACCTCGGCCAGTTCAAGTTCATCAAGAGGAGGAGTTTGAGATCACTCATATATTAGATGCAAAAATTTCGCAAGGAGTTCTTCGTTTCCTCGTTCATTGGAAGGGCTTTGGTCCCGAAGAACGTTTGTGGATTCGGGCAGAAGATCTCAACGCCCCCAGCTCTTCTAAGAAAATGTTATTCTAAGTATCCGGGCAAACCCGGCTCCATGTGTTCTGTGCCCACCTTTAAAAGGGGAGGTACTGTCACTCACCGGACCGTTAGTGCCTCTTCACTGGTGCGTGGCTCTCCAGTATTCCTGCCAGCACCTATCCTGAACCGTGGCCGCCCGCCATCCTGATGGTCTGCGTATGCGCAGTTCCTAAGAACTCTTCTGACCTTTGCTTTTAGTTAATTGGTTGATCAGGCAACGCTCCCTATTTAAAGCAAATGTGTTCATTACCTCGTGGATTGATCTTGGAGTCTCATTCCTTGTGAGTCTCTGAAGGTGTTCCTATGTACTTCTCCGTGTCTTCAGCTTCCTGCTGATTCCTGCTCAACTCATTGCCGGTTTCCAGACCGCTTCAAGTCTCCTGTGTTCTACTATGTCTTCAGTTCCCTGATGATTCCTGCTCTAATCATCAGCGGCTTCCAGTCTGCTATTGCCTCCAGTGTTCTACTCGTGTTCGCTATCTCCAGTGATTCCTGCATTGCTCATCGTTGTTCTCTGCCTGTGTGCTGACCCGGACCCTGATTACCGCTACCACTCACCTGTGGTTTCTTTACTCGTGCTGGCGTGCAGCCGCTCAGCTGTTCCTGTATCCTCTCGTGGACAGCCTGCTCAACTGAACCGCGGTATGCTTACTTTCTATTGACTGTATTTGTTTACTGCATATCCGCTTGGACTGTTCTCCACTTACCCACAGAATCCTCTATCTCCCTGAGACTGTGTTATTACTCCGCATATCTGCTGGGAAGTTTACCTCTTTGTTCAGTCGTGAGATACATATGCTAATTGACCTTCTGCTATTAGCCTGGATTCCAGTAGTGAATTCGTCTCTGTCAAGCAGTGCCTGCCACACCAACATAGACTTGTGCATATTGTTTGGGATCAAGTTCCTTGTGCTCTGTGTCTACATTCTATGTTTCCACTCATCGACACCTGTACCTATCCCCACCTATAGCAGTGGTACAACTTGCTGTACGCAGAACACTGACTCCCAGTTACCTACCTGCACCTGGAACAAGTTGTCTCACTATAGCAGTGGTACAACTTGCTGTACGCAGACCACTGACTTCCCCGTTACCTACCTGCACCTGGAACAAGTTGTCTCACTATAGCAGTGGTACAACTTGCTGTACGCAGACCACTGACTTCCCCGTTACCTACCTACACCTGGACAAGTCTTCTCACTATAGCAGTGGTACAACTTGCTGTCCGCAGACCACTGACTTCCCTGTTACCTTCCTGCACTTCTTCACGTCCATCAAGATCCTCGTGTTCATATCTACCTAATCATTAACCAGATTGCTGCTAGTCATTGACTTTTCTATTTGCATCCTCTCACCATCTGCTGAGTCATATGTTCCGCTAGTCACCCTGCTACCAGAGGACCACTGTGTAACCCACACTACTCTGGTAAGATCATCATCTGGTGATATCCTGGGCAAAGACTCCTAGTGCCCGTGACAGTCAGACAGCTCTGTGCACACAAATTCTTGGAAGTGACATACCTCATCAACTTTCTGCTCTAGGTCTGTTGTTCTTGAGCCAATAGCCGCTATTTCTTGCCGAAGCTCAGCCATTTCCTTTTTGATTTCTTCTTGAATAACCGTTCGGATCTCTGTCTGCATAGTAAATTTGATGATGTTCCTCAGTTCCATGGAAATAGACGTATTAGCAAATGGGTTGGCATCTTCTTGGTCTCAGTCAAGCTGGTGGAGAGGAGAAGATGCAGATGAAAGGCATTCTTCTTCTTAGCTTGAGCCGTTTCTGGTGGTGCATTTTTTTTTTTCTGATTTCTGTGAGACATAGCACCGTCTTATTCTGGGAACCACTAGTTTCTTAAAGTCTTGGTAATTGCAAGAAGTATATCAGGACTCATTTAGCAGTTACAAAGATCTATCTCTCTCGTGTTTGTGGACATGTATTATTGAGTTAAAGAGCCATGGGTTCCCCTGTGTCTGAGCAAGTTAGGAGCTCATCTGTTTGTTAGATTATACATAGGTCCCTTGTCTCATAGGTAGGAGTACTGTATGTCCGATATAAGATATCATGAGTCGGTCTCATATGCTCAGCAGCGTGGGACACCGGTGGTGAGCCCAATCCTATTCTGTTACAAGATATCGTATTTACATTGAGGATTGAAGAACGAGATACAGACAGTGGATAGAAACTGAGACCTAGCGTCGTTTGGAATGTTCCTCTAGAGGCAGACAGTAAACACCCAACTGCATAGGTTCAGAGGAATCCAGAAGAGGAGGACTATATTATTGTTGTGCCTGTATTTATACCACTCGTCTATGGACTCCATTGTCTCCATCCACTTCACCTGGCTCTGCATAACAGGAAGTGTAAAAAAAGGCGAGATTTTTTAAGTTTACACTGTCCCTAATTTATAATTTTTGTACTATTTTTTTTTCCCTTACTATATATATATATATATATATATATATATAATGTCTGTATTGTCGCTAACCAATAACGATTGTCGAATCTCGATTTGTGTTTCCAACGCACAAAGATTTATTCTCAAAAAGTAGCAGTAGATATTCAAGCGGAAATTATAATAAGTACAGCCGTTACTTATCGCAGGCCGCTCTGGATCCAGTGTACAGTCATTCAATCCTGAAGTCTGGGGACGAGATGTCTGCACACTAGATGAGGAGCTGCTGTTTATAAGCACACAGAAATACAGTAAAACAATGCAGAATGGTATAGCTTGCTTCTATTGGTCCAGGTTTCAGGAAGGTCCACGGGGTTGTCAATCATTGGCTAGTTCAACCTAAAGAATCCAAAGGAGGGGGTCATCTCCTCAGGGGGTATGCTCCCATCTTCCCGCCAAGATTCCTTAGTCTTAAATAGTTCATAATTCCCTATCATTCATAACTTACGTATGCACTCTGCGATTTCTTCGCAGAGTGGCCCGGACAGTTGCAAATGTTAAGAGGAGTATTATGATACCACACATGATATGATTCCTTCAACCTGTACCATATGTTTTACTGATATGCATATAACTTATGATATTACACATAAATACTACTATATTTCGACATAAATGACTATGTGTTGCAACTACCATTAATGTGTACTATTTTACAAGTGTGTGTGTGCGCATGTATGTAAAAGACTAAATACTGTTGTTGCCACGTGTTGCAGCTGCGTACGCCCTTTTACGCCGTAGCATGCCGTACGCATCTTTTCAGACAAAGACAACCAAGTTTGCTCGATTTTAATTTAAATGACTTTATCCAATATGCTGACTTCGAAAATATATATATATATATATTTTTATTGTGTATTGTGTGTTCAGAATGTCACCTAACACATTATCTGGCTATATCTATGCAAGTGTGAATCAGGGATAACATTTTTATATTATGTATCATATTTATTCCAATAGACAGTCTGGCCGGAAGTGACTAAACCGGATATGACGTATCGGGCTAGAGATGTTTTCCGCCCACACTTCTAGAGTCATACTTTGATTTTCCGTATATGAAGAATACCTAAGTATATAAGAGTCTACAGCTATGTTACACTTATAACTCTTGAAAAAGTCTTTGTATAAGACGAAACGCGTCGGAGAGCTGCTCTTGTCTGCATCCTGTGACCACTGTGGGATGTTTTTGGGACATTGCCAGCTGGAACCCCTATCATCTGTGCATGTGCCAGAGGACAGATAAGCCTGTTTTTATTGTTCTTATGTACAGGCATTTGTTTTACTGTGTTGCAGAGTTTTTTTGCTGCCATTAAATACTTGCTTGTTTTGAATCATCTGGTATTTTTTATGGTATTATACTATTGTGGCTATATTTGAGTCTGCAGATCCTTGCCAGTCATCAGGATCATGATCGGATGCACCATTTGAGATTTAGGCTTGCTGAGAATTTCCAGTACTCCGATTCGGTACCATCAGAGTGATTTCCATTTTGCCCTAGATGTATTGAATATCTGGTGCCGGCATCACTTATCTGTGGAGAGTGTTCTAGATCTGTTATCACTTTTAATACACTATGTGTGGCGCCCCCTGTCTTTTGTATTTTATTTACTAGGTGTGACACTTGCAGACAGGTGTTGAACGACTGGGGAGCTGCCTATTGCAAATTAAGTATTTTTATATGTTTCTGTATGTCACTTGTGTTCTTACATTTTATTAAGCGCTTGTATAGCTTAAAAATTTTTCTGGGTGTCATATATATATATATATATAATGTATTGTGTGTTCAGAATGTCACCTAACACATTATCTGGCTATATCTATGCAAGTGTGAATCAGGGATAATATTTTTATATTATGTTTTATATTTATTCCAATAGACAGTCTGACCCGGCACCCTGCCAGAAATAGGGAAGAAGAAGGTGTGGCTAGGGAAGAGAGTATGGAGGAAGTCATGAAGGAGATCCAGGGAGGAGGAGGAGGCCAGAGAGGAGCCCAGGGAAGAGGAGGACCACGAGGTGGAGGCTGTTGAAGAGTGTAAGTATTTTGAGTATACAATTTGCCACATTTCGTTAGGTTTGGAGTCCCAGTGTAGTCATCAGAAAGCCTTAATTTCACACAAGGAATCTACTGTAGACCTAGTTAGCCATTTAGCCATTCCAAAGATGTCGTACATGATGGTCCTAATAAGTGTTTTGTGTAAATCAACTCCCGCTCCCCTGACCACCCCAGAAATGTATGTATGTATGTATGTATGTATGTATATATATATATATTACACACAAGTTAACCCGTGCATGATACTCATGCATTCTAGTCAAACAAAGCTACTTAAGGTGTTAAAAAGGTTCTTGTCATGCATTTGGGCCATAGCCCAGGCCTCCACCACCAACCACTCCCCACTGTCACCCCCGGCAACCACCAACCACTCCCAACTGTCACTTCTCCTTCATGAAATATATATATATATATATATATATATATATATATATATATATATATATATATATATATATATATATATATATATATATATATATATATAAATTTTTTTATTTTTTTTAAATCTTTATAAACACTTTTAACAATTAACAAATTAAAAACATCTTAGTATACCAAATTTCAGCCCTTTCTGAATTTTTTTTTCCCACACACACTAAGAATTTAGTAGGTCAGTGTATAACTCCGCCCAGCAGGTGGCGCTGCAGCTTGGTTTTATTTTTTACACACACACACATACACACAGACAGACGAACACACGCCACTAGACATTTATATTATAGATTATATATATATATATATATTATGCCACCAAAAAGAATTAGTCATCTAGCTACTACTGTCTTTAGCATGACTTTAACCATTGCAGAGAGATGCAAGTTATGCAACATTTCACAACTCTGGCAAATGGGTAAACAAACTACACCCAGAAAAATACTATATGTTTCCAAAATGACCTAAGCTTGCTAATCTAGTTTGTTTATTTTTTAATGCTCAAAAAGACAGCCATACTTTATCTGCAACAGCAGAAGGGCCCACTCACCCAAGTGAAAATCCTACATCCTTACCATTTTTATTTTTATTTTATAAAAAAATATTACATTTTTTTATTTTTTTTATTTTTATTTATTAGAACACTATTTTTCTCAATATTTTTTTTTTCTTTAGTTTAGGTTGTTTTAGTTAATAAAAAAATTATACATACATTGGTGTGTGTTTTTCATACAAATAAATGTAAATATGTATTCATTTAATTATGGCCCATAATGAAGTTACATTTTGAACATAAGCTAATATCTAATATACATTTGTCCCTTACTACCAGGATTTAAGTCCCTACATTTTTAAGTAGCAGTATTGCTACATGCACAAGCATACTCCGTGGCTGCAAAGTCATGCTGTTACCTGTAATGTCCTAAAGAAACATTTAATACAATACAGACACAAGTATAAACATAATTTTTAATGTCAAAAATCACACACATATTATTGGTCACCTACATAATATTATGATTCAAATAAAACAAAGACCCTGGTCGATGATGCAAAATCAGCTCCCCTGCAAAGTAAGCTCTTTGTAAATACATATTATTTATAATGTATGTTACTATACATTGAAAATTGTAATATATAGTTCAGTTCAGAAGATTTTAGTTGTGTTGTGTTCTGATGAATTTAGATAAGGTGACTCCTTATTGATCAACCTTGGGTTTACTGGGCAGGGCAGATAATAATAATTGTTACTATTAATAATAATAATAATAATAATTAATAATATTTATTTATTAATAATACCTATACATTTATATAGTAATACTATTATAGAATGTAAAGCAAAATAATGTGGTATGCACCTAAGAACGGTTCTGCACAGTACACTCTTTATTAATTATTTCAAATTAAACTCAAGTTATCTCAACACTAAGCAAATCAACGGATCTGATCTATTTGTATATGGACATTTCATAGAGTACTCAATAGTTAGTACCTTGCATTACCCGCAGCAGATGGTTTCCACAATCGGGCGCTGATGTCTGCTACGTCACTTTTTGCGCAATGGACAAAACTTGCGACCGTATTCATCTTGGTATGTATCTTGAGATCCGTTGCTTGTTGAATTCGGCTGTACGTTGCTTGCGCTCATGTGCATATAAGCAAGTTGTGCTCAGAATACAGTCCGCTAGTGAATCAAACCCATTAGTTTTAAGAAAATATTGACTTTGCTTTTTCTTATCCGACGAGTGTTGACATTTTTATTTTTGTCTGCATTGTTAATTTTGTAAATTATTTGGATATGGTAGCAAGCACAACAAGTTTGAAATAACAAAAAGCAACTGATACTGGAATCATAAAAAGTCTTGATAAGTTGGGCAATTAAGTGACTATCTGAAACAAAGCGCTTGAATTTATTAATTTATGACAAGTGTAAAAGAAAATCAAGAACACAAAAAATCATTGCAATTAGTCCTTCAGATAAGGTCATGAAATTATTATTCATTTGGCCATAGGTCATGCAACTGTAAGGATTACGTAGGTCTTATCTCCAGTATTTTATGGTCTCCCTAAGCTAGATAAAGTAATCATCCAATTTAGCAAGATGCAATGGCTTCCATTAAAAGATAGATTTAAAAAATAGGTCTAAACATATCTGCTAATACAACACTGTGAGCTTTAGTTAAGAAAACGCAACTATACCTGGCCTTCTGTCGAATAATAGTGTTTAGTTTTTTTGGTATGGACAACAGACAGTACTATGCAGCTTTGGTGCTATGTGGCCTGTCCCCTCTTTCTGCAAACTCAATTTTGTATTATTTTCATTACAGGTGCTAGCTCTCTCAGGGGCATATTTTAGAATGATCGCAAAAAATGAAAAATAGTTTTCAATCCTTATCGCATTGATAAGGATTTCATATTCATCAAAAAACCTCCACAGGAACAGCAGTTCCGAAAAACTGCTGTTCTTGTGAAGTACAAAACTCACCACTGCCTCTTCACTTCACGAAGACATTTGCGATCCACGGTGGTCCTCTTCTCACTCCAGTGCGCATGCACCGACTGACAAACTTGAGCATGCGAACAAGCATCCCTGCAATTCACTTTTGCAGAGAGAGCGTTGTATGATAGGGATGGATCATGTGATCCCTCCTCATATGTGCTGTGAAGCTCTGTTTTAAACACTGTGAAGCTCTGCTTCGAAGAGCAATCAAAAACAGTAGCCTGAGCTGGTGTACATTAACATAGGTGTTACAGTATTTTCGAAAGTTTTTGAATTGCGGTACATAGCAGTCCCCATAGACATCTATGGGGATTACTGTATTTCGGAAAAAAATGCAAAGCAGCAGATATCTATGATATCTGCTGCGATGCAGTGTTGATAGATTAGGAAAATACTTAACTATGTGTCCAGCTGTTTTCGTGGAATTTACATGTAAATTAAGTATAATAAATAGGCCAGTTACTTCAAATACTAGCTGATGCAACCATGCTGCTGATAGGTTGGTGATGATGTCATAGGGGAGAAAGTAATAGCATTCACTATTACAAGTTACTATAGGATATATTTTTATTATTATTATTGATTTAATTTGTAGTTTATTGCCAAATCAATGGACATAGTTTGTGAGAAGATGGTTGTGGGGGAGCTAGGTCACAGAGCTGATATAAGTGCACATGTCTCTAAATAGCATTTGCATACCATTTTATCAAGGCGTGTCACGATACCAGGGTACCCAATTACTATTATGCACTGGTCGACCAGCAAGGAGTATGCTTGGGAGTAAATTGTAATGACTCCCACACCAAGTCTGCGCTTACCAGGCTGCATTGTGCATCTATCCCTCAGTATCGTGGATGTGGGAACATATCCAGCAAATATATGTATATTAATATAATATTTAAGTTTTATTAATAAATGGGTAACCAGCAATAAACTAAGCACTATTAGGGATAGGGTTAATTATAAACACAACAATTATAGGACTTTTAAGACAGGGTAACAAAGTCATACTCTGGTGAATGTAACAATAACATAGAAACATTGAATTTGGCGGCAGATAAGAACTGCTTGGCCCATCTGGTCTGCCCAATTTTTAACCTATGGTAACTTCAAACCCTATTTGATCCTTAGTTCTTTGTAAGGATATCCTTATGTCTATCCCAAACATGTTTAAATTGCTCTAATGTATTAGCCTCAACCACCTCTGAAAGTGGAAGGCTATTCCACTTATCCACTACTCTTTCTGTTAAGTAGTTTTTCCTCAAATTTCCTTGGAACCTATTTCCCTCCAGTTTCAGTGCATGTCCTCGTGTTCTAATTTTTCTCTTCCTTTGAAGAATGTTTCCCTTCTGTACCTTGTTAAAACCCTTTATATATTTGAAAGTTTCTTTCATTTCCCCCCTGTTACCTTCTCTGCTCCAAATTATACATTTTAAAATCCCATAGATTATAAGATTGCGAGCAGGGCTTCTCACCTTTTTGACTGTTTTACCCAGCTTGTTTATTACTGTGTTTGCCCCAATTGTAAAGTGCCATGGAATTTGCTGGCGCTTTATAAATTAATGTTGATGATTATAATGATAATCTTTTAGTCTTTCCAGGTAGGTTTTGTGCTGTAAGCCATGCAGCATTTTAGTTGCCCTTCTTTGTACAATCTCTAATGTATTTATAACCTTCTGGAGATATGGCTTCCAGAATTGAACACAGTATTCTAAATGAGGTCGTACAAATGACCTATACAGTGGCATTATTAATTTCTTTCTGCTACTGATTTCTCTCCCTATGCAACCAAGCATTTGACTTGCCTTTCTCATTGCTTTGTTACATTGCTTATCTGCCTTAAGTGACCTGGAATAGTTACTTCTAGATCCCCTTCCTCCTCAGTAGTTTCCATTATAGTGCCATTAATATTATATTTAGCCTTAGGGTTTTTGAGGCCTAAGTGCATGATTTTGCAATTGTTGCCATTAAACTTTAGTTGCCAATCTCTTGACCATTTCTCTAGTCTACATAGATCAGCGATCATTTGTTTTACCCCTCCTGGTGTGTCTACCATGTTGCATATCTTTGTGTCATCTGCAAAAAGGCATACTTTCCTCTCAATACCAATGTAATGTCAGCAATAAAGATATTAAAATGCACTGTCCAAGTATAGATCCTTGAGGTACTCCACTGGTAACCTTTCCCTCTTCTGAATGCACTCCATTTACTGTAACTCTCTGTTTTCTGTCCTGCAACCAAAATGTTATCCATTCAACCATCTTAGAATCCAATCCCAAGATTTCGAGTTTATTTATCAGCCTGAGATGTGATAGTGTCAAAAGCCTTACTAAAATCTAGATTAGCTACATCTACGCTCCCCTGGATCTATTACCTTATTCACCCAACCAAAAAAGTAAAAAAGATTTGTTAGACATGATATCCCCCCAATAAAACCATGCTGTTTGAGATCCTGTAAGTAACTGGATTTAAGATATTCTACAAATCTTTCTTTTAAGAGTGTTTCCATCAATTTCCTTACCACTGATGTAAGACTCACTGGTCGGTAGATGTTGTTTGCCTCTTTTCCAGTCCTCTGGAAAAATTCCTGCAACTAGTGACTGGTTGAATAATTCTGTTAATGGTGTTACCAGCACCCCTTTCTCCACCTCTTCTGCCCTCCTTTCAAGTTCTTCCACTGAAAAAGTCACTTACATATTTTCCCATCTCTGCATTTGATTTTGTGTGGTATGAGTCAGTTTCCATCTTCATACTAAACAATAATGCTTGATGGTCACTGGATCCTAGGTCCTCTTTTGCGTCTTTGTGAGGTGGCTCCCTCACCATTTGAGGGATGCTCCTTGCAAGGAATTCAGAAGGTCCCTACTTCTAGTGGAGCTTGTAAAAGACCCCTCCCGGTTTACCTCAGTCTCCCATGATTATTACATTTCCTTCTAATGCCATTTTAATGACATTTCAGACATGTTCAGCACTATACTGATCTATCAGTGGCCACCCCTGGGTACCTGAGTCAGGCTTGTGTTAATGATGCAGTGGCTTCACCCCTTTTGTGCTGGAAAAGCAGCTGTTCTTCTTCACTGTCACTCAGCTTTTTCTGGACACACCGATCCAAAAGGCCTCAAAGACAAAGGAAGATGACTTGATGAAGGAAGAAGACTTGCGGATACTTACAGTCAATCAGAGTACTCTAATTCTCCAGTCAGTCCATGGGATCCATAAACCCTCGCTAGCCCTGACATCCAGCTCATAAACACATTACAATAAGCAATGGAAACACTGCACCAATCCTAGTGGATGTTGAGTAGGGTGCCAAATCTTGGAAAGAAGGCATGTTGCTTTGAGCCATTGTGAGCATGTTTCTTTCCTGGCTTTGCAAGGAGGCAGACCTCTTTAATATGTAATTTGGCATATTTCCAGATTGTCTTTAACACAGGGACCCATTGGTCTGCATTCAAGCTAGGAATGTGGTTTCAAGATAACACCATCCCCTGGCTAGATGAGACACGAGGGTAATTTACATATGACTTCCTGGGGGAATGTTTAAAGGTGCGATTCCATCAATTCACTGATTTAGAGACGCTCATCGGGTGCCTTCCTCATTGTGCCAGCTCACTGTCACTGAGCAATTACAGCTCTGCTATGCACGCACCGCATTAATGATTTTTCTGGAGGAATAGAGCAGGCAGACGTTGTGACACCTCTGCCTTGTGTCTTGGGTGGCTGCACTGCCCGCACCAACCTCATTATGGCCCTGCTGTCTTGCCGGTGCTGGAGGGCTTGTGCAAGGATATGCAATGATGTTGGTGAAGATTAGCTAGCTGCTTCTGATTGGCTGATTGCGGACTCAAACTGATACATATCCCGCACAGCTGGCGAGGAGGCCTAGGAAGAATTAGACTATAAGTCAGGGAAGCACAGGAGTCCCTCCACCTGGGCCCACCCCCACATCAGCAAGGTCAGAGGAGCCACAGCACTCCCTCCTACTGTTAGAGTGATGGCTATCTGATAAGTTTTTAGAACCAGATTACTAGAGGTCTTCACCTTTAGCATCCGCCTTTCCTGTAGAATAAAATGCTTTCAGAGTTACTCAGATGTCCTCAAGACTTAATTCTATGATTTTAGAAATGTATCAGAATAACCACAACTCAGGGTAAGGAACCGGAATACTGAAGGCAGAAACCAGGGACAGGTCTAAGTCATGGGTCCATAGCAAGCAGGGAAGTCAATATATAAGCCAAAGGTCAGGGCAGGAAGCAAACATGAAAAATCCAGGGACAGACAAAAATTCAAAGAGCACAGGCAAACAAGCAGGGTCCAGGAAACAAGCCAAGGTTACAACAGGGAAATCAGGTCACAGATAGCCAAGTATCTAGGAGGTGCAGGCTAGCTGGCCAGCAACTAGCGTCACAAGCGCTATAACCGGCAGGAAGACTAACCACTCCCTGCCATATACACTAAGGGCAGCCAAGGAGCAGGCAGGGTGAACACTCCTCCCATGTCCACATGAGGATTAATATATACTGTGCCTCCTACCTCAGGAGGTAGGTAATAATAAATTATTATTTAAACAACTGTGCACGTGTCCTGCTGCCTATGCTGGGACACAATGCTCACTGACAGGGCGCCCTGGCAGTTGCCATGGTGATGGCCCAGATAATCAAACAGGAAGTGACATCCAGGCTGTTGCCATGACACTCGAGACGCAGGAGGAAGCGAGCTGTGGCACCCCGTGACTCGTAACACCCATGACCCTTTCCACGGGGAGGCATCACAGAATACGGTACACATGAGTACACAGGCAGCTTCCATGACCCAGCAACCAGTCCCTGCCTCCGAAGTCCGAGCATGTCCAGTGACCCGGGCCATGCTAACTTCATTTGCATTTTGCTGTGCTGGAGGCGACATCCATTACTTCAGACTGAGCACCCGTGCCGGGTGCATACTCTTCTCTCTCTCGGCCTCTCTGGCTCTGTTCATGCCTGGTTCACCTCATACCTTGCTAACCGCTCCTTCTCTGTATCCACGTCTGGTTCTTCCTCCACCCCCTCCCCTCTCCCTGTTAGAGTCCCTCAGGGCTCTGTTCTTGGCCCTTTACTCTTTTCGCTCTATACTTCCTCCCTTGGAGCTCTCATCTCTTCGTTCGGTCTTCAGTATCACCTATATGCTGACGATATTCAACTCTACTTCTCTTCTCCTGATCTTTCCTCCTCCCTCCTCTCTCGTGTAACTGACTGCCTCTCAGCCATCTCCTCCTGGATGTCTTTACCCTTTTTTTAAAATTAACATCTCCAAAACTGAACTCATTGTCTTTCCCCCACCCAGACGCCCTTCCCACTATGATCTCTCTATAACTGTTAACAACTCCACTATCTCCTCTGTCACCCAACTCCGCTGCCTAGGAGTCACTCTTGACTCCTCTCTCTCTTTTGCCCCCCACATTCAATCCCTTGACCAAGCCTGTCGCTTCCAACTCCGTAACATTGCCCGCATCCGTCCTTTCCTCTCTCAAGATGCCACCAAAACTGTCATCCATGCTCTCATCATCTCCCGCCTCGACTACTGCAATCTCCTCCTTACTGGCCTCCCCTGTTCCCACCTCGCCCCCCCCTCCGCTCTATACTTAATGCGGCTGCGAGACTCCTCTTCCTCACACGCCGCTCCTCCTCTGCTTCCCCTCTCTGTCTTGCCTTACACTGGCTCCCCTTCCCCTACAGAATCCTTTTCAAACTCCTCACCACCACCTGCAAGGCTCTCTCCCAGTCTACTGCCCCTTATATCTCTAACCTCCTCTCCATCCACACTCCCGCCCGCTCCCTGAGCTCAGCCAATGATCGCTGCCTCTCCTCTACTCTGCTAACTTCTTCCCACTCTAGAATACAAGACTTCTCCCGAGCTGCCCCCCTTCACTGGAACGACCTCCCTCGCTCCATCCGTCTATCACCCAATCTGTGCTCCTTCAAGCGGGCACTTAAAACTCACCTGTTCCTTAAGGCCTACCAACCATTAGAGATGAGCGCACTCGGATTTATGAAATCCGAGCCCACCCGAACGTTGCCAATCCGAGTCGGATCCGAGACAGATCCGGGTATTGGCGCCAAATTCAAATCTGAAACTGAGGCTCTGACTCATAATCCTATTGTCTGATCTCGCGATACTCGGATCCTATAAATTCCCCGCTAGTCGCCGCCATCTTCACTCGGGCATTGATCAGGGTAGAGGGAGGGTGTGTTAGGTGGTCCTCTGTCCTGCTATATCTCGTGCTGTTCAGTTCTGTGCTGTGCCGTGCTGTGCTGTGCTCAGTCCAGTGGTGCTGTGTCCTGTGCTCTGTGCTTCTAAGGGCATAGTTATTTCCCCATTATTCCCAAGTTTTTAAAAAATAAAAAAAAAGTTATAAAAAAAATAAAAATTAAAAAAAAAAATAATTATAACCAAATTTGCAAAACCAATCCAGCAGTATATAAGCCCATTGGTACTGCAATATTACCAAGTTCACACATTCAGCAGTATAAGTCCAGTGGTACTCTCCTGTGCCGCATATAATTTTTAAAGGCTTTGCCGAGTGTGTGTGGCTTAGGGGTACGCTCTCTTGTGCTACATATAATGGAAAACCAAAATTTGGAGGATAAAGTAGGGAAAGATCAAGACCCACTTCCTCCTAATGCTGAAGCTGCTGCCACTAGTCATGACATAGTCGATGAAATGCCATCAACGTCGTCTGGCAAGTCCGATGCCCAATCTCCTAGTACAGGGCATGTAAGATCCAAAAAGCCCAAGTTCTCAAAAAGAGAAACTTAAAATCATCTGAGGAGAAACGTAAAGTTGGCAAAATGCCATTTACGACACGTAGTGGCAAGGAACGGCTTAGGCCCTGGCCTGTGTTTATGACTAGTGGTTCAGCTTCACCCAAGGATCTAAGCCCTCCTCCCCCCCCCTACAAAAAATTTAAGAGAGTTATGCTGTCAGCAACAACAACAAAACAGCAAAGAACTCTGCCTTCTAAACAGATGACATCATAAATCCCCAAGGCGAGTCCAAGGGTGTTGTTGGTTGTGAACCCTGACCTTCCCATCACTGTACGGGAAGAGGTGACTCCATCCAGCATTTGCAGCACGCCCTCTGCATATGCTGGAAGGATCACCCACAGTCCAGTTACAGATTTGGCTAATGAAGGTGTGAATGTTGTACACCAGGAGGAGGATATTGATGATTATGATGCAGACAGATACCAAATTGCCTTTCTCAATTTCTATTTATATTCTAGAAAAGTTTATATTCTAGAAAAGTTTTCTGTTTTACTCCTAGTTGAGAGGGGATCTGATGCAGACAGATACCAAACTGCCTTTGTCCATTTCTTTGTATATTTGAATTTCTAGTTCTACAGTCTATGCAGGCTGCTTTATTTATATTCAACTACAAGTGTAGGGCGGGGGGGGGGGAGGGGGGGGTTCATAGATAGCCACCAAAGTAACGTGGTCCATTTAATTTCACTTTCTAGCTCCACAGTCTGTGCAGCCTGCTTTTTTTATCTTCAAAGTATTTATATTTACAAGCCTTGCAATCTAAATTAACTAGATATAGTGACGTGGTAGAACTCCAAAAGGCAGTTTGGAAGCCCCTGTACAAACTGGCTCTATGTTTTAACTGAGTTGTCCCCCCTCCAGTGTGTACTCCGAAAGAGTTTTTAGTGCAGCGGGGAACCTGGTCAGTGAGCGGCGAAGGAGGTTGCTTCCTCACAACGTTGAAAAAATGATGTTTATAAAAATGAATAATCAATTCATCAATGAAGTACAGCACTGCCCTCCAGACAGTACAGAGGGACCTGTGGTTGTGGAGTCCAGCGGGGACGAATTGATAATGTGTGAGGAGGAGGAAGTACACACTGTAGGGGGAGAGGAATCAGAGGTTGAGAATGAGGACGACATCTTTCCCAGTAGAGCCTGTTTAGTTTGTACAGGGAGAGATGAATTGTTTTATTGGTGTGGGGGCCCAAACAAACCAATCATTTCAGCCACAGTTGTTTGGTAGGCCCTGTCGCTGAAATGATTGGTTTGTTAAAGTGCGCATGTCCTATTTCAACAACATAAGGATGGGTGGGAGGGCCCAAGGACAATTCCATCTTGCAACAATTTTTTTGGCATTATGTGACCATTCAACAGTCGTTTGCCATGTTCAAAAAGTAAAAGAAAATTGGTTTTATTATTATATTGTGGGGACCACTCTATACCACACTACCACTCTATACCACTCTATTTAATACTTTAATTCTATTTAATACTTTAATTCTATTACTAATTGCCATAAAGAGGAACTGCCGCTTCTATTTAATACTTTAATTCTATTAGTAGTTACCATAAAGAGGAACAAAATAAACAAATTTTACCAAAAGTATAATATGACTTACAAACACTACACTTGAAAGATGGTGCCTTTAAATGAAAAAGTCAGTCTTCATTGCACGACTATGTGCAACAGGGACAGTTTTTTGGTTTACAAAGTCAACCAATAACACTTCGACCCTGTCTGTCTTTAACATACTTGATGGGATCTCAATGACGAATGGTCTGTACCATGGTTGGAGGAGGTATTGTGGCCCCGGTACCAAATTGGGTACCGGAGCCACTCCACTATGCAGTCCAGATAGAGGTGTATCAGATATTAAACAACGTTGACTGTTGCTGCAAAATTTTTAAATAATATTGTGGGGAACACTACACTACGCAGTCCATAAACTTTTTGGGTGGAATTCAGACCCGTGTAGGGTTTTTTAATAATATTGTGGTGACCCACTCCTCTATGCAGTCCAGGTACATTATTGGTGCGAATCATACAAGTTCAGGGTTTTTAATTTATATTGTGGTGACCCACTCCTCTACGCAGTCCAGGTACATTATTCAGTGCGATTCATACCAGTTGATGGTTTTCTTATTATATATATTGTGGTGACCCACTCCTCTACGCAGTCCAGGTACATTATTCATGCAAATCATACAAGTTCAGGGTTTTTAATTTATATTGTGGTGACCCACTCCTCTACGCAGTCCAGGTACATGTTTTGGTGCGATTAAGACCAGTTGATGGTTTTCTTGTTATATTGTGGGGACCACTCCACTACGCAGTCCAGAAAGATACCTCATTGCAACGTTTTGGACTAATAACTATATTGTGAGGTGTTCAGAATACACGGTAAATTAGTGGAAATGCTTGTTATTGAATGTTATTGAGGTCAATAATAGCGTAGGAGTGAAAATAAGCCCAAAAACTTGATTTTTTAACTTTTTATGCTTTTTTCAAAAAAAAATCCGAATCCAAAACCTTAAATCGAACCAAAACCTTTCGGCAGGTGTTTTGCGAAACAAATCCGAACCCAAAACATCGAGAAAATCCGGATCCAAAACACGAGACCTACAAAAGTCGCCGGTGCACATCCCTACCAACCATCCACTTAACCTCTCACCTCTTCTGTTTCTCACTGGCTCCTTTTTCTCTCCCCTTTGCTTCACTGGCTCCCTCTTGTGCCTGATTTTGTCTACCCTCCCTTACGATGTAAGCTCGTATGAGCAGGGCCCCTCTCCCCTCCTGTCTCCAGACCTGTTCTTCCGCTCCGTCTTTACAGTATTTGCCTGCCTGGAGTTTCTGAAGTTCTGGTACTTTGGGTTTACTGTTCTGTATTGTTTTTACCCTGTATAGTCTACTGTTTGTACCATGTGCGGCGCTGCGGATACCTTGTGGCGCCTAACAAATAATTGATAATAATAAGGTAATCTTCTTCAGCTCGCCCTTCTCACAGGAGAGCGGCGACCACTGTAGCACTGGGCATTGGGGAACGGTAGGGACCCACACAACGAGTCCATAAGTACACAAACATGTTACTCCTGATGTAATCCTGAAAATCTGCAATATGTAAACACATTGGGCCTGATTCATCAAGGCACATATTCTGAGCGTAACCCACGTTCAGTATTATACTCACATATTTAGGCTTTTTCGTCCACCCAAATTCAGGAAGGCACGGATCTCAAGATGCATGTGCTTTTGAAATCAGGGGAAGATCTGCTGTGCTCTACTACATCAGATGCAGCAGAATGCATCCAATACCTATGTTGATTATAAATTTGCAAAAGAATGCACAGGAAAGTAAAAAAAAATCTTGCATTATTGTTACCTGATAATAATAAAGGCATTAATGTTAAAAAAGTAGGGGGGAAAAAAGTGTTTTTTGTTTTTCCCATGAAATGAAATTATTAGAATGTTGTTAATGTCTACTGAACATAAAATACATTTTTACAGTTGTTTGTGATTACAAACACTTAATACAATATGCATACGATACTAGCATCACTACTGTTCGGGACTTGGACTAGAGCTGGAGCAAGAGATACAGCAGTAAAACAAGTAACTTTCAGACACTCAGAGCTTGAATCGAACATGGCTGCGTGCGCTTGAGTTTGAGCCCCTACTGTAATTTCACTATGGCAAAAAGCCCCTTCCCTGCACAGATCACTCTCAAAAATCATAGGCTGTAGTAAGTGTCCCTTGCACTCATAAATGCGTAGGTGCATAGATGCACAGACAGGACGTTTCTGGCAATTTTGTGCATACGCAGAGTGATTTTGCGTATGTTATGCTCAAAATCAGCAAATTAGTGCCTTGATGAATCAGGCCCATTAGGGTTAAGAAAATATTGACTTTGCTTTTTCTTATCTAAGGAGTGTTGACTTTTTTATTTTTGTCTGTATTGTTAATCTTGTAAATTATTTGAATATGGCAGCAAGCACAACAAGTTTGAAATAATAAAATATAACTGATACTGGAATCATAAAAAGTCTTGATAAGTTGGGCAATTAAGTGACTATCTGAAACAAAGTGCTTGAATTTATTAAACTATGCTATGACAAGTGTAATAGAAAATCAAGAACACAAAAGATCATTGCAATTAGTCTTTCAGATGAGGTCATGAAATTATTATTCATTTGGCCATGAGTAATGTAACTGTGAGCATTAAGCAAGTCTTATCTTCAGTGTTTTATGTTCTCCCTAAGCTAGATAAAGTAATCATTGAACTTAGCTAGATGCAGGGACTTCCATTAATAACAGTAGGCTTAAACAAATTTGCTAATACAACACTGTGATCTTTAGTTAAGAAGACACAAATATACCTGGCCTTCTGTGAAATAATATTGTTCAGTTTGATTGCTTTGGATAACAGATAGTGCTATGCAGCTTTGGTGCTATGTGGCCTGTCCCATCTTACTTCAAAATCCATTTTGTCTTACTTTCTTTACAGGTGTTAGCTCTCTATTACCAAATACTAGCTGATGCAACCATGCTGCTGGTAGATTGGTGATGATGTCATAGGGGAGAAAGAATAGTGTCCAGGGCTGCTATAGGAAATTCATTTTTGTTAAATTAATGATTGAATTAGTAGTTTATTACCAAATCACTGCACATAGTTTGTGAGAAGATGATTATGTGGGAGGGAGGTCAGAGAGCTGACTTAAGTGCAATGTCTCTAAATGCAATTTGTATACCATTTCATCAGGGAGTATGCCTAGGGGTAAATGGTAAAGACTTCCACGCCAAGTCAGTGCTTAATAGCCTGCCTTGTGCAACTTGGTGGTAGTCATTTTCCCGACACTAATAAACATGACAACAGGAATGCCTACACAAAAATCACAATAAGGAGAAATCCGACATCTATAAAAGAAATACTTACAATAACACAGTCACACACTATGACTGGCAAGCTTCACATAAATGACAACGGAGGAAAACTCCGTCTGTCTTATTCACGTCACTGAAGAGCCCAACACTGATATTTATGCGTTTAAAGTGGCAATGTGTGGACCTGATGTTAATGTTAGGGTTAGGGTAAGGGTTAAGGTTAGGTTTACGGCTTATAGATATTATACTGCACAGGTCCACGCATTGCCGCTTTAATAGCATAATTCTCAGTGTCGCCCTTTTCAGTAATGTGAATCCGACAGGTGGCGGTTTCCTCCGTTGCCATTAATATGCAGCTTGCCGGATATAGTGTGTGGAGATATTATGGTAAGTGTGTTTTTTATTCATGTCAGATTTGTCCTCATTGAGATTATTTTGTAGGCATACTTGCTGTTGTGGTTATTAGAGTCAGAAAAATGTACACAACCCGTTCAACCATCCATCAGTATTGTGGACATGGGAAAATATTTCAGGCAAATATATATTAATGCAAATTGAGAAGATGAAATAGAAGTTTGTTCAGTTATCGTGCACTTGGAATTCTTCTATATTCATATATGACTAGTGTCATTTGATACATCTCATTAATAATAAAATTTAACCTTTGTAATTATTATTAAGATAAATACAATATAAAAAGCAGTGAAATATAGAAAAGAATTTGTGTATAACAAATATAAATCAAAATGTGGGTATTAAAACTGCTGGATGCACTTAGATATTCTCCTATTAGTTACTGAGGATTTCATACCCAAATAACTTTATCCTTAGGAACATAAGTTCCTTTAAAAATTAACAATCCAATTGTATGGTTGGAATTTTCCTTATTGCTCTCGCTTCTTGCTACCTTGTTGTTTCAATTGTAAGATTAAATTTTAAGATGATTCTCTCCCTTCTAGCTTCTATTCAAACATAAATGTATCCTGGTGTAGAAATCGCTACTACCAAATATTTACTCTAGTATGTAAGATATTGGATACAATGTATCCCAAGCATTCTGTCCTCAGTAGGAGTTTGTGAAGATCTTAAATAAAGCAATCTGCTCAATTCCTTAGTAGCACCCTCTGACACTCTCTCTTCATTTGATCCCACAAATGACGAGGAAGTTTCTACTCTCGTCTCATCTTCCTACTCTACCTCCTGTCCTCTTGATCCCATTCCCTCACAAATTGGTATGTCCCTGTCTCCTGTGCTCATTCCCCCTCTAACTGAAATCTGTAATCTATCTCTTTCTACTAGTATTTTTACCATCACTATTCAAGCATGCAGGGATTACTCCCATTTTAAAAAAACTGAATTCTGACCCTAACTCTCTCATAAATTACCGCCCCATCTCCCAGCTCCCATGCCCCTCCAAGCTTCTCGAGAGAATTGCCTACACACGCCTCACACTTTCTTACAGCAAACAACCTATTGGATCCTCTTCAGTCAGGCTTTCGCTCTCAACACTCCACAGAGACTGCGCTGACCAAAGTTGTCAATGATTTGATCACAGCAAAAAATAATAACCATTATTCTCCTTGATCTCTCTGCTGCATTTGACACTGTTGACCACTCTCTCCTCTTACAAACGCTACAATCCCTAGGTCTTGAAGGCACTGTCCTATCCTGGTTCTCATCCTACTAATCTAATCGCTCTTTCAGTGTTAATTTCTCTGGATCCACCTCTGCTCCGCTTCCTTTATCAGTTGGAGTACCACAAGGCTCAGTCCTAGGTCCTCTGCTATTCTCTATCTCCACCAATTCTCTTGGAAAACTAATAAGCTCCTTTGGATTTCAGTATCATCTCTATGCGGATGATACACAAATTTATCTATCCTCTCCTGATCTTTCACCATCTGTGTTGTCTAGCGTTACTGACTGTCTTTCTGCCATTTCATCTTGGATGTCTTCAAGCCAACTCAAACTCAATCTTTCAAAAACTGAATTAATAATATTCCCACAAAAAAACAATAGCTTCCTGCCTGACATTTCTATTTCTGTTGATAACATGACCATAAATCCCACCCCGCAAGCTCGTTGCCTAGGTGTAATCATTGATTCACAACTGTCGTTTACCCCCACATCAACTCTATATCTAAATCATGTTACATACACCTAAAGAACATTTCCAGAATACGCACATATCTGACACAAGACACCGCAAAAACATTAATTCATGCACTCATCATCTCCCGCATCGACTATTGCAATTCCCTCCTTACTGGTCTTCCCAAAGTCAGACTTGAACCCCTACAATCTATTTTGCACGCTGCGGCTAGACTGATTTTCCTTACAAACTGTTATTCCTCTGCTGAGCCACTCTGTCAGTCTCTACATTGGCTGCCTGTATTTCAATGAATCCAATATAAAATTCTTCTACTAACATACAAGGCCATCAACAAAATTGCACCGACAATAAGGGTGTGCACCGGGCACTTTTAGTGTTTTGTGTTTTGGGTTCTGATTAGCTTGAGGTTTTGGGTTCTGATTTGTTTTGCCAAAACACCTGACGAAAGGTTTTGGTTCTGATTTCGGGTTTTGGGTTCTGATTTATATTTAAAAAAAGCATAAAAACCACTAAAATCCAGTTTTTTGTTTTTTTTCCACTCCTACGCTATTATTAACCTCAATAACATTCAATAACAATCATTTACACTAATTTCCAGTCTATTCTGAACACCTCACAATATTGTTTTTAGTCCAAAACGTTGCACCGAGGTATCATCATCATCATCATCATCATTTATTTATATAGCGCCACTAATTCCGCAGCGCTGTACAGAGAACTCATTCACATCAGTCCCTGCCCCATTGGAGCTCACAGTCTAAATTCCCTACTATAGACACACACTCACACACACACACAGACAGAGAGGGAGAGACTAGGGTCAATTTTTTTATTTTTTATTGCAGCCAATTAACCTACCAGTATGTTTTTGGAGTGTGGGAGGAAACCCACGCAAACACAGGGAGAACATACAAACTCCACACAGATAAGGCCATGGTCGGGAATTGAACTCATGACCCCCAATGCTGTGAGGCAGACGTGCTAACCACTACGCCACTGTGCTGCCCATCTTTCTGGACTGCGTAGTGGAATGGGCACGGTACCCAATTTGGTACCGGGGCCACAATACCTCCTCCAACTGGTCTAAATTCCACTGCACATATGGCTGCTCCTACATCCTCTGCAGCATATAGAGGGTGTAGTTCGAGCGCGTCACTACCTCTTGTTTTCAACGACCACGGTACAGAGTATTCATCATTGAGATCCCATCAAGTATGTCAAAGAGAGACAGCGTCAAAGTGTTATTTGTTGACTTTGGGAACAAAAAAACTGTCCCTGTTGCAAATCTTCGTGCAATGAAGAGTGACTTTTTCATTTAAAGGCTCAAGCTTTCAAGTGTAGTGTTTATAACATCATTACACCAACATGTAAAAATCCTTTTAATTGGGATAATGGAGCCACAAAGGAAATTGCCCATATGTAATGCCCGCACAATGTTACTGGCGTTGTCTGACACCACAAATCCCCAGGAGAGTCTAAGTGGGGTAAGCCATCAACCGTCTACTCCACTGATGGCGGACACCGGATGCACGTCTAACACCAACATAGCTGTTAAGGCCGCAGTTATCCGCTTTGCCATAGGATGACTACTGTCGTACTTTGTGCTCATGGCAAACAACTGTTGGACGGTCACATAATGCCAAAAAAAGATTTGCAAGATGGAATTGTCCTTGGGCCCTCCCACCCATCCTTATGTTGTTGAAATAGGACATGCGCACTTTAACAAACCAATCATTTCAGCGAAAGGGCCTACCAAACTGTGGCTGAAATGATTGGTTTGTTTGGACCCCCACAAAACGAGCTGGCAAAGAAAAAAAAAGGTGCAAGATGGAATTGTCCCTGGGCCCTCCCACCCATCCTTATGTTGTTGAAATAGGACATGCACACTTTAACAAACCAATCATTTCAGCGACAGGGCCTACCAAACAACTGTGGCTGAAAAGATTGGTTTGTTTGGGCCCCCACACCAATAAAACAATTCATCTCTCCCTGTACAAACTAAACAGGCTCTACTGAGGCAAGATGTCGTCCTCATCCTCATCCTCCGATTCCTCTCCCCCTTCAGTGTGTACTTACTCATCCTCACACATTATCAATTCGTCCCCGCTGGACTCCACAACCACAGGTCCCTCTGTAGGATCTGGAGGCCAGTGCTGTATTTGATTGAGGAATTGATAATTCATTTTTATGAACATCATTTTTTCAACGTTCTGCGGAAGCAACCTCCTTCGCCGCTCACTGACCAGGTTCCCCGCTGCACTAAAAACTCTTTCGGAGTACACACTGGAGTGGGGACAACTCAGGTAAAATAGTGCCAGTTTGTACAGGGGCTTCTAAACTGCCTTTTTTTACTGCCAGTAACAATATGGACTGTCTGACATGTCTATTTGGATGGTGTCAGAAAAATTATCCTCCACCATATTTTCTATTGTGACAGCATCCAATGCAGCGACAGTAGACATGTCTGCAATGGTTGGCAGGTCCTTCAGTCCGGACCAGATGTTGTCTGCATCCCCGCTAGTGGGTCTTTTAGGAAAACTGAGCTTTTTCCTCGCAGCCTTAGGTGTGGAAGAAAATGAAGGTGGAGCTGTTGGCATGTCACGGTCCTCTTCAGAGGACAATTTCCTGACCAGCAGGTCTTTGCATCTCTGTAGACTTGTGTCCGCCGGAAACAGAGACACAACATACGCTTTAAACCGAGGATTGAGCACGGTGGCCAGAATGTATTCCTCTGACTTTAAAAGAGTGACCACCCTCGGATCCTGGCAAAGCGTACAAAGGGCTTCATCCACAAGAGCTACATGCTTGGTGGAATCGCAATGGTTTACCAGCGCCTCCCTCACTTTCTCCAGCTGCTTCTGCAACAGCCTGATCATGGGAATCACCTGACTCAAGCTGGCAGTGTCGGAACTGACTTCTCGTGTGGCAAGTTCAAATGGCTGGAGAACCTTGCACAACACGGAAATCAGTCTCCACTGCGCTTGACTCAGGCGCATCCCCACTCCTTTTCCTATGTCGTAGGTGGCTGTGTAGGCTTGAATGGCCTTTTGCTGCTCCTCCATCCTCTGCAGCATATAGAGGGTGGAGTTCCAGCGCGTCACAACCTCTTGTTTGAGGTGATGACAGGGCAGATTCAGCCTTTTTTGATGTTGCTCGAGTCTGCGGTAGGCACTGGCAGAATGCCGAAAGTGTCCAGCAAGCATCTCCTGCACACCCCTGTCACTCTTCAGGTAAGGCTGCACCACCAAATTAACGATGTGGGCAAAACATGGGACTTGCTGGAAATTGCCCATATGTAATGCCCGCACAATGTTAATGCCGTTGTCTGACACCAAAAATCCCCAGGAGATTCTAAGTGGGGTAAGCCACTCCAAGATTATTTCCCCCAGTTTTTCTAAGAAGTTGTCAGCGTTGTGCCTCTTACTAAAACCTGTGATACACAACGTTGCCTGCCTTGGCACGAGCAGCCGTTGTGGAGATGCTGCTACTGATGCAGCTGCTGCTGTTGCTGCGGAAGGCGATGCATCTACCCAGTGGGCTGTCACAGTCATATAGTCCTTAGTTTGCCCTGAATAACTTGTCCACATGTCCGTGGTTAAGTGGACAGTGGGTATAACCGCATTTTTCAGAGCACTGAGGAGACTTGTTCTTACTTCTCTGTACATCTTTGGTATCGCCTGCCTAGTGAAGTGGAATCTCGACGGGATTTGGTCCCGGGGACACAATACCTCCATCAACCGTCTAAATCCCACTCCACTGATGGCGGACACCGGACGCACGTCTAACACCAACATTGCTGTTATTGACGCAGTTATCCGCTTTGCCATAGGATGACTAGTGTCGTACTTGGTGCTCATGGCAAATGACTGTTGGACGGTCAATTGTTTAGTGAAAGACGTAGCGGTCTTACGACTTCCCCTCTGGGAAGATGACCGACTACCAGCAGCAGTGGCAGTAGTAGGCGTACCGCTGCAGGATTCCTCGGATGAATCCCGTATTGAAGAGGACTCAGTCTGGCTGGTGACATGACCTGCAGGACTAAATCTGATGGAGATTGTGGAGGAAGTTGACGAGGAGGGTGTTGGTGGTATGTATCCAACAGGACCAAGGGATTTAGGTGTCCCTGAACTGCTGACGGTCCTAGCCACAGGTCCTGAACTAAACACTGAATTATGAAGGTTCTTCAGGTGATGTATAAGTGAGGATGTCCCTAGGTGGCCAAGATCCTTACCCCTGCTTATTTGAGCTTTACATAAGCTACATATGGCCATACATTTGTTGTCCGGATTCGGATAAAAATAACTCCAGACAGAAGAGGTGGATTTTTTGGTCTTCTGAGCAGGCATAACGATGGGCTTTTTCATCCCATGGACAACAACTGTTTCCCCCCCTGGTGGCTCATTTATGATAACCACATCAGCACCCTCCTCGTCAAGTTCCTCCTTTAGCGCCAGCTCCATCAATATCCTCCTCCCGGTGTACAACATTCACACCTTCATTAGCCAAATCTGTAACTGGACTGTGGGTGATCCTTCCAGCATATGCAGAGGGCGTGCTGCAAATGGTTGAAGGAGCCACCTCTTCCCGTACAGTGATGGGAAGGTCAGGCTTCGCAACCACAAAAACCCTTGGACTCGCTGGACTTTGACTAGTTGTTGATAACAGCTTAAGTCTCTTAAATTTGTTAGAGGGGGGATGAGAAGTGCTTAGATCCATGGGTGAAGCTGAACCACTAGTCATGAACACGGGCCAGGGCCTAAGCCGTTCCTTGCCACTCCGTGTCGTAAATGGCATATTGGCAAGTTTACGTTTCTCCTCAGATGATTTTAATTTTCTTTTTTTGCTAGTTTTTGGGAACTTTGAGTTTTTGGATTTTACATGCCCTCTACTAGGAGATTGGGCATCGGCCTTGGCAGACGACGTTCATGGCATTTCATCATCTATGTCATGACTAGTGGCAGCAGCTTCAGCATTAGGAGGAAGTAGGTCTTGCTCTTTCCCTACTTTATCCTCCAAATTTTTGTACTCCATTATATGCAGCACTAATGAGTGTACCCCTAAACCAAACACACTTTGGAAATGCTTAAAAATTGAACGTATTAAATGTAATATAGATTGCAGTACCTATTCTCTTGCACTGCTTAAAAATTGAACGTATTAAATGTTATATAGATTGCAGTACCTATTCTCTGGAACTGCTTAAAAATTGAACGTATTAAATGTACTATAGATTGCAGTACCTATTCTCTGGAACTGCTTAAAAATTGAACGTATTAAATGTAATATAGATTGCAGTACCTATTCTCTGGAACTGCTTAAAAATTGAACGTAGTAAATGTAATATAGATTGCAGTACCTATTCTCTGGAACTGCTTAAAAAAATCAACGTAGTAAATGTAATATAGATTGCAGTACCTATTCTCTGGAACTGCTTAAAAATTGAACGTATTAAATGTAATATAGATTGCAGTACCTATTCTCTGGAACTGCTTAAAAAATCAATGTAGTAAATGTAATATAGATTGCAGTACCTATTCTCTTGCACTGCTTAAAAATTGAACGTATTAAATGTAATATAGATTGCAGTACCTATTCTCTGGAACTGCTTAAAGAATGAACTTAGTAAATGTTATATAGATTGCAGTACCTATTCTTTAGAACTGCTTAAATATTAATTTTTTTATTAATTTTGTATAATTTTTAAAATACATTTTTTTAGTAATTTTTAAGAGATTTTAATAATTATAAAATTTGTATGGACTTAGCACAACAAAGCACAGGACAAAAGCACCACTGGACTCAGCAAGGACAGAGCACTGGACACAGGCAAAAAGCACCACTGGACTCAGCAAGGACAGAGCACTGATCACGCAGGAACACCACTACCCTACACACCCTCCCTCTTCCCTGATGTCAGGCGAAATGAAGATGGTGGCCGCAAGGTGAGTATTTATGACATCCGAGTATCGCGAGATCCGACGCGAGACTTGGATGTCATAGCCTCGTTTCGGAACTTTTTGCCAGGCGGAAGTACCCGAACAGTGCTCGGATCCCGTCGGATCCGCACTGTTCGGGTGGGCTCGGATTAGCGGAATCTGAGCCCGCTCATCCTTAACCGACATACATTTCTTCACTTGTCTCGAAATATCTCCCTACTCGACACCTCCATTCTGCACAAGATCTACGTCTCTCCTCCACTCTCATCACATCCTCCCATTCTCGGTTACAGGATTTTTTCCGGGCTGCACCTACTTTGTGGAATTCCCTCCCACACACAGTAAGACTTTCCTCTAGTCTTCAAACCTTCAAGCGTTCACTGAAAACCCACCTCTTCAGACAAGGTTATGATATTCCTCAACCATCATCTTAATTTCCCTAGTTTACCCTATTACCATCCTCTACACTGCTAACGCAAGACAACAACCTTCTGACCAACATTGCAACACACATAGCCCACTCAGTACTTTTACCTTTGCAGTCTGGCTGGTCCATTGTGCAATATGATGTAGCACATGCCCTTGTGTTTCTAACTCCCATTGTCCTATAGATTGTAAGCTTTCGAGCAGGGTTCTCTTACCTATCTGTCTGTATGTATTACCCAGTATTGTCTTATTAATGTTTGTTCCCAATTGTAAAGCGCTACGGAATTTGCTGGCGCTATATAAATAAATGTTGATGATGAAGTGAATATAGTTCTATACAGAGCGTTATTTCTCTGCCTCCTAAATATGCAGTGATAATATTTGTATTAGCTATTATTTTTTATTACCTTTAGAGGTTTGAAAATATACAAAACTAGGATAACATATATACACTGCTTCTAATGAGTTGTAGCGATATGAGGGTTAGAGACTTCACTGTCCCCCAAGCTCTCTGTTTTCACTCGGGGGTGAGGGTAACATGCTGCAGTTAGCAGAGCTAGGTATGAATGAGAGTATTTTCAACTGCCTCCTAATTAGATTATCATTTATAGTTTTCTTTTTAGCAAGTTGTCTGTGTTGCAGGAACCTCTATTTGTCAGAAACTGAGGTGCAGTCCAGCGAGAATGTTGACACGCGTTTTTGCTGATGGCTTAGTCTAGGCAAACCCGATACTTGGGAAAGCAGGAATTTTTACATCCTACTTCACCAATCAGAATGCTCCGATATCTTTCCCCTTATTGGTTGACATAAATGGCTGTTTAACTGTTCACATCCCTCAAATTTAATATAGTGCAAGATTGCTTGACATGGTAATAAAATAACTTGTTTGTTTAATTATACCAATTATATAACCAGTAGATGGATGTCTATGCTCATTTATATAGTTCCTCAATGCATAGTTATATTGCATAGATTGAAAAATAGGTATATATGATTATTTAATATCATTTTCAATTATTTATTAAATCTCTTATATCATATATTATCTAGTTAACCAAAGAAACATTCAATTAATTATTTTCTTTCAGTGATTCAGTGACATTAATACTGTGATCATAACCTGGGGTGTAAATAAACTTAATTATATTGGCTGTTGGTGATGTGTATATTGATGAATTAGTGGTTATGGACCTGAGTCATTAAGGGACGCATACTGAGCGTAGCGCACATATGTGAATTGATGCACGAACCTGGGTGTTGCGATTAGCCAAAGTCAGCAAGACACGTATTGTCACATATGCAGCTTAATGACTTCAGGCGCAACTGTTCCTACCGTTTGTGCTCACGCCCATACACATCAGGAAATACTACGATGTTCATCCACAAGGCACTTTTCTGATGCACCTGCGGCAGCGAACGCTACGCTTTCGAATGCCATAGGAACATCGTCGGTGTATCTCTCAAATGTTGATTTGTGTATTACTGACTACCCTTGTTTGTTATATAGTGGTGGTTGTAATGAACATTAAAGTATGTCTTCCTCCTTGTTATGCTACTTTGTTCATCTATACCACCAATGGTCTCTGTGAATCCCAATGTGTCAGCATGCCTATTACCCTGGCACCCATGAATAGGTGGTTGTTGTTTCTACAATTGGAAAACTTTGGCACTAAGCTTGGCATTAATATGAGGTGTGCCCCTATTATACCGTGCTTGGTCTCTTCCCCCATTGCCTTTTAACCCACTGCTTTACTTAAATCAATCATAATAATATAATAATAATTTTTAAATCAAATCACACACACTAGCTTTTCTAACAAAAGAAACAATTTTAATCTACAAATAATAATAGGAACAATTTCAGTAACAGTCAAAAAGTTAATTAAACTTATTTAATAATTGTTTTAAGATATTTCATTTTTTTTTGTTTTGTTTTGCTTTTTGTATATTTTTTTGTATTTTTTTATTCTTTTTCTAGCTCATGTAGTAGCCTCTGACTCTGTGGTGTGGTTGGACCCATCAACTCCTCGTCAGCTGCAAAAAAAGAAATAAAAAAATGTACTAAATGCACTCTTAATACATTGATGTGGTGAAATTCTAGGTCTAGGTTCTTGTACATATGGGAATGCATTTTTCAAGCTCGGTACAGTGCAGAAATGGCATATTACTAAAAAACTGGGCCAACATTTTGTATTTTGCTGAACAGAATAGTAATAAGAAGTATATAGTATAATTGTGTGTGTTTGCCTATATATTTTTTTTAATTGCAAATGTTGCCAAGCAGAATCTAACCCTCTAGGCTGCAATTATCCAGATAGCCAGCTGCACACAAGACAAGAAGTGGGGGGGGAGCAGTTTCCCCATTGGGGAACTTAGGATGACTTCTCCAGTGAATGAACTCATTAGACTGAACGCCTCCCCCTCTCCCGCCACCCTCATCGCCTCATCTCCCCCCAACAACCAACTCTGGAGCTCCTTTCGCCCCACAACAGGGGAAGAAGTTCGCTCCCTTATTCTTTCCTCTCCTCCCTCCACCTGTCCTCTCAATCCCATACCCTCCCACCTCCTTCGCTCTCTTTCTCCCACTGTCTGCTCTTACCTCGCACACCTCTTCAATTTATCTCTCTCCTCTGGTGTAGTGCCCTCCTTCTATAAACATGCTCTTATCTCTCCCATCCTTAAAAAACCCAATCTTGACCCCACCTCTCTCACCAATTATCGACCTATCTCACTGCTCCCCTATGCCTCCAAATTACTTGAGCGGATTGTCTGCACCCTCCTCGCCAGTCACCTCTCTGACTTTTCCCTCCTTGACCCCCTCCAATCCGGCTACCGTCCTCTCCACTCCACTAAAACTGCCCTAGCCAAGGTTACTGATGACCTCCTATCAGCCAAATCCAAGGGTCACTTCTCCGTACTCATCCTCCTGGACCTCTCCGCAGCCTTTGACACCGTGGACCACCCCCTCCTGCTGCAAACTCTTCTCTCTCTCTGCCTCTCTGGATCTGTCCATGCCTGGTTCACCTCTTACCTCGCTAACCGCTCCTTCTCTGTATCCACGTCCGGCTCTTCCTCCCCCCCCTACCCTCTCCCTTTGGTGTCCCGCAGGGCTCTGTTCTTGGCCCTCTACTCTTCTCGCTCTATACTTCCTCCCTTGGTGGTCTCATCTCCTCCTTCGGTCTTCAGTATCACCTGTATGCTGACGACATTCAACTCTACATCTCTTCTCCTGACCTTTCTTCCGCCGTCCTCTCTCGTGTATCGGACTGCCTCTCCGCCATCTCCTCCTGGATGTCTGCTCGCTTTCTCAAAATCAATATCTCTAAAACGGAACTCATTGTCTTTCCACCGTCCAGACTTGCCATCTCTGCCCTTCCTGCCATCTTTGGCCCTCTTGCCATCACTGCCCTTTCTGCCATCTCTGCCCCTCCTGCACCCCATGCCATCCGTGCGTCCCGTTCCACCTGTGCCCCCATGCCACCCGTCAACTGCATACCACACAATCAACGTCTGCTGCACACACACACTCTGCTGCTCCACTGGCCTCTGCTTCCTCCCCACTGTTGCCTTCCACATCACGTGTTACCTGAAGCCAGACTCATCCAAGAACAGCAGCAACTATTGTACCAGCAAAGAAACAATGCAAACCAAACTAATGTGCTTTGTGTTTTTTTCCTACATTGTAGATAAAATATAGAATGATATACTTCTCAGTCACATATATTTTCTTTAGTTAAATTTTTTTTTACAGGAAAAGTAGGTGGCCATGACATATTCTTTAAATGTGACAGCAACAACCGATTCAGGAGGGCTGGGGTCAGCATCTACCACCTCCTGGCCAGCAACCTCGGCCTTTTCCACTGAAGAAACCCCACTCTTAATGGCAATGTTATGGAACACCACACACAGAGCTATGATATCGCACATAGTGCTCAGCGCATACATTAGAGCACCACCAGATCGGTCTAGGCAATGGAATCTGGCCTTTGAAAGACCAAATGCCCGCTCCGATCTTGTGGCTGTATGTGCGGAGTTGTATGTGACCTCCTGCTCCATGCGTGAGTTCAAAAGAGGAGTGAGGAGACAAGGGCGAAAAGGGTACACATTATCTCCTAGAAGGGGTAACAACAAAGTGAAAGGGAAAAATATAAGTGACAAAATTCTAGCTCCATCAAGAACACAAGAAACATGTTGGATGACAAATAGTGGCAGATTTACAAATTAGAAATAGCGCAGATAGTACTTCAGAGAAGCTTACATAATATACTCAATTTATTTTTAGCCAAGGGTAACTCCTTTTGAAATTTTGAAAGCTTTTTATATGGGGAGCTGCCCAGGTGGTATTTTTAATTGAACATCACAATTGAATGTAACTGGGATTATTATAATGCTCCATTGTAATATGTTTACTTTGCTATAAAACTTAAGACATGAATATTAACACTTTAAAGTACTACATATATGACGTATATTTAGGTTAAAAAGAATAAAACATAGTTCCTAATAGCCACGCATCACCATTCGGCCTTGTACCTCCTTGCCTCTGCTGCAATCTTTGCCATGTCCCTGATTGCCGGAAGGCAAAGGAGTCATGTGTACTCCCTGGCCACGCAGCTACCAGGTCACAAATCTGGAGAGACGTGTCACATATAGCCAGGACGTTTATAGAGTGGAAATGCTTGCAATTCAAATAAATTGCAGCATTCCCATCCGACGGGACCATGGCTACATGAGTACCATCTACTGCCCCTATGACGTGCAGAAAACCAGCTATGGTCGCAAACTGCAATTTGATCTGCACAAGGGACTCCTCACTAAATGGCAGATGTATGAATTGCCTGAGCCGCGACAGGAACGCCCACAGAACAACCTTCAGCACACAACTGAAGTGTAAAAGGTAAAAAACGTGTGCAGCGCTAATGGTCTGACTTCTCTGAATATATAAATATAAGTGGAGTATAAATCACAAGATGTCACATGTGTTCAAATTTATTGCATTTCAATAAAATACAATTGTACAGATACCTACTCGTGCTAACAATAAACAACTGAGGGAAATTTTTTTAATACTAATGAATTATAGACTGCATCACCGTGCACAGTGACAATATAAAATAAATAGAAAAGTATCTCATGGATGGACCACAGTGCTACTAGTGGATTGTAATGACAGCTGTCTAAAATGTAGCCCAAACTGCGGTATCAAACACAAAATTGCATAAAAACTATTCAAACTATTTCCCCACAGAGAAATAATACCGGTAATTGCCACAGTCCTAGAACTGCCAATAATGATGAATCACTGTTCGAAATCTAGACGTCATTGCATATCAATGTATAGCTATACGTAAAGCATGAAAAGAGCATTATGATCAAACTTGCTCATTTAATGTCTATTCTATATAGATATAGAATCTCTCTCCGTATCACAGTCTCTGGAGAATGCTCAAAAATGTCAGTGATAAGGTTTGATTACTCACTCGTCTCAAGCTGTAGTATTATACCGCTCCTTATGTCAACTCGAGATGTTGCTCTGTTAGGGATTTAACTACCTTTGACCTGTTGAATATCCGGTATAGTGGTCGGAGTATATCTTTGTAGATAATTGATAAATATCTCCTGCAAATAATGCTCGAGGTCGTGCGGACTGTAGAAGGCTGTAAAATGTTGTATACAACCATGCGGTGAGCTCAGTTACAGAGGCTGGCCGGAGCTGCGGTTCACACAGGACTGTGTGACCTCCTGGCACCCCGCACAGATTGGTAGTCTGGGTAGATAGTGACGGAGTGGAAAAAGGTACGGAGAGAATACATTTGGAACACAATCCATATAATGCCTGGTAATCCGAGAGTATCAATTCTTGTAAATAGTCATTGTAAAAAGAGACCAGCAATTGAAGAATGTATCCGGATAAATGAAATAGCAAAGAGCTAGGTATTAAAATCGTATCAGGACAACTAAATTGTTGTCTCTGGACCCCTAACGCGTTTCATTACAAAGTGTAACTTCATCAGAGGGAGTAGTCAAGATCATTAGAGGCTCACAGAGCCTTATAACCACTTCAAAATCAATTAACTAATTAGATGTTTTACAATACATTTGTGACAACTTGTGATCGTATCCAACAACATACCTCTGTATGTGTTAGTCAAAAAAGAGGCAGGTTTTATCAAGGAGACCAAAACAGCTCACAGCACAGATCATCATCTATGAGAAACATGCATATATATGGACAGTAACTTATCTAATCGGTAAACTATATAATATGTTCCTTCATAATAAAAATTATTATGAGTACAATAAATAATTATGTTGTCATTGAGTAATGGCAACATAGCCATACCAAATGAAAAATTTAGTAGTAAAAATAAGCGAAAAATTAGTTAGGGACTGACGATGAAAATGAAAAAATAAAAATAAAACATGAAATAAAAATAAAATAAAAATGGAAATGTAAATAAATATAAAAATAGAAATAAAAATAAGAAAAATAGGAAAAAAAGAGAGAATAATAATAATACAAATGATAATAATAATGATAAGTGATGGTGAAAATAAATAAATATGTGAAAATAAAAATAAAAATGAGTATAAAAATAAAGAAAAAAATGAAATGAAATAATTAAAAATAAATAAAGAATACAATAAATTATAATAAACTGGGCATAAATTTGAAAATGTGGAAATATGATAAACTGGGCATAAATTTGAAAATATGGAAATATGAATGTGAAGATAAAAAAATCACAATGCCATACAGATAACCCTGTAAACGCAAAGGTATGAAATAAGTTCACAGGAGATCAGATGAAACAATTCAATTTCATAGATTCATTTAGGCCGTCTGGATGTATGGAACTTAATCTATGTATCCAGACAACCTCCTGTTTACACAATTTGTTATATCTATCTCCCCCTCGTTCTGTAATCTTCACATGCTCTAAACCTAACACAATAAGGCAGGAGGGATCAACATCATGGACTTTCGCAAAGTGTCTTGAGACCCCATGATTAAGAAACTTGTTTATAATATTTCGTATTCAGACAACATCGGATATGGATATAAAAGGAGCATTGGAATGTTTCAGTTTTATACCTTGAAAAATACTTTTTATTGCAAGTCGAAACGCGTTGGTTTGATTTGGAGGCGAGTGAGACCCGACCGAGTGGGGCCCAGAGGTGGAGTTTGCGGTGGTGATAGAACTTTGTTACTATTACATATCATTTGTGACGTGAGTATTTCATCTGCCCAAGGTACGGGTCCATTTGCACATGTTTTTACCCGCATTGTTTTATTAAAGGGTATCACGCCAGATTTGTTCCTTTCTCTATCTTTTTGGGTGACAAAATCCGAGTATGGGATCTGGAGAAGAGAAGGAATATCCATTGATCATTTGAAGGCGTGATTATCATCACATTTGAATTACCCAAGGGATAAATACTGCCTGCATCGGTATATAATCAGCAGTGTATATGAAGGTTATCCCTTATCTACTGTATAGAAGAGTTTGTCAGACACGTCCATTCTCAGATCCCTTCTCATGTGCGTAGAGACAGCGCCATATGTATGTATACAACTGTGTGTTTTACATACAGAGGTATGTTGTCACAAGTTGTCACAAATGTATTGTATAACATCTAATTAGTTAATTGATTTTGAAGTGGTTATGAGGCTCTGTGAGCCTCTAATGATCTTGACTACTCCCTCTGATGAAGTTACACTTTGCAATGAAACGCATTAGGGGTCCAGAGACAACAATTTAGTTGTCCTGATACGATTTTAATACCTAGCTCTTTGCTGTTTCATTTATCCGGATACATTCTTCAATTGCCGGTCTCTTTTTACAATGACTATCTACAAGAATTGATACTCTCGGATTACCAGGCATTTAATGGATTGTGTTCCAATTGTATTCTCTCCGTACCTGTTTCCACTCCGTCACTATCTTCCCAGACTACCAATCTGTGCGGGGTGCCAGGAGGTCACACAGTCCTGTGTGAACCGCAGCTCCGGCCAGCCTCTGTAACTGAGCTCACCGCATGGTTGTATACAACATTTTACAGCCTTCTACAGTCCGCACGACCTCGAGCATTATTTGCAGGAGATATTTATCAATTATCTACAAAGATATACTCCGACCACTATACCGGATATTCAACAGGTCAAAGGAGTTAAATCCCTAACAGAGCAACATCTCAAGTGGGCATGTGGAGCGGTATAATACTACAGCTTGAGACGAGTGAGTAATCAATCCTTATCACTGACATTTTTGAGCATTCTCCAGAGACTGTGATACGGAGAGATTCTATATCTATATAGAATAGACATTAAATGAGCAAGTTTGATCATAATGCTCTTTTCATGCTTTACGTATAGCTATACATTGATATGCAATGACGTCTAGATTTCGAACAGTGATTCATCATTATTGGCAGTTCTAGGACTGTGGCAATTTCCGGTATTATTTCTCTGTGGGGAAATAGTTTGAATAGTTTTTATGCAATTTTGTGTTTGATACCGCAGTTTGGGCTACATTTTAGACAGCTGTCATTACAATCCACTAGTAGCACTGTGGTCCATCCATGAGATACTTCTTTATCTATTTTATATTGTGACCGCGTCACTGTGCATGGTGATGCAGTCTATGATTCATTAGTATTAACATTTTTTCCCTCAGTTGTTTATTGTTAGCACAAGTAGGTATCTGTACAATTGTATTTTATTGTAATGCAATAAATTTGAACACATGTGACATCTTGTGATTTATACTCCACTTATATTTATATATTCAGAGAAGTCAGACCATTAGCGCTGCACACGTTTTTTTCCTTTTACTTTTTGAGTTTGTTGGTGGATGCAGCCACCTTGGTGTTTTGCAGCAGCTTTGTTGTGGTCAGACAACATTGTGTATTTTATACATAGATATACCTATACACACTTAATGTGTGGGTTTCCAAAGCTTCAACACCTGTATAGTATTGATTAAATTGGCGCCTCATCAGGTACACAACTGAAGGACTTCTGGGACATCCCTGCTGCGACTCCCACAGTGGTCTGTAAAGACCTTGTGGCGCAAAAGTTCAATACCACCAATAGTTTGGTCAAAGGCGGTATTGCTGTCGGGATGTTACACAGTGGCTCCAAGTCACTCTGCACAATGTGCAGGGTGTCCAGGATGACACGAGGCGGGAGCCGATAACGATGAACTACCTCAGCATCAGACATCCCAAAGAGACTCACACATGGCCTGAAGACACCCTCCCTGGGCCGGCAACGATGGACTAGTTGCTGGTTTTAGAGGCATGGACGCTGGTTGCCCTCCTGCGCTGCCACATATGCCTTGGCTATTTATAAGAAACGCTATATTTGAGAGAGAAGGAAGCTACAAAAAATACATTACCTCATCACTTTGGAAATGTAACTCCTCTTACTTACACCTACAAGTGGGTTGGCTAAACTCATAATGGGGCTGAAAAAAAAATGAAAAAACTTATTAAATAAAACAGAGAACACAATTTGCCATTGTGCCACATGAGTAGGCATTAAACAAAGTAAAAAAAAAACAATTAAACAGACGAACACATACATATGTCTCAGGGGGGGAAAACAGTAATAAGAAAGAAAGCCAAATTATCCCTTCTCCTTATATGCTATGTAACATACAACATTTTATACCTAGGGCCATCTTACTTACCACAAAATGGGGGGTGATCCTTTGATGTAAATGTATAGAAAAGATAGGAAACATAACATAACTAGTAAACAGCCCCATGACTAGGCTAAGAAACAAAGTAAAAGCAAGCAAACTATGACATGAAACAAAGTATTAAAAAAACAAAACAAACGAGCACATACATATGTCTCAGGGGAAAAAACACAAAAACAGTATTAAAATTATAAAAACTAGGCTACAAGTAAACAGACACTTAAAAATGTACAAACCAAACAAACCATGGTAATTGCTTGTAAAATCCAAAGCAAACATAAACGTAAATGCAGTAATGGCAGCATACAAGGCGCAAGCTGTAATTAGAGTTTTATAGCGATGTTTAATTGGCAGAGAGTGTGCAGGTGATTGGGAACATACATCACGATCACATGGCTATCCGGGTCCTAATTGTCTACGCTAGTGTTTTGGCACTGACAGATAAACTGACCCAGAGCAGGTGCATACTATACGCAGAGAACCACGCAATTGCATACGTTCGACCAAGTCTGACTTACCTACAAGGGAACGCCTTCATTGTAATTTGACTATGGTGAAGCGCCCTGTCACTGCCCTGTTTACACCCCAAAATCACAGGCCATAGTAAGTGGCGATTGCGTTTGCGAGCGTCGAGAATCTGCGTTCTTGAACAATCGCTATGCACAGAAAAAGGACATACTCAGACCCTATATGTTTATCTCAAATTAATTGATCATAATAATATAAAATGAAAACATATATAATATATGCTTAGAGATGTGTGAAGGTGCAAGTGATAGAAAGATATTATATAAAAAATCTCATGTAGATGTGAGATGTGCATTATTAAATGTCATTATTTGTTGAAGGATAACTATCAATATGGTTATATATATTCTCCCTAGTAACTAAATTTCTACTCCTATTACATATTTATCAATATAATTTCGTACATAAATTATTCCTTAACCCCCAGGGTTATTGGAAAAGTAATACTCTTGAATGTATAACGAAGGGTTTGTAAACTCCACTCAATTGGTTCGATAGTAAAACTTACTTTTTAGCTTGACCTGTTATAATAATTGATTTGAATCAATTTTCTTCTCTCCGCACAATTGAAGAATTAAAGAAATTGAAATACACACCAATAAAGAGTTGCTATTTCAATTATCTGGTGAAACAAATAACATAAGTGAATAAAACAACTTATTCATAACACAATTTTAAGAGCACAATGGCAACCCTCAATGGTAGACAAGATCTAAGTTTAAGACAGGGACAATGGTGTGATAATTTGGAATCTGTATTCAGTGGTGCACCATCCGCAGAATCAAAGTCAACATTGGACAGAAGACCTATTGGATCTCAAACATTGATTAATTAAAGAGACCAATACCTTCTGGAAGAAGGTTACATTTGACAATTATATCAGACAAATCCTTGTTCGAAGAGGATTATATCCTGTGTGTGAATTAGCCAATGAAACATTGAAAAATGAATGGGAACAAACCCTTTTAAAATGCTTAAATGATTTAAAGAAGATTCTAATAAAACATGATCAAATTAAATTGAAACAATGTACAGGGGCGCACGCAGGATTTTTAGGGAGGGGGGTTACCCCCCACCAAAAAAAAAAAACGAGAGAGAGCTGCTGCGCATGCGTAGCAGCTCCGTTTCGGCAGCACTGTACTATACAGCAGCCGCGGCACTGACAAAGAAGCGTCCGTATACAAGCGTATACAATACAGCACCGCCGCAGACGTTTCTTTGACAGCGCTGCGGCTGCTATATAGTACAGTGCCGCTATGTGTGGCACTTCGTTAGCGGAGGGGAGGGATTTTTGGAGACCCAGAAACCCCCCTGCGTGCGCCCCTGATATACATCAGACATATCTAAATTAGGAAAAAAATTTAAAGAATATGAAAATATGGACAAATTTCAAAAAAACCTATGAGAGATATAAAAAAAGAGATCAAAGATATAAAACTTATTATAAAGGAAAAGAAAAGGAGTAAGTTTGCTAGAGACAATAATGATTTTGAACATAATAATATTTTCAAGTGGAACCAGGGTAGAAGCAGATTTATGCTATTCACATCGGAAGCAGAAACATCACATGGAGACACAATAGAGAGCCCCACAAGACCTAGAGAGGCATCATTTCTTCAGAGGAATTTTTAGGGAGAGGCACTGGACATATGGAACTAGAATTGGATACAAGAAAACGAGAAGGGGGAGAGCAGAAATTTAAGGAAAAGAAAATAAAGAGAATAGGAAGGAAATTCACAGGGACCCCGCAGGAAACGAAAATATTAGAAGAACGGCATCATTCTCTACGGGTTATTAATCTATTTAATACAATTCTGACATTTGCACAATTGAGTATATTATGAAAGGGTGTATTTTTTTCTCATACTGTAGACATGGATAGATTTGAAGTAGAAAAAGATTTGCATTTTTTTGTAAGAAAGTTATTACTACATAAATTCTTCAAACAGAGACAAGAAAATATCCTGGGAAGAGAAAAGTATACAACTCAAAATTATATTTCAACAAGGAGTATGGAGGATTTACAAAAAATTACCCTGGATATTCAAGAACAAGAAGCATTACAAACATTAGAAGAATAACTGCCAGAAACATCACAAACAAATGATTCATTAATAGATGTAGACAGAATTGGACGATTAAAAAAGAAAGATCTGGATGTTTTAAAATAAATGGGAAACTTTAACACCATTAACATCACAAGAGGAGAAAAAAACATTAGAGGAAATTAAAGAGTGGAAGGGTGTGTTAATTAAACCTTCAGACAAAGGAGGCAGCATAGTTATCTGGCCCATAATTGAATACACAGTTAAAGTATACATGTAATTGAACAATATAAAATACTATCAAAGACTATCTTCTAATCCTACTATCTCTTTTCTTAAAATATACCAAAACCTTAAAAAAAAATGCCTTTGAAGAAGGGACCATTCACAAAAAAGATTTGACTTCCTTCTACCCACTGCACTCTGGCTGGCCACCCACAGGTGCCTTCCTATGCCAGGGAATTCTACCCAGTACCTTCTAGGATTCGTATATTTACTCAGGCAAATGCAGTTAGAAAGTAAAGCAATATATTTATTGCAATAAAAACATTCACTAGATTGTTATGTACAGTGCTTTTCCCTCCCATGGCAAACCCCTGGGTCTCTTTCTCTTTAAACATTGGTCTCTTTAAACATTGGTAGGTCCTGGATCAGAGGGTTGGAAGAGGGAGTGGAGGTGAGCTGTGCTTCCACAGAAGCCTCCTGCTGGGACGCAGACAAAACATCTGGACTTGTCCAATTGAGAACAGTGGATACTAATTGGCTTCCCCCACCTCCAAAGATAGGGTATCAGTCAGGCACTCCTAAAATTAACCTCTTGCACTACTTTGTGATGTCACAGGGTCCCCAGCTGTTCCATGCTTCCTGTAGAGGAAGGAGAGAGGAGAATAAATGCAGCTCTAGCCCCCTCACCTGTATCCTGGACACCACCTGTACCCATAACCAACCCGGCTTCACTTTAAGGGCAATGAATAACAACCTCACTGCCACATCATCAATATACAATACACAATATACATATTTACAATGAGCTACAATGTCCCCTTATCCACATGAAATTAGACACTACAGTTGTAGTCTTTTGAGCTGGGAAACAAAAGCAAGGGCTATAAAAAGTACTTGCTATAATCCACATTATGTGAGAAATGAGAAACAGGATGGTTACAGTGTTATGACACTCATTTCGTCACATATACCTCCCCCACTTTTTTTTAGCCCTTGTTACCCAGTGGCTCCCTCGCTCCAAGTAAACCTTTCTCCCCCAAGTCCAAAGTCTCTGGCCTGCTGTGGTTTCACCTGGGTCTCATGGTAAGGCAGACAGCAGTATACAGTTCCTTAATCTCCCATAAGGGTCCCATGGGTACGGGCATATCATCCCACCCAGCTGGAGTGGGGATTTATGCTGCCCTGTGTCATAAGATAAGACAACATAAAAACTGGGCCACTCCTATGTACACATCCGTGGTTTGAGAGTTGTAGTCCAACATCCCTTGGTTGCCTTGTCCACCCTTAAATGCCTAACTGCAAATAGTCCTTTGGCATGTGCTGTGTTTCTGGAAACCATGCTCCCCTCCCCCACATATTTGAGTGAAAACTGCCCAGGACCCGGAAAACTTTGGGGCTCCTTGTCCGGTTGTTTATGGCAATGATCCAATCCCCCCAAAGGCTCCAGAGACAACTGCCCAGTGGCAGGCAAATGTGGGGGCTCCATTAATTCCTTGCTGCTGGGGAATCCACTGTCCCCCTCCCAAGTCACTTCTGGGTGCCCGTGTATGAATGTTGGAGAGCATCTCCTCTCCCCTGCTACCACATCCATGTGGTGCACTACTTCCCTCTCCTCTGGCGCATCGGAGTAGTGTGAAACCTAATTGGACCCAGACATGTCCTCCTGGCAGCAAACCAGAGTGGATGGTCCAGTGCAGGCCTCTGGTAAGGGGTCCTGGGTTCCCAAATTTGGAGCTGGAGAGCGATGCTTCAAAGCTTGTGGGGCTGGTGAATCTTGCTGTGCTGGTGCCCTCTCAGATACCCATTCAGTCAACATCTCATCTGCTAATTCTGCATAGGGGAAGTTGTAGGAGTAGTTTTCCCAGTGTCCCATGGGAGTAGCCCCTGACATGACAATTCCTTTATCCTCTGTAATCATGATTTCTGCTGAGATTATATGTTGAGCAAGTTTATGTTTCTCTTCTGTCACAATTGGGTACAGCTGTTCATCATCTGCACTGGCGAGCACACATGTGGTATCCTGCTTTACTTCATTAGATAAAACAATTTCAGAGACAACATAACTGCCCCTTTCTGCAATTCTGTTCTAACTCAGACACAGTCTCAGGTGCCAATAACACTGGCAAATTATCAGAAGATGCTACTACATGGTACTTACATGGATTAGCAAGTGCAGAAAAGAAAATCATGTAACGTAGGAGCACTCATTGATCATAGAATATTAAAACTTACATTTTATTAGTTTTATTAAAATTGTAATGAGTCCCAATATAGTAGCTGTAACACCAGTTGCCAAATAAAAACAAAAATAGGGGATAAACAAAAATATAGGTTTTAAAATGGCAGAAAACACCGCCAAGCCTCGCAGTGTAATGAGACAGCTATTAAATCTACAATATATCCTATAATAAATGACAAAATATAGGTTGGCTGTCTGTACATCTACAAATATAAAGGACCGTTAAATTTCCTAGGTCCTAGAGAGGAGATGTCTAAATTAAATGATGTATTGTCACTGACGGAGTTAGGTAAGTATGTATATATAAAATATCATTCCCTTATTTTTTGGAATAAATATTGTAGAGATATATATTAGGTTAATAGATCCTTGGTAATCCACAATAATATAGCCTCCGTTTATTAAGACATAATCTCTGGCTGTGACCGTTTGGTCGCTATATACCAAGCTCAAAATTACTATATGGATACATAGATTATCTCATTAATATTGCCAACACCAAATATATAAGTCACGAAATATCACATAATAAGATGTTATTTTTAACATCTAAAATCATATAATTTGTTATGACTTATATTGAGACATCAGTCAGGCTGAATCCTGCCCTCACTGATTAGAGTTTGCGTTGGACTGTTCCATATGTCCCTCTATATAGAGGCTCTCATTTGAGCATACAATCTAGAAACTCAGTCAGGCTAAATCCTGCCCTAACTGAAAGGTATAAGTATAATTAGCGTGTAACCAATCTACAAGTCCCTCCGTTTGTTGATATTAAAGCTCTCAACTAAATATTGATATACACGCCAGTAAGTATAATTAGCGTGTGACCAATCTACAAATCCCTCAGTTTGTTGATATTAAAGCTCTCAACTAAATATTGATATACACGCCAGAGACTGAACTCCTCCCTATATAACTAATGTTAATATTATTTAGATTTGCATTGCACTGCGAGGCGAACGCCGACACGCGTTTCGCTCACTCGCTTTAACCAGGCAAGCCGAAGGACAGAGCTGACAGCTCTTTTATAGAGTAGATACGCCCCCAAATACGGGCGTCATCACTTGACAGGCCAATAGAAATCCGCCAATCTCGGAGACACGGACTCTTAGATAGATATATCACTAGACCAATCAGTAAGCGGAAAAACAAGTCCCGCCCTGCAGATCTTAATAGTGATTGGTTAGATAAAAATGAATGAAAAATATTTTTTTTGAACAAATGGCTCGAGAATACGCTGATCATGTTAATACATGATTCATTTGGTACTGTAACTATCACTGGAGCAATCCCACTAATATATGTTGGAACAAGGGCATCACTATTCAATCTTATCTGATATAATGAAAGGTAGGGGCATACTAATTAATTGGCCATATAAAGATATTATAATGGGGATATGTTAATCTAAAAGTATTTGATATTGTAAAATAAAATAAAATAAAAATTATCCCAAATACTAAATGACTGTGTTATATACATAAATATAACAAACATTGTTGAAGGTGATTTTAACGTGAAAAAATCTTACCACAATTCAGAGGTATCGCTACCATAGTGCCATGTTAAATATAAGAGCATACCGAATAATTCGGAGTATACAAAAATAATAACACATAATCAAAATAAATTTCAGAGGTATTGCTGCCAGCAGTACCATGTAAATATAAGAACATACCATATAATTCAAAGTGTATAACAATAACAAAAGTGAAAATAACTAAAACTCAAGAGATGGTGAGAATTACAACATTTATTGATTGCAAACCTCCCATCATATATTGCAACAAATTTAGGTGATAAAATTTGAATATTAATTAAAGTGATATGGTCAAATACAAAAATATATGCCTATGTTATCATAGATATATATGTTAAATCTCCCATTTAGATAAATGCCATATAATTTGTTTTATCATTAAGGCCATGGGGTACCAGGCTGTCCATTAAAAATATCAGTCTGGATTCTTTTTTTAATAGTTCCTGCTGCATGTCGCCTCCCCTAATTCCTAGTGATAGCTGATCCATTATAAATGCTTGGAGTAAATCCGGATTGTTATTATGAAATAAAAGAAAATGTTTAGCCACCGTGGTGATAGGTTTAAATTTCTCTCTATCTTTAGGAGCGTTTTTGATATTATTGACATGTTCCAACAGGCGTCTTTTAAAGGGTCTTGTTGTCATGCCAACATACTTAAGACCACACGGGCATATCAAACAGTAAACAACCCCCATTGAGTTACAGTTAACAAATCTATCAATTTTCCAGATTTTAAAATATCTGTCAACATAGTCCTGTTTTTGAATGGTATATTTACAAGCTTTACACCTGCCACATTTATAAAAGCCTTTGATTGAATTTGATGGTTTCTTTTTATGCGTAAAATGACTATGGACAAGACGATCTCTCAAATTACGAGCTCTCCGCCATGTTATTGTAATTCGGTCATCAAGATTCTCCCTGAGATCATGATCCAACAACAAGACGTGGCAATGTTGTTGGAAAATATTAGAAATGTCCCTCCATTCAGAGCAGAATGTACCAATCATTCTTGTTTTTCCTTTGGAAATAGGTTTAGGTGTAGGGAATATCAAGGATTCTCTCTCTCTACAATTCGCTTCATATGAGGCCTTCTGTATGCTTTTCTTGCTATAGCCCCTTTGCACAAGTCTATCCCTCAGTTCACCAGACCTCTTTTGAAAGGTAGTAATATCTGAACAGTTTCGTTTGGTCCGAAGGAATTCTCCTTTGGGCACCCCTTTTATTACTGATGGAAAATGGGCACTCGTAAAATGTAATAAGCTGTTAGTAGCTGTGGATTTTCTGAACATATCTGTCATTAATTTACCATCACTATTGATGGAAATTTGTAGATCTAGAAAATTGATCATTTTTTCCTGGATATCAGATGTTAATAGAAGATTCAGTTTGTTGTTATTAAGTTGTTTAGTGAATTCATGGAACAGGGTTGTTTCTCCCTCCCATAATATTAGTATGTCATCTATGTACCTGAACCATACTAAAATATGGTCAGTATACATATCGTTCCGTTCCCTAAAAACCATCTCCTTCTCCCACCAGCCGAGATATAAATTCGCATACGTTGGCGCACACGCTGTGCCCATGGCCGTTCCACGGATCTGCAGATAATATTTGTCATCAAATACGAAGTAGTTGTTAGTCAGTACGAATTCCAATAAGGAAATCAAAAATTTATGGAAATCACTTTTACACTCCATATCCAGAAAATACTTAGCTGCCCTTATACCTTGATCATGGGATATGTTCGTGTAAAGTGACTCCACATCATATGATGCCAATTTAACCTCCTGATTAACTGAAATGTCACTAATTTTTGCCAGGACATCTAATGTGTCTCTGGTATATGATGGTAGACTCGTGACATATTTATGGAGATGTTGGTCCACATATCTACTAGCCTTCTCAGTCAAACTACCCATGCCCGATACAATGGGCCTACCCGATGGGTCTGTTACAGATTTATGGACTTTGGGCAATGCATATAAAGTAGGAATTTTAGGATCATTTACTTTTAGAAACTCATAGTCAGGTTTAGATATAACATTGTTCTTAAAGGCATTATTAATCAGGTTATTATATTTGATCAAAAAATTGGCTGTAGGATTGAATATCAGCCTTTTGTAACAATCAGTATTATTTAGTTGTCTATAGATCTCTGTCATATATTTGGATATGGGCCATAAAACGATGTTACCACCCTTATCTGAGGGCTTTATCACAGTGTCTTCCCATTCCTCAATATCCTTTAAAGCCTTATATTCCTGTTTGGAGAAATTCCTACTTAAATTTGGAATAAAACTATGTTTGAAAATTATCTGAAACAAAACATGATACCAAGGGGCATGAGACCCAAAATTTATCCCGCCTTTGAATTAGCAACCAATGAACTTAAAAAAGACTGGGAGACTATTCTAAGTAGATGTTCTAATGAACTTATGCATGTGTTAATGAAACACGATAATCTTCTCCTGGAACAATATGCAGGAGAAATTTCTCAGATAGGTGAGAAACTCAAACAATTTGACAATCTTGAATCTTTTCAAAAAGCTTATAGCAAATTCAAAACAGATTTGGATGAATTTGAAAAAGTTATAGTCGATAAAAAGCGTAAAAAATTTGCACGTGACAAGAATGATTACGCTCTTAACCAAATCTTTAAGTGGGATAGACCTAAATCTCATAAATTATATAGTTCTTTCAGTAATTCAGGGATGGATTCCTCAGTCAGTGAGATCTCAGATACCTCCCCCAGTAAACGAGAACGTTCCCACCATACTAGATCTTTTTTAGAGAGAGACTCCAGGAAGGGAGAGGGTGGTGGAACCACAGAATTAAACCGATACGAAGGGGGGGACACAAGGCTAAGAGATCGCAAAAAGAAGAAATACATGGAAGGACAGGAGGGTCCATTCAACCATCGGAGAAATTACAGGCGTCAGATGAATTAGATACATCACTTAAAGTGATTAATCTGACAGATAGACAATTAGAACCAATACACTTAAAGGTTCTCAGTCGTGGACTATCATTTTCACTTACACAATCCCTTAATCGTTTTGAATGGGAAAAAGATTTAAACCTATTCATTAGGAAATTGCTTTTAAAGAAATTATATTGTAGTAAAAAAGAAATATATGACTCCCAGCTACAAAGTCGAGACAACAAGGATGCCATGCAGGTTATGGAGTTGGCATTTCTAACTGAAGATGAGAGACAGGCCCTGGAAATTCTTGAAGAGCTAGACACTAATCCAATATCTGATTCATGTATTATGAAAGACACTAGGGACTCAATTAAATTGAAGAAAAAAATCGACCTTTTTTCCAGATCTGTCAATTTGTCCACAAGCCAAAATCTATCGAGATTTGGTATCTAAAGATCTAGATAAATTATTCAATCAAGCAAGATCTAGGAATTTAAGTAGGAATTTCTCCAAACAGGAATATAAGGCTTTAAAGGATATTGAGGAATGGGAAGACACTGTGATAAAGCCCTCGGATAAGGGTGGTAACATCGTTTTATGGCCCATATCCAAATATATGACAGAGATCTATAGACAACTAAATAATACTGATTGTTACAAAAGGCTGATATTCAATCCTACAGCCAATTTTTTGATCAAATATAATAACCTGATTAATAATGCCTTTAAGAACAATGTTATATCTAAACCTGACTGTGAGTTTCTAAAAGTAAATGATCCTAAAATTCCTACTTTATATGCATTGCCCAAAGTCCATAAATCTGTAACAGACCCATCGGGTAGGCCCATTGTATCGGGCATGGGTAGTTTGACTGAGAAGGCTAGTAGATATGTGGACCAACATCTCCATAAATATGTCACGAGTTTACCATCATATACCAGAGACACATTAGATGTCCTGGCAAAAATTAGTGACATTTCAGTTAATCAGGAGGTTAAATTGGCATCATATGATGTGGAGTCACTTTACACGAACATATCCCATGATCAAGGTATAAGGGCAGCTAAGTATTTTCTGGATATGGAGTGTAAAAGTGATTTCCATGAATTTTTGATTTCCTTATTGGAATTCGTACTGACTAACAACTACTTCGTATTTGATGACAAATACTATCTGCAGATCCGTGGAACGGCCATGGGCACAGCGTGTGCGCCAACGTATGCGAATTTATATCTCGGCTGGTGGGAGAAGGAGATGGTTTTTAGGGAACGGAACGATATGTATACTGACCATATTTTAGTATGGTTCAGGTACATAGACGACATACTACTATTATGGGAGGGAGAAACAACCCTGTTCCATGAATTCACTAAACAACTTAATAACAACAAACTGAATCTTCTATTAACATCTGATATCCAGGAAAAAATGATCAATTTTCTAGATCTACAAATTTCCATCAATAGTGATGGTAAATTAATGACAGATATGTTCAGAAAATCCACAGCTACTAACAGCTTATTACATTTTACGAGCGCCCATTTTCCATCAGTAATAAAAGGGGTGCCCAAAGGAGAATTCCTCCGGACCAAACGAAACTGTTCAGATATTACTACCTTTCAGAAGAGGTCTGGTGAACTGAGGGATAGACTTGTGCAAAGGGGCTATAGCAAGAAAAGCATACAGAAGGCCTCATATGAAGCGAATTGTAGAGAGAGAGAATCCTTGATATTCCCTACACCTAAACCTATTTCCAAAGGAAAAACAAGAATGATTGGTACATTCTGCTCTGAATGGAGGGACATTTCTAATATTTTCCAACAACATTGGCACGTCTTGTTGTTGGATCATGATCTCAGGGAGAATCTTGATGACCGAATTACAATAACATGGCGGAGAGCTCGTAATTTGAGAGATCGTCTTGTCCATAGTCATTTTACGCATAAAAAGAAACCATCAAATTCAATCAAAGGCTTTTATAAATGTGGCAGGTGTAAAGCTTGTAAATATACCATTCAAAAACAGGACTATGTTGAAAGATATTTTAAAATCTGGAAAATTGATAGATTTGTTAACTGTAACTCAATGGGGGTTGTTTACTGTTTGATATGCCCATGTGGTCTTAAGTATGTTGGCATGACAACAAGACCCTTTAAAAGACGCCTGTTGGAACATGTCAATAATATCAAAAACGCTCCTAAAAATAGAGAGAAATTTAAACCTATCACCACGGTGGCTAAACATTTTCTTTTATTTCATAATAACAATCCGGATTTACTCCAAGCATTTATAATGGATCAGCTATCACTAGGAATTAGGGGAGGCGATATGCAGCAGGAACTATTAAAAAAAGAATCCAGACTGATATTTTTAATGGACAGCCTGGTACCCCATGGCCTTAATGATAAAACAAATTATATGGCATTTATCTAAATGGGAGATTTAACATATATATCTATGATAACATAGGCATATATTTTTGTATTTGACCATATCACTTTAATTAATATTCGAATTTTATCACCTAAATTTGTTGCAATATATGATGGGAGGTTTGCAATCAATAAATGTTGTAATTCTCACCATCTCTTGAGTTTTAGTTATTTTTACTTTTGTTATTGTTATACACTTTGAATTATATGGTATGTTCTTATATTTACATGGTACTGCTGGCAGCAATACCTCTGAAATTTATTTTGATTATGTGTTATTATTTTTGTATACTCCGAATTATTCGGTATGCTCTTATATTTAACATGGCACTATGGTAGCAATACCTCTGAATTGTGGTAAGATTTTTTCACGTTAAAATTACCTTCAACAATGTTTGTTATATTTATGTATATAACACAGTCATTTAGTATTTGGGATAATTTTTATTTTATTTTATTTTATTTTACAATATCAAATACTTTTAGATTAACATATCCCCATTATAATATCTTTATATGGCCAATTAATTAATATGCCCCTACCTTTCATTATATCAGATAAGATTGATCAGTGATGCCCTTGTTCCAACATATTTTAGTGGGATTGCTCCAGTGCTAGTTACAGTACCAAATGAATCATGTATTAACATGATCAGCGTATTCTCGAGCCATTTGTTCAAAAAAAATATTTTTCATTCATTTTTATCTAACCAATCACTATTAAGATCTGCAGGGCGGGACTTGTTTTTCCGCTTACTGATTGGTCTAGTGATATATCTATCTAAGAGTCCGTGTCTCCGAGATTGGCGGATTTCTATTGGCCTGTCAAGTGATGACGCCCGTATTTGGGGGCGTATCTACTCTATAAAAGAGCTGTCAGCTCTGTCCTTCGGCTTGCCTTGTTAAAGCGAGTGAGCGAAACGCGTGTCGGCATTCGCCTCGCAGTGCAATGCAAATCTAAATAATATTAACATTAGTTATATAGGGAGGAGTTCAGTCTCTGGCATGTATATCAATATTTAGTTGAGAGCTTTAATATCAACAAACGGAGCGATTTGTAGATTGGTCACACGCTAATTATAATTACTGGCGTGTATATCAATATTTAGTTGAGAGCTTTAATATCAACAAACGGAGGGACTTGTAGATTGGTTACACGCTAATTATACTTATACCTTTCAGTTAGGGCAGGATTTAGCCTGACTGAGTTTCTAGATTGTATGCTCAAATGAGAGCCTCTATATAGAGGGACATATGGAACAGTCCAACGCAAACTCTAATCAGTGAGGGCAGGATTCAGCCTGACTGATGTCTCAATATAAGTCATAACAAATTATATGATTTTAGATGTTAAAAATAACATCTTATTATGTGATATTTCGTGACTTATATATTTGGTGTTGGCAATATTAATGAGATAATCTATGTATCCATATAGTAAATTTGAGCTTGGTATATAGCGACCAAACGGTCACAGCCAGAGATTATGTCTTAATAAACGGAGGCTATATTATTGTGGATTACCAAGGATCTATTAACCTAATATATATCTCTACAATATTTATTCCAAAAAATAAGGGAATGATATTTTATATATACCGTATTTGCCGGCGTATAAGACGACTTTTTTGCCCTAAAAAACATGCCTCCTAGTTGGGGGGTCGTCTTATACGCCGGGTGCACTTGGGACAGCATATCAACGGAGACTGAAGCGCTGACCAGCCTATATGCGCATGCGCGAACACGCCAGCTTACCATCTCCGGCCGTGAAGTGATCTCTGCACGGATGTGCAGCTCGCAGCACTTTTACATCCCAACAGAGGAACAGGACCTGGGTATTCGAGAGTCAGACTGAGGCATCCAGACCATCCAACCTGGGGAGGAAGGTAAGTGCACTACCCACTACCCACTACCCACCCTTCCCAGATTTGTGAACGGACTCTGTTTGGATTATCTGTTCCCCCTGGTCTGTTCCAGCGACTATCATTCCAGTGTTTTTTTAGGTACAATAGACCATTTACACTTTGTTCAGTGTTGTTTACATCTGGGACAGACTCTCCGGATTTGTGGTTCTTACCACACTGTTTTTGGCACTATCAGGTTACCTCATGTACTACCATTATATACAGGGTCACGATACATGTAGGGGCAATTCTGTATGCATTATTTTCTGCGAAAGAGGGGGTAGTCTTATACGGCGAGTATATATCAAACTCTATATTTTCAGTGGAAATGTTGGGGGTCGTCTTATACGCCCAGTCGTCTTATACGCCGGCAAATACGGTACATACTTACCTAACTCCGTCAGTGACAATACATCATTTAATTTAGACATCTGCTCTCTAGGACCTAGGAAATTTAATGGTCCTTTAAATTTGTAGATGTACAGACAGCCAACCTATATTTTGTCATTTATTATAGGATATATTGTAGATTCAATAGCTGTCTCATTACACTGCGAGGCTTGGCGGTGTTTTCTGCCATTTTAAAACCTATATTTTTGTTTATCCCCTATTTTTGTTTTTATTTCGCAACTGGTGTTACAGGTACTATATTGGGACTCATTACAATTTTAATAAAACTAATAAAATGTAAGTTTTAATATTCTATGATCAATGAGTGCTCCTACGTTACATGATTTTCTTTTCTGCACTTGCTAATCTATGAACTAATAATACATGTGTAGGATGCACCAACTCAGCTGGTAGATAATCATATTATATGTGTAAAGATAGACTGAATGATCGATCTCCTAGTGCGTTGGGAATTCAATTCTTTCGAATGGTACTTACATGGTAGCTCTTTTCCATCCAAGTCACCAAAATGGGAGGATTTCTTCTAATCCTTTCTGAGTAGTCAGAGGTACAACATCCTCACCAAGCAGTTCTTCTCTAGTCTCCCCAAGATAGTTGCTTGGGCAGCTGTGTATAATCCACTGGGTTTGATTAACAAACTGAGCAGCCCTTTTTTAGAATGTGACAAAAGATATTGTAATTGACATTTTTCAGTATTCATTCGATAACACTGATCCTGTCACATTTCTGTGTCAGTAAGTCCTTGTCCTCTGCTTCTTCAAAACTTTGTTGCAGACATTGCATTTGTTCCCAGAGAGGTATGTGGGGACCTAAAGTGAGCATCCATTTCCTATGAACATTAAAGGCATTAATAGGATACTCTTGATCTTTTAAAAGACGTTTGAGGATATCCCTGTGCGTGCAGTACAGGTACAATATACACTGGATCTGGCATTCCGCTATCAGATCCTCCATACTCATTGTCTCTAGTGGCTCTGTAGAATCTGCTAATGAGGCAGATTCTATTAGTACATTTGCAGGGGATTCATCAGGCATGTTCCTGTGCTTTAACAGTCCATTTTCGTCTTGTTTGTACTGCTGATTATTGTTGTTACTGGATTTTCTTGTGGCCAGATTCTGCATAGTATAAATAGCTTCATTTGTAAAATCATCCCGTTCTGGTTCATCCTGAAAATTCCAGACACTTGCTTCCTCTTTCAACATTAGGAACACATCCAACAGGTTCTCCAATTTCTCATGTAGACTGGCTCCTTTCCACATAATAATCTTTGGGCACTCCTCATCCCAGTAATCCAAAATGTGCTGCATTGTGGTAGGGTGGTGCAACAAATTCATATCCCCATTCTGCAAATACTGCCACAGTCCTTCATCCCAGTAAACCTCCTTCCTTGTTGCATTGGACTGCTTCATCCCTTCCTTTGGGAACTTTTTCAACACTGGGCTGTCATATGCTCTCTTCTTCCCAGAGCTCACACCCATTTTACTTCCAGGGATCACCTCACTGTTATTTCCCCTCATTGAAGCAAGGTTCCATCTTCCACTCTCCACTGGCGGGGTGCGCCTCCCCTTATCAAATCGGCACTTAGGCGGAATCTTCCCTCGCCTAAAGCTTACAGCGCTTTTCGTGACACTTTCTACCTTAAACCCTTTACGAGTAAGTACAGGATAATGTGGTAACTGATTTCTAGTGCTAACTGCTTTGCACAGTCCTGAAATGTATCACAATACAGTTCCCCTGCAACTCTACCCAGAGAGGAACTGGGACTGAGAGATCCCACTGCTTGCCACCAAAAATGTGAACATACCGGGTTTTCTCTCCCAATTCTACCCACTTCACTCTGGCTGGCCACCCACGGGTGCCATCCTATGCCAGGGAAGTCTACCCAGTACCTTCTAGTCTCTCAGGCAAATGCAGATAGAAAGCAAATCAATACATTTATTGTAATAAAAACAATCACTAGATTATTAGATTATTAACACTAGTCAGACCACTTTATTAGCACTACAAGTGAGATTATTCAGTGCTTAGCAGTGGGGAATCTGACAATAATAAATACAACTCTGAGGAGACTCCTTTGTGGCACTAATCCTTTTATTATTGATCCTTATGCATTATGCTAATGCTCAATAGGAGTTGAGGGTACTACAACAACAATTGTTAGACTGCAAGACAATATAATAGATGTTATACTTATAAGAACATCTTTGTCTTATATTGGCACTGCAATAATCTCAGAACTTTGAACCTAAATAGCGCATATCATTATAGGAGCTGCCTTTATTTTTTCTGAGAGTGGACACAATGTAACAACACTTTGGGGCATATTCAATTCCGATCCGATCCGCTGTAACGCGCGTTACCGCGGAAAATGCGCAGTACTACCGGTAATACGGTACCGCAATAACGCGGATTTTCGTATGCAGCCCTATGGGCTGCGAACGAAAATCCACGTTATTGCGGTACCGCGGATTAGGTTCGCGGCCGCTCCGGCGCGATCCCGCGGATCGGGATCGGAATTGAATATGCCCCTTTAAGTTGACACAGTGTATCTATATATGTGTGGAATGAATACACTTTAGTTATCTTTGTATTATAAGATACAGGGGCATATTCAATTGTTCCTCCGGCCGCCAGAAAAACGAGTTAAAACTATTACCGTTTATACGGTAATTACTCGCTGAATTTCAGCTCGCAGCTCCCTGAGCAGCGAGCTGAAATTAAGCGAGTAAATTACCGTATGAACTGTATTTACGCGCAATATTACCGTATAAACGGTAATAGTTTTAACGCGCTCGTTTTTCCGGCGGCCGGAGGAACAATTGAATACGCCCCACAGTGTCCATATTAATGGGTATTTTTCCCATTTAATAATTATATCAAGTGTTACAATTAATTCATTATCGGTTTCCCGGAAGGGTTATTTTAATTTCAATTTTCTTTCACTTGTTTTTCATTCTTTATCACTCTTTTTATTTTAATAATTCGCCGACCTTAGTGATATCTGGTAATCTGTTTTTAAGAAAACCTCAAATAAAATTTTGTTCTTATACTCCTTAATGGACTGGAGTGCCTCCTTAAACAACCCCTTTCAAGTTATCTGTTTCACCATTTGTGTTATTTTGATATAGCTTTTGGTTGGGAGTGCACCCCCTCATACCTAATTGCCACACAAATATTTTTTCCTTAAGGCTAATATGGTGAGGAAGTCCTGACCTTAGAGCGAGATGGATTTGCTCTTTTTTTCTATGTATATATCTATGTTCTATGTATATATACTGAGCACTATCTCAGATTCTCCATTCTCAGCTCAGGTATGGGTAAGTATCATACTTTATGAATTCTGATATAAAATATCAAGAATATATACCAGGTCTCATTTTTATGGACTATTTTTGCTACTATAAGCATTAAACTTATCTACTTTAATCCTGGGACACAGCATTTTGATAACGAGACTCAACTGGGATAGTGATCATTACAGCTCTCATTTATCTTTCTGTATATTAGACAACCTTATCTCTCTCATAATGACTACTTTCAACTTACAAGCTGATCTCAGCTCTAGATGTGAAAAATGGAAAGAAAATTTACAATCTATCTTTCCAGAGGAGGGAGAATTTGATATAGCTGATACTGACAGCACATGGCTAGAAGATCTCAACAAATTAAAAATACTTCTTCAAAAACAATCAAGAACCTGGTGGAATATGACTACTACACAAAATTATTTGAAGCAGTCAATTACCCCTAGAGGTTTAAGACCGAAATTACATCCGACATATGATCTAGCGACACCAGAATTACAAACAGAGTGGGGAAAAGCCCTTCTCAGATGCTCTATTGAATTAATGCAAATCACACTTAAACATGACCTGATTATTTTAGACTCTTACTCTAAAGATATAGAGAAATTAAGTCTAAAACTTAAAGATTTTGAAACTTCTGACTCTTTTCAAAAGATGTATGAAAAACATAAAAAGGATTTGGAAATTTTTGAAAAAAACATTATTGAGAGAAAGAAATCGAAATACATATGCAATAAGAAAGATTATGCAACGGGTAATATTTTTAAATGGAAAAAAAAACACTCACTAGAATAACATACAGGATAGAGCTAGAAGTTATGAATCCTCTGAGATGGAGTCCTCAGGAAATGAAAGCGATGACAGATCATACTACAGGGGTAAAGGGTTTTTCAAACCCCAAAAAACCACTTTGTCTCCTTTTTTTGGGGATACTTTAAGACCCCAAGGAGAAGTAGGCACGAATACAAATGAGTTAGGAGAAGCTACCAGAAATTTGCGAGACAAACACCCAGGAACTTGGAAGGAGTCCCACTCCATGCACAGGAGACAACGGAGAGGAAATAGACGAAGATAAAAACTTGCAGATTATTAATCTATCTAATCAGACCCTAACTACATCACATATTAAATTATTAAGCAACGGTTTGTCTTTCTCCCCTACTGTTGGATTTGATCGATTCTCCTGGAAAAAAGACTTGAACCTTTTCACCAGAAAATTGAAACTTGCCAAGTTTTTTGAAAATAATACAATACCCTCTTTAACACCTGGTAACATTATAGAAGGCCAGAAATCATCTAGACCCCTTGAGGATGATACAGTATCCTCTCTGACACATGATATTATTATAGTCAGTCAGAGCTCACCTAATGTAGAGCTAGGTGAAGAAGATGTACAAGCTTTGAATGTTTTGGAGGAACTTTTATCAGAACAGAGTTCATCTAACTCTGAAAAGAAAAAAGCGAGATTTATTTGTCGAAAGAAATCTTTGTTTTTTCCTAAGGATTACTCATGTCCACAGATTAAAGTCTTTGAAAATATGGTATCTCAAGAACTAGACCAATTGAAACTCAAATCCTGCCACAATAAGTTTGACAACCTAACAAAGGAGGAGAGATATGCCCTCAAGGATATACAAACATGGTAAGAAGTGATTATTAAACCCTCAGATAAGGGGGCAACATGGTGATCTGGCCTATATCAATGTACAAAACGGAAATGTACAAACAACTTAAAGATACCAGTTGCTACAAACCCCTCTTTCAAAACCCAATGGAGCAATTCAAATCCTCATATGAGAGGCTCATTAAAAAGGCCTTTGATGAAGGAGTTATCACTAGATCAGAACTCACTTTCCTACAAGTGGATCATCCAAAAACACCAACTATTTACTTACTACCCAAAATTCACAAAAATGCACAATTACCACCAGGTAGACCGATATTATCTGGGATAGGCGGACATACTGAACAAGCTAGCATATTTGTGGATACCCACTTGAGAGAATATGTAACATCTCTGCCCTCATATGTTAGGGACACCACAGATATTCTCAAGTTATTAGATGGAATAACTTTGGAGGAAAACACATGGTTAATTACATGTGACGTGGAATCCCTATATACCAGCATCAAACATGAAATTGGTATCAAAGCAGTACAATTTTTCTTGCAATCAAATAACAACGTAATGTTGTGGAGAGAGCGGCCGGGAAACGACAAGGCCTGACGTGTTCGGGAGCTGTATCGTTGGGCCTCCTTTCTTAGTCTCCCTCAGTCCCTTATAATAATGATTGTCTTACCATTCCTATTTCCTTACAGTGAGGACATCATACCATATCTCAGTTAGCTCTCCTAGACTCCGGAACTGCCTGGAATTTCATTTCTGCTGCCTTGGTAAGGCAATTCTCCATTCCCACGCAAGCCTTAGAACAACCTATCTCCCTTTTAGCCATTGATGGGGGAAGAATTCCTGAAGGATCCATCCTTGTACGCACCACTCCTCTTCTTCTTCAGATTGGAGCACTCCACCAGGAGAGTATCTCCTTCTTCGTAATTCACAGGTCTACTAATCCAGTCATCCTTGGACTACCGTGGCTTCGTCTCCATTCTTCTAATTTTGACTGGCAGTCTGGTCATATCTTATCTTGGGGACAACATTGTTTTTCTCATTGCCTGTCTAAAGTGGTTCCTCAGGGAAATTCCAAATGCCTCAAGAGATTGCCCTTGGCCCTCCTTCCAGAGCCCTACCAAAACTTTGCTGATATCTTTTGTGAACAGGAAGCTACAAAACTCCCTCCACATAGAATTTGGGGTTGTAGCATTGATTTAATTCCTGGCAAACCAGTACCCCGAGGCCGAGTGTACCCACTCTCCATCCCTGAGTCCAAGGCTATGGAGGACTATGTCCACGATAATCTGAGGAGGGGCTTCATCCAAAAATCTTCTTCCCCTGCTGGGGCAGGCTTCTTCTTTGTAAAAAAGAAAGATGGGGGTCTCCGCCCTTGCATCGACTACCGAGGTTTAAATGCCATCACCGTAAAGAATCGGTACCCATTACCAATAATCTCTGAATTATTTGATCGGATTAAGAGGCCTACCATCTTCTCTAAATTGGAACTCAAAGGAGCTTAGAACTTGGTGCGTATTAAGGAGGGGGATGAGTGGAAGACAGCCTTTAATACCCGGGACGGACACTTTGAATATTCGGTCATGCCCTTTGGGGTGTGCAATGCTCCAGCTGTTTTTCAAGGTTTTATGAATGAACTCTTTCAGGACGTATTGTATCAGTTCGTGGTCGTCTACTTAGATGATATCCTCATCTTCTCCCAAGACTTGGTATCACATCGTAAAGATGTCCTGGAGGTTCTGTCTCGGATTAGAAAGAACCATCTATATTGTAAACTAGAAAAATGTACTTTTGAACAGAGACAAGTTCCTTTCTTAGGCTACATCATTTCTGGCACAGGGTTACAAATGGATCCGGCCAAGTTAAAGGCCATTCTAGAGTGGTCTAGATTATTATCGCCAGTTTATTAAGGGATACTCTACTCTTGTGGCACCTATCACCGCTCTGACTCGAAAGTCTGCGAATGCCAAAGTATGGTCTATGGAAGCCACCCAAGCCTTTGCTACTTTACAATCTCTCTTTTCCTCGGCTCCCATTCTTCAACAACCTGACTGTTCTCGTCCATTCATTCTGGAGGTGGACGCATCCTCCATAGGTACAGGAGTGGTGGTCTCTCAACGGGATTCTACGGGTAAATTACGTCCATGTGGTTTCTTTTCCCGTCGCCTCCTACCTGAGAGGAACTACGGTATTGGTGACAAGAAGCTCCTGGCCATTAAATTGTCTCTTTCTGAATGGAGGCATCTCCTAGAAGGAGCTCAGTTTCCCATTACTATTTATACTGACCACAAAAACTTGTTATATTTGCGTACTGCCCGCTGTCTGAATCCTCGGCAGGCAAGATGGTCCTTATTCTTCTCCCGATTTGACTTCAACATCTCTTTCCGTTCTGGATCTAAGAACATCAAGGCGGATGCTCTATCTCGCTCATTCGATCCTGACTTGGAATGCCTGGAGGAGAATAAATTTATTGTGGACCCTAGCCTGATTTTGGCAGCAACTTACATCAAAAAAGGCTGTCCTCTGGACAAGACCTTCATTTCTGCTCCTCTTCACATCAAACTCTTACGATGGGCTCATCGTTCCCTCTTCTCGGGTCATGTTGGCATTCGCAAGACTTCGGCGTTGCTATCTTACAACTATTGGTGGCCTTCCTTACAACAAGATGTAAGGAAGTTCGTGTCTTCTTGTTCCATATGCGCCCAGCACAAGACCCCTAGGAGGAGACCTTATGGGCATTTGCTTCCATTGCCAGTTCCTGAATATCCGTGGTCACAAATCTCCATGGATTTCATTACGGAATTTCCTTCCTCCAAGTCTTGTACTGTGGTCCTAGTGGTCACGGACCATTTTTCCAAAACCGCCCATTTCATTCCACTAAAAGGTTGTCACTCACCGGACCGTGAGTGCCTCTTCCCGGACATTTAGGAACCGTGGCCGTCCTCCATCCTGAGGGTCTGCGCATGCGCAGCCCTTTCCTATACTTCAGTGTATGTCCCTTTAACTCAATTGGCAGATCAGGCAACACTCCCTATATTAAGCACCTGTGGTCAACACCACGTTGCCTGATCTTGGAGTCTCATTCCCCATGAGTCTCTGAAGGTGTTCCTGTATTCCTCGTGTATTCAGCGCTGCTGATTCCTGTGGTTTCCAAACCACTTCTATCTCTGTGGTTTCCAAACCACTTCTACTACTGTGGTTCCCATACCACTTCTACCATCAACTGTATCATCGTGACTGTTTGCTGGTTCCTATCCGCTGCCTCCGTGCACTCCAGCCTTTACTTCACATCCACTCACCTGTTCCTCATCAAGTCTGTGAGCTGATTCCTATCCGCTGCCTCCGTGCACTACAGCCTCCAGCTTGCAACTCGCCTGTGTTCATCATCGTGACTGTTAGCTGATTCCTATCCGCTGCCACTGTGCACTACAGCCTCCAGCTTGCAACTCGCCTGTGTTCATCATCGTGACAGTTAGCTGATTCCTATCCGCTGCCCCTGTGCACTGCAGTCTCTTCTCAGCTCTCCTGTGTTTCCTCGAGACTGCTGCTCTCATTGTCATCCGCTACTCTCCGTGATCAACAGCTCCTGGTCTACTCTGCTCTCCCGTGTTCCATCGCTACTGACACCTATTGGTTGCTACTGGTTACCTCCGTGTACCCGCAGAGTCCTGCTGCTGCTGACCGCGCTATCATCCATCTACTGCTGATCCGCTCTCCACGCCTTCACGTGTCCCGCTGGTCTCTACCCTCCTGTCAGCATTGGATTCGTATCTCATCAACTACTCCTCTGCTGGATCATCTCCATTCTCCTAGGTCCTCCATGAGTCCAGTTCCACGTGTTACTGATTCCTGTGGATTCGTGTCCCTGTTGGTCTACTTACCTGTGCGCTGCACCTACTAGACCGCTGCCTCATCTATCCAGGGACTTCTCATCCAGCCGGCCTCCAGCCGCTCAGGTATCGCTGCACTCCTATCTGACTGCCTGCTTCTGAACCACGGTATGCATACTTCTCATTGACTGTGCTGGTGTATTGCATATCTTGCTGGACTGTGTTGGTTCTCCTCTGGAGTCTGCTATCCGCTGAGTCTATTGCCATCATTGACTGTGTTAACTTGTGCTGGACTACTTCAAGAGACTTTCTATATTTGCAGACCTGTTCAGTCATTTATATATATTGTGCATGTTACTGTGGATCGTGTATAAGGTGCCTGTGTATATCCTGTGTTGCAGTCTCTCCCCGTGCACCTCCTCACATATATATTCAGTGGTACAACTTGCTGATGACAGACCACTGATCCCTGTTTCCTGTATCACCTGTTCCAGTATCCTCTCACATAGCAGTGGTATAACTTGCTACCGCAGACCACTGACTACCCGGATACCTCCACTTGGATTCCATTCCTTCACTCAGACAGCGGTACAACTTGCTATCCGTAGACCGCTGACTCTCATCACCTCCTTGTTTCTGTTGGACATTCCTCCTCACTATAGCAGTGGTACAACTTGCTATCGCAGACCACTGACTACCTTCACGTGCCCTTGTCCATACAGTTCCTCGTAGATTATTACCTCCATGTTACCAGTGCTGCTAGTCATAGACTTTCCTGAGCATCTCATCATCTACTATTTCCTGTTCCGTGATCACCCAGCTACCAGAGTACCCTATTACCATCTACATTGCTCTGGTAAGCCTACCACCTGGTGATCCCTGGGTAAAGACTCCTAGTGCCCGTGACAGTAAGATCAGGACATGACAGACCCAGATACGGAACCTACCGCCAAGGAGATGCTGCAGCATCTGGTCAGCCGTGTGGAGCAACAGGATGCCCGCCAACAGCTGTTACTTCAGTGTTATCAGTCATTAACCTCCCAAGGAACATCTGGACAGACTGTGACAGCTACTACTGAGGCTCCTGTGCTTTCCTCCGTTTCCCCAGTGCCATCCCAGGTGTCTATAGCTTCCACGCTTCACCTGCCTACTCCGTCAAAATACGATGGAGACCCCAAAACTTGTAGGGGTTTCCTTAACCAATGTTCAGTCCATTTTGAGCTCCAACCTCAAAATTTTTCTACCCATCGTTCCAGAGTGGCCTATCTTATCTCTTTGTTTTCAGGACAAGCCCTGGCTTGGGCCTCCCCTCTGTGGGAAAGAAACGATCCAATATTACAAGATAGTGCCAAATTCATTTCTACATTCCGAAGTGTGTTCGATGAACCAGGTCGTGTGACCTCCGCTGCTTCCAGCATCCTCCGTCTACGACAAGGATCTCATACAGTAGGCCAGTACGTCATTCAATTTAGGATCTTAGCCTCTGAACTTCAGTGGAATACTGAAGCCCTAGTTGCCGCCTTCTGGCAGGGGCTTTCCGATAAAATTAAAGATGCACTGACTACTCAAGAGCTTCCTTCGTCACTTGAAGATTTGATCTCTCTATGCCATCGTGTTGATATGAGATTTCGTGAAAGAGAGGCTGAGAAAACAACTTCTGCTAAAGCACCTCTTCGTTCTAACCCTCAATTTCGTCCAGTTTCACCCTCTGTGATTCCCATGGAGATAGGACGTTCCAAATTATCTTCAGAGGAGAGGAAACGAAGAGTAAAGAATAGACTCTGTATCTATTGTGCTGATTCCACTCATATTCTCAGCTCTTGCCCTAAGAGATCGGGAAATGCCAGGCCCTAACTAGTTCTGGAGAGGTGAAGTTAGGATCCCTGGAGTCCTCTCCATCTTCCATGAAATCTAAAGTCTGCGCCTTTGATGTTACGATTTCCTGTGCTACCAAAACCTTTGAGTCACAGGCATTGATTGATTCCGGAGCAGCAGGAAATTTTATTTCCAAATCATTAGTAAATCAATGGTCTCTACCAGTGATCACCTTAAAAACACCCATTACTGTGACGGCTATAGATGGATCACGTCTCATCAACGGTCTCATCACCCAGAGTACGTCTCCAGTAACCCTTCAGATTGGTGCCCTGCATCATGAAGAAATATCGTTTTTAATCCTTCCTGTTACGACAAGTCCAATTGTCTTAGGCCTTCCATGGCTTCAGTGTCACTCTCCCCAGATTGACTGGCGCACCCCTCAAGTCACGTCTTGGGGGTCTGAATGTCACCATCGTTGCCTTTCCCAAGTCATTCCTCTCAAAGTACAGCAATCTTCCATCTCATCTACCTCACCGGGACTCCCTCCTCAATATGCTTCATTTACTGATGTTTTTGATAAAGCTCAGTCTGAACGTCTTCCTCCTCATCGTTCTTGGGATTGTCCGATCGACCTTCTACCTGGCAAGACTCCCCCCAGGGGCCGGGTCTATCCACTCTCGTTACCTGAAACTCAAGCTACATCTGAGTATATACAGGAGAACCTCCAGCGTGGGTTTATTCGACCTTCCACCTCTCCCGCTGGAGCTGGGTTCTTCTTCGTTAAAAAGAAGGATGGATCTTTACGCCCTTGCATAGATTTTCGTGGACTCAATGCCATTACTATCAAGAATCGGTATCCCATTCCGCTGATCACTGAGCTATTCGATCGCATCAAGGGAGCCCGTATCTTTACTAAGTTGGATCTTCGTGGTGCCTACAATTTAATCAGAATCCGTTCCGGTGACGAATGGAAGACAGCGTTTAACACCAGAGATGGGCATTACGAATATCTGGTAATGCCTTTCGGGCTGTGTAATGCCCCCGCTGTTTTTCAAGGTTTCATCAATGAGATCTTCCGGGACTTATTATATGTATGTGTCGTCGTCTACCTGGACGACATATTGATCTTTTCACAGGACCTGCCTTCTCACCACCAACATGTGGCAGAAGTCCTCTCCAGGCTACGGAAAAATTCACTGTTCTGTAAATTAGAAAAATGTTCATTCGAATTACCCCAGATTCCATTCTTGGGGTATATAGTTTCCGGAGTTGGCCTGAAGATGGATCCAGATAAGGTGAATGCTGTACTACATTGGCCCCAGCCAACTACTCTTCGTGCTATCCAGCGTTTTTTAGGTTTTGCCAATTACTATAGACGCTTCATTCAAGACTTTTCTTCCATTGCATCTCCTATTGTGGCCCTGACTAGGAAGGGGGCTAATCCTAAGCAATGGTCACCTGAGGCTCTTCAAGCCTTTCAAACACTAAAAGAGTCCTTCTCTTCGGCTCCAATCCTTCGACAGCCTGATGTGACACTCCCCTTCTTCCTGGAAGTAGATGCCTCTAATGTGGGCTTAGGAGCTATTCTCTCCCAACGCTCGGAACAGCAAAAATTCCATCCTTGTGCCTTCTATTCTCGGGGTCTCCTGCCCGCAGAGAAGAATTATACTATCGGGGACAAGGAGTTACTGGCTATCAAAGCTGCATTAGAGGAATGGAGATACTTATTGGAAGGAGCTCGCCATCCGGTGACGATCTTCACGGATCATAAGAACTTGTCATATCTCCAGTCTGCCCAATGCTTGAACCCTCGTCAAGCAAGATGGTCTCTTTTCTTTTCCCGTTTTGAGTTAATAATAACCTTCAAACCAGCTGCCAAGAACAAAAAAGCTGACGCTTTATCTAGAGCTTTTGTGACGTCCTCTGATATAGAAGAGGTTTCCAACCATACCATTCTAGACCCCAAATGTATCTCACTGGCTGCTTCATCCACCAAAACGCTACCATTTGGGAAGACCCTCGTGCCTCCTACTCTAAGGAGGAAAATCCTTTCGTGGTTCCATGCCTCTCGTTTTTCTGGACACGCCGGTGAACGCAAGACCTTTGAGATTCTCTCTCGAAGTTACTGGTGGCCTTCGATGAGGAGAGACGTCAAAGAGTTCATTGCTTCCTGTGAGCTATGTTCCCAGTTCAAATCCTCCCGCAGAACTCCAGCAGGGTTGCTGCGACCACTACCCATTCCGTCCAAACCGTGGACCCATATTAGTATGGATTTCGTTACTGACTTACCACCTAGTAAGAACCATAACACTATTTGGGTGGTGGTGGACAGATTTTCGAAGATGGCTCATTTCATTCCTCTGTCTGGTTTGCCTTCCTCATTTATTCTGGCTGAACATTTCATTAAAGAGATCTTCCGTATCCATGGATGTCCGTCTGAGATTGTGTCGGATAGAGGAGTACAATTCGTTTCCAGATTCTGGCGAGCCGTTTGTAAAACCTTGGGTATACGATTAGCACTCTCATCTTCTTACCATCCGCAATCTAACGGACAAACTGAACGTGTCAATCAAGATCTTGAGACTTTTATAAGGATGTTCTCATCAGCCAATCAAGACAACTGGGTAGAGTTGCTTCCTTGGGCTGAATTCGCCCATAACAACATGTACCATGAGTCATCATCCAAAACTCCATTTTTTGTGGTCTACGGTCACCATCCGTCTTTTCCGGAATTTCCTGTCCTCCCGCCCACCCAAGTTCCTGCGGTGGAAACTGTTTGTCAGACCTTTAAAAATATCTGGTCTCAGGTCAAAACCTGTTTAAAGAAGACATCTATCAAATATAAATCTTTCGCAGATAAGAAGAGGCGGGCTATTCCACCACTAAAAATTGGAGATCGTGTCTGGTTATCCACCAAAAATATTCGTTTGAAGGTCCCATCTATGAAATTCGCCCCTCGTTTTATTGGTCCATATAGGATCATTCAAGTAATGAATCCAGTATGTGTGAAACTTCTTCTTCCTAAGAATCTTCGGATTTCTAATGCCTTTCATGTATCCTTGCTCAAACCTCTTATTATCAACCGTTTCTCAACTCCTCCCTCAGCTTCGCAGCCAGTTCAAGTTCATCAGGAGGAGGATTTCGAGATTACTGAGGTACTAGACGCAAAAATTTCGCGAGGAGTCCTCCACTTCCTCGTTCATTGGAAGGGCTTTGGTCCTGAGGAGCGCTCTTGGATCAAAGCTGAAGATCTTAATGCTCCTGCCCTTTTGAAGAAGTTTTATTCCAAAAATCCGGACAAGCCCGGTTCCAGGCGTTCTGTGCCCACCTTTAAAAGGGGGGGTACTGTCACTCACCGGACCGTGAGTGCCTCTTCCCGGACATTTAGGAACCGTGGCCGTCCTCCATCCTGAGGGTCTGCGCATGCGCAGCCCTTTCCTATACTTCAGTGTATGTCCCTTTAACTCAATTGGCAGATCAGGCAACACTCCCTATATTAAGCACCTGTGGTCAACACCACGTTGCCTGATCTTGGAGTTTCATTCCCCATGAGTCTCTGAAGGTGTTCCTGTATTCCTCGTGTATTCAGCGCTGCTGATTCCTGTGGTTTCCAAACCACTTCTATCTCTGTGGTTTCCAAACCACTTCTACTACTGTGGTTCCCATACCACTTCTACCATCAACTGTATCATCGTGACTGTTTGCTGATTCCTATCCGCTGCCTCCGTGCACTACAGTCTTCCAAACCACTTCAACATTATTATATATCATTGTGACTGTTTGCTGATTCCTATCCGCTGCCTCCGTGCACTACAGTCCTCTAAACCACATCAACGCTATTATATTTCATTGTGACTGTTTGCTGGTTCCTATCCGCTGCCTCCGTGCACTCCAGCCTTTACTTCACATCCACTCACCTGTTCCTCATCAAGTCTGTGAGCTGATTCCTATCCGCTGCCTCCGTGCACTACAGCCTCCAGCTTGCAACTCGCCTGTGTTCATCATCGTGACTGTTAGCTGATTCCTATCCGCTGCCACTGTGCACTACAGCCTCCAGCTTGCAACTCGCCTGTGTTCATCATCGTGACAGTTAGCTGATTCCTATCCGCTGCCCCTGTGCACTGCAGTCTCTTCTCAGCTCTCCTGTGTTTCCTCGAGACTGCTGCTCTCATTGCCATCCGCTACTCTCCGTGATCAACAGCTCCTGGTCTACTCTGCTCTCCCGTGTTCCATCGCTACTGACACCTATTGGTTGCTACTGGTTACCTCCGTGTACCCGCAGAGTCCTGCTGCTGCTGACCGCGCTATCGTCCATCTACTGCTGATCCGCTCTCCACGCCTTCACGTGTCCCGCTGGTCTCTACCCTCCTGTCAGCATTGGATTCGTATCTCATCAACTACTCCTCTGCTGGATCATCTCCATTCTCCTGGGTCCTCCATGAGTCCAGTTCCACGTGTTACTGATTCCTGTGGATTCGTGTCCCTTTTGGTCTACTTACCTGTGCGCTGCACCTACTAGACCGCTGCCTCATCTATCCAGGGACTTCTCATCCAGCCGGCCTCCTGCCGCTCAGGTATCGCTGCACTCCTATCTGACTGCCTGCTTCTGAACCACGGTATGCATACTTCTCATTGACTGTGCTGGTGTATTGCATATCTTGCTGGACTGTGTTGGTTCTCCTCTGGAGTCTGCTATCCGCTGAGTCTATTGCCATCATTGACTGTGTTAACTTGTGCTGGACTACTTCAAGAGACTTTCTATATTTGCAGACCTGTTCAGTCATTTATATATATTGTGCATGTTACTGTGGATCGTGTATAAGGTGCCTGTGTATATCCTGTGTTGCAGTCTCTCCCCGTGCACCTCCTCACATATATATTCAGTGGTACAACTTGCTGATGACAGACCACTGATCCCTGTTTCCTGTATCACCTGTTCCAGTATCCTCTCACATAGCAGTGGTACAACTTGCTACCGCAGACCACTGACTACCCAGATACCTCCACTTGGATTCCATTCCTTCACTCAGACAGCGGTACAACTTGCTATCCGTAGACCGCTGACTCTCATCACCTCCTTGTTTCTGTTGGACATTCCTCCTCACTATAGCAGTGGTACAACTTGCTATCGCAGACCACTGACTACCTTCACGTGCCCTTGTCCATACAGTTCCTCGTAGATTATTACCTCCATGTTACCAGTGCTGCTAGTCATAGACTTTCCTGAGCATCTCATCATCTACTATTTCCTGTTCCGTGATCACCCAGCTACCAGAGTACCCTATTACCATCTACATTGCTCTGGTAAGCCTACCACCTGGTGATCCCTGGGTAAAGACTCCTAGTGCCCGTGACAAAGGTCTTCCTTCTTCCTCTTCTTTGGCTGATATTTTTATTAAAGAAATATTCCGTCTTCATAGTTGTCCTCATCACATTGTCTCTGACCGAGGTTCTCAGTTTATATCCATGTTTTGGAGATCCTTTTGTCACAAGTCTGAAATCAAACTCGATTTTTCCTCCGCATATCACCCGCAGTCTAACGGCCTCACAGAGAGAACCAACCAGGAGCTGGAGAAATTCTTAAGAATATTTATCTCTGCCAATCAAGACAACTGGGTGGATCTCCTTCCATGGGCCGAGTTTGCCCACAATAACCATTTTCACGAGGCTATCTCCAACTCTCCTTTTTTTGTTCTCTATGGCTGTCATCCAAAATTATCTACCTTTTCCCAAATTTCTTCTTCTGAGGTCCCAGCAGTGGACTTATTATTTCGCAAGTTCTCCCACATCTGGGAACAAACCAAGTTAAGCCTTAGAAAAGCCATCACTCGCTCTAAACAAGCCTATGATAAGAGGAGAAGAGCCGGTCCTAATTTTACCATCGGTGACAAAGTATGGCTGTTTACACAGAACATTCGTTTAAAGGTTCCCAGCAAAAAATTTGCTCCCAAGTTCATTTGCCCCTTTTCCATCTCCGAGATCATCAATCCAGTAGCTTTCCGATTAAAATTACAACATTCTCTTCGTATTCAAGATGTATTTCATGTTTCCTTGCTGAAACCAGTTGTAACTAACAAGTTTTCCACTCCTCCTAGAGCTCCTCCTCCTGTTATTATTCAGAATCAAGGAGAATATGAGGTGAAATAAATCCTGGACTCTCGTAGAGTCAGAGGCTCCGTTCAGTTCTTGGTAGATTGGAGAGGATATGGCCCCGAGGAACGCTCCTGGGTAAGAGCGGCTGACCTTCATGCCCCCCCTCTACTCAAACTTTTTCAAAAGAAATTTCCTTGTAAACCTGTGTAGGTGTCCGAAGTCCACCTTTAAGGTAGGGGGTACTGTTACGATACTTACCCGTCCTCGCTTCCACGCCGCTCCGTGGGACCCGTAAGCTGCACTTCCGGGTTCGGCGGTCAAATGACCGCTAGAATCAAGGGTGGGCAATTCAAACTGGGACTTCCTATATAAACAGCGCTCTGACACTTAAGGAGTGTCAGAGCAACTTACCTGTTCCTGGCTCCTGATTCCTGTTCCTCCTTGTGCCTGCTCCCTGTGTATTTGACCTCCTGTGTACCGACCCGGCTTGCTGACCTTTCTGGACTCCGTTTCTCCTGTGTACCGACCCGGCTTGCTGACCATCCTGATTGCCTGTGCTCCTGACTTGGATAGCCTCATGCTTCTCTCTCTTCACGTTTACCTGCCATTCCTGTGTACCGATCCGGCTAGCTGACTACGCCTCTGTTCTGGTCACCTCTGTACCGATCCGGTTTGATTAACTCCGAGATTGCCTCCTGATTCTGTCTGCATTCGCCTTCCTGTGTACCGACCCGGCCTGTCCGACTACTCTCTTCCTGCTCCTATTCCGCTGTACTACATCTTGGGGAAAACCTGAGGACCGCGACCTGCGACTCCTGGCAGCAAAGCCAACCCCGCCTTGTGGCGGTTCTTGGTGAATACCGAGGAGATCATTAGACTCCGCACCTCAGGTAAGCCAGCGTTAATCAAGATTAGTAGTGTTATCCAGTATTGCTGTTACAAGTGGTTTCAGCACCTTGCACAACACGGAAAGTATTCTCCACTGTGCTGGACTAAAGTACATTCCCCCTCAAATCTATTCTTCTTTCAGGTGCTGCAATCTCCTACATGCTGTTGCAGAATGCCAAAAATTACCAAATTATTTCGGGACACAGACAGCATCTCCTGCATGTCACTATCATTTTTCAAAAAGTTCTGTACCACCAAGTTGATTGTGTGAACAAAACAAGGAGTGTGATGGAAATATTTTTATTGATTGATCTTGCAACACATTATTACAAAAACTCTACAAGGGTGGTACCTTCTTCTCTTAAAATATCAGGTTTAAACTGAAAGACCAAAGAAAGGGGGGCTATTTGCTCACAGGAAAGTCCAGCAACCTAAATATAAATATACAAAAAGATAAAGCACATAAACCAAGAGGGTGCCACCACTAAACCAAAACTAATTTCCAAACGTAATTTCAACTTACTAACACAAACAACACTACAAAGAAACAAGCTGTGGGTGCATGTAAGCCATACTTGAAAATATACTTAGCTTTCAAAATCTAGGGGAGTGAAAAGACAGTGAGAAAAGGCATTTAGAAAAGAGAGCGCCAGTCTTTGACCTCCTTAAGGAGGTCTCAGGCCCTGCCACAGCCTGAGCCAGTTGGCATTGGATATCCGACGTCTCTCCATACCCTTCAATTTCCACACCTCGAGGAGAATGTTACCCACCACCTCTTCACAGGGAAGGATTTTATGCCTGATGGACACTTGTCACCGTGCATTCCACGTGAAATATCTGACCACTAGACTCACTAAAAAAAGGGTGCAGAAATTAAAAACCCTCCACCTGGCCTTGAATGCCCCGTAAACCCATTCAGGGTAACTAAGCCCCAAAAGGCAGGGGATCCCCAGCGACCTGGAAACTCTTTTATAAACCTTTACGTTAAAGGGACACTGAAGCAAGAAATGGTCCATAGTCTCCTCCACCCCCAGACATTCCTCCCGTGGGCAACCACGATCATCAGCATTTCTGTACTTGAGGTTCCCTCTCACGTAAAGTCTCCCGTGAAAGGAGAGCCAGGCAATGTCCCAAAGCTTCAACGGGATTCTCCCTGAATTAATCAGGGAAAGCCCCACCAAACTCACATCACCTGGGCAGTCCCTCAGTGACAGCGGAACCCAGAAGTGGGAGTGCAGGACTCTCTTCTCCAGCATCCTTCTAGAAGAGCTCCCGACTTCCCCCACCCCAGGCCCCAACGCCTTGTCACCTTCAATCTCAAGGAAACATAGGTCGGGAGATACCCATGTCGGACCCTGAAACTTTTCACAGCGCCCCCCATACCATGTACTGAGGAAGGGATCCACCCATACCCTGAAGCCCCCCACCCACTGAGGAGGGGTCACAACTAGGATGCTACTCAGGTGTAACTTCAGAAAAGTTGACATAAAGAAGAGCACTGGGTTAATCATACCTAGGCCGCTATCCTTCCTCAGTCGGTAGGTCACAGCCCGCTTGACCAGGTTCAGCCTATTCCCCTAGAGTAACTGGAAGAAAACTGCATAAACCCTAGACCATAAAGACTCTGGCAAGAGGCACACATAGCTGATATACAGGAATATCTGGATCAGGAAGGTCTTGACCAGGTCCACCCTTTCCCAGAGAGAGTGTTTCCACCTCTTCCAGCTCTCTACCTTCCCGGAAGCTTCCTCCAGCCTAAGTTCCCAATTTTGCTTGGCATAATCGCCAGGGCCGAAATGAATCCCTAAAATTTTGATCTTCTTACTAGCCCTGGGAAGACTGTCTGGAATGTTAAATTCACAACCCTCCTCCCCCATCCAGAAAACTTTATTCTTTTCCTGGTTTACTAACGAGCCACTGGCCTCGGAAAACCCGCAGACTAGAGTTGTTACCTCCTCAGCTTCTGCGGAACTCGACAAGACAACAGTAACATCGTCAGCGTTGGCCACTACCTTCAAAAGACACTCCGGACTCAACAGCACTCCTCCCAACGAGCTGCCACCAACCCTTCTGATGAAGGGATCTATGGCAAACACATACAGGAGGGGGCTCTGGGGACAACCCTGTCTTACTCCAGAGCTGACCTCGAAGGATGGACCCACCCAACCATTCACAAGAGGGAAGCTCTCGGCTTGCCTATAAATAGTACGGAGCCAATTCACCACCCGAACCGGAAGAGCATACCACAGAAGCAGAGCCCAAAGGTACTCATGATTTACCCTATCAAAGGCCTTCGACTGATCTAATGCTAAAAGTTACCTCCCCCACCTCTCCGCATGGCACCGCTCAAAGGCCTCCCGCACTGCCAGGACAGCACTGAAAGTGCTTCGACCCTTCACAGTGCAGTGCTGAGAAGGAGAGAGTAACCGGCCGGAAACCTGCATCACTCTATTAAAAAGTACCTTCGCCAGAATCTTCCCGTCGGTATTGAGAAGAGCGATGGGGCACCAGTTCTCAATACACGACTGATCTTTCCCCTTGGACAACAAGATAAGGGCAGAGACCCTCATGGAGGGAGGTAATAAACCTCTGCCCAGGCTCTCATTAAAGACCTCCACGAGACGCGGGGCCAGGATGTCCCCAAAGATTTTAAAGAACTCAGATGTAAGGCCATCTGGGCCTGGGGCTTTCTTGATAGATAAACCATCTATCGCCATCCTGACCTCGTCCACCGTTATTTCATCACCCAAGGACTCAAGCAGGCCGCTAAAATCTCCAAGGCCAGGAGTTTCCCTCAAAAAACGGTCCATCTTCTCTCTGTCAAGTGACTTCTCCGATAAGAGATCGGAGTAGAAAGACCGCACGACACCAAGGATGCCCTCCTTATCCTCCCTAAGGACACCCTCAGCATCGCGCAAACCTCTCACCTCCTTAATATCTACCGAGTTCCTACAGCTCTGGAAGGGATCGGGCGAATGGTACTTCCCATAGTCCCTCTCCAGAATCAAGGAAGCATACCGGTCATATTGTATCTCTCTCATCTGAGCCTTCACCCGGGGGATCTCCCCACTATCCCCCTGGCCAGAAATCAAGAATCCAAGTTTTCTTCTCAGTGCCATGTAGTTACTTTCTTTTAACAAGTTATTTCTAGCTACTAGGCCGCAGAAAAAGCTTCGGGTCCTCTTCTTCAGCATCTCCCACCATTTGGACCTACTCCAACCTGCCTCCAAAAGAGTTTCCTGGGATTCAAAGAAGTCCCTAAAGGACTGTCTTATCACCTCCTCATCAAGGAGCTTAGAGTTCAGGCACCAGAGGATTCTACCCTTCTGAAGAGTCTCCGAGGCATTCAAGGACATAGAGAGGTAAACGTGACCAGAGAACTCTACTGGCCTCAGCTCCGTAGCCGAGGTTTTTGAGCGCTCTTTAACAAAAAAACCTATCTATCCTAGACCTACAGCTACCTTTAAAGTAGGTGAACCACGTGTGGTCTGGAAAATAGCGAATATGCGCATCTACCAGACCAGCCTGCCTAATCATGCTAACTAGAAAAGAGGCGTCATAGCCCAGAGAAGTCCTTGAACCTCCCCTGTCTTTGGTCCTAATGACGGTGTTAAAGTCACCACCAAAGACTATCTGCCGGGCTGAAAAAAGGTATGGCTTTATCGCACCGAAAAGGCACTTCCTACCCCACCTTTTTTTGGGGCCATAGACATTGATCAACTTCAGGTCGTGCCCCCTCAGATTGACATCCAGTACCATGCACCTACCTACCTCTAGTTCTATGACTTGCTGGATGGTTATCATGCCGGTAAAAAGCACCGCCACCTCACCGTACGGCTCAGCCACAAGAGACCAGTAGGAGGGCCTGCACCTCCACTCCCTCTTGGCTTTGTGAAGGTCAGCCAACTGACCCAATCTGGGGGTAAATGTATCAATGTCCGGATTCTTCAACTCCGGCAAGATCGGCGTCTTCAGCGCTTAAATTTAAAGTGGCGCTGCCTTGTAAAGGGAAACTTCCCTTTACAAGGCAGCGCCGCTTTAAATTTAAGCGCTGAAGACGCCGATCTCGCCGGAGTTGAAGAATCCGGACATTGATACAATTACCCCCTGGTCTCCTGCAAAAACAAAAAAATCACCCTCAACCGTGCTGAAAAAATCAAAGGCCATATAACGAGCTCGTTTGGAAAGTATAGATGCCACATTAATAGTGGCAAATCTAATGGGCTGGGAAGCCATCCCTCAGAGCTATAGAAGGTAGGAATCAGCTCACTTCTTTTTCACCGGTTTAACAGAGTCCTCATCGGAGGAACCATATCGCTTACAACTTATACCGGCCAGTAAAACCTCCCCCTCCCGGAGAACCACCACTTCCCCGAAGGGAGAAGCCTTCCCCGAACCAACTATAACCTCCCTAACTTCACCACCCTCCCCTTCCCCAAAAGTGACTTCAGCTTTACACGGGATCGAGGGACTACCGAGGGGCTGCATTCCAGAACTAGGTCCCGGGATAGGAGGGAAAGCAGGAGGAGAACCGGAAGGGGGAACATGGGGGGACAGGGGGATGGCCAAGGGTAAGGTTAGGTTCAGGAATCTGGGAAGGGACAGGGTGAGGGAGAGGGATAGGGGCAGGGAAAGGCCCGGGATTTCCCGAGGAATCAGGAACAGGGACAGGAGGGGTGGGGAGAAGAGAAGGGTCTGGAAAAGGGGGAGGAGCTAGATCCTCCACCGAAGGGGGACCCCCAGAAACTACCTGCTTCTTCAGAAAAGCCCCAGGGATCCTTGATTTGTCTCTAGGTTTGCAATAGGTTGCCACCTCACCGAGAGATAGACCGCTGGGCTTTCTCCTCTTCCTAACTGTTTTTAACCTGAGGACTAGATCCCCACCCTCAGTCCTGACCACCTCGCCCTCATCTACTTCCTCCTCACTTGAAAGAAATTGAAAGTTGTTAGACAGGATAACGTCTTTATCCCTGTTTATTTTAGTTTTCTTTTTGCCCTTCTTCCTCTGCTTTTCCCAGACATTGTCTAAAACGGACACCATCGGGGACTCTACTGGGTTACTAGACTACCTCGGGAACAGGAATGGGCACCAGCTTAGGAACTACTGCGGAGGACCTACCCCCTGGCTCTCCTTCCACCCTTACAGCTGCTTGCACCATATCCTCGTCTGGTATCTCTGTGTTGTGGGAAGCATGTAGACACTTGCTAAATTGGTGCCCAATAGTGCCACAAAGGTTGCATCTAATTTGTCCACATGAACTGGACTCATGCCCAGTGTCCCCGCAATGGCCACACTTTTGGTGCGGACAGTTGGCGCTGAGGTGGCGGAAGTCCCCAAAGCGATGGCACATCCTCGGCTCACCCGGATAGAAACATTGAATCCTGTCTCTACCGAGGAAGGCGGCCGATGGTATATGTGTGTCAGGCCAGCCTCCGTGCATCGCAGATCGACTGTGGCAGACCACCCACCACCCCAGATGCCATAGCTCGGGTCCGGTACTTTTACCAGTGGGGACACTAGACCCGCATACCGTTTTAACCAGAAGGCCAAGTCGGCCACAGGGATCGACTCATTCCCGACTAGGATTGTAACTTTAACCCTTTCTTACCTTGTTATGGCTATGGCTCTGAAATTTACCCACGGATCTCATCCCCTACACCCACCCCACCGATTCCAGAACGCCTGAAAGCCCTGATATGAAATGAAGCTAACGTCATACTTAGACGCTCCAGTGGGGTGGATGCAAGCAAAGAGATCCGTGGGCACAAACCCAAAGGAGTCTAGAACGCCTTCAAGAAGTCAGCTCTGTTCGGGGGATTGTCACCAATGAATTTATGCTGCACAACATTCCTACGCTTAGGGGGTTGACCTGTAGGAGGCAGACCCCCCTGAGGCGGGCCCACCAACCTCTGGCCTGTACCAGACACAATGCTTGCATAGGAGGATGTACCCGGGACAGATTTTTTTTAGCAGAACCCTGTACCCCAGGGTTTAAATGCACCGAACCGCCCTTGGCATCACCTATATTACCAACGGGCCCAGCATTGGACAAAACAGGACCATCTCTTACCACCTCAGCCTGATTACCCATTATAGACCCACTAAGACCCTTCCCCCATTGACTCCACATAGCCCCGGAACCAGGCTGCCTATCCCAAACACCAGGATTACCAGCCAACTCCGCATTCCTCCTAGTTACTTTGTCTATTAAGACGGCTGCTTTTTTCATCCTTTCGGTTATCTGCAAGGGCCCGTATATGGAGTCAATGATTCTAACCTGGGCCTGACTTAGGGACCTTCCAACATCAATTGAACTACCTGCACACACCACCGATTCAGAACCCATGTTGAGCCCACCTTAGCCTACATACGGGGAGCATACAGGTCCAGGGACTAAGCTGCTAGGGGTGGCTGCCTCTGATCCCTGCATAAAAGTAACATTACCAACCTTTGATGGAAATGGTGCAGTGTTCACATTATACTCGTGTATATCACAAGACAACATATTACTTTCAGCTTGTTTTGGTAAAATGCTAATCACCGGGACTAGCCCAGTCTTTGGATCAGTTCCATATTTATCACCATTACCTGTTTCCAGAAAAGGGGAGCCAATGGGATCAGATGCCACTGCCTGCCTCAGGAGACCCGCACTGGAACCATCGGCCAAAACCGGAAGTGACGCGGGAGATGGAGACTCCGAGTCCACCACGGGAACCGCAGCTTGACCGGCGTCTCCCCCCCGCACCACCTGCAGCCCCCACGGGCTCCCTCACCGGAGGCTCCCCCTCCTGCTGCCTTATGCTGTTATACAGGTGATTATCAGGTACGCTGTTAGACTGGTCTGTGGGAAGGTGTACCGGCAAGCGCCCAGAGCTGTCAATGTTAGCAGAAACCTCCATTCCCGAACAGGTCGCTTTCTCAATCTCCTGTAGCTTTATCGTAAGTAGCTGCATCGATTCTTCCTTATCTATGAGGATAGCGTTCAACTCCTCAATTTCTAGGCGTATAACAGCGCATTCTGTAATAAACGCACGGTTACTTTTCTTCTTCGATGCCGCGATTTGCATTTTCAATTTAGGAATTTCCAAAGAGAGCCGCTCTAGCCGTGCCTTTATGGCAGGTTCCTCCGTCTCCCCTTCATCAGAGTCAGGTAAACCGACTTCTCCTGGGTCAACATCCGCCTCTCCTATACCAGCCACCGCTAACCACAGAAACTGCTGCCTCCTTTTGGGCCTTCTCACCCATTTTAACAGCCGCCACACTGTCTTCTATGGTCATACTTTCTTTGTTGGCCCCCAGTTGTGTCTCCACTAGGGACTCACCCATATCTGCCGGGGGTGCCTTGTTTGGTATCACCGGCACAAATGCCACTTTTGCCTCCAGTTGTACCGTCATTGAGGCTAAGTTCACATCTCCCGGCACGAGTCTAGTTGGGGCTTCTCTGTTGCTCTTCACAGGTGCCCCGGAGCCATCCTCTCCCAGTTGTTTCATCACTGGGGCAGGTAAGTCCTTGTTCAGTACGGCCTTGGTTGAAGCTACCATGTTAAGGTGCACAGGTACTTCTGACCCACTGTCCTCCAGTTGATTTACTGGGGACACGGTGCATAGCGGAACTTTTGTCACAGACTGGCTGCACGGGATCCCTGCATTCGGCTTCATGCAGGGAAATTTTGCCTGGGGATCTGCTTGTTTCATAAGGCTAGGGCATTCCACACTCCCAGCCAAGTTGGTAGTAGGCTGACTGGGAGTGAAACCCACTCCAGACCCTGGATCTAAGCTGGGCCTTCTGGAGGCACTAGGCCTGGGAGCCTGGGGGCTTTGCTCCTCGCCTCCCCCAGGATCCTCCATTCTTGCTGGATTTAACGGAAACTAATTTGGCTTTGCAGGAGCTCTCCAACACACACCCTACTCGATGGAATTTACCCAGCTGTAATGCTCTCACAATATTGTTGGCTTTATTAGGAATGACATTCTCAGGAGTGTCAAAATGGGATAAGCCATGTTGGGATGACATCCCTTAGTTTTTTCAAACAGGTTGTCAGCAGTATGCCTACACAGAGTAGCCTATACCACTGAGCTGCTCACCCGCTGGCACCCCTGGTCTGACGGCCCACCCAATCCATATCTTTTCAAAAGGGGGTGTGATCCTAAATCATCGGGGCCCACCGGGTATTCTCCCGATTTCCTGGTGGGCCAGTCCGACGCTGCACATCTGCATAATTTGAGCATATTGTGCGCAAAATTAGTCTGCCCATGCCCACATCTGGAACATACGCCAGAAAGAGCAGCCCTGTCTGCTTCATTTTCATACACAAAGGATACTTAAAACAGCCTACGATGTCAGGGAGGGAACAGGGCTGGGAAATGCCGTTTGGTTGTAGTCAATGTACAGTAGTGGCCTGCCAAGCTCGAGCGCATGCAGCCACGTCCGAATCACTCTCTGGGCATCTTAAAGTTATTTGTTTTTCTTCCGTATCTCTTGCATCAGCTGTAGGACTAGTCTAAGTCCTGAGTACTAGTGATATCAGTATCATATGAAATATATGAAAAATTACAGGTATAATCATAAATTACTAAATTATTGGCAGGTAACATTAATTGCTTATTTATTTTTTATGTGCGGTCTTTTGAGATTTTATATTCCACATATTTGCTCTAATAGAGCAGAGCAAAACTACACCCATAGTAAACACCACACATATCTTTTCACCCATACATTGTTGACTTCGGGAGTATGCAGAGCTGATTTAAGTGTGGTTTATAACAAACGCTCAATGCGCTCAGTATGCATGCCTTAATGACTCAGACCCACAGTGTTTACTGCATGCAAAGTTGTTTGAACCCAAAAAATATATTTTTGATTTATAAAATTTACAAAAAAACCTTTAGAAGCCGATGCCCCACCAATAAATGTGTGGCTTCTAAATACCAGCCTGGTGTAATAATATCTCTTTTGTGTGTGCCTGTGGTATTAAGTAGGGGGGCAGAGGGTTCTTTAGTCTCCCCCTGTGTTGCTAATTCCAAGAACATTATGCCACGAAGACCCTGCAGTACTCAGACTAAGACGTAGGCACTGCACATAGAATACAAGGTAAAGAGTTTATTTAAAGACAAGACACACAAGTCAGTACACATAACTGAACAGGAAAAAGGGTATTACATTGGAGGCACTGCTGAGATATGTGTCACAAGCTCAGAGTTTGCTTATGGAAAATGAGCGCCATGGCGAAGGTATCACAGGAAGTAGTTTACAGCTGTGTGATCAACATTTGAGAGATGTGGACAGCTGTTTCGCATTAAGTGGCGTATTGTCTAATGTTACAGATGAAGATGCTTCCAAGGTAACCGCAGCACGGACATGGATACTGAGGCCTAAGGTTTTAGACAGACATGGTGATGGTCAGATCGAGGCGTATATAGCGTTACTGAGGGTCAAACCAGGTGAGATAAAAACTTGCTCCCAACTGCCATTTCAGATGGAGGAAGGCAACGCTGGAGCATACTGTTGCCCATTAGGCCAAGTGATGATGTGAGAGTTGCCCCAGAATTAAACTCTACTGACGGAGAGGAGAATCACTCCGGTATACAGCTTCCACTCTGAGACATGAATATTCGTCCTTAGGCTTCAGTGAAGTTTATAAACCACATAGACAGTTGTTCCTAGTGGCCATTAACAATACTGTAGACCAGTTTAGGAAATTCCAGTTTAATGGCGGGTATAGGAGATTGAGACCCTTTTCGGGTAGGCATCCTGTTCCGAATGGAGAAGCCGTTTATGAGATATGGAAAGACACTGCGTTCATATATGTAGAGGAATGGCAATGTCCTGAAACTGCCTAAAAGCAAAGGATAATGGAAAGTTTGTAGGGCCCAGGGATGGAAATTGTACAGGCTACACACTGGAGCGATCCTCAGGCCAAAGTCTGACACTATGTATCAATATTGGAGAGAGAGTTCAGAACATCTGAAAATGTCACTGATCTATTATACAAGCTGAGAAATATGTGAGACAAAACGGGGAGAGATTGTCCGAATAAATCTATTGACTAGTTGATATACCGCATTGTTGAAAAAAGAGGGAATGACCCATGCCGAAGTGGACGAGAGTTGCATGTGACAATTATTAATAGGGGGTTTATCCTTAGACCCAGTTGCTTTAAAACTGCAAAGTAGTTGTATTGAAAGAGCAGCACCTTCGTTTAAACAGTTAACACATAAGGTTAAGCAGGAGGAAGCTCTAATTGAGACCAGACATATATTGACGAAGAAAGCCAAAGCAGTTAGCTTGAAACCAAAACCCAGTGCAAAAGAGGAAGAGTTACTGAAGATCTTTCATGCACAAAAAGAGCAAATAGATTGTCTGTTATTTATTTAACTAGCCAGAGAGGCTCCAAGGTCATTGCCTTTGCCGCCTTCAAGTCAACCAGCGAGGGACAGTGACCTCAGGAGATGTTTCAAATGTGGCCAGGTAAGGCACATAGCCAGAAGGTGTCCTAATAGTTGGAATCCAAGATTACCACTCTTTACCCTTAACCACCATCAGGAAATGAGGAAAGGGGACCAGAAAACCCCACACTGGGCCCCTGAAGAGAGTTAGCCTAAGTACCATGGGGAACCTATTTGCTCCCTAGAGTAGATTGCTGTCTGGTCTAGTAGGCCCAGTGCCACATGTCCCTGCATTGATTAATGGAAAGAAGTGTACTGCCCTACTGGATATTGGTTCACAGGTGTCCATTATATTTGAGAAGTGGATTGTGAGAATCTGTTTGATGTGGAGGTACACCCGTTGTCTGGCTTGACCCTCTGGGGTGTCAGTGAGCAATGTTATCCCAATTTAGGATACATTACATATGGCCTAAAGTTCCCAAAAAATGTAGCCTGTGTTGAGAAAGAAGTGCAAGTAGCTTCTTAAGTGTGTCCTGATTCGGAAGAGGAGGAAAGAGATGTGCACATTTTTGTTGAAACAAATGCACAATTGTTTAACACTCTAGACCAGTGGTGCTGAGAAACTGGTAGAAAAAGATTATCATCAAACACTCATCATCCACCCTGTATATCTAGCAGCCTATCGAAAAAAGAAAGTTGAAGAACCTAGTAAGATGCATGTGGTGGATATATTGATCCCCATCAAACAAAATAGTTATGAAAGTAGCGCTCACGCTGGCATACCCTGTACCATGTTGTAGTAGTACAAAGTGACATTTTAGAAGGTTATGTAGAAAGATGCTTCCTTAGAACAACATAGACTGTCACGGGTTTGTAGGTAATTTCAACATTGAAGAAAATAGAGAAAAAGCCAAAATTTGTATTATACGACAATAGTTACATAGTTACGATATTTTCTGTTAAATGGATAGTTCAAGTAATGCTTTTCTCTTGTAGATTAGCTATGCTATGGAGTTCATTAGCGCATTCCCAATCTATCTGTTCTGATGAAATACGCCTTTGAGAGTTGTTTAGTGGGTACGGCTTTGGCGACACTTAAATTATGAGCAGATCTGTCGCACATTACACCAGCTAAACCTGCATTATGGTCACTGTTCTCACCTGTTTCCCTCTTCCTGCATTCATTTGCTGGTCTGAACTGAGCATGCACACACCTGATCCTTACTCTCAGTACATTGGCTCTACCATTGCCCTGGGAAATTGCCTCTTAGTCTCTCAGTCATTAAGCTACTTCTCATCCGTGGCATCTTCAGTTATTATCTTGGTTCTTAATACAGCCTCGCTCATCACCCCTTAAGAAGGCTGCGACCTGCGGCCTGGGAGCAGCTAACTCCAAACTCCCTTGCGGTAGCCCCTGGCGAACATCTCCCTCACCATTAGACTCTGCACCTCTCTGAGGTAATATCACATGAGCTAGCTGTGTGGGCAGTCCTCTGACCCTAACTCAATGACACTAAGATCTGGCCATAAAACCTTCCGCAAAGGACATGCTGCAACATCTGGTAGCAAGAGTTGAGCAGCAAGGCGCCGCTCAGGTTCAGTTACCCCAATGCCTTCAAGCATTGATTGCCCGAGTGGATAATTTACAAGTTGCTGCTTTCCATCCTCCACATGCTGCTGCTCCTGTTCCAGAAGTTCCCATAGTGGCGGCAGTCATTTCATCCTTGATGCTGCGGGTCCCTCAAAAGTTTGATGGCGATCCAAAACTGTGCAGGTGCTTCCTCAATCAGTGCTCAATCCATTTTGAACTACTCCCACAGAACTTTCCTTCGGATTGTGCCAAAGTGGCTTTTATAATCGCCCTATTATCTGGACAAGCAATGGCTTGGGCACCCCTTCTCTGAGAAAAGGAAAACCCCATCCTCCGGGACTGCAAAGCTTTTATTTCGGCTTTATGAAAGATCTGTGATGAGCCAGGCCGGGTCTCATCTGCATCCTCAAGTCTCTTCAGACTTTGTCAGGGCTCACATTTAGTTTCCCAGTATGTTGTTCAATTCCATACTCTTTCTTTGGAACTCCAATTGAACAGTGAAGTCCTGATTGCTGCCTTTTGGCAAGGCTTCACAGACCATATTAAGGATGTTCTTGCCACCCAAGACCTGCCTACCTTACTTGACGCTCTAATCTCTCTTTGTAACCAAGTGGATACTTGCTGCAGAGAGAAAGCCTTCGAGAAGGGCACCACTCAACGTTCTGTAATTAAACTGACTCCCCAGTTCCGGCCACCCAGTCCTTCTGAAGAACCTATGCAACTGGACCGTTCCAGATTGTCGCCTGATGAGAGACAGAGAAGAATATCCAATAACCTCTGCATCTATTGTGGTTAATCTGGACAGCTCTTAGCCTCTTGCTCTAAACGCCAGGGAAATGCTAGGCCCTAACTTGCTAAGGGCAGGTCAGGCTAGGATCCTCAAAACCCTCTCCAAATTCTCTTAAGGCTTCTGCATGCCCCGTTTGACTCTTCTGCCCTTTTGAATTTTGGAGCAGCAGGGAATTTCATTTCCGCCACACTAGTTAAACAACTTTTACTACCTACTGAACTACTACCTCGGCGCTTTACTATTACAGCTATTGGTGGTAATCGTATTGCCAACAGGATTTTTCTCCACTGGACCAAACCTATTACTTTCCAAGTAGGTGCTCTGCAGTTTGAGATGACCTCTCTCCTTATCCTCTCCCAGGTTACCAGTCCAATTATTCTGGGCCTCCCCTGGCTCTAATGGCACTCTCCTCATATCAATTGGACTTCCTCTCATATCTTGGCTTGGGGCTCCTCCTTCCATTCCCGCTGTCTTATCCACGTCAAACCCTTACAAGGCACATTAACCAATCCTGCTGATTCTGGGACACTCCTGCCTCCTCTTCTCGCGCCTTTTTCCGATGTCTTCAATAAAGCCCGCTCTGAGACTTTGCTTCCTCATCGTGTCTGGGATTGACCTCCAACTGGGTAAAACACCTTCCATATCTCAGGTGTACCCACTAGCTATACCAGAGACCCAAGCAATGGCTGACTAGGTCAAGGAGAATCTGCAGCGCGGTTTTATTCGACCCTCTACTTCACCAGCAGGTGCAGCATTCTTCTCCGTAAAAAAGAAGGCCGGGTCTTTACGTCCATGTATTGATTATAGAAGCTTGAATTCCGTCACAGTCAAGAATCGGTATCCTATTGCCCTTGTGACCAAACTTTTTTGACTGCATAAAAGGTGCGCAGATTTTTACCAAGTTAGATCTCCAAAGCGCCCACAATTTGATCCGCATTCATGAAGGGGACAGCCACTATGAATGCTTGGTAATGCCTTTAGGGCTGTGTAATGCCCCAGCAGAGGCTTCGTCAACGAGGTCTTCAGAGATCTTTCTTCAGAGATTGCTTTATTCTTGTGTCGTATACCTAGACGATATTCTGATTTCTTTTCACAAGATTTAAGCATTCAACGTCACCGAGTTGCTGAGGTACTTACCCGTTTGCTAAGAAACCAACTGTTTTGCAAACTCAAGAAATGTTCTTTTGAGATGGCTCAAACGACCTTCCTAGGATACTCAGGCTCTGGCTTACAAATGGATCCAGATAAGGTTCGTGCCATTCTGGAGTGGCCTCTTCCAACTGGCCTCAAAGCAATTCAGCAGTTTCTGGGATTCGCCAACTATTACCGTCAATGTATACGAGGATATTAACCATGGTGGAACCTATTGTGGCACTTACTTTGAAGGGAGCAGAGACCAAAACTTGGCTCCCGAAGCTATTGAAGCCTTTAATATTTTTAAGGAATCTTTCTCTTCAGCCCCTATCTTCAGACAGTCTAATCTATCTCTACCTTTCCTTGTAGAAGTTTAAGCCTCTGCCATAAGTGTAGGAGAGGTACTCTCACAGTGTTTCCAGCCGGAGATGAAGTCCCCTCCCTGTGCCTTCTTTTCTTGAACATTTTTACCAGCGGAGAAAAATTACACTATAGGAGATAAGGAGCTATTGGCCATGAAATTAGCTCTGTCAGAATGGAGGTACCTTCTGGAAGGATCACAGTTTACTGTTAACATTACCACCAATCACAAGAATCTGCTTGACCTCCAAACAGTACAGTGTTTAAATCCTCGCCAGGCACGTTGGTCCCTCTTCTTCTCTCACTTCAACCTGCAAATCACTTTCAAGCCAGGCTCTCAAAATAAGAAGGCTGACACCCTCTCTCAGGCTTTCCCCCATGAACTAGAACCAGCCGAGCACCTGTATTTTCTTATCTTGGATCCCAACTGTTTGATGGCCACAACTGTATCCTCCTCTCCCATGCCACCGACTGGGAAAACTTTTGTGAATCAAGCTCTCTGGAGGAAGTTACTTCAATGGGACCATGCATCACGTTTTCTTATCCTGCTGGAATCGATATCAAACAGTTTGTGACAGCATGTAATCTCTGTGCTCAACACAAGACACCTCGAGTAAAGCCAACTGGTCCACTAGTTCCATTGCCTCTTCCAACCAAACCATAGTTATTCATCTCCATGGATTTTATCACGGATCTCCCTTCAAGTAAAGGTTTTAACACTGTTTTTCAAAAATGGCTCACTTTGTACATCTTCAGGGCCTACCATCGGCCGCTCAGCTGGCCCAAGTATTCGCGAAGGAGATTTTTCGGCTACATGGGTTTCCCTTGCAAATTGTTTCAGACTGAGGGGTTCAGTTTACGTCCAGATTCTGGAGATCCCTGTGCAAACTTCTCAATATCCAACTCAACTTCTCATCAGCCTATCACCAGCAATCTAATGGGCAACCAGAGAGGGTAGATCAAGAACTGAAGACATTTATTCAAATTTATTCTTCTGCCTCTCAAAACAACTGGTCTGATCTCCTGCCCTGGGCGGAATTTGCACACAATAAGTTGTACCAAGAATCTACCTCGTCCACACCATTTTTTATTACTTAAAGGCAACACCCAAGTCTCCCAAGGTATGCATAAAAATGCCTGATGTTGATAGCACTTATCAGAACTGTGTCTCCATCTGTACCCAAACCCTCAAAAGTCTCAGGACATCCTCCTCTCGTTACAAACATATTGCCGGCAAAAAACATTGGGCAAATCCTCCATTAAAAGTCGACGAAAAAGTGTGGTAGGTCACAAACAATATCCGACTCAGAGTACCTTGCATGAAATTTGCACCCCGATTCATTGGTCCATTTAAAATACTCCGGGTCATCAATCCCGCTTCAGTGAGGTTGAAATTGCCTGCTTCTCTTTGGATCTCCAAAACCTTTCATATGTCATTACTTAAACCCCTCATCATTAATCGATTCTCATCTATTAGGGTTCAGACCTTATAATCTGGTTATGTATTGTTAAGCTGGGTGTAATTAGTAGGACCAGATCACAGATTAGTGCAGGTAAAATATGAATATTTATAGTATCCAAGATGCTAAGTTAGAATGTCTAAATAAAGTTTTGATTATTGTTTTTAATAAAGCAGGTATGTATGTATTGAATTCACGGGTGCAAAAAACATGATTTTAGACAGCAATATAAATAACATTATAAATTTTGAGAAATAAGCTAATATATGTACTCAGAACATTGAAGAGGTAACTGCCCCTGGAACGTAACTAATAGGGAAACATAATCTGGGTTTTGTCATTGGAGATAGTTGAATAAGGAGGCATCCTTGCTGTTACGTCACCAAATTTTAATTGATTTAGCCCTTAAGATTGTAATCTCTGAGGCATACATGCATTTGTTTCAAAACAGTATATAAGGAATATAAGGGGAAATAGAGAGATGGTATTTAAAATCCTATTCACTTTAAAAACCCAGGTATATACAGGTAATGTATAAAGCTATATTGGAGAGAAGAACAAATATTATTAGCAGACACACTGCCTAGCGGTCACAGGTATGCATTGCAGCCCTTAATTAAATTTAGAGTATTCTCGAAATGGGCGAAAGAAGATATAGATTTGGTCATTTTACATGTCATTATTTTGTAAGTGTTTGGCTCCATGTAGTATTATAATTTATTAACCCCCTTGACAGTGGTAATGTGTTCATTTGCTTAGGATAAAAAGGGGGATCCTAATGCACAGTGGTATATGCCACCCAAAAATGTGACATGGAAATTCCCACTTGTGTAAGGTTACACAGCATTTGATAAATGCCATCAGATCTGCTGTAACATTATATAAGGACTAGGTAGGAATTGTAGTTAACATGATTAATTAACCTCTCCTCACATCTTCTCACTCCTCCCCCTCCGCACACATACACAATACAGAGCACATCACATCATTCATAATTGGCTTTGATGTATACTATGCCCTCCCACATACAGTAACACAGCTTTATCAATAGGTAAAACTGACTCACACACTCTTACACCACAGAATAGCTGAAAAACACACATACAATAACTCATATATTTATAAAACAGACATTGAATGTAATGTATTGTATGAACATCTATGCTATACCATCTATGTTAATAGAATAAACGAAACCTGTTGAGTTTGTATAAATATACTCTGTATAATGTTTTATAACATGTGAGTTTTACAATTAGAATGTTAATTAAGAATACAAAACATTTTAAATAAAGCTACATCTTGTGTGCAGTTTTTTCTTGAAAATATAAGCTTAAATTTATTATGTATAAATTGGCCCTGGGGATTTAAGTGATGATAAGAATTATATTTTTTTAGGTTAAATCAGAACTACCTTTGCAAGAAGTTGGTTGATGGTAATAATCATAAATAACGTGATTAAATGGTCATCCATACATTTGCCAGACTATTGAGATCCCATAACCCCAGATAGCACCCTTTTACAGTACTACTTGTGAACTCTACTGAGCTTGCAAAATGTGCAAAGTACACCCATAGAGCTAGCATATGTTTTATCAATGTAGTAAGATTGCAATATTTTTATTGTTTTTTTTTAACTTCAGCTGACAAAGATCTTACCTATTAAATGTATTACATTTAAATTATTAATTTTTCTGATTTTCTACATGTTTAAAAGTAAAATAAAAAATGTTGGCTATTAGTTTGAAAAATTTGCGAGTATGTTTAATTAATGTCTGATTAGGCAAAATCTGAGCTACAAAGGCACGGGGGTCCTCATGATTTTACTATTACCATCACTATGCTTTGCCAGGCTGGTACTATAGCAGGGAAAGCCACAGCGTGGGGTCCCTCTGCAATATATCCAAACCAGTCCCAGGTTGGTTAGGATGGGCCTGGATTCCGTAGAGAGATAGTGTCCACCAAAACATGGGGAATACCCCCTTTCCCTAGATGTACCCTGCCCTATGCTGATAGCACTAGGGCTCTTCCCACATCCCTGGGTGGTGGGTGTGCTGTAATTTGAATGTAATAATGCATTTGTCCCTGGTGCACTGCAGGTTCCAGGATGGCCAGGCTGTCCTTAAGTGTTCAGACATGCTGGCACTTGTAGTACTACAAGCACCAGAAAACCCATGGCTGCAAGGGGGTGCTGGCAGATGGGGAACAACAAGTGCCAGTAAGGGATTTCTGGGACCTGTATTTCACCAAAGAAAAATGTAACTAAAACACAGACTCGAGTGTTAACTTTTTACTCTTTTTTTGTTCAAATAAAAACACCCCATAAACAACTCTCGTTTCATTTTTATTACTCACCCGTATCTCTATTACATCCTTCTTTGCAAAATAAAAAACAAGGGTAGACAATGCTGAACTAGCTCCTAAGAGCTCCACTGCAAAATGAGCTCAAGTGTCAATGTCCTATTTATAATAGGCTGGCAATACAAATGCATAGCGTACTTAAACATAGGAGTGTCCGTGAAGTACCTAGCAGACCAAATACTTACTCAGATAGATGCAGTAGTATGCCACGCCAGCTTTTATGTCACATAAATGACTTTACTACTGACTTCATCTAGCAACGTATCGTGAGACCCTTGTTGAATTCGGGAGGGCGCAGAGCCAATTTACATGCGTTTTAAAACAAACCTGAGTGCCTGCTCTGAAAATTGCATGTAGAGAGGGCTAGACAAGGTTAAACAGGATGAAATTGGCAATTTAGATAGCAAGCTAGCTGTCATTTTACTGCAGTTTATTAATGTAGAGATCAGTCTGCTAGAATTATGTGCTGCTGATCAATAGGGTTTCATATAGTTTAGACTGAGTAGTAGTGGCTACTGGTTGTTATAAAAATTATTATAGTATACTATTATGTTTATACTGGTATATACATCTGAACTAGTATTTAGTGGACAAAAAAAAGGGTGCTGTTTGACTGTGAGCAGCACACACCAAAAAACAAATACTAAATATTTCTTCTTGCTTTTAAAATACAAATTGTTTGAAGCTGAAACCAATTGTTTGAGGGGCAGTATCAATCAGTGTGACATCTGAAGTATTTAGTGGAGAAAAAAATAGGTTGCTGTAAGACTGCGAGCAGCACCCCATAAAAATCAGATATATTCATTAATTTCTTTCTTTTAAATTCAAAGGGCCTCAGTCATTAAGGAGAGAAAAGCATAAAAAAGGAGTAACTTTGCACCTGGGCAAAATGATGTTGGATTGGAGGAGCAGGCAAATTTAAAATGTGGAGACAGATTTATAGTTGGGGTAGGGCATGTCCAAGATTACTTTTAAATTTCAGGGTAAAAGTAAAGCTATCAAGTATTTGTGTGTTAGATGAAAAAAACAGAAAGTATTTAACTTATGTGCAAATAATAAACTAATTTGCAAAGCTTGCATTGTACCATGGTTTATCCCCAAGAACATTTACTCCTTTTTTGCCTTACTTTCCTTAACAACTCAGGCCCAAAATGTTTTCTACCACTCAAAACAATTTTTGTGAGGGACAGTCAGTGACACCTTCTTTATTAAGCAGGCAAAAACCAGGGTGTTGTTAGAGTGAGCAGCCACACCCCCAAAATATCTCATTGGGCGTTAACCTGTTGTGTGTCTGACATTTCAGATGCTAACACTGTCATTATAGAGCAGTCTCCTTCCAAAATGTATCTACCATTTGGAAATGTGAGTATGAGTAGAGGTAATACCAATGAGGATTTAGGCATAAAAATTGTGGATGCTACCTTGAAACTTGCAAATGAGATGCAAGAAATGCAAGAAAATGAGAGGGATAATTATGGATCTGAAAATGAATGTGTTGATAATGAGAAGGATGATGATGCTGATTGTGTTGAACTAAGGCAGCAATCAGAGGTACGTCTGGACATAAGACGGAAAAAAGCATCTCTTCTGTTTGGAAATATTTTTATCCGAACTATTAAAGAAATGTTATCATTTCCCAATAAGCATTGTCTAAGCGATTTCTTGTGTTTCCAAGCACAAACAATTTATTTTAGCAGATGCAAAATTTAGCAGTTCAATACATAATTATAATATAGTACAGCCGATACCAAAGATACATACATACTGCCACGATCGCTGCACACTCTGCTGGATCCAGCTAGAACAGTACTTCACTCCAGAATACTGTGGTCAGAGAATGACTGGCCTAGCTGGTCCCAGGGAGCTTATATATATATATACACTCAGTGTTACAAAGAAAACAATACAGATGACATGGCTTGCTTCTATAGGTCCAGACTTCAGGAGGGTTCAGTGTAAACAGGTCATAGGCCAGTTCAAACAAAAATATCCAAAGGTGGGGGTCATCTCTCCAGGGTATGTGCTCCGACTTTCCCGTCAAGAATCCAGTTTCAACTAGTCTATTTGCATCTTACAGTCTGTATCACTTTAAACATTTATTTCCTAACATCACTAACTAGAGTATGCAATGTGCGATCTTTTCGACGAATCAACCGGACAACTGCTGATGAATAGGGGATTAAAATTATACTAAATATGACATAGTTCCTGCAACCTGAACCATAAATATCACTAAAGTGTATATATAAACTTAAAATATAAATAACTATAACTTATATACCATCTGCTCATAATTCACTATGGAATGGAATCATTATAATATGGAATATATAAATAAATGAATGTGATAGTGTGAGTGTGTGCGTGCGTATATTACCGCGTGATCGTGCCATGCCACGTGTTACGTGGCATACTGATCGCAATTGCACAGTAAAACAATATTAACCAATATATTTTCTTTCATCCAATTATACGACTTTGACAGAACTCAGGCAACATTTGTCTCGGCATTGGTAGCCTTTTTCAGGCCATAATAAGTACAGGTAGGGACGTTGAACATCTAGGCATCTCCTTCCTGTTACGTCATTTGCAGTGAGTACATTCAAGTCATTTGTAGAAACGTGGAAATTTTATTATAGTGGCAAGCAGCCCAGCATCAGGTAGCAGCTGATCGCATATTCAACTTGTACAATCCAGACACCGTCATCATCAACCTCTTCAATATTAGTACTTATTCCAGCATCCAATTTTCCAATTCCAACTGACCACCCAAATACATTCCATAATTTCCAAGAGACATCCTTGCAGACTACAGCTGCTGTTGCTGGGGTGATACATCTATACAGAAGAAGGGGACCAAGAATAATAAGCATTTTACACAATTGTCTTTGTAGTAAGCAGGAACAAAGTATGACAGTCAGCATCCTGTTGCACAGCATATCACTAAAGCTATGACAGTTTTACTAGCATTGGATATGCGTCCAATATCTGTGATCAATGCATCAGGTTTTAGCCAATTACTTGAGGCCATGTGGTCATGCTACCAGATTCCATCTCGATTCCATTTCTCCCTAACAGTAATTCCTCAATAGTACCTGAAGGTTTAACAAAAAAGTATTCAGTCCTTAGAAATGCCATTGAACCGATTTCCATTTAACTACGGATATGTGGACGAGTGGTACTGGTCAAACCAAACGAAAGACTACATGACTGTGACAGACCACTGGGTAGTTGTATCACCAGCAGCAGCAGTGCCGGTAGCTTCACCATCTTCCTTCTCAACCATTCAGCATAGTAGTGCTAGCGCTTAATGCCAGGTCATTCACATGGAAACTACTCTTTGTATCGCTAGTTTCACAAAGAACATACTGGTCTAAATTTCTGGGCATTTTCAACATTCAACGACTGCATGTACAACATTGCAACAGATACAAAGAAAATCCTTTGCTATGCCACCAACTGAAGCAAGAGGTAGTAACAAGGTTTAGTTCCACACTTTATATTGTTTGCGTCTAGATGAACAGCGACAGGCCATCAAGTGATACACATCAAGCCATGAGATAAGGATAAGTTTCAATGGCATTGTCAAGACATGACAAGCTTGACATGTGTTCACCTCTTCCCACTCCATAATCCAAGACTTCTCCCGTGCAGCCCCCTTCACTGGAATGACCTCCCTCGCTCCATCCGTCTCTCTCCTAATATGTGCTACTTCAAACAAGCACTTAAAACTCACCTCTTCCTCAAAGCCTACCAACCTTCCACCTAATCCCCTAATCTCCTCCGCTCGTTCTACCCTCTCTCCTCCTGACCCCCTTGTTCTCTCCCCATATACTTCAACTGGCTCCCTTTGTGCCTGAATTTTGTTTACCCTCCCTTAGGATGTAAGCTCGTTTGAGCAGGACCCTCTTCCCTCCTCTCTCCATGCCTGTTCTTCTGCTCTGTCTTTACTGCATTAGCCTGCCTGGAGTTTATGAAGTTTTGGTATTTTTTGTTTATTGTTCAGTAATGTTTCACCCTGTATAGTCTACTGTTTGTGTTGTGTATGGTGCTGCGAAACTCTTGTGGTGCCTAACAAATAAAGGATAATAAAAAGAATAATAATAACCAAATCTTGATGAAATACTGTCTATCTAATGAACTCTGCTTCTTCCTGTAGCATGACTGTCAATGTTGGATGCCCTGTAACTTTTAAAATTTATTGTGTGCATAGTCTTTCAATTTTTTTTTATTATGGATGCAGCTCTTCTGACCTCTTCTTCTGTTTTGTAGCTGTAAGAGCGCTTACCTATGCTTGTTCCAGCGCTGTCAGCCGCACTTCCAGGTTCACGGCGAGGACTCCCTGTTGGAAAACATCATGTTATCTCGTGACGGGGAATCTGAAATAAAAGGAGCATCTGACACAGGGGCGGATCTAGAAAAATGCTGTAACCGGGGCGAGATAGGGGGGGCGATTTAGGCCCCGCCCCTTTCTAACATCTTAGGCTGCTGACGGTGCACACTATGTGCAGGTCCGTCCAGCCGTGACAGGCAGGGACAGTGTGCTGCCCGGCTGCTCTGATTGTGTTTTAAACACAGTCAGAGCAGCCGGGCAGCACACTGTCCCTGCCTGTCACGGCTGGACGGACCTGCACATACTGTGCAGCCGTCGGCAGCAAGTGTCTGCTAGGGGGGGCGATCGCCCCGATCACCCCCCCTGGATCCGCCACTGATCTGACATCATACCTCTGTCAGATCAACAGGTTAATTCTCCTGACTCAGTCCTTGTGTTTCCGAAGCTCTCAGTGGCTGTTTGTTCTGGCGTCTCTGTATTGGCTTACTGAATAGCTGCACCTGCAGTGTCTCCACTGTCTAATCCGGAGTATCGCAGCCATCTGACTTGTGTACCGACTCGGCTTGTATGCCAGACCACTCTCCTGACTAATCCAGAGTACCGCTGCCATCTGATTTGTGTCCCGAATCAGCTTGTATACCAGACCACTCTCCTGTCTAATCCAGAGTACCGCTGTCATCTGATCTGTGTACCGAACCGGCTTGTATACCAGACCACTCTCCTGTCTAATCCAGAGTACCACTGCCATCTGACCTGTGTACCGAACCGGCTTGAATACCAGACCAATCTCCTGTTTAATCCTGAGTACCGCTGTCATCTGACCTGTGTATCGAACCGGCTTGTATACCAGACTACTCACTGTTTACCCCAGAGTGCCGCTGTCATCTACTCTGTGCACCTAACAGGATTCTATCCAGCCCTCCGCTTGCTCAATCCAGATTGTCCTCTACTATCCTCCAGTGAATACAACTGCACCCTCAAGGTAACCTACTTCTACTCCTATTGAATTGTCAGATTCACCTATTCCGCTCTTGTCTAGGGGCCAAACCAAGGGTCGAGACCTGCAGTTCCCTAGCAGCTAAGTCCATCCGATCTTGCGGTGGTTCTTGGTGAAAGCCAGGGGGCTGTTAGACTCCGCGACTTGCTAGGTCTGCACAAAACTAGACTGAGTGTATCTAGAGTGTAATAGTAGCTTGACTTCGTTTATGGATGCCCACTAATGTTAAAAATGTTTTGAGTGCATAGTCTTTCAACTTTTTTTATTTTGGGTGCAGCCCACCTTCAGTGACCTCTTCTTCTGTCTAGCTTTATTATTAATTATGGATGCCTTAAGTTTATTGTGTGCATAGTCTTTCAACATTTTTATTATGTGTAAAGCCAATCTTCTTCTATCTACTTGTCTAAATGTCTACTAATGTCGCTGTCTAGCTAATGAACACTGCTTCCTACTGTTGCTTCATTGTCTCAGGTGGATGCCATCTAGCGTTCATAATTTATTGTATGCTCTCGTATGTCAACTTTTTTATTCTGGGTGCATATCTATCTATATACCAAAATTTCTACTAATATTCCTCTTATTCTTATTACTGGCGCCAATCTGTTGGAAAAACTCAGAAATATAATTTTCAGGATTCAGCAACTGCATGTAGATAATTTATACACACTGCTGTGCTACTATGTTTCATAGGAATTATATATTTTATTAAACTCTCATGTATTTGTGCTACTGCTCTGTCACTTATTTCAGCAAGCCAGCTCTCTGCAGCCTTTGGCCAAATTTGGTGAAAATTCGGACAGTTGTGGAGAGACAATAGATTGTAGATGAATGTTAATGCTATAAACAGCAATGTATGAGCAAAAACAGCTCAAAATCACACTATTTTGCCTATTTTTCAATTTTTTATTAAATACAGATCGAAAACCTTTGAGGATTTTTGGCCAAAACCAGATACAAAACCAAAACACGAAGAACTTTTAGAAGCAAAATCAAAACACAGTCTGTACACATATCTAATTATTAGTATCTAAATATTTATCCTGTTTAATTGGTGTATCACAGTAAAACAAACTTTTCTTTTTCTTTATGGATATTAATGTAACTTTTTCAGTTATTTTCTTCTGTAATCATTTTTTTCTTGAATCCTGTTGATCGCATTATGATGTGCTAGATTGTTGATATTTTGTAGGAGGCATACATTTCATGGGACAGAATGTAATGTTGTAAACTATCAAGACCAGACCATAAATACGTAGTGCATGAGGGACAGTTACAAGTGCCCAGAATGCCCCTCTAGACCACACTTTCTGGACCGAAAACACTGCCAATCATAATTTAGTGGCTGAGCACAGATTGGGGATGTGTCTTACTTCAATGGAGATGTGAATAAAAAGAACAGCCATGCTGATTATGAGATACAAATGCTAAGTGCTCAGTGTTTAGAAATGAGTGGAGATTGAGGTCACCAGTAATCCTCACTAAACATAGATATGTATTGATTAACAGTACAGAGATTTGATATTCCTGTGTAGAATTCACATTTTTGTGATGTAGTCAAGGGGGCCATCAAGAAACATTGATAAATGAAGAAGTTTTGACTATGGACACAAGGGAGGTGAGTCAGGTGTGTTGGATCACAACACAATATAAGCACACAGCATGACTATATGTTTAGCATGCTGGTTAAAATTTGCCATAACCAGCAGATTTTGGAAAAATAACAAATAAGATATATTATATATTTTCCATAGACAAAACACCTTACGGTTTAACATGTCCGATTAAGGTTTCTAATACACCATCTAAAACATAAAAAAAAACATTGAAAGTCTTTCACTCAAACTCCAAAAAGCAATGAAATTACGACGATTAAGGCAGAAACCTAAATGGACGTGTACCTTGAGCAATACAGACATGGTTTGCCATCACATGCTGCGGTTAGCTGCAGATTCTGCACTATCATGTAGTGAGATTGCTGTCACTCACAAAATGGTGGATCTGCTAATTCACAGATTTGTGTGTTCACTGGAATACACACATACAGTACTATTACATTTTCTTAGTTTAGCTTTATTGTAGTTTAGCGCCTGGGTGTCTTAGAAAGAGACAGTAAAGCAACTTCATAAAAAATTGGAACTATAAAATCCCTACAGAGCATTTCAACCTCCAAGACTGTTCCTGCTTATTAAAGATACCTGCAGAACATATCTCATCACCTAACAGTATCTGCTCCCGAAAGAATCCTGCAGAGCATTCCTCCACCCAAAACACTTCCTGCAGAACATCCTTACACTCAACATACTACCCCCTCCTGACAGATCCTTGCAGAGCATTCCTCCCACCAACACTGTACCTACTACGAGCAGATGCCTACAGAATATCCCTCATCCTGAAACACAATACTTGCTCTTGACTAGAGATGCTCACTGACCCCCGTGTTTTGGTTTTGGTTTTGGATCTGGATTACCGTCGTGTTTTGGTTTTGGTTTTGCCAAACCATCATTTATGTGTTTTGGTTTTGGTTTTGTTTGGTTTTGTTTGGCCATTTTTGAAAAAAATACAATTTTTTTGGTCTACAATAACCTAATTTAGTGCTCCACTAGTTCCTTGGATAAGTGAGGTAATTCTAAAACTAATAAATTATGAAAAAAAACAGTTTAATCCCTGGTAGGCCGTCCTTAATTCAAACACTTGCCTGCAAATTATACCTCTTATGGCCTATAAATTGATTTGAGCAGCTTCCACTTTTGTATTTGTCTGAGAGGCATGTTGGTGTCAGTAGCTGAGAGGGGGTACTGGCACTGAATTGCTGTTTGGAGGCTTCTGGGGTACATCTTTGGTAAGTTGGCTCTCAATTTAAAAACACATATGTATGGCCCAAATATATGGGACTCTCATTGTTTAGAGTAGGACCATCCTATTAGCAAAAGCGCCTTGGCGTGGCAGGATGGCTTAAACATACATTTGCAAATGTGTGCAACAAAGACTTTTGCATTTTTATCTACAGTAGAAATGGCAGATCTGTTGCTGGCTATAGCAGTGTGCTGGGGGAAAAAATGTTGTGTGTATGTTCCTTGCAGGATAACCCCACCCTTTCAAGCACCTCTTATGGCCTATAAATTGATTTGAGCAGCTTCCACTTTTGTATTTGTCTGAGAGGCATGTTGGTGTCAGTAGCTGAGAGGGGGTACTGGCACTGAATTGTTGTTTGGAGGCTTCTGGGGTACCTCTTTGGTAAGTTGGCTCTCAATTTAAAAACACATATGTATGGCCCAAATATATGGGACTCTCATTGTTTAGAGTAGGACTATCCTATTAGCAAAAGCACCTTGGCGTGGCAGGATGGCTTAAACATACATTTGCAAATGTGTGCAACAAAGACTTTTGTATTTTTATCTACAGTAGAAATGGCAGATCTGTTGCTGGCTATAGCAGTGTGCTGGGGGAAAAATGTTGTGTGTATGTTCCTTGCAGGATAACCCCACCCTTTCAAGCACCTCTTATGGCCTATAAATTGATTTGAGCAGCTTCCACTTTTGTATTTGTCTGAGAGGCATGTTGGTGTCAGTAGCTGAGAGGGGGTACTGGCACTGAATTGCTGTTTGGAGGCTTCTGGGGTACCTCTTTGGTAAGTTGGCTATCAATTTAAAAACACATATGTATGGCCCAAATATATGGGACTCTCATTGTTTAGAGTAGGACCATCCTATTAGCAAAAGCGCTTTGGCGTGGCAGGATGGCTTAAACATACATTTGCAAATGTGTGCAACAAAGACTTTTGCATTTTTATCTACAGTAGAAATGGCAGATCTGTTGCTGGCTATAGCAGTGTGCTGGGGGAAAAAATGTTGTGTGTATGTTCCTTGCAGGATAACCCCACCCTTTCAAGCACCTCTTATGGCCTATAAATTGATTTGAGCAGCTTCCACTTTTGTATTTGTCTGAGAGGCATGTTGGTGTCAGTAGCTGAGAGGGGGTACTGGCACTGAATTGCTGTTTGGAGGCTTCTGGGGTACCTCTTTGGTAAGTTGGCTATCAATTTAAAAACACATATGTATGGCCCAAATATATGGGACTCTCATTGTTTAGAGTAGGACCATCCTATTAGCAAAAGCGCTTTGGCGTGGCAGGATGGCTTAAACATACATTTGCAAATGTGTGCAACAAAGACTTTTGCATTTTTATCTACAGTAGAAATGGCAGATCTGTTGCTGGCTATAGCAGTGTGCTGGGGGAAAAAATGTTGTGTGTATGTTCCTTGCAGGATAACCCCACCCTTTCAAGCACCTCTTATGGCCTATAAATTGATTTGAGCAGCTTCCACTTTTGTATTTGTCTGAGAGGCATGTTGGTGTCAGTAGCTGAGAGGGGGTACTGGCACTGAATTGCTGTTTGGAGGCTTCTGGGGTACCTCTTTGGTAAGTTGGCTATCAATTTAAAAACACATATGTATGGCCCAAATATATGGGACTCTCATTGTTTAGAGTAGGACCATCCTATTAGCAAAAGCGCTTTGGCGTGGCAGGATGGCTTAAACATACATTTGCAAATGTGTGCAACAAAGACTTTTGCATTTTTATCTACAGTAGAAATGGCAGATCTGTTGCTGGCTATAGCAGTGTGCTGGGGGAAAAAATGTTGTGTGTATGTTCCTTGCAGGATAACCCCACCCTTTCAAGCACCTCTTATGGCCTATAAATTGATTTGAGCAGCTTCCACTTTTGTATTTGTCTGAGAGGCATGTTGGTGTCAGTAGCTGAGAGGGGGTACTGGCACTGAATTGCTGTTTGGAGGCTTCTGGGGTACATCTTTGGTAAGTTGGCTCTCAATTTAAAAACACATATGTATGGCCCAAATATATGGGACTCTCATTGTTTAGAGTAGGACCATCCTATTAGCAAAAGCGCCTTGGCGTGGCAGGATGGCTTAAACATACATTTGCAAATGTGTGCAACAAAGACTTTTGCATTTTTATCTACAGTAGAAATGGCAGATCTGTTGCTGGCTATAGCAGTGTGCTGGGGGAAAAAATGTTGTGTGTATGTTCCTTGCAGGATAACCCCACCCTTTCAAGCACCTCTTATGGCCTATAAATTGATTTGAGCAGCTTCCACTTTTGTATTTGTCTGAGAGGCATGTTGGTGTCAGTAGCTGAGAGGGGGTACTGGCACTGAATTGCTGTTTGGAGGCTTCTGGGGTACCTCTTTGGTAAGTTGGCTCTCAATTTAAAAACACATATGTATGGCCCAAATATATGGGACTCTCATTGTTTAGAGTAGGACCATCCTATTAGCAAAAGCGCCTTGGCGTGGCAGGATGGCTTAAACATACATTTGCAAATGTGTGCAACAAAGACTTTTGCATTTTTATCTACAGTAGAAATGGCAGATCTGTTGCTGGCTATAGCAGTGTGCTGGGGGAAAAAATGTTGTGTGTATGTTCCTTGCAGGATAACCCCACCCTTTCAAGCACCTCTTATGGCCTATAAATTGATTTGAGCAGCTTCCACTTTTGTATTTGTCTGAGAGGCATGTTGGTGTCAGTAGCTGAGAGGGGGTACTGGCACTGAATTGCTGTTTGGAGGCTTCTGGGGTACATCTTTGGTAAGTTGGCTCTCAATTTAAAAACACATATGTATGGCCCAAATATATGGGACTCTCATTGTTTAGAGTAGGACCATCCTATTAGCAAAAGCGCCTTGGCGTGGCAGGATGGCTTAAACATACATTTGCAAATGTGTGCAACAAAGACTTTTGCATTTTTATCTACAGTAGAAATGGCAGATCTGTTGCTGGCTATAGCAGTGTGCTGGGGGAAAAATGTTGTGTGTATGTTCCTTGCAGGATAACCCCACCCTTTCAAGCACCTCTTATGGCCTATAAATTGATTTGAGCAGCTTCCACTTTTGTATTTGTCTGAGAGGCATGTTGGTGTCAGTAGCTGAGAGGGGGTACTGGCACTGAATTGCTGTTTGGAGGCTTCTGGGGTACCTCTTTGGTAAGTTGGCTCTCAATTTAAAAACACATATGTATGGCCCAAATATATGGGACTCTCATTGTTTAGAGTAGGACCATCCTATTAGCAAAAGCGCCTTGGCGTGGCAGGATGGCTTAAACATACATTTGCAAATGTGTGCAACAAAGACTTTTGCATTTTTATCTACAGTAGAAATGGCAGATCTATTGCTGGCTATAGCAGTGTGCTGGGGGAAAAAATGTTGTGTGTATGTTCCTTGCAGGATAACCCCACCCTTTCAAGCACCTCTTATGGCCTATAAATTGATTTGAGCAGCTTCCACTTTTGTATTTGTCTGAGAGGCATGTTGGTGTCAGTAGCTGAGAGGGGGTACTGGCACTGAATTGCTGTTTGGAGGCTTCTGGGGTACCTCTTTGGTAAGTTGGCTCTCAATTTAAAAACACATATGTATGGCCCAAATATATGGGACTCTCATTGTTTAGAGTAGGACCATCCCATTAGCAAAAGCGCCTTGGCGTGGCAGGATGGCTTAAACATACATTTGCAAATGTGTGCAACAAAGACTTTTGCGTTTTTATCTACAGTAGAAATGGCAGATCTGTTGCTGGCTATAGAAGTGTGCTGGGGGAAAAAATGTTGTGTGTATGTTCCTTGCAGGATAACCCCACCCTTTCAAGCACCTCTTATGGCCTATAAATTGATTTGAGCAGCTTCCACTTTTGTATTTGTCTGAGAGGCATGTTGGTGTCAGTAGCTGAGAGGGGGTACTGGCACTGAATTGCTGTTTGGAGGCTTCTGGGGTACCTCTTTGGTAAGTTGGCTCTCAATTTAAAAACACATATGTATGGCCCAAATATATGGGACTCTCATTGTTTAGAGTAGGACCATCCTATTAGCAAAAGCGCCTTGGCGTGGCAGGATAGCTTAAACATACATTTGCAAATGTGTGCAACAAAGACTTTTGCATTTTTATCTACAGTAGAAATGGCAGATCTGTTGCTGGCTATAGCAGTGTGCTGGGGGAAAAAATGTTGTGTGTATGTTCCTTGCAGGATAACCCCACCCTTTCAAGCACCTCTTATGGCCTATAAATTGATTTGAGCAGCTTCCACTTTTGTATTTGTCTGAGAGGCATGTTGGTGTCAGTAGCTGAGAGGGGGTACTGGCACTGAATTGCTGTTTGGAGGCTTCTGGGGTACCTCTTTGGTAAGTTAGCTCTCAATTTAAAAACACATATGTATGGCCCAAATATATGGGACTCTCATTGTTTAGAGTAGGACCATCCTATTAGCAAAAGCGCCTTGGCGTGGCAGGATGGCTTAAACATACATTTGCAAATGTGTGCAACAAAGACTTTTGCATTTTTATCTACAGTAGAAATGGCAGATCTGTTGCTGGCTATAGCAGTGTGCTGGGGGAAAAAATGTTGTGTGTATGTTCCTTGCAGGATAACCCCACCCTTTCAAGCACCTCTTATGGCCTATAAATTGATTTGAGCAGCTTCCACTTTTGTATTTGTCTGAGAGGCATGTTGGTGTCAGTAGCTGAGAGGGGGTACTGGCACTGAATTGTTGTTTGGAGGCTTCTGGGGTACCTCTTTGGTAAGTTGGCTCTCAATTTAAAAACACATATGTATGGCCCAAATATATGGGACTCTCATTGTTTAGAGTAGGACTATCCTATTAGCAAAAGCACCTTGGCGTGGCAGGATGGCTTAAACATACATTTGCAAATGTGTGCAACAAAGACTTTTGTATTTTTATCTACAGTAGAAATGGCAGATCTGTTGCTGGCTATAGCAGTGTGCTGGGGGAAAAAATGTTGTGTGTATGTTCCTTGCAGGATAACCCCACCCTTTCAAGCACCTCTTATGGCCTATAAATTGATTTGAGCAGCTTCCACTTTTGTATTTGTCTGAGAGGCATGTTGGTGTCAGTAGCTGAGAGGGGGTACTGGCACTGAATTGCTGTTTGGAGGCTTCTGGGGTACCTCTTTGGTAAGTTGGCTCTCAATTTAAAAAACACATATGTATGGCCCAAATATATGGGACTCTCATTGTTTAGAGTAGGACCATCCTATTAGCAAAAGCGCCTTGGCGTGGCAGGATGGCTTAAACATACATTTGCAAATGTGTGCAACAAAGACTTTTGCATTTTTATCTACAGTAGAAATGGCAGATCTGTTGCTGGCTATAGCAGTGTGCTGGGGGAAAAAATGTTGTGTGTATGTTCCTTGCAGGATAACCCCACCCTTTCAAGCACCTCTTATGGCCTATAAATTGATTTGAGCAGCTTCCACTTTTGTATTTGTCTGAGAGGCATGTTGGTGTCAGTAGCTGAGAGGGGGTACTGGCACTGAATTGCTGTTTGGAGGCTTCTGGGGTACATCTTTGGTAAGTTGGCTCTCAATTTAAAAACACATATGTATGGCCCAAATATATGGGACTCTCATTGTTTAGAGTAGGACCATCCTATTAGCAAAAGCGCCTTGGCGTGGCAGGATGGCTTAAACATACATTTGCAAATGTGTGCAACAAAGACTTTTGCATTTTTATCTACAGTAGAAATGGCAGATCTGTTGCTGGCTATAGCAGTGTGCTGGGGGAAAAAATGTTGTGTGTATGTTCCTTGCAGGATAACCCCACCCTTTCAAGCACCTCTTATGGCCTATAAATTGATTTGAGCAGCTTCCACTTTTGTATTTGTCTGAGAGGCATGTTGGTGTCAGTAGCTGAGAGGGGGTACTGGCACTGAATTGCTGTTTGGAGGCTTCTGGGGTACCTCTTTGGTAAGTTGGCTCTCAATTTAAAAACACATATGTATGGCCCAAATATATGGGACTCTCATTGTTTAGAGTAGGACCATCCTATTAGCAAAAGCGCCTTGGCGTGGCAGGATGGCTTAAACATACATTTGCAAATGTGTGCAACAAAGACTTTTGCATTTTTATCTACAGTAGAAATGGCAGATCTGTTGCTGGCTATAGCAGTGTGCTGGGGGAAAAAATGTTGTGTGTATGTTCCTTGCAGGATAACCCCACCCTTTCAAGCACCTCTTATGGCCTATAAATTGATTTGAGCAGCTTCCACTTTTGTATTTGTCTGAGAGGCATGTTGGTGTCAGTAGCTGAGAGGGGGTACTGGCACTGAATTGCTGTTTGGAGGCTTCTGGGGTACCTCTTTGGTAAGTTGGCTCTCAATTTAAAAACACATATGTATGGCCCAAATATATGGGACTCTCATTGTTTAGAGTAGGACCATCCTATTAGCAAAAGCGCCTTGGCGTGGCAGGATGGCTTAAACATACATTTGCAAATGTGTGCAACAAAGACTTTTGCGTTTTTATCTACAGTAGAAATGGCAGATCTGTTGCTGGCTATAGAAGTGTGCTGGGGGAAAAAATGTTGTGTGTATGTTCCTTGCAGGATAACCCCACCCTTTCAAGCACCTCTTATGGCCTATAAATTGATTTGAGCAGCTTCCACTTTTGTATTTGTCTGAGAGGCATGTTGGTGTCAGTAGCTGAGAGGGGGTACTGGCACTGAATTGCTGTTTGGAGGCTTCTGGGGTACCTCTTTGGTAAGTTGGCTCTCAATTTAAAAACACATATGTATGGCCCAAATATATGGGACTCTCATTGTTTAGAGTAGGACCATCCTATTAGCAAAAGCGCCTTGGCGTGGCAGGATGGCTTAAACATACATTTGCAAATGTGTGCAACAAAGACTTTTGCATTTTTATCTACAGTAGAAATGGCAGATCTGTTGCTGGCTATAGCAGTGTGCTGGGGGAAAAAAATGTTGTGTGTATGTTCCTTGCAGGATAACCCCACCCTTTCAAGCACCTCTTATGGCCTATAAATTGATTTGAGCAGCTTCCACTTTTGTAAAAACCTGGTTGTCTACCTCCTCCATATTTGATTATTGGCAATGTAGCCATCATCTTTGGGTGTATATTACACCCATCACTTGTAGTTGAATAGAAAATAAAGCAGCCTGCATGGACTGTAGAATTAGAAAGTAAAAAAAAATGGACCAATGTAGATTGGTGGCTATCTATGCCCCACTGCCCCCGCCCTCCACTTGTAGTTGAATAGCAAAAAAGCAGCCTGCATAGACTGTAGAATTAGAAAGTAGAAATAAATGGACCAAGGTAGTTTGTGGCTATATATGCCCTCTCCGCCCTCCACTTGTAGTTGAATAGAAAAAAAACAGCCTGCATAGACTGTAGAATTAGAAAGTAAAAATAAATGGACCAAGGTAGTTTGGTGGCTATCTATGCCCCCCCCCCCGCCCTCCACTTGTAGTTGAATAGAAAAAAAGCAGCCTGCATAGACTGTAGAATTAGAAAGTAAAAATAAATGGACCAAGGTAGTTTGGTATCTGTCTGACCCCCTCTCCTCTAGGAGTAAAATAGAAAACTATTCAGCCGTTATAGAGTCTAGAATATAAATAGAAATTGAGAAAGGCAATTTGGTATCTGTCTGCATCATAATCATCAATATCATCTTTAGTGCCATCGTCACCTCCACAAATCTCCCCCTCATCCTCTTCTATTTCCAAAGTGGCATCCTCAATTTGTGTATCACCGCCTACACTCGGGCTGTTCAGGCACACATCAGCAGAACTGCTGAAAGCGTCCCTCTTCATGGGTACACTAACAGAATGCTCACGATTAGACATCCCACTGTTGGATGGACTCTCCACAGGGATTGGTGTCATTTGTGATTCAGAGCAAACATTATCCTCTAATGTCTTACTGTTATCTTGCAGCTCGGCTTTGACGCATAACAGTAGTTGTGCCCCACTTGTAGGCTCGGTAACATTTTTTGATCTGCCACTAATAGACAAAGGTGAAGGCCTCATTCTCTCTTTGCCACTGCGTGTGTAGAATGGCATGTTAGCAATTTTTTTTTTATCGGCACTTAACTTTTCCTTAGTTACACTTCTTTTTCGCTTCAACACGGCAAATTTTTTTTTTTGGGTGTGTGTTTTTTGGACTGATTTCAAAATACTGTGTAGTTTGACATCGCCTTTCCCAGATGACGTACTGGGAACACTACCATCGGGACTGGTGACTGAGCCTGGTTGCTGATTCTGCTCATATGTGGACTGCTTTGAATTCATTATGAGCCCAAAGCACTTGCAGTGCTACAAATTGTTTTAGATACTGCTGACAAATATGACTTTTGACAGCCAGAAATATTAATGAAAAAGAATGGGGGACACCCCAAAAGCACTTAGGAGTGCTAAAAATTATTTTTCAGACTGCTGACAAATAGGACTTTTGACAGCCAGACATATTAATGCAAAATAATGTGGGACACCCCAAAAGCACTTATAGTGCCAAATATTGAAAAAAAAGACTCCTCTATCCTCCTCTCTTCTCTATCAATTGTTATCAGAATTGTTATCAGAATTGGATGAAGAATAAGGTATATTCTCTGTCCCTGCTCTAATGAGCTTGTGACTACACCCTGCTCTGTCCCTCTGTCAAATGGTGATGGATTGCTGTGGAGGCAGGTATTTAAAATTTTCAATTATCACGAGAACCGAGCCCCGAGATCCGACGACGTCACAGTGACGTTTGGCCACGATTTGAAATCCGAGCGGGCGGGAGAGTACCGAGCCTGCTCGGCTCGGTACTCGGATAGGCAAAGTTCGGGCGGGTTCGGTTCTCGGGGAACTGAGCCCGCCCATCTCTACTCCTGACATACCCCTGCAGTGCATTTCCCCCTCCAAGACTGTGCCTGCTCCTAAAAGATACCTGCAGAACATAGCTCATCACCAAATAGTATCTGCTCCCGAAAGATCCCTTCAGAGCATTCGGATTACACTATTGTGAAATTTACTAAAATAGTCTTGATGGCTTTATGTATCCTTAAAAGTTAGCTTAGGGTTTGTGAAAGAATGTAATGTCAGACATTGCTTACTGAAAACCAAACTAAGTAGAGGCTTATACATCAATTTAATTTAAATCTATTGTTATATTGTAGTTCTAATTTTTTATGAAGTTGCTTTACTCTCTTTTTCTAAGACACCCAGGCCCTAAACTACGATAAAGCTAAACTAAGAAAATGTAATAGTACTGTATGTGTGTATTCCAATGAACACACAAATCTGTGAATCCACCATTTTGTGAGTCACAGCAATCTCACTACATGATAGTGCTGAATCTGCAGCTAACCACAGGATGTGATGGCAAACCATGTCTGTATTGCTCAAGGAACACGTCCATCAAGGCTTCTGCCTTAATCATCGTAATTTCATTGCTTTTTGGAGTTTCAGTAAAAGAATTTCAATAGTTTTTTTATGTTTTAGATGGTGTGTAAGGAACCTTAATCGGACATGTTAAACCGTAAGGTTTTTTGTCTATGGAATTTAATGGCTTTTTGTAAAGTAAAAATATTGATAATTTTCAAATTCTATGTATCTAAATGTGAAATCACCCACCCTCTGCCCACCAACAAATCTCTATCACATGCCACCCTGCCCCCTAAATTATTACATGCCCCTCCCACTGCCAACCAGGTTCTCTCACATGACAACCACTTTTCTCATATGCCATCTCCTGCTCATCAGCCTTTCACCATATGGGCCCTTGCTGACCAGCTACTTTTTTATATGCCACCACCTATCAACTAGATTTTCTCTCAAATGCCACTCCCTGACCATAAGCTTCAAATATCAGCCCTGCACACCAGCTATTCTATCACATACCACCTCATAACCAACAGCTTTTTGCTCACGTTACCCCATGTCTACCAGCTTTTTCCTCAAATGCCACCCAACTCACCAGCTATTCTCTCACATTCCAACCTCTGCTCCGCCAGTGACAACTTCACAATTCAAAGAGCCTTCTTCAATCTCTGTACAAAATTGAGCCTTTTAGTGAAACCTGCAAACCCTACACATGATAGAGAATCCCATAATAAAGCGAATCTTCATCTGACCGCTGCATAATAGGTAGCGCCTTCACTTATCCATATACAAAACAAGGAGCCATCCTCTAATCCTGCACAACACAGAGAGCCATCCTCTAAACCCCTGCGCAATACACAGAGCCTTCCTCTGATCCCTGCACAATACATAAATCCTTCTTCTGACCCCTGCACAACACAGAGAGCCATCCTCTGACCACTGTGCAATACATAGAGCCATCCTCTAAACCCCGCGCAATACACAGAGCCATCCTCTGACCCCTGCACAATACATAGAGCCATCCTCTAAACCCCTGCGCAATACACAGAGCCATCCTCTGACCCCTGCACAATACATAGAGCTGTCCTCCGACACCTGCACAATACATAGAGCCATGCTCTCACCCCTCCACAGTACATAGAGCCTTCCTCTGACCCCTACACAACACAGAGAGCCATCCTCTGACCCCTGCACAATACATAGTGCCATCCTCTGACCACTGTGCAATGCATAGAGCCATCCTCTAAACCCCTGCGCAATACACAGAGAGCCATCCTCTGACCCCTGCACAATACATAGATTCATCCTCTGACCCCTTCACAATACATAGAGCCATCCTCTGACCCCTCCACATTACATAGAGCCTTTCTCTGACCCCTACACAACAAAGAGAGCCATCCACTGATGCCTACACAACAAAGAGAGCCATCCTCTGGTCCCTGCACAACACAGAGAGCCATCCACTGATGCCTGCACAACAAAGAGAGCCATCCTCTGACCCCTGCACAATACATAGAGCCATCTTCTGACCCTGTACAACAAAGAGCCATCCTCTGACCCCTGCACAATACATAGAGCTATCCTCTGACCCCTGCACAATACATAAAGCCTTCTTCTGACCCCTGCACAGCACAGAGAGCCATCCTCTGACCCCTGCACAACACAGAGAGCCATACTCTGACCCCTGCACAATACATAGAGCCATCCTCTCACCACAGTGCAATACATAGAAACCCCTGCGCAATACACAGAGCCATCCTCTGACCCCTGCACAATATATAGAGCCATCCTCTGACCCCTGCACAATACATAGAGCCATTCTCTGACACTTGCACAATACATAGAGCCATCCTCTGACCCTGTACAACACATAGAGCCTTCCTCTGACTCTGCACAATACATAGAGCCATCCTCTGACCCCTGCACAATACATAGAGCCATCCTCTGACCCCTGCACAATATATAGAGCCATCCTCTGACACTTGCACAATACATAGAGCCATTCGCTGACCCTGTACAATACATAGAGCCTTCCTCTGACTCTGCACAGCACAGAGAGCCATCCTCTGACCCCTGCACAACACAGAGAGCCATACTCTGACCCCTGCACAATACATAGAGCCATCCTCTCACCACTGTGCAATACATAGAAACCACTGCGCAATACACAGAGCCATCCTCTGACCCCTGCACAATATATAGAGCCATCCTCTGACCCCTGCACAATACATGGAGCCATTCTCTGACACTTGCACAATACATAGAGCCATCCTCTGACCCTGTACAATACATAGAGCCTTCCTCTGACTCTGCACAATACATAGAGCCATCCTCTGATCCCTGCACAATACATAGTGCCATCCTCTGACACCTGCACAATACATAGAGCCATCCTCTGACCCCTGCACAGCACAGAAAGCCATCCTCTGAACCTGTACAATACAAAGGCCATCCTCTGACCCCTGCACAATATATAGAGCCATTCTCTGACCACTGTGCAATACATAGAGCCATCCTCTGACCCCTGCACAATATATAGAGCCATTCTCTGACCTCGGCACAACACACAGAGCCATCCTCCTGTCCCTGCACAATACATAGAGCTATCCTCTGACCCCTGCACAATACATAGAGCCATCCTCTGAAGCCTGTGCAATACATAGAACCATCCTCTAAACCCCTGCGCAATACACATAGCCATCCTCTGACCCTTGCACAATATATAGAGCCATCCTCTGACCCCTGCACAATACATAGAGCTGTCCTCTGACACCTGCACAATACATAGAGTCATGCTCTCACCCCTCCACAGTACATAGAGCCTTCCTCTGACCCCTACAAAACACAGAGAGCCATCCTCTGACCCCTGCACAATACATAGATTCATCCTCTGACCCCTTCACAATACATAGAGCCATCCTCTGACCCCTCCACATTACATAGAGCCATTATTGTGGGTTTATTATTTTTATTAAATGTATGTGGCTTTAACAAGGGAGTGGTGGTTTTTTCGGCGGACCCCACTCCCTAGGGAATCCAGCCCAGCGCTGAACAGTCTGGGGTTGGTTAGTCATTATGGCAGGGGGACCCCAGCCGCGTGTCCCACTGCTATAGTGCCTCCAACCCCGGCCGGCTTGCCTAGTGCTGGTTCCATGAAAATCGGGGGAAACACACGCAAATTTTTTCCCCGATTTTCACGGAACCAGTAGTGGGCTGGCAGCTTTAGGGTTAATAGTGAATAAAGGGGGGACCTCACGCTTTTTTTGTTTTGTTTTGTTTTTTTAAATCTCCGTAGAAAAAAAAATATATATATATGGGGAAAGAATAAAATTAGAACCCTATGGTCCCCATAGGGTTCTCATTTTATTCTTTCCCCATATATAGATTTTTGTTTCATTTCTGATATACAGTTTAGTTCTATTTGTAGTATTAGCGTGGGAAAATCACCTAATACTAAAAATAGAACTATGGCAATGAGTTACGCTCATTGCGTATCGGACCTCTTACTAGGTAGGAGGTGTTTGCAGCGGCTCCTCCATATTTTTTTTATTATTCAATCAAGCCAAAGATTCATGGATATTACAAATATGGCCCCCCACTGGGCGAAGAACTGAAGACTTCAAGCAACAATGGGCCCCACCTGGGCAGAAGATGTGAACAGATTTCAAGCAGGACTTTTGGAAGTATAAATTTATTTGGGACAGTGGCAAGCATGGACTTTGGATACAAATTTATTTTGGACATTTTCAAGCATGGACTTTGGATACAAATTTATGTGGGACATTAGTGACAGACATTTTTGGATTGAAAGCTGCTGACAAAATGAGAAAACTTCATTAGTGAGTATTTTGGGAATTTATTCTGTGTTATGCAGGAGTCGGATGATGACCTCTGCCTCCACATCTTTAATACTTGCATAACTGCTGTTAGATTGCACACAGTCAGACGATCAGCAATATGTACAGTGATAATGACACTAATGACAGTGCCTGTACTGTCAGCTCCTGTGCACTGGACGATACCTTCTATCTCCCAGGTAATATATAACGATGAGCGGCAGCACAGAGCAGTGTTAAAGTCTGCTCTGTTGAATAATATATCTACTCTCTTCTGAAATTAAATGAGTCCACGCATACACACAAACACACCCACATCTCATACTGCTCTATGTTTCCTTAATCTGAACCCACTGTCTCCAAGTGACGCTCTGTCTTCACTCACTATCATACATATGTACACATCAGATTCTCCTATGTATCATTTATTAGTTTATCAATTCACCATATTGACATTACCACTCTTTGGTTTACTCTCCCATTCATCAAAGTGCTGGCTAGAACTTTGTTTCATAACTCCTATAATAGTATCTTCTTTGTATCTATTCTCTTATGTTAAATAACAATTACTAATGATACAAATGTAGCAGATTCTCACCTAATTTGTCCTCCCCCAGCAGCCAGACTCTCCCTGTCACTTACATGCTCCACGTAGTTGATTTAGATTACTTAGTTTTAGCTCTCTGTTTAGTTTGCTGTTCTTATCTGCCTTGGGAGAGAGGGGGCTTATAGTCCTGCTCAGCTAATTGTTTCTTAGCTTTCCTCAGCTATCACATTAGCCCAACATAGATTATTTATCCGCTTCTCACACATATGTCATACTGCTCCTGGCTTGGCTGACAGGCTGTCCATCTTTCACTGTGGTATAAATTATTGCTCTTCCTCTATGTTATCAGAAGCTCTCAAGATCCAGCTAAGTTGTGTGCAGTCCCGTTGTTAAAATATCATGCATGCATTCAGTGTGTGTCAATTACCACTGTTGTACTCTTGGTGATAGTGGTAGTAATTTTAACAAAATATTTAATTCTTTAGAAAAATGCAGTATTAAGCTGTGGAAGGGGGTTTAATCTGAGGATACATTTGCTGCAGTAGTTAGGAATCTGCATTGATCAGCGAGGAATTATGGTCTCATAGTTAAGGTGAAGGGTGCCTAATATTGTTTCCAGTTTTATTCATTGTAGGCTCTAATATGTTGTCTCATTTATTATGGATTTATTACAATCTGATAAAAAGCTATCATCATCCTCCCATCACGATCTCATAATTACTGCCCAGTGTAATAGCTAATTGACATATTTAGTCAAACTACTAATTATATTGCACAGTGTATATGAAATTAGCTGATCTCATTCTAGCATATAACTGGGTTTCTCACTAATCTAGAGGAGTGAGAACACCTTAGTATGAACAATTAGAGTTATCTGACCACTACCTGATCTCATATCGGCATATATCCGCTTTTTCGGTGAGTGTGTGACAGCGTAGTGACGGAATGGTGAGTGTGTGACAGCGCAGTACGCTGTTGTATGGAGGGCTGTGTGATGTTACTCGTATGCGCTGCATAACACTACCTGCTTGGTTTTGGGCACAAAAGACAGGCACAACTCCTACCCTGAGAGCAACAAACTCAGAACTACAATAGTGGCGGAACGAATGTTTCTTTTTCTGCGGTTAGTACAAGATATCTATCTGGGTGGTCTAAATTTGAAATGATTTGGTTTTGTATGAAAAACAATGTAGTAATCACACATCTCTCCTAATGGCATGTATGCGATCAGTGCAGAACCTCAGAGCACTTTTAAATTTCCCGCCCCCAGGCTCAGTGCACTGAATAAATTACTGATGTCACTGAGGGGCGGGAAGTCTAAAATGGCTCTGTAACAGCCGTGTCTGGCACCTCAGGGAGGTATTAAACTTTACAATGACAGCAAAACCAGGTCTAAAAATGTTAGTGTGTGTCCCACGCAGACTCAAAACCCCAGTCATCTTCCTTCCATCAGGCAATTATGGCTAATATCTCTGGCTAACAAAAGGAAATTTCTTAGCAAGAGGGGGTCAGCCATATTTGTGCTCTCATGTGAAGCCATTTTCAGTACACCCAGCACAAGACTCTATCTGACATGTGCAATGTTTTTAAATTTTCTGAAATCCCCTATCTTTAAAATGGGGCATGTTTTACCAAACTGTAAAAAAACTGTAACTTTCTCAAACTTGTGAACCCTCAAAGGCACTCCTCAGCCCTAATAGCTTTCTAACAAAACTTACTGCGTGTCTTTACGCCCTCTACACTGAATTACGCTCCCCCAAAAAACCAAAAAAAAAGGCGGCTTTTGCGAAACAGGAAGTGGGAAAAAAACAACGAGATTTAGATTGTTCCTAAATTGTCATTTTTAATTCTTTTTGTCTGAAATTTCACATGCAGCACCTGTGGATAGTTCTCCATTCGCATACCAAATGTCAGTTTTATAGCTTTAATACGTTTTAAGATGTAGACCCTCAAACACCATGCCTCCCCTCTCACAGATTCCCTATGGCAAAATTATGTGTTTACATGTAACCTTAATATAAGGGCATGACTGTGCCCTTCTAATATATATATATATATATATATATATATATATATATATATATATATATATATATATATATATATATATATATATTACATACAAGTTAACCCGTGCATGATACTCATGCATTCTAGTCAAATCAAGCTACTTAAGGTGTTAAAAAGGTTCTTGTCATGCATTTGGGGCTAGGCCAGGCCTCCTCAGGGGAAGAGCGTTACTTCCCGACGTAAGCGCCCTTTTTTAACGTGGTTTTGTCCACATGTCACCACCTCATCATTCTTCTCCATCACCTCATCCTTCATCTTCATTGCCACATCCTTAATCTCCATCGTCTTACTGTTCTAAAACCTCTCGATACACAACGTTTCTGCTAAACACCTTATCGCTGTGCTCAATCAGTCTTCCTTGATGGGCAGTATTCACAACCTGCACTTTCACATCACTGCTTCTCCGTACTCGTGAAAATGCGACATACAATTGTCCATGACCAAACACAGGCTCTGGTAAATAAATACCCACACGGTCAGGAGTTTGAGCCCTCAACTGGTAAATTTAGCCTTTACTACCCCTCCCACGGGGGGAAGGGGGGATGATGGAAGTTAACTGACTTCACTATTATAATTTTTTTGTCAAGTAATGTCAGTTTACCAAATTTCAGGTCAATTGGATGAGCCCTTTTTTCCAGACACACACACACACACACACACACACACACTAACACACGCCGCTAGTCTTATATATATTATATATATATATATATATATATATATATATATATATATATATGAGATGCTCACTGACCCCATGTTTTGGTTTTGGATCTGGATTACCGTTGTGTTTTGGTTTTGGTTTTGCCAAACCGCCCTTACGTGTTTTGGTTTTGGTTTTGTTTGGTTTGGTTTGCTATTTTTGACAAAAATACAATTTTTTTGATCTAAAATAACCTAATTTAGTGCTTCACCAGTTTCTTAGATAAGTGAGGTCATTCTAAAGCTAATAAATTATGAAAAAAATAATTTAATCCCTGGTAGGCCGTTCTTAATTCTAAAACCTGCCTGCAAATTATATAGACAAACCTGGTTGTCTTTCTCCTCCATCTTTGACTATTGGCAATGTAGTCATCGTCTTTGGGTGTATATTACACTCTCCACTTGTAGTTAAATAGGAAAAAATCAGCCTGCATTGACTGAACGTTAAATAGTCAGTCTCTATAGCCCCCCCCCCCCCTCCACTTGGTCATGGACAATTGTATGTAAGACCTATATATCACCTATAAGACGAAACGCGTCGGCGAGTTACCTGGTTCCTGTGCTCACTGCTGGGTGTCTGAGGTGTTGCCGACTGTCACCCTCATTCTCTTTCATTGTGCCAGAGGACAGATAAGCATGTTTTTATTGTGCTCAATGTACGGGCATTGTTTTCATATGCTGTTATTAAATTGTGCACTTTTGAGACTTGATTGGTCTCTTTTTCTACGGTATCACACTTTTGTTGCTATATTTGAGTCCGCAGATTCTCACTTATTATATGGTCCATGGTCGGAAGGACTTCCCGATAGTCAGACCCGAGGTTGGATCCCCAGTACGGTCAGCAAGATCTTTCTATTGGCTCTATTAAATTGAACATCTGGTACGGGGATTTCTTACCTGTGGAGATATTTTTCTATTGTATATTACATGTAATACACTATGTGTGGCGCCCCCTGTCTCTTTTTTGTACTTTATCTTTTAGGCGTGACACTTGCAGACAGGTGTTGAATGACTGGGGAGCTGCCTATTTTATTTAAGTATATTATTATACATACTATATCACTGTGGTCACTGTATTTTATTAAGCGCTGGGTAGCTTAAAGAACTCTTTGGGTGTCATATATATATATATATATATATATATATATATATATATATATATATATATATATGTATATGTATATGTATATATATATATATATGTATATATATTGTCGAAGTCGTATAATTGGATGAACGAAAGTACATTGGTTAATATTGTTTGCCTTGCGATCCGTACGCCACGTAACACAGATCCGTACGCCACCTAACACAGCGCGTGGTGCGATCACACGGTAAAATACGCACGTACACACTCGCATTACAACATTTAGTTATCTATATCATTCATATTCATATTGGTTCCGTTACAGTGTAATTTATGAGCAGATAGTATTTGGTTTATTATTAGTTTATATAATATGATTATATGTACACTGCAGTGATATTTAAGGTTCAGGTTATAGGAAAGGTGTCATGTCTAGTATCATATTAAACCCCTATTCATAAGCAGCTGTCCGGTTCCATCGCCGAAGAGATCGCATATTGCATACTCTAGTTATTGATGTTAGAGAATAAATAGCCAGAATGATGCTGGCTATGAAATGCTAATGGACAAAGTTGTAACTGGAGCAGTGGCGGGAAGAAAGGAGTAGATCCCCTGGAGAGATTACCCCCACCTTTGGATTTATAAGTAGTATGTGGATTTTTATGTAGCATACGGTGCAGTTTTATAAGTAGTATGTGGATTTTTATGTAGCATACGGTGTATTGAAGAAGTACCTGATTTGAATAAGTAGTATACAGGGTATACGGTGAAAACAGATTTTGTGGTAGAGTCAAGGGTGTCGAGGAGCTGATAGCCCTTTAGTCCACAGTGATATTTCTGTGTTAGGAGGTGTGTGGGCGTAGCCTCTGAAACCATCCACGGATAAAAAAAACTCTAGTAGGTTCTGTTTGAAAGGAGAACAGGTAAAAAGTCTTTTTGCGTAGCGTTGAGAAATAGGTTGTTTTCACAATATATGCAAAGCAAATGCTAGAGATATTTTGTGTTGTGCTGCCTAATGAATGGCCGGTTAGTTCAGCAAGATTTCTCATGCTTAATAAATATGGTGCATACGCAACTGCATATTGCGACAAGTGGGTCAAAATGACCAAGGATTGTGAGAGACCTTTCCCAAACATGGGTAGTTTTGAGTCAGAGATGTTAAATAATGTTAAAGATGAAGTGCGGTTGATTAAATCAACAGAAACAAGAATTGAACATGATAGCTGTTTAAAATTGTGGCAACAAGAAGGGTACACGTGGCAAGGAAGCGCGTGTTCAGCAGAAGTAAGCGTACCGGAAATAAGCATTCCGGAAGCGTGCGTTGCAAAGCATGGAGAACTGAGCGCTAGCGCGCCCCTGACAAATGTGGTCGGGGCGGTAAGTACAGCCAATACCAAAAATGTAAAAACTGTAATCAGTAACTTGTATGTTGTATTAAGTCGTGTTAAGAGTAATGATTCAGAAGAAAGAAATGTACCCACCGTCATTTCGGACATTGCTCATGCTGGTAATGTGAAAGGGGCACCACATGGAAAAGGAAAAGGAACAATCCCACCAGCAGGGGCAGTGGCTGAAATCGGTGAGAATATGGAAATTAATAGAAATGGGAACATTCATTGTACTGCAACAGCAATTCCAGCAACTAGTTCAGGATTTAGTGATTTGGTAAGTCTGCATCCTGTCCTCACAACAGCAGTTCCCAATGGGAAGGCAGACAGGGATGGTGAAGTTCCTTTAAAACATGTAGCAAAGCATGATCCATGCACTAGGTCTGAAACCTTTTCAATTTTGTCTGATTTCCCTGATCCTAGGACAGATTTGGCCAAATGTCAGAAGTTTATTAGATATTATGGTAATGTGTACGAGCCAAGTAATAACAATTGGCGAGTAATGTTGATGGCCTGTCTTCCTCTCAATACTGATATAAAAAAGTTTATTAAGGATTGTATGTTGGAGGAGGACAGATCCTCAACAGAGGGCGATAACCATGAAAATATTAACCACATAATTTCTCAGTTGGCCATATACTTTCCTACGATAGTGGACTGGAATAAAATTTTCACTATCAAACAAAAGGATAGTGAGAAGGTAACAGATTATTTTCACATAGCTCTGATAGCGATGGACAAATACACTGGGGTATCAGACATAAAAGATAATGTACACTACAGGGAGGTTGCTGTTTCGGTTCTAATGGATGGCCTCAGGGAAAACTTGAAAAGAAGGGTGCAAACTTCATTACCACACTGAAAAGGAATCACTGTAAGTGCTCTCAGAGAGTCAGCCATAGGACATGATAGAAGTATAAATAAACAGGAAAAGAAACTAAGTGATAGGGTAATGATGGTATGTATCCCAGCACTAGAGGGACTGCACCCACGTCCACAGTATAATAACACCTGGTCTAAGGAAAAGAAACAACATGAGTTAAGGAAGTGTTTTCAATGCAATAGGATAGGACACCTAGCAAAAAATTGTGCAGACATGACAAGGACGTGTTATTACTGCCATAAAGAGGGACACATAAGGAGACACTGTAAACAGATAAGGAGTACACAAGTCTCAAAGGCATCCCAACAGTGCCTGCACACCCCATAGCAACTAAACTGTGGTAAGTATTAGTGTGCAGGTTACTGATTTAAAAGGTATACTCTGTTGATTGTGTTTGTTTGTTTTATGTTGTCACAAGTTTGCTCTCCTAATCTCTGGCCGATGGTAAAGAATGGAAATGTTTGTTTCATTTGCTGTTTAAAGTTAACTATCTTGTTTTTCTCCTCACAGATAAGGGTACAGGAAAGAAATAGGCCTGAGTCATTACGGGACGCAAAATGAGCGCAGCGTACGTACGTGCACTAATGTACGTACTTTGTGGCTGCGAACGGCCAAAGTCATTAAGCTGCGTATTCTCCCATACGCAGCTTCATGACTTGCGGCGCAAGTCTTCCTATTCTACCCGTTCACGTCCGTACACGCCGGCACATACTTGCATAACGTGCAGAAGCGAACGCTACGCTGTTTAGTGCATAGTAATATCATTGGTGTATCTCTCAATTGTTGAATCATGGTACTGGTTGCAAATACCCGTAAAAATATATATTCTCCTTGTTATTCTACTTTGTTTACCCTGTCAAGATGTTTTACTTTTGATCATTAAAATTTCGTAATATTGAAATATTTACAGTGTTTTATCGTATATCATATATCAGTATATCATGTATATTTGATGTGTTTTTATAATGTCATATGTATTATATTATTATTATATTATATAAGCCTTTGGTGTCAGCTGGAAGGAAAAGTATATGAACAGAAATGAAGTAGTTATTCAAAGAACCTATGTTTTCAATCCAGAGATTTTCAACAAAGACTTGCACAGACGTCTTCGACTTGTCCATTGCATCCAGGAGACTCAAAAGGATCAGGATACGCCTAAATACTTTCTCATCCAATTGTTATACGATAGGTGTAAATTATAGTATAACCTTCTTTTGTTGAAACACAAAGTACATCTCTGGTCTGTTTAAGATCAGAGTTTTCAGCATAGAAAAAGAGTGGAAGCTTATTATTTTGTAAAGAAACAATGATCCAATTTTATTAGTTAAGTGTCTTTTGCTGAAGGAATTTTTTTATGACTTTATTAACCTATATAACACAAATCAGATTATCTCTGAGAGATAGTTAAAGGGATGGTAGAAATCAGCAAGAAGAAGGCCTAAGCTTAAGCAAACAGGGAAAACAGGCCTATCGAAAAAGGCCAAGAGGGTGAAGGTACTGTAGAAGGAGCACACAACAAAAGAGGGCCATGCGCATGAGAGCTTACAACCTAAAGGGAAGGGGGAGACACAAGTAATACAAAGTATTATATTAGTATTAAATTGTTTTGTTGTATACATTAACTTTCTGCAAAATTTAGCCAAGGAGAATCTCACCCTCTAGGGTGCATTTTTAAAGCCTGCCAGCTGAGTTGACCTGCGCACAAGACAAGAATTGGTGGGAGGACATTTTTCCCATTGTGGGAACTTAGGATGCCTTGTACTGTGAATGGCCAGTGAAAACTGTTTGTCATGTTCTACCCAAAAAATCCAAACATCATATATTGAAAAAAAAAGAAACCACAACTAAAGTATACGAAAATTACCTAGTAATGTACTTACTTTCCTCAACCAGCACTTGTGGTTGCTGAGAGGTGGATTCTGGTTGGCTCTGGAATAGCAGAGGTGATGCTGCCAGGTCGGCGGACTGCGGCGAATCCTCCACCACTGCTGACTGCACCTGTTGCTGTTGGCTACCACCTGGCGCCTCCGGTGTGACCACCTGTTGATGTTGGCGGTGGTGTTTGGAGCTGCGTTGGCGTCCTGTTGGAGACCATTATGTGTTATCTTATGTGTATTTTTGTAATGTATTCACCATACACAGCGAATACATACATACATGCAGCGATTGGTAGCTTTGAATCCTAAAATGGTACTCATGTCAATAACATTAAATTTGTAAAAAAATGTACACTTAACATATATATAATATTACATAATCAGAATAATGGCAAATAAGACTTACATTATTCATACGTTTAGTATGAGAATGGTCAGAAAATAGGCCTTTTCTGTCCATATTTCCTGTGAGAAGAAAAAATTACATTCCCTTATTATTTAGTGTTTGAGCACGACTTGCTAGCAAGAATTTCAGCCCTCAAATCTGCAAGAAGGTCGGGCTGCCGTCTCCGCAGATCACTCTATCGGCGTTGCAACTGCACGATGGAGCGGCGGGTACCAACCTGCATACGCAGACGCCTGCGCACGGCTCTGTATGCCTGCAGTTTGTCATCACTTCCCACGTACCTCCCTGCGGGCTGAAAACAACGGTCCATCGTTGCTGTCAGCACCCGCAGTTCGGTACGTGAGAATACTGCAGACCTCATTTTGTTTCAGAAATGACAGTTTAATATCCTGCTTACCGATTGGTTCTCAGTGCACGTCGGTGCGTCTGCACGTCCATCGCGGAACCTGTACTAAGATAGCCGACTGACCTGTCAATCACTGCTTAAACGTGCCTAGCGTTCGGGCGCTTACGCACCACTATAAAATCGCATACAGCATGCGATAGTTCGCCCTGACAATTTCTGCATGGCTTTTCTAAGTTGTTGCTGTCAGGAAACAGTTAATATTGCCACATATTGAGGTAAGTAACATGGGCCTAGGTCTGCTACCTGACATAGATAGCGTGGTAGGAAATGAAATAATTGCACTTTCTTTTTTCCTTTTTTAGATTGTACTCACTTTGCCCAAAAAAAAACCTTCAAAAACAGGAGAACCTTGCTCCATTTTGGGGTAATTAACATTGGCCTAGGTCTGCTACCTGACAGATAGCGTGGTAGGAAATGAAATAATTGCACTTTCTTTTTTCCTTTTTTAGATTGTACTCACTTTGCCCAAAAAAACCCTTCAAAAACAGGAGAACCTTGCTCCATTTTGGGGTAAGTAACATTGGCCTAGGTCTGCTACCTGACATAGATAGCGTCGTAGGAAATGAAATAATTGCACTTTCTTTTCTACAGGAGAACCTGATCATGTCTGAACAAGACTCCAATGAGCCATCCGGCTCATCATCTGCTGCTGCTGCTAAAAAAACACGCCAGCCTAATTTCACAAAAAATGAAATCAACATTTTGGTAGAATTGGCTGTTGATAGGCTCCACTCCGCTTCCACTCTCTGCACCATCAAAAGCAAGAATATGGGAAGAAATTACAAATGAGGTCAATGCCGTGGCTCCAATCAGACGCAAGGTTAATGAGGTCCAGAAAAGGTAAGTATTGAAGCGTAAAAAAATTGGTTAAATGTGTCCAGATTTTGTGGATAATATTATCCTGCTAATGTGTCTATTTTGCACACAGGTGGCAAGACTTTAAACGCCGCCTAAAAGATAAAATTTCTGAACACAGAAGACATGCAAGAATGACAGGTGGTGGACCTCCAGCAACGCTGGAATTGACTCCATTGGAGACCAGGGCATTGGCCTCTTTGGATGCGGAGATGGTTCAAGGTGTGGGCCGCATTGACACCGGACGTAGCCCACCCGCCAGCGAGCCTATCACAGCTACAGGTATATACACACACATATATATAAATATATAAATTCACACTAATTACCTAAGGACGGCATTATTTATTTAATTTTTTTCCCTTGTAGGGCCCAATACAGCGGAAGACATTTCAGAGGATGAGCTAGTGGAGGAGCCACGTGATGTGGAAGAGCATCAGATGAGTGAGGAGCCAGAAGTCAGTGAACGGGAATCACTGCACGCATGCTATCACAGTATTAGAGACACAAATGCCACTATTGAGTCCAATACCACAGATATTGCCACAACCCTCACCCGTAGGGAGCACACTTTACACAGTAGCCTCACCCGTATAGAGAACACTTTGGACTTAAACCTTTCATCTATCAACACTACCCTTACCCGTCTCACTGACCTTATTGCAGTGTATATCACCAATCCCCAATCACGCATATCACAGGAATCTTCTCCTACTTCTTTCTCTCCATCTCTTAGTCCCATGTATCAATCATACTACACTTCACCCGATTATCATTCCACAAGTAGGCCTTATCGCGCGCACCCGTCTTCACATATTGAACAACTCCACTCTCAAGGTTCTATTGGTTCTAGTCTAAGACCCCAAATGCATAGCCATCATTTTCAAACCAACCCATATGTTGACATTGAACCATATTCCCATTCTTAATCAGCAATACAACTATTATTTACCACCATCTGCCCCTTCTGCCCCCTCTGCCATCTCTGCCCCCTCTGCTATCTCTGCCCCATCTGCCCCCTCTACCATCTCTGCCCCATCTACCATCTCTGCCCCATCTGCCCCATCTACCATATCTGCCCCATCTGCCATATCTGCCCCATCTGCCATATCTGCCCCATCTGCCCCATCTGCCATATCTGCCCCATCTACCATCTCTGCCCTATCTGCCCCATCTGCCATCTCTGCCCCATCTGCCATCTCTGCCCCATCTGCCATCTCTGCCCCATCTGCCCCATCTGCCATCTCTGCCCCATCTGCCACCCGTGCACCCCGTGCACCCCGTGCCACACAATTGTCGGCTGCTGCACAGTCACTCACTGCTGCTCCACTGGCCTCTGCTTCCTCCCCACTGTTGCCTTCTATATCACGGGTTACCAGAAGCCAGACTCATCCTCGATGTGATGCAACCATTATACCAGCAAAGAGGGCCCGTAAAAAAAAAAATTGTTTGTTTGATGTGTTTTTGTTGTGTAAATAAATTGTATAATTATAAACTTATTAGCTATGTATGTTGTATTTTTAAAAAACATTACAAAAACACTTACAAGAGAAGTAGGTGTCCAGGACATATTGCTTGAAAGACACAGCATCAACTGATTCTGGAGGGCTGGGGTCAGCATCTAACACCTCATAGACAGCAACCTCGGCCTCCTCCACCCAAGGAACCCCACTCCTAATGGCGATGTTATGGAACACCACGCACAGAGCTATGATATCACACACAGTGGATGGAGCATACATTAGAGCACCACCAGACCGATCTAGGCACCGGAATCTGGCCTTTAAAATACCAAATGCCCGCTCCACAACCGATCTAGTGGCTGTATGTGTGGAGTTGTATGCCATCTCTTGCTCCGTACGTGGGTTTAATAGAGGAGTGAGGAGCCAAGGGCGAAAAGGGTATGCGTTATCTCCTACAAAGGGTGACAAGAATGAAAAAGTTTAAAAATATGAGCGAGTGTCATAATTGTAGACACAAATAACTATATCTATGCCAACAAGACAGGCAACATGGATGACAAATAATGGCAAAAGAAGCAATCAGACATATAACATATTCAATGTATTTGTAACCAAGGTTTAAGTTTTTGAACAATTTTTCATATGGGCAGCTATCCATGTCGGATTTTAAGGTAAACATCACAATTAAATGTACTTTTGAATGATATTGCAATGTGCCTTTGTAATATATCTACTTAGCTACCAAACTTAAGACATTACTATTTCCACTTTAAACTACTACATACATGACATGTTTGTTAAATAATAAAAATACCTAATAGCCACGCATCACCATTTGGCCTTGCACCACCTTGCCTCAGTTGCAAAGGAGTCATGTGTACTCCCTGGCCACATAGATACCAGGTTACGAATCTGGAGAGAGGCGTCACATATAGCTTGGGCATTTATAGAATGGAAATGCTTGCGATTTAAAAAATTAGCAGCATTCCCACCGGAGGGGACCAAGGCTACATGAGTCCCATCGACTGCCCCTATGACATGCGGGAAACCGGCTATGTGGGAAAACTGCCGTTTTATCGGCACCAGGGACTCCTCATCGAGTGGCAGATGAATGAATTGCCTTAGACGCGACACAAACGCCCCCAGAACAACCTTTAGCACACGACTGAAGGACTTCTGAGACATCCCTGAAGCGACTCCCACAGTGGTCTGAAATGACCCTGTCGCGCAAAAGTGCAATACCGCCAACAGTTTAGTCAATGGCGGTATTGCTGTTGCGCTTGGGCTCCAGGTCAATCTGCACTATGCGCAGGGTGTCAAGGATGACACGAGGCGGGAGCCCATAACGCCGCACCACCTCAGCATCAGACATGCCAAAGAGGCTGACACGTGGCCTGAACACACGCTCCCTTGGTCGGCAACGATGGGTTACTTGCTGATTTTTGGGGCGGCGATGCTGTTTGCCCTCCTGTGCTGCCACATGTGCCTCGGCCATTTCTAAGAAATGCTATATTTGAAAAGAGAAGGATGTGAAAAAAATACAATTAACTCATAGTTTGGAAAATGTCACTCCTATTTGCACAGGAAACATTGACAATATACTTACACCAACAAGTGGGTTGGCCAAACTCATAATGTGGCTAAAAAAACAAAACAAAAATTGTCAGAGGGTGAATAAGAAGTTATGGCATCTGCTACTGTGCTATGTCAGGTTGCAGACCTAGACCCATGTTACTTACCTCAAAATGGAGCAGGATTATCCTGGTCACTTGCCATCAATTGTCAATGGGAAACTAAAAAAGATAAAAAAATGTAAACAAAATATAAAAATAATCTACAAAGTACTACACAGCCCAATACAAGCAAACTATTATCTGTAACTATTATCTGAAACAAAGTATAATACCCAAAATAACAAAAAAGTCCAAGACAATTCAAACAATAAAATGTTAAAACAAATCAAACAAAGAAACCATAGTAATAACTTAAAATATATCATGCAAACATACCAGTAAATGAATCAGCAGTGAACAGGGCACATCATCTACGCCGAGCTTTATAGCAGTGGTTAATTAGCACAGAGTATGCAGGTGAGGGTCTGCATGCATCCTGATCACATGGGCGTTCCTTCGGATAAGTTGTGTGTGCTCGTGGTTTAGAACTGAGAGATAAACTAGACCCTCCGCAGGCGCACTGCGTACGCCACCACAAACGCGATCACCTGCGTTCGCACCACTATGACTTGGACGTAGTTAGACGGGAACGCCCCTATGAGAAATTGACTACGTCAACACGCCCCTCAACCTCCCTGTTCCCGCCCAGAACTCGTAGCTCGTTGCAAATGGGTTTTGCGATCGCGGCCGTACAGTTTTTGCGTTCGCAAAAGTAAACAGACCAGGCAACCGAGCATGCGCACTAAACTTTGGCGTTATAATATAATAATGTATTGAATTGTTAACTATTTACATCTGCTAAAATAATTAACTTTGTGCTTCGGAAACACAATACAACCGATTGGGCAATGCTTATTTGAAAACGATATAATTACTTTAATAATATGTATATGTATATATGTATATATATATATATGTATGTATTTATTTCTCTCTTTTTGTCGTATGTTCTGCTTCTTTCCCTGATTGTAACTATGAGTTAGGTGAATTATATTATATAAAGAACAATGAATAGTGATATAGTTGCATGATGTCACTTATTCCTAACTAATAGTAATGGTATGCAGCTGGTTGTAGGTATGTTTATATAGTTGGACTATGTCTAGAATAGATTTTAATAGAAGTGTTATATGGGGATGTAGTAACCCTATTGTATATGGGTAATTTACGCTATCTAATTGAATTAATTAGATAGCGATTGCTTATGCCTGTTATTATGTAGTTATTTTAGTTTGTAGTGTGATTCTTTTAATGCCATGGTATCTATGGAAACGTATTTCCCCCGGAGAAAAGGAAGTAATGTAATATGTTTGGGCGGAATTGATACAGTGTCTGTGGGCGGAAGTGAGAGCCCGGGCCGGACTTCCGGTATATCGTACTGCCGATGGAGAAGGGGGATTATAAAAGGGAGGACCCTCTAAACGTTTGATACTTACCTTTTTGAGAAAGTCGTTACAGACGAAACGCGTCAAGGGAGCATTGGTTAACTGACTGTTTTGGCTGGTGATCGCTAAGGAGGTTCTATTTCCAGAGGAGCTAAGGAACTGATTACTCGTGGCAATCATCTGTCCTGGTGGAATGAACTGATATCACTTGTGGCCGAGTGGTCTTTAAGGATTTCTGGATGAGTCCTTGTTATAGATAAGCTTGCTTTGTTTTTATACAATATCTGGGCAATTTATTGTCATGAATGGATATGGCATGTCTTTTAAATAAAAATCTTTTATAGAAGGATATTTATTCTGTATGTTTTTGAACACACTACACTATTATTTGCTATTTCCTATTGAGTTCTAGTATTGGATTAAGACGCAGAAGGTCGAGGTCACTTGAGAAGAATCCTGTGGGAGTTCTAAGGGATATTATTATCCAGATAAGCGATTTTATTCTCTGTTTTTGGTACGAGACCAATTGGAACATATGGTCACTGTGTTGTTAATTAACGTTATCACACTATGTCTAGTGCTCCTTTTTTGTATTTATATATATATATATATATATATATATATATATACATATGTATATATGTATATATATGTTTATATGTATATGTATATATATGTTTATATGTATATGTATATATATGTATGTTTATATATATGTATGTTTATATATATATATATATATATATATATATATATATATATATATATTGTAACAAAAGGAGGCATTTAGCTGGCAATATGCAGAGAAAGCAGGGAAGTAGAGTAAAACATTGGCACAGTTATGTACCTAGGTGGAGATTAAACCAGGTAAAAACATATTTGTAATTTAAAATTGGTTTGCTTACATGATTTAAAAGCTGCTTCCTCTCAGCAAACAGACAGGGTGGGTCTGATAGTCTAAACAGAGCCAGGGATGGGCGTTTCCTTTTAAAGAGAAGGTGGGTGTGTCATCTGTCCATCAGGCTAGGCCTGTGGGAGGAGTGTCAGGTATAAAACCCTGCTTGTTTCATTGTTCAGGGAGATCAACGCTGGGCTAGCTGGCTGATCTGGACAGAGAGCTGGACTATGTATAGTAAGCGTTGAGGGTCTCCATAATTGCTGTGCAAGTATACGGTATCAAAACATTATTACCATCCTGACACCACTTGTGGAAAGAGCTCGCTACTGCAGAAGCACACGCGTACAACTTCTTCCTTTTTATGGTTCTTTATTGTCAGGATTGTAATAATGTTTTGACACCGTATACTTGCACAGCAATTATGGAGACCCTCAACGCTTACTATACATAGTCCAGCTTTCTGTCCAGATCAGCCAGCTAGCCCAGCGTTGTTCTCCCTGAACAATGAAACAAGCAGGGTTTTATACCTGACACTCCTCCCACAGGCCTAGCTTGATGGACAGGTGACACACCCACCTTCTCTTTAAAAGGAAACGCCCATCCCTGGCTCTGTTTAGACTATCAGACCCACCCTGTCTGTTTGCTGAGAGGAAGCCGCTTTTAAATCATGTAAGTAAACCAATTTTAAACTACACATATGTTTTTACCTGGTTTAATCTCCACCTAGGTACATAACTGTGCCAATGTTTTACTCTACTTCCCTGCTTTCTCTGCATATTGCCAGCTAAATGCCTCCTTTTGTTACAATATATATATATATATATATATATATATAAAGCTAAACTAAGAAAATGTTATAGTACTGCATGTGTGTATTCCAGTGAACACACAAATCTGGGAATTGGCAGATCCACTATTTTGTGAGTGACAGCAATCTCACTACATGATAGTGCTGAATCTGCAGCTAACCACAGGTTGTGATGGCAACCATGTCTGTATTGTGCAAGGAACACGTCCATTAAGGCTTCTGCCTTAATAGTCGCAATTTCATTGCTTTTTGGAGTTTGAGTGGAAGAATTTCAACAGTTTTCTTACATTTTAGATGATGTGAAAGTATAACAAGCCATAATCGTTAGGTTTTTTTTTGGGGGGAGGGGAAGAAAACTCTACTGATATATGCAGGGGAATACCTAGAATAAGCTGGTGCAATCTGTGGGGCAAATGTCTGGCTAACTACTTTGTGGGCTCAATGTAATAAACAAAATTGGTACTTACCATGTTGTCTCAGATCTTACACATCACATGTATCTTTGGATGCTACCAGTTCAGGATTCAGTTTGTATGAGGTACTGCCTTCATTTCTGCTGTTTTGACTAAAATTTTCCCTAGACTTATTATGTGAGGCAATGCCAATCCTGGTATATGACATAAGGATCCAAGAAAAATCAACATGTTCAAATCCAACTACAAAAGGCTACAAAAAAATGTTGGTGATAAATAATAAATATATTAAAAACTAGCAGAATACCCGGCGTTGCCCGGGATTTAAAGAATGTTTATTTACAAAAATCAATCTAAATATTAAACATACATGTAAATATCATGTTAAAATTGGACCAGTAGAAGGTGAAAAGTGAATGTCAAACTGTATTTGAACTGTATATGATGGAACGAACCGACAAACAATTACTTCAAAACAGCTTGATAAACTATATTTCTCGTTTCTTCATTTGGGGCAAATACATACAAATTTCTTGGTGATCCAACTCTTGAGCACACAACGTAAAATTGTGCATGAGAAAAGCAAGGTGATTCCAAGTTGACTCCAGCTACATGTAAAGATTGTCCTTGGGCCTTATTGATAGACATGGCAAAAGCTTAACGAACTGGAAATTGTAGACGCTTAAATTGAAATGGCATATCAGATGGAATGAGAGGTATGCGTAGAATGAAAGCATTGTCACCTTTTGCACAGCCTGTCAAAATAGTTGCTTCAATGAGATGAGAATTGAGCTTTTGGACTACTAATCTTGTACCGTTACAAAGTCTTGGAGGATTTAAATTTCTGAGAAGCATAATGTGTGATCCAATCTTCAGTACCAGGTTATGCGGTGGCATTCTGGGAGGTTGTAAAGAGTTTAAAAATTCAGTAGGATAGTGCACAGCCTCATTTTCTTCAACAACGGTATCTATTGATTTGTATAATATGGCTTTTCCAGGCAACTCTTCTTGAATCTTTAAGTTGATGTTGTTTACACAATTATTTTAGTTACTGGATGAAGCGGCATTAAACCATTCCCAATATTTAACAAATGATCAGCAAACTGACCGTCCATTGTGTTGCCATGCAGAGAAACTCTCATATTTGTGGATAGTCGCAAAGTGCGAACATGCCTGCAAAGATGTGATGATTTAAGGCATGCATTAATTTCATCCGCCATTGTTCCTTTTGGAATGATCGGCAATGTTTGTCGAAAATCTCCAGCCAATACAACAGTGACTCCACCGATTAGTAAATCATTGCCTCTTAAAAATTGAAGTGTTTGATTGAGGGCCTGTAAAGCATTTTTGTGTGACATGGTGCATTCATCCCATACAATGACCTGACATTCCTGCAGAATCTGAGCTTTTTCTGTTCGTTTAGTGATATTGCAGACGGGAGTTTCACTTCGGGCCAGATTAAGCGGTAACTTGAAAGCTGAATGTGCTGTTCTTCCACCAGGGAGCAAAGTTGCAGCAATTCCAGAAGAGGCCACAGCAATAGCTATCTTGGAATGTACTCGAATTTTAGCAAGTAACAACTTGATGAGAAACTTCTTACCTGTTCTTCCGGGTGCATCCAGAAGAAATATATTTCCCCTTTTTTTTGGAACTTCTTCCAAGACGTTGTTCCAGACATTCCAGAGTTATGGTCGTTTTCGATGATTTTTAGGTGTTACCCCCCTCGCCACCCCCACCCTTAGGAGTGTTAGGGGTGTCTTGCCCCCACAATATTTGTTATCAGACTGTAAGTCATATGTGTACCAGGTTTGGTGTAAATTGTTCCAGACATTCCAGAGTTATGGTCGTTTTGGATGATTTTTAGGTGTTACCCCCCTCGCCACCCCCACCCTTAGGAGTGCTAGGGGTGTCTTGCCCCCACAATATTTGTTGTCAGACTGTAAGTCATATGTGTACCAGGTTTGGTGTAAATTGTTCCAGACATTCTAGAGTTATGGTTGTTTTGGATGATTTTTAGGTGTTACCCCCCTCGCCACCCCCACCCTTAGGAGTGCTAGGGGTGTCTTGCCCCCACAATATTTGTTGTCAGACTGTAAGTCATATGTGTACCAGGTTTGGTGTAAATTGTTTCAGTCATTCCAGAGTTATGGTTGTTTTCGATTATTTTTAGGTGTTACCCCCCTCGCCACCCCCACCCCGTAATGAATTTCAATTTAAACATTTTTTTTAGTTGCCTCCGTCATGTTTTAATACACTCGTATGCAAAATTTCATGATCTTCACTTGAAAAATGTGGATTTGTATAGAAAGACAGACAGAAGGACAGAAGGACAGAAGGACAAATTTTCTCTTTTATATATTAGATTGTGATGTAAAGTGCAGTTATTTGAGAATTCCATAATTCTCATTATGAAATTCTCATATAACTCCACATTTTCCTTACTCCCCATTCATAAATATCAATTACTGTTTTCAGTGTTTTACTTCACTTATTTCCACACAGCACATTAATCCATTTTTTGGCTGAATGCCTGGTATTACATAAATTTTCAAGGGCAGCATAATTACCTAGAGTGATGAGGGCTATATTACCTTATTTAAAGATAGCAAAGGATCAGTGAGTGCAGTGAAAGGTACAGCACGAGGACATGAACCAGAAAAGAATCAAGAAAAGCAATATGTATCAGGCTAATGGAAACGTTTGCAGATGCTATAAGAGAAAATATAGAAAACCTGTTGACTCCAGTAGCTATCTGCACTTTAAGATTGCCCTTTATACACCATTGATAAAGACAATACCCAAGGATCAAATGGGCCATTTAAAAAGGAATTGTATTAAAGACCCAGGTCTAGGTTTACTAAAGGGCGGTTTGATTTAACCGTTTTTCCAGCGGTCTTAAATCCATCGGATTTACTAAAGAACAGCCCGCCATTAAAACGGACAAAATTAACATTTTAAAGACCACCACTTTAGAGATTGCCATCCCGATTTTAACAATGATGAATATAGTAACAGCCAGATTCACTAAGCTAGGGTTTGCAAAACCGCCACAAAGCTGTCATCCAAACGGCTAAAACAAAAGAGGTGGTTTTGAGAGGCGATATTGTTAAAACTGCATGCTGTTTGAGCTATCTTGACATTCAAAACATAAGAGGAGACACTATTGACCTTTACATTTTGAGGACAATTATTATTTATTGATTCATTATATTATGGGGGCAATATTATTGTATTATATTGTGGGCGACATTTGAAAATTTAACTCAGTAATATTATTTGATTGCTAATGGGGAGAATAATTATTTACCATGCACACATGTAGCACTCCATAATGCCCTCATAATATGATAATACAATAATATTCTCCCCCTAATATAATGAAAATTTTGCCCGCATAAGTTAATTATAAATAATTGTTCCAAAAAATAAATAAATAATGATTGCCCATATAATTCAATAAGTCAATAGTACCTCCTTTTATGTTCTGAACGGTAAGTTAGCTCAAACAGCATGCACCGTGTCAAAGAGGCTAGTCAATGAGTGTCCCACTTCAGACAAAAACAACAGCATTTCATCTGCGCATAATGCAATAGTATCCATAACCCCTCCCCCAGTGGAGTGACCATGAATATATGCCAACGACACTATAGCCAGTACAAACAGAGCAGAGGACAATGGGCCCTCCTGTCTAATAATCTAATAAAGTTTGTTCCAAGTCCAAATCACCTCAGCACTGTCACAAGCCTCGGCGGTACTCACAGCCGCCGCGGCTCAATTCCTGTGCGCCCCGGTGTCCCGGCCGTCACCATGACGACTGGGTCGTCACTTCCTCCTAGTTCCCGACCGTTGCCAAGGCAATGGCAGGACGCTCTGCAGGGTAGCGCCGCGTCCCGGCAACAAGGGGACAGCCGGGCGCGTGCACAGAGACACTTAATAGCCTGATGGCTATTAAGCTATAATTTATTAATCAGCCAGCCCCTGGGAATACTTACAGAACTAGGCTCTGATTGGTCCACTTGTATATTTAAGGCAGTGAGGTCTGCAGCCTCACTGCCGGTTATAGTTTCTGTTTCCAGTTTGCTGACCTGCTCTGTGCCTTGTTCTGTCCTTTGGATATTGTGTTGGATTGCCCGTGTATGACCCCTTGCCTGGATTTGGACCCTGCCTGTGTTTCTTGTGACCCCGACCTCTGGTGTGTTTAACGATCTTCCTGTTTTCTCGTGACCCTCGACCTCGGCTTGGTTATTGGATTTGCTGTCTGCTGCCGGCCCTTGACCCGTGCCTGGACTTCCCTCTGCTTACCTGGGTTCTCCCCAGCCGGTACGCATTTCACGACCCTCTGTCAGTCTGCGGCCAAGTCTGTCCCCACCACTAGGGGCTCCAGTGAACACCTGACTGGCAGAGTAGACACCGGGCTGTGCTGTACCGGCTGGAGGGTTTCTTAACAAGCACCTTCCATAATTAAGCCCACTCAACCAAGTCAAAGGCCTTGGCGGCATCAAGAGATACCACCACTGCTCTCAATTTGGTCCCATGGGCCATCTGACTGTGCGTAAAAAGGTAACATAGGTTAGATGTTGTAGCTCTGAAGTCATTGTTACATATTTCCTAGCTGCATTAACTTACTTGGGACAGTCCAAATTTGAGGCTCTGTCCTGGAATAGGATGCTTGTCTCACACACTGCTGGTCCGCATAGAGGTGAATCAGAGCTGTGAGCACTTACCACTGGGGCGCGTGGCATTAAAGAGGTATTTTTAGGGAAGGGAAGGGGCTGCCCATACATCTGAAGGATCCTAAAGAGTGGGGCAGTAGATGAGGAGTGGTAGGAGAGGAATATTAGTCTAGCCACAGTATTCCGAATGGAAGGAAAAGGCAGGTGATGGGAAGTCCAGAGAGCAGGAGATACAGTAGTCAAGGTAGAAAATAATGAACGAATGGACCAGGGTTTCAGTTACTTCTTGAGGGAGTATTGGGAGTATTATGGTGATGTTGCAGAGGAGGAGGTGACAAGATTGTGAGAGGGATTGGATGTGAGAAGTAAAGCTGAGGGCGGAGTCAAGGAAGACACCAAATCAGCAGGTCTGGGGAAAAAAGGAGAGTAATGTTGTTGACTGTAGGAAAGATAATTTCTGGATGTAAGTCCTGTTGCTTGCCATATCCTGTGCATGCCCAGAAACTTAAGCCAATGAACACAAATACATCCAATTCATGTCAAAATACAAAATGACTCAACTTTGCGTGACTTGAGTTCAATTAGACAGAACTCAAAGGTTCTCCAATGCTATTCTCTTCTCTCTTCTCTCCACACGCCTGCTACCCCCCACCTCTGGCTTATACACCTTGTCCTGCTTGAGCCTTACTCTACACTTCCCTCCACCTGCCCCTTCAACCCTATCCCCTCTTGCCTCCTCAGATTCCCCTCCTTGATGACTGCTCGCACACCACCCCTCCACTCAACTTTTCCCTTACCTCTGGTTGCTTCTTCACCTCCTTAAACATGTCCTGGTCTCCCCATACTCAAAACACATCCCTTGACCCTACCTCTTTCTCTGACTATCACTCTATCTCCCTTGTCCCTTTCACCTCTAAGTTTCCTGAGAGGATTGTGTACAACTGCCTCACCACATTCCTCTACTCCCATTCCTTTCTAAACCCACTTCATTCTGAATTTTGATCCCTCTGCTCCATCAAAACTACCCTCACCAGGGTCACTAATCATCTCCTCATGGCCAATTCAAAGGATTATTTGTCCCTACTCATTCTTCTTGACCTCACTGCAAAATTTAACACTATTAACCACCCTCTCCATATGCAAACCCACCCTCCATTTGCCTCTGTGACATTGCCCTCTCATAGTTCACCTCCTACCTTACCAATGCTATTCTCTGTTTCTATCCCTGTCTCCACCTCTTCTCTGTTACCCCTACCTGTCGGCATTACCCAAGGATTCATTCTCAACCCTCTGCTATTATCCCTTTACACTACTTCCTTCTGTGATCTTATCATGTCATTTGGCCTCCAATACCACCTCTTGGTTGAGGACATCCAAATTTACCTCTCCTCTTCCATTTCCTCCTCTTCTGTGTCTCCAGTTGTTTATCAGCCATTTCCTATAAGATGTCCCAGCACTTTCTTAAACTGAATATGTCTAAAATGGAAATCTTGTCTCCCCCATGCCAATATTCTCTCACCTCCCCTGTTTCCCCGTTCCATTGAAAATACCACCCCCTCTTCTGTCCCACAAGTTTGTTGTCTAGGTGTCAACCATGGCTCATCCCTCTCCTTCACACACCAAGATTTAGTCCCTCTCTCAATCCTGCCTCTTCTACCTTCCTAATATCTCCAGGATCAGGCCATTTCTCACTCTAGTAGCAATTAAAACTTTTATCTACGCTCTTCTTATTTTACGCATGAACTACTGTAATCTTCCCCTTTCTGGCTTCGCTTGCACTGATCTCTCCCCACTTTAAACCATCTTCAATGCCACAGCCACACCCATTGGGTCTGATTCATCAAGACATGTATTTTGAGTGTATGATACACAAAATCAGTCTGCGCATACTCAGAACTGGGATATACAGAGCCTTGACCACTCTATCTTCCAATGAACGGACACATTCTACAGCCTACAATTTTGAGGAGAGAATGGGGCAGGGAAGGAGCATTTTTCCGCAGTCAATGTACAGTAGAGCCGTACCAAACTCAAGCGCACACAGCCATGTCGGAATTAAGCATCTTTGAGCTTCTCAAAGTTACTTGTTTTTCTGTCGTATCTCTTGCTCCAGCTACTGGACTATAGTAAGTCCTGAGCAGTAGAGATGACAGTCACAAGTCACATATGCATGCTATAACATGCATTTGCCATCAGGAACAACTGTAAAATGTATTTTTATATTCAGTAGACATTAACAGCATACTTTTTTTCTTACTGTTGATCATCAATGCCTTTAATTTTAACTGGTAGCATTAATTACAAATACATATATTTTTTTCTGTGCGTTTTTTTGTAAATTTATAATACACATAGGCTTTGGATGTATTGTGCAGTGTCTTGTGTAGTAGAGCACAGCAGACCTATACCCGAGTTCAACAGTGCATGTATCTTGAGATCTGTGCCATGATGAATTTAGTCGTGCTCAAAGTCAAAATATGTGTGTTTTAAACCAAATGCAGGTTGCACTCAATATATTTGCCTTAATTAAATAGGCCCTTTATCCTTACTCTGCTCCACTCCCAACTATAAACTCATCTCTTCATTAAAGCCTATCAGCCTTCCTCCAAATTATTTCACAAACCACAACCCAAACATTTGCTCTGCTACTTAGTTTCACCCAATATATGTCTGCCCTTCTCCTCTAAAATGTAAGGTCTCATGAGTTTTCTTTATGTACTTGCGTAATTTCGCGGGTTGTAACTATGAAATTTTGTTTGCATTTATGCAATTATGTACTTTAATTGTTTGTTCAAATGGCCAATGCACGACACTGTGGACCCCTTCTGATGTCTTATAAAAAAGATAACAATAATAACAATAACAGTAGCATATTTAGACTATGGGCCATTGTTGAATACTTCCCATGCATAGTCTTTTAGACAGTTTTATCGCTAGCTTTATATATCTACCAATAGTCTTTAGCTTATACTGTAATGACCTATGAAGAACACAAATTCCTTTTTAAAATATAAATATAAATCCAATCTCCACTGCCAACCCACTGTAAGTTTTACTCGATGCAAGATTTTTCATAAACTCATATAGGTTGCTGTTGAAGATGTTATTTTCCTAGAGCATATTTGTAAATGTTTTTCTTTTCTGGTAAAATATTGAAACCCTTGCTTATTGTTGTGCTTTTTATTCTCACATTTCAGTGGAACAGTGAAGGCATCTGCAGCAGTCTAAAACAAAGTGCTGCTTAGCCCTCTGCTTCGCTGGAAGGACTAATTACACAACACCAGACCTGAAGCAGAGACGGCATTTGGAGCAATTAGAACATTGGCACTACCACACTCAAGCAGGGAAAAGTAAAAACTGCGTAGTCGTCTGAAGCTCTATAAGGATTCTCATTAGATCGTAAATGACTAAAGATTGCTTTTTTCTTATGACTGTCTCAATGCTGTTAACACTCCACAAGGACACACAATTCTGAACATCGCTGCAGCACTATACATCTTAAACTAGAGATGAGCGGGCTCGGATATCTGAAATCCGAGCCCACCCGAACATTGCCGATCCGAGTCGGATCCGAGACAGATCCGGGTATTGGCGCCAAATTCAAATATGAAACTGAGGCTCTGACTCATAATCCCGTTGTCGGATCTCGCGATACTCGGATCCTATAAATTCCCCGCTAGTCGCCGCCATCTTCACTCGGGCATTGATCAGGGTAGAGGGAGGGTGTGTTAGGTGGTCCTCTGTCCTGGTAGATCTCGTGCTGTGCTGTTTAGTTCTGTGCTGTGCTGTTTAGTTCTGTGCTGTGCTGTGCTGTGCTGTGCTGTGCTGTGTTGTGCAGTATCAGTCCAGTGGTGCTGTGTGCTGTGCTCTGTCCTTCTGAGGTCAGTGGTGCTGCTGGGTCCAGTGCTGTGTCCTGTTCAGTCCAGTGGTGCTGTGTCCTGTGCTCTGTGCTTCTAAGGGCATAGTTATTTCCCCAATATTCCCCTGTGTTTAAAAAAATAAAAAAAAGTTATTTAAAAAAATACCAAAAACTAATTTAATTTTTTTTAATTACCACAAAATTTGCACAACCAATCCTGCAGTATAAGCCCATTGGTACTGCAATATTACCAAGTTCACACATTCAGCAGTAAAAGTCCAGTGGTACTGCAATATTACAAAGTTTACACATTCTGCAGTATCAGTCCAGTGGTGCTGTGTCCTGTGCTCTGTCCTGCTGAGTTCCGTAGTGCTGCTGGGTCCTGTGCCGTGTCCTGTTCAGTCCAGTGGTGCTGTGTCCTGTGCTCTGTGCTTCTAAGGGCATAGTTATTTCCCCATTATTCCCAAGTTTTTAAAAAATAAAAAAAAAGTAAAATAAAAATTACAATTAAAAATTAAAAAAAATAAAAATATAATTATAACCAAATTTGCAAAACCAATCCAGCAGTATAAGTCCATTGGTACTGCAATATTACAAAGTTCACACATTCTGCAGTATCAGTCCAGTGGTGCTGTGTCCTGTGCTCTGTCCTGCTGAGTTCCGTAGTGCTGCTGGGTCCTGTGCCGTGTCCTGTTCAGTCCAGTGGTGCTGTGTCCTGTGCTCTGTGCTTCTAAGGGCATAGTTATTTCCCCATTATTCCCAAGTTTTTAAAAAATAAAAAAAAAGTAAAAAAAAAGAAAAAATTAAAAAAAAAAAAAATATATAATAATTATTATAACCAAATTTGCAAAACCAATACAGCAGTATAAGTCCATTGGTACTGCAATATTACCAAGTTCACACATTCTGCAGTATCTTGTGCTACATATAATGGAGACCAAAAATTTGGAGGATAAAGTAGGGAAAGATCAAGACCCACTTCCTCCTAATGCTGAAGCTGCTGCCACTAGTCATGACATAGACGATGAAATGCCATCAACGTCGTCTTCCAAGCCCGATGCCCAATCTCGTAGTACCGGGCATGTAAAATCCAAAAAGCCCAAGTTAAGAAAAAGTAGCAAAAAGAGAAACTTAAAATCATCTGAGGAGAAACGTAAAGTTGCCAATATGCCATTTACGACACGGAGTGGCAAGGAACGGCTTAGGCCCTGGCCCGTGTTCATGACTAGTGGTTCAGCTTCACCCACGGATCTTAGCCCTCCTCCTCCTCCCCCCCCCCCCTACAAAAAATTGAAGAGAGTTATGCTGTCAGCAACAAAACAGCAAACAACTCTGCCTTCTAAAGAGAAATTATCACAAATCCACAAGGCGAGTCCAAGGGTGTTGGTGGTTGTCAAGCCTGACCTTCCCATCACTGTACGGGAAGAGGTGGCTCGGGAGGAGGCTATTGATGATGTAGCTGGCGCTGTGGAGGAACTTGATGATGAGGATGGTGATGTGGTTATTGTAAATGAGGCACCAGGGGGGGAAACAGCTGATGTCCATGGGATGAAAAAGCCCATCGTCATGCCTGGTCAGAAGACCAAAAAATGCACCTCTTCGGTCTGGAGTTATTTTTATCCAAATCCAGACAACCAATGTATGGCCATATGTAGCTTATGTAAAGCTCAAATAAGCAGGGGTAAGGATCTTGCCCACCTAGGAACATCCTCCCTTATACGTCACCTGAATAACCTTCATAGTTCAGTGGTTAGTTCAGGAACTGGGGCTAGGACCCTCATCGGTACAGGGACACCTAAATCCCGTGGTCCAGTTGGATACACACCAGCAACACCCTCCTCGTCAACTTCCTCATCAATCTCCATCAGATTCAGTCCTGCAGCCCAAGTCAGCAGCCAGACTGAGTCCTCCTCAATACGGGATTCATCCGAGGAATCCTGCAGCGGTACGCCTACTACTGCCACTGCTGCTGTTGCTGCTGTTAGTCGGTCATCTTCCCAGAGGGGAAGTCGTAAGACCGCTAAGTCTTTCACAAAACAATTGACCGTCCAACAGTCGTTTGCCATGACCACAAAATACGATAGTAGTCACCCTATTGCAAAGCGTATAACTGCGGCTGTAACGGCAATGTTGGTGTTAGACGTGCGCCCGGTGTCCGCCATCAGTGGAGTGGGATTTAGAGGGTTGATGGAGGTATTGTGTCCCCGGTACCAAATCCGTCGAGATTCCACTTCACTAGGCAGGCGATACCAAAAATGTACAGAGAAGTACGATCAAGTGTCCTCAGTGCTCTAAAAAATGCGGTTGTACCCACTGTCCACTTAACCACGGACATGTGGACAAGTGGTTCTGGACAAACGAAGGACTATATGACTGTGACAGCCCACTGGGTAGATGCATCCCCTTCCGCAGCAACAGCAACAGCTGCATCAGTAGCAGCAACTACAAAATGGCGGCTCGTGCAAAGGCAGGCAACATTGTGCATTACAGGCTTTAATAAGAGGCACAATGCTGACAACATATTAGAGAAAATGAGGGAAATTATCTCCCAGTGGCTTACCCCACTTAGACTCTCATGGGGATTTGTGGTGTCAGACAATGCCAGTAACATTGTGCGGGCATTAAATATGGGCAATTTCCAGCACGTCCCATGTTTTGCCCACACCATTAATTTGGTGGTGCAGCATTACCTGAAGAGTGACAGGGGTGTGCAGGAGATGCTTGCGGTGGCACGCAAAATTGCTGGACACTTTCGGCATTCAGCCAGTGCTTACCGCAGACTAGAGGCACATCAAAAAAGCATGAACCTGCCCTGCCATCACCTCAAACAAGAGGTTGTGACGCGCTGGAACTCCACCCTCTATATGCTGCAGAGGATGGAGGAGCAGCAAAAGGCCATTCAGGCCTACACAGCCACCTACGACATAGGCAAAGGAGTGGGGATGCGCCTGAGTCAAGCGCAGTGGAGACTGATGCAAGGTCCTGCAGCCATTTGAACTTGCCACACGAGAAGTCAGTTCCGACACTGCCAGCTTGAGTCAGGTCATTCCCCTGATCAGGCTGTTGCAGAAGCAGCTGGAGAAAGTGAGGGAGGAGCTGGTAAGCCATTGCGATTACACCAAGCATGTAGCTCTTGTGGATGTAGCCCTTCGTACGCTTTGCCAGGATCCGAGGGTGGTCACTCTTTTAAAGTCAGAGGAATACATTCTGGCCACCGTGCTCGATCCTCGGTTTAAAGCGTATGTTGTGTCTCTGTTTCCGGCGGACACAAGTCTACAGCGGTGCAAAGACCTGCTGGTCAGGAGATTGTCCTCTGAAGAGGACCGTGACATGCCAACAGCTCCACCCTCATTTTCTTCCACATCTATGGCTGCGAGGAAAAAGCTCAGTTTTCCCAAAAGAGGCGCTGGCGGGGATGCTGATAACATCTGGTCCGGACTGAAGGACCTGCCAACCATTGCAGACATGTCTACTGTCGCTGCATTGGATGCTGTCACAATAGAAAAAATTGTGGATGATTACTTTGCTGACACCATCCAAGTAGACATGTCAGACAGTCCATATTTTTACTGGCAGGAAAAAAAGGCAGTTTGGAAGCCCCTGTACAAACTGGCTCTATTTTACCTGAGTTGTCCCCCCTCCAGTGTGTACTCGGAAAGAGTTTTTAGTGCAGCGGGGAACCTGGTCAGTGAGCGACGAAGGAGGTTGCTTCCTCAGAACGTTGAAAAAATGATGTTTATAAAAATGAATAATCAATTCCTCAATGAAGTACAGCACTGCCCTCCAGACAGTACAGAGGGACCTGTGGTTGTGGAGTCCAGCGGGGACGAATTGATAATGTGTGATGAGGAGGAAGTACACACTGTAGGGGGAGAGGAATCAGAGGTTGAGGATGAGGACGACATCTTGCCTCAGTAGAGCCTGTTTAGTCTGTACAGGGAGAGATGAATAGCTTTTTTTGGTGTGGGGGCCCAAACAAACCAATCATTTCAGCCAAAGTTGTTTGGTAGGCCCTGTCGCTGAAATGATTGGTTTGTTAAAGTGTGCATGTCCTATTTCAACAACATAAGGGTGGGTGTGAGGGCCAAAGGACAATTCCATCTTGGACCTTTTTTTTTTGCATTATATGACCAATCAACAGTCGTTTGCCATGTTCAAAAAGTAAAACCAAATTTAAAAAAATACAAGAAATTAAACCAAAAGTAAAATGCCGTGTCATAATTTAAAACAAGAGGTATTGACGTGCTCTAAAACTACTGTATTGTTGTTTATATTTTATAAACACTACACTTGAAAGCTTGAGTCTTTCAATAAAAAAGTAACTGTCCATTGCACGACTATGTGCAACAGGGACAGTTTTTTGGGTTTACAAAGTCAAACAATAACACTTCGACCCTGTCTGTCTGGGATCTCAATGACGAATTGTCTGTACCATGTTTGGAGGAGGTATTGTGACCCCGGTATCAAATTGGGTACCGGGGCCACCCCACTATGCAGTCCAGATACTTGTTTGGTGGAATTCTGACACGTGGAGGGTTTTTTAATTATATTGTGGCCTCGGTACCAAATTGTGTACCGGGGCCACCACACTACGCAGTCCAGATACTTGTTTGGTGGAATTCAGACCAGTTGAGGGTTTTATTATTATTATATTGTGTGGACCACTCTATCTATAGTATACCACACTACAACTCTATATACCACTCTATTTCATACTTTAATTCTATTTCATACTTTAATTCTATTTCATACTTTAATTCTATTTCATACTTTAATTCTATTACTAATTACCATAAAGAGGAACAAAATAAACCAATTTTACCAAAAGTATAATATGACTTAGACTTACAAACACTACACTTGAAAGATCGTGCCTTTAAATGAAAAAGTCAGTCTTCATTGCACGACTATGTGCAACAGGGACAGTTTTTTGGGTTTACAAAGTCAAACAATAACACTTCGACCCTGTCTGTCTGGGATCTCAATGACGAATTGTCTGTACCATGTTTGGAGGAGGTATTGTGGCCCCGGTACCAAATTGTGTACCGGGGCCACCACACTACGCAGTCCAGATACTTGTTTGGTGGAATTCAGACCAGTTAAGGGTTTTATTATTATTATATTGTGTGGACCACTCTATCTATAGTATACCACACTACAACTCTATATACCACTCTATTTCATACTTTAATTCTATTTCATACTTTAATTCTATTTAATACTTTAATTCTATTTCATACTTTAATTCTATTTCATACTTTAATTCTATTACTAATTACCATAAAGAGGAACAAAATAAACCAATTTTACCAAAAGTATAATATGACTTAGACTTACAAACACTACACTTGAAAGATCGTGCCTTTAAATGAAAAAGTCAGTCTTCATTGCACGACTATGTGCAACAGGGACAGTTTTTTGGGTTTACAAAGTCAAACAATAACACTTCGACCCTGTCTGTCTGGGATCTCAATGACGAATTGTCTGTACCATGTTTGGAGGAGGTATTGTGGCCCCGGTATCAAATTGGGTACCGGGGCCACCCCACTATGCAGTCCAGATACTTGTTTGGTGGAATTCTGACACGTGGAGGGTTTTTTAATTATATTGTGGCCTCGGTACCAAATTGTGTACCGGGGCCACCACACTACGCAGTCAAGATAGATAGATGCGTATCATAGATAAAGTACATTCAGTGGTGTGGGGCAAATTGAAAAATATTCAAAATGCACTGACATTATCAAAAACAAGAGGTTGTCACACGCTAAAACTCCAACATGTATATGATGGAGAGGATGGAGGAGCAGCCGTATGTGTAGTGTAATGCAGACCTGTTGAAGGTTTTTTATATATTTTATTGTGGTGCCCAGTGCCCACTCCTCTACGCAGTCCAGGTACATTTATTGGTGCGATTCATAAAAGTTCAGGGTTTTTAAGATATTGTGGTGACCCACTCCTCTACGCAGTCCAGGTACATTTATTGGTGCGATTCATAAAAGTTCAGGGTTTTTAATATATTGTGGTGACCCACTCCTCTACACAGTCCAGGTACATTTATTGGTGCGATTCATAAAAGTTCAGGGTTTTTAATATATTGTGGTGACCCACTCCTCTACGCAGTCCAGGTACATTTATTGGTGCGATTCATAAAAGTTCAGGGTTTTTAATATATATTGTGGTGACCCACTCCTCTACGCAGTCCAGGTACATTTATTGGTGCGATTCATAAAAGTTCTGGGTTTTTAAGATATTGTGGTGACCCACTCCTCTACGCAGTCCAGGTACATTTATTGGTGCGAATCATAAAAGTTCAGGGTTTTTAATATATATTGTGGTGACCCACTCCTCTACGCAGTCCAGGTACATTTATTGGTGCGAATCATAAAAGTTCAGGGTTTTTAATATATATTGTGGTGACCCACTCCTCTAGGCAGTCCAGGTACATTTATTGGTGCGATTCATAAAAGTTCTGGGTTTTTAAGATATTGTGGTGACCCACTCCTCTACGCAGTCCAGGTACATTTATTGGTGCGATTCATAAAAGTTCAGGGTTTTTAATATATATTGTGGTGACCCACTCCTCTACGCAGTCCAGGTACATTTATTGGTGCGATTCATAAAAGTTCAGCATTTTTAATATATATTGTGGTGACCCACTCCTCTACGCAGTCCAGAAAGATACCTTGTTGCAACGTTTTGGACTAATAACTATATTGTGAGGTGTTCAGAATACACTGTAAATTAGTGGAAATGCTTGTTATTGAATGTTATTGAGGTTAATAATAGCCTAGGAGTGAAAATAAGCCCAAAAACTTGATTTTTAAACTTTTTATGTTTTTTTGCAAAAAAATCCGAATCCAAAACCTTAAATCCGAACCGAGACCTTTCGTCAAGTGTTTTGCGAGACAAATCCGAACCTCAAAAATAACGAAAATCCGGATCCAAAACACAAAACACGAGACCTCAAAAGTCGCCGGTGCACATCCCTATCTTAAACACTACTCTTTATATTGAGAAAGAAAATTCCTTTTGAACAATAAATCCAGGAATCTGGTAAAGGAATAAGAACCTTGCTTATCATTATATCACAAGACACCTATCATACATAAAGCAATTGATATAATTTGAATTGTATAATTATTGTTTATTACCATCAAGTGGTATACTATTTGACCTAATTTTAAAACTATACTTGCAGATTATATGTTGCTGTTGTTTTATATATAGCATTTAGTTTAATAAATGTAAAATAAAATCTGTTTAATTGTTGATCAGTGGATTTATTGGATTTATCTTTATTTTTACTTCCCTGAGGCACTGTCAATATTTCTACACTTCATTTGTTCCCCTATTTGCTGGACACATCAGCAATATTGAGCATACATTGTGGTGTTCTTGGGGTTATTTACTGTTTTCATCTATGTTGTAGAGAGGTAGGGATTGCCTGAAATAATCTACTCTATCGCAGCACCCGGTGATTCACTAACATTTTATGTGAGAGCGCAGTCTTAGTATTTTTCTCTATTTTGCATCGATTACATGGACTATCACCCCAGCACTAGTTCTTAAATTGCGCCCAGCAGACAGGGGGAGAACTTATTGCAGACACATTGGGAAGTAAGAATGAAGGGACAGGAAGTGAGGGACAGCTGGAAGCCCTGACATGTAACAAAAGTGTGGAAGGGGTTAGGTTCAAGAGGGACTGTGTGATAGATCTGGAGGTGGGGATAGATAAGTATTATCTGTTGTCTTTCATAGGACTGGCCCAGACATTGTGGCATGGACACAGCAGGGGAGCCACTGAACTCCAACTCATCTCCACTCCCACTCCAACCCCGTGGCCAAGAACCCATCAATGTTTAAGAGGGCAAGACCTAGGGGTTTGCCCGGGGAGAAGAAAACTCCATTGGATTTTGACCATGGATATAAGGAGCCACTCCGGGGGAGGGGGTAGTCATTTTGAGGATTGATTCCTGGAAGGCATGGGGCTGACTTGTGTTGAGTTCCTGTTCTCTACCAGAAGACTCTGTGATCATCATTATCCTGCACCTGAGGAAGAAGGCTGCTGCTCCATCATGGGACCTGTCATCACCTCACTCCACTGGGTGATACTTGCCAAGTTCTGGGTAAATTTGTGCTCCAACAGGAGTGGGGAGACTGATACCCAGAGCCCAACCATGCAGTGGAGAGTTGGCCAAGCGGCTGGGAACAGCAATATACCAAGGCTTCCTAGACTTTCTGTTAGTAGACTCTTTTGCCTGTGGAACTTTTGCGTGGCTAAGGTGTTTGGGGAACCTTTCTGGGACTCCTATTGACACTGGTGATCCGCTGACCTATTGATTAAGATGTGCAGTTTTATATTCTGCTGTTTTACTGTAAGAAAAGTAAAGATAACAGTATATCTTTCATATGCCTTCTTGCCTGTGTGATTCTTTTTAACCTAAGGGGGGCCAGGTAACCTAGTGAAGTTCGATTCCAAAAACCTGGAATCCTCACAGTAGGTATTTCAATTATTTTCTTTTGGAATAATCTTTTATGCATCCTGTCGATGGCGTTAAGTAAATAATGTGTTAGATTACAGATATGGTATGGGAGGCATACATTTCATGGGACAGATCTTAATGTTGTAAGCTAGACCATATTTCGTAGTGCATGGAGGAAATTTACAAGTGCCCAGAATGCCCCTCTAGACCACACTTTCTGGATGCCGCACACTGCCAATCACCATTCAGTGACTGAGCAGAGATTGAGGATGTGTCTTGGTTCTTTGGGGGATATGAATAAAAAAGAACAGCCATGCTGATTATGGGATACAAATGCTAAGTGCTCAGTGCTCATATAGGCGTGGAGATTGAGGTCACCAGTAATCCCCACTAAACACAGACATGTATTGATGAACAGTGCAGAGATTTGATATTCCTACACTATATGAACAAAAGTATTCAGACACTTGACCATTACACTTACAGGGACTGTAAAAACATTATATTCAAATACACATACTTTAATACGGAGTTAATCTGGAGTTGGTTCCCCTTTTGCAGTAATAACAGCTTCCATTCTTCTTGGAAGGCTTTCTACAAGATGTTGGAGTATTTCTTTGGGAATTTTTTCCATTCATTCGGTAGAGCATTTATGAGGTCAGGCACTGATGTTGGACGAGATGGCCTGGCTCGCAATCTCCATTCCAGTTCATCTTGACTGGGCCAGTCAAGTTCCTCCACATTAAATTCATCAAATCATATCTTTGTAGTCCTTTGTTTATGCTCTGGGATGCTTTCATATTCGAATAGAAAAGGGCATTCCCCAAACTGTTTCCACAAAGTTGGAAGCATAGCATCCAAAATGAATTGGTATGCCGAAGCATTAAGTTTGCCCTTCACTGGAGATAAGGGGCCTAGCCCAAACCCTGAAATACAGCCCCATGCCATTATACCTCCTCCACCAAACTTCACAGTTGACATAATGCAGTCAGGCAGGTAACAATCTCCCGGCATCTGGCAAACCCAGACTCGCCCATCTGACTGCCAAACAGAGAAGCATGATTCATCCACAGAACACGTTTCCACTGCTCCACAGTCCAGTGTCAGTGTGCTTTACACCACTCCATCCGACGCATGGCATTGGTATTGGTATTGGTGATGTGAGGCTTGCATTCAGCCGCTCAGACATGGAAACCCATACCATTGAGCTCCAACCTCACAGTTTTTTTGCTTACATTAATGCTAGTGGAAGTTCAGAACTCTTCAGCTATGGAATCAACATAGCGCTGATTACTTTTACGCACCATGCACCTTAGCAGTCATTGACCCCGCTCTGTGAGTTTCTGTGGTCTTCTGCTTCGTGGCTGAGTTGCTGCTGTTTCTAAACACTTCGACTCTCTAACAATATCACTTACAGTTGACAGTGGAAGAACCATCAGGGATGAAATTTCACGAACCGTCTTATTGCAAAGGTGGCATCCTATCACAGTACCATGCTTGAAGTTACTGAGCTCTTCAGAAAGACCCATTTTTATCACAAATGTTTGCAAATAGAGACTGCATTGCTAGGTGCCTGATTTTATACACTTCTGGCAATAGGTCTGATTGAAACACCTCAATTCAATAATTAATAGATGTGGCCAAATTCTATTTTCCATATAGTGTATCTCAGAATCTTACACATCACATTTATATTTTGGATGCCACCATCTCAGGATTCAGTTTGTATGATGCCCTGACTTCATTTCTGCTGTTTTGACTAAATCTGTCCGAAGATCTATTATGTGAGGCTATGCCAATCATGGTATGAGACATAAGAATTCACAAAAAATCATCATGTTCCGATCCAACTACATGGCTACAAAAATTTGTTGGTGTTAAATATATTAAAGATCGGGATGTAAAGTGCAGTTATTTGAGAATTCCATAATTCTCAACATGGAATTCTCATATAACTCCATGTTTTTCTTATTCCCCTTTCATAAATCTCTCACACTGTTTTTAGTGTCTTCACTTATTTTCCACAAAGCACATTAATCAATTTTTTGGTGGACTGCCTGGTAGTACATAAATGTTCAAGGACAGCATAATTAACTAGAATGATAAGGGCTATATTATTTTATTTAAAGATAACAAAGGATCAGTGAGTTCAGTGAAAGTTAGTGCATGAGGACATGAACCGCAATTAGGAAATAAGCTTGTAATATTGAAATATATTTTGAAAATAACAGAAGAAGGTTACTAAGCCCTAAAAACAAGAATATAACAGTTGAAAGAGAGGATAAAATTAAGTCTGTATCTAAATTTAATAACCGATCCCACAAGATTAGAAATATTATTCATAAAAACTTTTAATCAAATTGGTGAGAAACTAGCAATTATCTCCAAGAGTACTAGAAACAAAAAAAACATTCTAGCACCTAGCACTTTAAAGAAAGAGATACAAGGAACAGCTCACTCATAGATCCCCCAAAAATAAGAATGCTTTAGGTGCAACCGTTTATCTCAGAGTTTTTTTAATCATGTCATTTTGTATTTGTTTTGAAAACAACACATACATAGAAACACAACTTAATCTAACATCTTATCCCTTAAGGTATCCAAATGATACATAAAGGCATAGCAATCACAAAGATATATAATCAATATTTATGAGTAAACAGGGATATAGGGATGTTGTTACATCCATTGCATTCTGAATATAAAAAAAACTAGTCAGATTGCATGTACAGTAATACATAACTAATTAGAACAGTCTGAAAGCAGAGCTATGCATCCCAAGGGTCCAATAGTCAAACTGTTTATTATCATCTTCTCTCCTGAACCTCATCTCATTAATTTGTGCTTTTCATCTCAGCAATTGTCTTTTTTAAAAAAGTATGTAACAGAAATTTGATATCTTGCAATAACCTGTGAGTTGCTGCTCACTAAACCATTTTATGGCACTGGCCTACTCTTGCAGGCTAATTATACAAATGGTTGTTTTTTTCTCTGATTAGCTGACCAATTAGCACAGATATAGTGTATTCTGAAATCAACCTCACTATTTCTTAGCATTCAGTCTAGTGGGAGATGTAGTAAGCTTCAGAGGTGTGTTTTCTGTACTAAAGGGCCTATTTATCAAACAATATGCCCCTGTTAAACCGCAAAAATGTAATTTACCATCATCGCATCGCAGCCGCAGCAGATATCATAGATATCTGCTGCTTTGCATCTCTCTTCGTTTTACTGAGCAGCCCCCATAACAGTTTATGGGGAGTGCTCTGTAACTCTATTTATCAATAAAAGAAAATTGCTTTTTCCTATGTTAATGTACGCCAGCTGGAGAGCAGAGCTGGATAGCGCATGTGTGGAGGGATCATGTGATTCCACACTGTCACATGACTCCACTTCAATTACTGCACTTTGGGAGATTTCTCTGTGCGCATGCCCGAGCTCTCCAGTGCACACATGCACACAGGGATTTAAAGCAACCAGGAATCCACATCGCAAAAGGATCGCAAGTGAAGAGCCTGTGAAAAGTAAGTATTACACTTCACAGGAACAGCCATTTTTCCAGTGGATGCTTTTTGATAAATATAAAAGATCTTTAAATTCTTATCTATGCAATTAGGATTGAAAAGGATCTTTTATATTATGAGGTGCTGCTTAAATAGACGCCTAAGTGTTTCTCTCACAAAAATGTTTGGAAATGCACAGTTAAACAACACAGTGGCACAAACATTTGATAACATCTGAAAACTTCCAGGAATAACCTACATCTGCTGCAGCCTACCTCTGTACTACTTCCCTAACTACACTGACCAATGCAAATAAGTATTTCTTTACACTCCCTTAACTTTGTGGCTTTTTACCCTTAAATCACAAATTGCTTTTATTACTCTTCTTTCGTGGCGTCAACTTTAGGACTTTATCATCCTTCACCCTTCCTGCAACACAAACATTTGATCACATTGCCCCTTCATTACTCCACTCACCCCTAGTTAATACTTATGAACTTTTGTCCTATTACGTTTCTGTAACTGGAACATCCTCCTCTCATTGCCAGAAAATAAAAGGTCACACATTTTACAATCCTCTTACCTATCTTTCTCTTGCTCTGCTTCTAATAGCTGGTGATATATCTCCTAATCAAGGTCTCCCACTCTCCTCCCATACACATATATCAGAACACTACCAAAATTCAGCAAACCTCAAACACATCACCTGCTCCCTTCTCTTCCAAAATCCTTTACATGTGCCCTTTGGAATACACGTTATGTTTGTAGCAAACTTACCTCCATATACAATCTCTTCCTCTCAAACAACCTTAACCTTCTGGCAATAATTGAAACATGGTTTACACAATCAGACACTGCCTCACCTCCAGTCCTATCACATGGTGGCCTCCATTTCACCCATACCTCCAGACCTGGAGGCAGGCAAGGTGGTGTTGGACTACGTCTCTCCCCATACTGCATATTCACAGTTCTACCATATGCTCCATCGCTTCTGACACCTCCACCATCATCCTGGGTGATTTCAACATTCCCATTGCTAATCCACGTTCCAATGCTGCTTCTGAACTACTCTCACTAACCTCCTCCATAGGCCTCTCCCAGAGGGTTGTATCCTCTACTTATCGGGATGGCCATTGCCTTGATCCTGCTTTCTCTAGAATATGCTCAGTTTGTGATTTCCTTAACATGCATTTCTCCCTCTTGGATCATCACTTTATCAGCTACTTACTCACCCCCACATTTTTAAACTTTCTACTGTCATACTCTAGCAAGTCTCCTCATAACCGCAGCAATCTTAACTTTATTCATTTTCAACAGTTTTCCATCTCTCTCCAACACCTTCTCTTCCCATTCTCTACATTCTCCTCCCATGAAATGACAGTATCTCATTCTCACCATATCCTAGCAACAGCCCTTGATCAAGTGGCTCCAGCAAATATTCATACTTCACGTTGACTTCGATGTCAGCAGTGGCACACTAAAGTAACACAAAATCTTCAAAACTTTCAGGTAAAGTAGAACATCACTGGTGTTAATCTCGTACCTCTAATAATTTCTTCACATATACTTCTATCTACCACTCCCATAGAAAAGCTCTTGTCAACTCAAACTCAATTGTTCAAAAACAGAGTTAATAACAATGCCGCCCATTCATGTTGGTAACATGACCTTAAGTCACCCCCCCTATCCCCTGCAAACCTCACTACCTGCCACATCAACACTATACTTAAATTATGTTACATGCATCTAAAAAACATTTACAGATTACGCCCATAGCTTAAACAAGACACTGCAAATTCATGCACTCATCATCTCCCACATTGATGTTTGCTATTACCTCCTTACTGGTCTTCCCCTAAACAGACACTAACCCCTGACTAGACTGATTTTGTTTGCAAATCGTTCTTCCTCTGCTGAACTACTCTGTCAGTCTCTACCTTGTTTGCCTGTTTTTTACCAAATCCAATATAAAATACTTCTAATAACATACAAGGCTATCAACAAAATTACACCTGCATACATCTCCTCACTTGTCTCAAAATATCTCTCAACTCGACAACTCCGTTCTGCACAAGATATGTGTATCCCATTCACTCTCACTACATCCTCCAATTTCCATTTACAGGACTTTTTGTCGAGCTGCACCCACTCTATCGAATTACCTACCTTGCACAATAAGACTTTCCTCTCATCTACATACCTTCAAACGTTCTCTGAAAACCCACCTCTTCCAGCAAGTTTATAATATTTCTCAACCACCCTCTTAACCTCACTAGGTTACCCTTTTACCACCCTATAAACAGTGCACACCAGACAACAACCCCCTGACCAGCAATGCTCTGTGACTGGATCATATATCATACTAATAATTTGCAAACTGGCTGGACCGAAATGCAATGTGTAGATTTAACCTCATGTATCCGACTCCCATTGATCCATAGATAGTAAGCTTGCAAACAGGGCCTTCTCAGCTCTTTGTCTGTTTTACCCAGTGTTGTTTATTACTGTGTTTACCCCAATTATAAAGTGTTACAGAATTTGCTGGCGCTATATAAATAAATGTTGATGATGTTTTGCGGGTTTCCAAATCACCGGAACCTACTCTATAACTTGTTTTATACCAATGGACCAAGTTTTGTGATACTTATATACTGAATTCCTACTATTGTTTATGTAGCGTTCATAAATCATTGTATCATTCACAAGCACTCTCCATTTTTGATAATCAGGAGAGTCTGCAGAAAGCCAGGTGCATGCTATAATAACTTTTGCCAGGGTCACAAGAATAAACATATGCTTCTAAATAATTTGCTTAAATTTTTTCTTAGGGGAATTACCAAAAAGACATACCTTAGGGTCAAGAGGAGGGTCTGAACTTACGGTGTCTGACACATACACACACACACATACACTCACACACCTCTTTCTAGAATCTGTTCACCACCTGGCACTCCCACAACATGTGCCAAATTATACTAGCACTGGAAACACATTTCAGGCAGTTTGAATTACTTCTGTTGCCCATTTTAAAAAGGGAAACTGGAGAGTGATACACCCTATGAAATAAATATAAGTGTACTTTTAAGGATATAGCTCTACTCCACATCAGAGAATGATCCCAAGTCATTATTCCATTTGTGTTTAAGAGACAAAAGTCCATCAGGAGCTAAGTAAAAATTAAGCCTAGAATATAGCATAGATCAATTTCCTAGTACCCATAGATAGTAATAGGTTCTTAATAGGGGAGACAGTGATCTGTGGAGGTGAGTTATTGAACTGGGAATTAATAGCATGTCTCAACTGTATGTAACGGCAAAAAGCAGAATTGGGAAGTCCAAATTAATGACAGAGGTCTGGAAAAGACGTTGTAGTGGAGGAGAAAGATATGGTGATCCTGGTACCTGACAAAACTTTCCATGGAATTCCGCTTCATTGTGTCTAACAACCATTGGTGGACATCGGTATAAGATTGTCCAAAACAATGATATTATCAACACTACGTGAGTGCTTTTCATTACTAAAATGTAATATACTTATGACACGGTGTACACTAATATGCTCTTTTTGTTTTTACACTAGAACTTCAAAGATTAAGTGCTGGAGTAAAAATTTTTCTGAACTAAATGAACCATAGAAGCAAGGTTGTAGGCATTTCTGTGTGGCATTTCTGTCTGTGTGTGAATGTGAGTCTATAGTAGGGAATTTAGACTGTAAGCTCCAATGGGGCAGGGACTGATGTGAATGAGTTCTCTGTACAGCGCTGCGGAATTAGTGGCGCTATATAAATAAATGATGATGATGATGATGATGATTTCTCTTCCTGGCTGCTATCCTTGACTGGCACTGGTTATTTTTCTGTTCTAAGTCCAAATTACTGTCTCAAATGTTGGTGTGCTGGCGATGGGTCCATTACAATAAAAGTGACCCATTGCCAGCACACCAAATCTATGCCAAATATTATCCTTATTCAATTTCTCCAGTTCATAGACTTTAGCATTGTTCTATAAAGGAGTGTCTGGATCATAGACCTCAGCACACAAAATCCTATGAGCTGCATTCCAGACTTACCTGCTTAATGAATGAGGCAACTTTTTTTCTGCTATTTATCTACCAGAAGAACCTGAAACAGGATAGATGGAAACCCCATCTGATCACCAAGGAACCCCATCAGAGCACTTTTCCTAGAATCTCTAATCCACTCACTTACTTTTGACAATTGTACGAGTTGGGTACGAAATGGCAACAATGAAAATGTTATGATTAAGAATGTTGACATGTTCATTACGTCACCACAGTTAAAAATTCAACATAATGCATTAGATTAAAAGCGGCAATGATGCAGCCACCGGCACTACATTAAAAGTAAATAAAACAGTAGTAAATAAAATGGTACTACATTAAAAATAAATAAATAAAACGGCAGTAAAAAAAAACAAAAAAAAGCCATTTTGCCTCCCCACCCCAGACAGCTTAACTAACCCTATTGCAGACAGCCTAAGCTGGTACTATCACTGTGGGTTCCCCTGCCATATTGCCAAGCTGGTACTAGTAAAGTTGTGGGAACCCCACATTTTTGAGCTTGCCAATTTTACTTTTATCTTGCAATGGAATCTGAATGGAATAATGAAGACTTACATCAACTGAACCATGGTACAATGGACTGGGAAGAGACTGGATTTATCCCAGCTGATTTTGAGTTTCAAAAACAGGTCAAAGTTATCAATCCTGAAAGAAAACTAGTCAAGAAGTGTCCCACATCTGACAAAAACAACAACATGATGTCCGCATATAATGCAATAGTATCCATGGCCCCCCCCCCTTCAGTGTGGAGACAACTAACATTGGGATGTTTATGAATAAAACATGTCAACGGCTCCATAGTTAGCAAGAACAGTACAGGGAACAATGAGCACCCCTGTATAGTGCTCCTACCCAGACCATAGGGGCAGATAATAGCAATTGAATCCATCTAATAAAGTTTGTTCCAAGTCCAAATCACCTCAGCACCTTCCATAAGTAAATTCACTCAAACTAGTCAAAGACCTTGGCAGCATCGAGAGGCACCACTACTGCCTTCGACTTGGCCCCATGGGCATCACAAGATGTGTAAACAGGAGACATGCCTGCCTGGTCTGGTTGCAGTATTTGAGCAATTATGTTACTAAGCCAAGTGACTAGGATTTTGGCTAATTTCATTATATCAGTATCCAGCAAGGCTATAGAGCGGTTGGAGTTCAGGGAAAGGATGTCCTTCCTGGGCTTAGATAGTACAATGATCACGGCTTCAGACATTGAAGGTGGTAGATTGGCCAATTCTAACAGCCGTGTATAATTATCTAATAATTTAGGAATTAAATTTATTTTTTTAATATAATTTAATAGGGATACTATCTTCACCTAGAGCTTTATTATTTGGAAATGAGGCAATTATTAATCCAGTTCTTCCACAGTAAGAGGGGCATTCATAAACTCTACTGACTCATGAGAGAGACTGGGTAACTGAATGGTGTTTCAATATAACATAAATTTCTATAATAATTTATGACAGTCTTAGCTATATGTTTACTTGTAAAGTGTTTGAGGTTCTGACTATATAATATAGTTGGGATGGTTCTACTGACCAGAATTTCCCTGGTCAAATTGGCCATGTAGCTCCCTCCTATGTCTACCACAGGGTATTGTAAAAGTCTAGAAAATGGTAGCCTGCATTTGGACTTTTCAAATAAGTGTCTGACCAGTCTTGCTGCGCATGAAGCCATTTAATTCTATTCCTCCTTCAGAGCAAAGTAAAGTATAAACACCCCAGGCCCCTGAAGGTCTGCTCTAGCTCAGTTTTTTTCTGTCTGTTATATTTCTTAATTTCAGCAAATCTTTTAATTTGTATGCCACTGAGAAAAGCTTTTAAGCACCAAAATGCAGCTACCATATAGATGGGTTTCAACTAAACATGCGATTTCAGGATTATATTTCTTAATTTGGGATAGTGCTAATGAACGTTTGGCCTTGTCATTAAGGCCACTAACAGATCAGGTGTGCAAACGGAGTCCCCCCACAACAGGATTAGTTACTGCTAGGAATTCAGGGAAGTATCAGGAAAAAAATTGAAAATGAAGCTCCTTAGTCTGAGGGAAGGACCCTGGTGACCCGCCTTTGTGAGAGTATAAAATAATTGATAGTTATTAAGATGTACAAATATATGGTAAATGCCTTAAAAACGAACTATATATAGGACTACGCTTTGAAGGAAAAAAACAGATTCTTCCTATGTAACAAGACAGCAGCAAGATGCCAGACTGAAGCAAGCAACTGGCAGGAAAAGCATGTAATGCTGAACAGAGGATGTGGGCTTATATGTATATTTGCTGAGCTAAAGAGATTTCCTTATATGTCCTTGTTGTTAACCAGTTAATGCTGGTCACTATGTATAAATAAAGGATCAGTTTGTATGGACCCTCAGAGCTGATTTTGAAACTGCAACACCTCGTTTGTGTTTTATTCTTCACTCTCCTGTTAACAGCAAAATACCACATAGGAAATCAGGTTATCAGAGATCGATAATGAGGGCGCCAAGCCTTGGTACCCCGACATTTTCTGGGGACTTCGTCTGGGATACTCAACATACCAGCCCAGGACTGACCAGAGACCTCCTAAATCTTCAGGAACAGCAGAGAAAACCGTGCGGTGAGCAGTCGAAGTTTTTTGCATTTGCAACTCACTACTCCATCTGCTCTTCCTGTAAGATATAAGGTGGGGTTCAGTAGCGGATGGTATAACGGGTATTTGAACAAATTACTGAATAACCTGTTTTCCTGATATATATTTGTTTGTTTGTTTTGTTTTTTTTGTGAAAAATAGATAAGTGAATGTATGTGTTTGTGTCGATACAGGATATATATAAAAGGATGCAAATACATAACTTATTGATTGACCTTGATAATCAAAAGCATTCCTCTATACTTGTTGCTGAGACCTCGCCTTGTTTTGTGTAAATGATTGTCCTTGGGTTTGAGAGGTCATTATAAGAACCCTTCGCTCCTGAAAAGATTGAGTAATAATTGTACTAGTATTAATATATTGTTTTATAAAAACATCAAAGGGAGCTGAGGGAATCAGAGATATGCTGTGGGGAGTATAAATGTCAGAAAATAATCTTAGTTGTCCAGACTGTAAATGTGTTGTTATAATTCAAAAGGCATTGACAATACAAACTAGTAAATTGATAGCGGTGATAGGAACTGACACTGATTGTTCAGTAACATATGGTAAACATAAGGAGGGAATTTTTAATCCAACGATATATACAGCAATAGTTGGAAGTCATGGTTGTCCAGACTATCTAAAAACCCAAATAGGATTGGGATGGTGGCTAATATATCATTTTTTAGAAGGATAAGGCCACCTACATGTCTATTAATTAATAAAATATCAGTAAAGTATGTACCCAAGTTGATCAAGCAATACATAACAGGATTTAATTGCAAAGGTGTATAAAATTAGAATAACAGTCACTTCTCAGGCACACTAGGGGCCGGTATTCCCATAACTGCAGTAATGGGGGCCCAGGGCAGTAAAGGTATGATGGTACAGACATCATACACTCCTGCGGATCTAGTTAAGGAAAGAGAAGGTATTGTGGCTGTTAGAGAAATCTATATCATCTTTAGGAAGGCGGGATTGCCAGATTTTCAGAAAGAATATAGTATATAGATTACTAGGAATAATAAAGAACACCAAGTATCAGCATGGGTAAGGGCATGTAGACATATAGAACAAGAACAAATGTTAAAGGAAGAGATGTTAGAAGACATCCAGGGACATACAGCTGTAAACTTGCCTCCTACTCAGCCACCCGCCTTTGTGAGAGTATAAAATAATTGATAGTTATTAAGATGTACAAATATATGGTAAATGCCTTAAAAACGAACTATATATAGGACTACGCTTTAAAGGAAAAAAACAGATTCTTCCTATGTAACAAGACAGCAGCAAGATGCCAGACTGAAGCAAGCAACTGGCAGGAAAAGCATGTAATGCTGAACAGAGGATGTGGGCTTATATGTATATTTGCTGAGCTAAAGAGATTTCCTTATATGTCCTTGTTGTTAACCAGTTAATGCTGGTCACTATGTATAAATAAAGGATCAGTTTGTATGGACCCTCAGAGCTGATTTTGAAACTGCAACACCTCGTTTGTGTTTTATTCTTCACTCTCCTGTTAACAGCAAAATACCACATAGGAAATCAGGTTATCAGAGATCGATAATGAGGGCGCCAAGCCTTGGTACCCAGACATTTTCTGGGGACTTCGTCTGGGATACTCAACATACCAGCCCAGGACTGACCAGAGACCTCCTAAATCTTCAGGAACAGCAGAGAAAACCGTGCGGTGAGCAGTCGAAGTTTTTTGCATTTGCAACTCACTACTCCATCTGCTCTTCCTGTAAGATATAAGGTGGGGTTCAGTAGGGGATGGTATAACGGGTATTTGAACAAATTACTGAATAACCTGTTTTCCTGATATATATTTGTTTGTTTGTTTTGTTTTTTTTGTGAAAAATAGATAAGTGAATGTATGTGTTTGTGTCGATACAGGATATATATAAAAGGATGCAAATACATAACTTATTGATTGACCTTGATAATCAAAAGCATTCCTCTATACTTGTTGCTGAGACCTCGCCTTGTTTTGTGTAAATGATTGTCCTTGGGTTTGAGAGGTCATTATAAGAACCCTTCGCTCCTGAAAAGATTGAGTAATAATTGTACTAGTATTAATATATTGTTTTATAAAAACATCAAAGGGAGCTGAGGGAATCAGAGATATGCTGTGGGGAGTATAAATGTCAGAAAATAATCTTAGTTGTCCAGACTGTAAATGTGTTGTTATAATTCAAAAGGCATTGACAATACAAACTAGTAAATTGATAGCGGTGAAGGTTCAAGAATACTCACCCTTCTGGTTCTGATAAGATTCATTGTTTGTATTTGTTATATTTTGACATAATGCTTTATATGTCTGTTGTTGAAGAAAGGTGTACAATAATATTTAAAATTAGCCACTGAAGGATTTAGAGTTAACAGTATTTGTGCTGGTAGAAATTCGAGAAAGCCTTTTAAATTCAGAGGGTCATTCTATTTTTGGCTATTGGAACTTGAGAATTGCACTGGACTATTTTTAGCTGCAGTCTTATTTTTCATATATTCTCTTTTGCGCCAGATATAATACTTTTTGTATTGGTTGTGCAAAATGAATTAGGAAAAAGAAAAGACAAATTACACATTGTGCATATTTTTGTTTTAGTTTTTGTTATGTTTCTGTCTTACAACCTGTGAGTGAGAGACAGAGAATGGAATGTCTTCCCCTTCATATTCTGTGTAAAAGACTTCAGTGTGTTGAGAAAGGGAGGGGGGATATGAGCAGAGGGGAAATGAAGTTGCAGATTCTCTCCCCAGTTTGTTCAGTGTTCAGTGTGAAAGAGAAGGATTTATTTGACAATATATGTGGTTGATAGAAAAAAAGGTTTTTCACGTGTGCTTCGGTAATTCAAGAGTAATTGAAACATCTTAGCAGTGGTAACAACCTAATTGAAGCTGAAGCTAATTGAATGCTGGGACTTGTAGTTCCACAACTCTATGCTGTAACATATCAGTTATATTTATTTATTTTTCTTCCTCTTTTAGCAAGAAAGAGAGTGTTTTGTGGATTACTGAAAGAATAATCTTTTCTGCTTTTCCATTTTTAAACTTGTATTAGTATAATTTTACCACATTTCTGGATATTGATTTGAAGGGATTTTTGTTAGTAATTTGACTTGTGGTACAATGTTAGGATTCCAGCTAGGTCGTTTTAGCCTATTGTAGGTGCAAATGATTTATTTTTTTTTTTTTTTTTTGGTGTTGCCTCTATGGATAAATGTATGCCTGCTGAAAGTATATTCAGTTGAGAGAATGTTAGGTGAACATTTGTGTGTGATTTAATGTCAGACCCCTAGACCAGGTGAATTGAAACCAAAAGAACCTTCTGCCCCACCCGCATACAACGATATGTTGGATGCAGGAGATTCAGTGACACAGGCTATTTCACAGAGTCAAATAAATGAGGCAGCTGTTGAATAAAAACAAGACACTCTTCTAATATGTAGATAACTTATTACCATGTTGCCAAATGATTGAGAGGTGTCAGGAAGAGACTACATCATTAATTAACTTTTTTAAGGCAGCAACATTGCAAGGTACCAGACACCTCACACAGGACAGGATAACTGCAATCCAGCAGGTAAAGCCACCACAGAACACCAAGGAATTAAGGGCATTCCTAGGTTTGGTAGGGTACTGCAGGGAATGGATTGCCGGAGCATCCCTCCTAATGCAACCCCTCTATGATGCTCTTAGTGAGGTAAAAGGGTCCAGGATATATTTAACTGAATTACAACGAACATCGTTTGAAACATTAAAACAAGCCATTGTGCAGGCACCAGCGTTAGGATTACCACAATAAGATAAGCCATTTACCTTGTTCTGCAATGAATCTAAGCGACATGCACAAGGGGTCCTTTCACAGGTACACTCATATAAACAGAGACCGCTGGCTTACTATTCATTACATCTAGACAGTATCATAAGAGGAGCCCCGTCCTGTATAAGGGCGGTGGCAGCCGCAGCCTTGCTAAAAGATAAGGTGTCAGATATAGTACTAGACCACCCCTTAACTATACAGGTCCCACATGCAGTTACAGAAATCCTAAACCAAGCAAGAACAAAGCATCTGTACACAGCAAGGCTCACTAAGTATGAGGTGTCATTATTAAGTCATGCACATGTAACAATTAAAAGATGAACAGTTTTGAACCTGCTACACTGTTTCCAGTTGAAGCAGGTTCAACAGAGGGGAGAGAGGTGGGTGGGGACCTACCCACCCTTGATGAATCAGAAAGGGAGAAATGTATCAGTACCAGACAAAATCCACACAAAAATTTTCCCTTTTCTGAGTCACATGACTGTGCTGAACTAATGAAGCTAGAAATGAAGGAATTAGAAAATGTGACAGATGTCCCTATACCTAATGCAGATTGGAACTTATTTGTTGACGGTTCCAGGTATTATTATGAAGGGTCACCACACACAGGGTATGCTGTGACCACCCTGGAAGAGACTTTGATACAACAACCACTCCCACCTTTCTGCTCAGCACAGGAGGCGGAGTTGCATGCACTCACTGAGGCATGTATAATGGCAGAAAACCAAACAGCTAACATATACACAGACTCCAGGTACGCATATGGCGTGGCCCATGATTTTGGGCCAATATGGAAGAGCAGGGATTTTGTGGGGTCAGCAGAAAAACCTATCAAGCATGCAGAACAGATAAGGGCTCTGTTTAGAGCTCTGCAGCTACCCAAGAAGGTAGCTATATTGAAAGTCCAGGCACACACTAAAGAAAAGACTAGGGAGGCTATGGGAAATGCCAAGGCAGATGCTGCTGCTAAACAGACAGCCCTTATGCCCAGGGTGCAGGTCTGCCATGTGACACAGGGTGAAAACCCTGTAGAGCCTATAACTCTTGACATACTGCAAAAGTTCCAGGAACAAGTCTCCTCAATAGACAAAAAAAGGCATGGGAAAAGGAAGGTGCTACATGTCAGGGAGTGCTCTGGAGAATAGATAATAAGTATTGTCTGCCCAGAAGCCTATACCCTATGATGACTCAATTGGCACATGGGCTGGTCCACAATTCTAAAGAAGCCATGACCAATATTGTCTTACGACATTGGGTAGCACCAGGATTTAATGCAGCTGCTACGGTATATGCAGCAGCCTGTGTGATATGCGCAAAATACAATCCAGGTCAGGTAGTGAAAACACCACAGAAGAACACACCAAAGCCATTGTACCCATTTCAGAGATTGCAGATTGACTATATACAGATAACTTAGGTAGGAACATATGAGCATGTCCTTGTGTGCACAGATCTATTCTCAAATTGGCTAGAGGCCTGAGCAGTGGCTAAGGCAACGGCTAAAAACACTGCCAAGAAACTGATAAGTGAGGTAATTTGCAGGTATGGAATACCTGAAACAATAGAATCAGACCGAAGATCGCATTTTACGGGGGAAGTAATGCAAAATATAATGAAGGATATGGGGATACAGCAAGCCTTTCATACCCCGTATAGGCCTCAGGCAAGTGGAAAAGTGGAAAGATTGAATGGCACATTAAAGTTAAAAATTCAGAAAATGATTGCAGAAACAGGATAAACCTGGGTAGATTGTCTACCTTTAGCTCTATATTCAGTTAGAACAACACCAGGAAAGAAGCATAAGTTGTCCCCTTATGAAATATTGTTTGGGGGAGCCCTGAAGACAGGGTGTTATTTTCCTCAGCAATTGCAACATAATCATGCAGATCTAACTGATTATTTAATACAGCTTACAAAGATAATGACTAATGTGCACTCTCAAGTTTTCTCCTCCATTCCAGATCCAAATATTGATACAGGAACACATGCCTTGCAACCAGGAGATTGGGTCTACCTAAAAAGGCACATGAGGAAAACTTTGGAACCCAGATTTGATGGTCCATATCAAGTGGCCTTGACTACTCCCACTTCTGTTAAGTTAGGAGGACGAAACACCTGGGTCCACGCATCTCACTGCAAAAAGCTGACAGTGAAAATTGAAGCACCATGAATCCTTTTTGTGTGATAATGTGCATAGCACTAGTAACAGTACAGATAATGTATATACAGATGTATACGCCAGGAAATAAAGTTAAGAAGGTAGACTTAACCAAATGTGCAGGTATGATATGGAATAAATCAAGTAATCAAGAAGAATGTGTGATGGTAGATGCAGGCACAGTGGATGCCCACAGTTTTCACGCCTTTGCAGAAACTAATATTATGGGACAAAGAATATTTACAGATATTTAATGCAACATTTTTCAATGCCTTAGGAATAGATGTAAATATCTCCTTGATGTTTAACTGGACTGAATGCTCAATTAAGACACTGTATCAGAAAATACAAAAGAGTAACGCTCAAACTCAATTAATGACTAACAATGAACTGGTATATAGAAATATGTTTAATGTAGCTACGCAGCTATGGATTCAAACTGATGGAATGGGTGTGAAGTGTACAGAAAACTGGTGCATAGGAAGTTTTCAGACATACAGTATACTGAGGATTGAGATAATGTGTAAATTCCTCATATTGCCTGTCCCACTCTATTCCCAGGTCGGTGGAACACAATTATGGACCCCGCAGATAAGAGGGGAGTATATAGATGATAATAACAACACACATAACTTAGGATTGTGTTCAAATACAGACAATGGAATAGTGTGCTCTCAAAACACTCAAGTTTATGAATCTTGTAAGCTAGAACATCCAACTAGTGCCTGTAATTGGGAGCTCCATGACAGGAGAAATGATATGTTTATAGAAGTAGCACCACAAATAGTGTGCTTAGTAACCCATGATAAACAAACTATAGAAATGTATAACTTGACTAACCCATTTTCAGGATGTATCCAAAATGTTACTCATCTAGTAATGGTTTTGATCCTGTTGATTGTGTGGAATTGTTATTTGTCCTGTAAGTTTAGGAAAATGGTTAATCAGGCCATGACTCCGGTACCAACATATTTTAATCAAACTCAAAAAGTATGTACCTCATGTAAACGGAAGAACCCCTATCAAGCAAAAATAACATGTGTATACTGCAGTAAAATACTGCTAGGGAAAGAATAAATGATGCAAGGATACTTTCTCTTGTGAATGATTAATTCTCTATCTTCATGGAGACTTTAGGTCAAAGTCGGGATAAATGTAGCTTGAGATTAGGTAGCCCTGTATCATGACATGATAGGAAGGGTCAGGAAACACATGTATATTTGTTTAATGTAATAAAAGAGGGGATTGTGAGAGTATAAAATAATTGATAGTTATTAAGATGTACAAATATATGGTAAATGCCTTAAAAACGAACTATATATAGGACTACGCTTTGAAGGAAAAAAACAGATTCTTCCTATGTAACAAGACAGCAGCAAGATGCCAGACTGAAGCAAGCAACTGGCAGGAAAAGCATGTAATGCTGAACAGAGGATGTGGGCTTATATGTATATTTGCTGAGCTAAAGAGATTTCCTTATATGTCCTTGTTGTTAACCAGTTAATGCTGGTCACTATGTATAAATAAAGGATCAGTTTGTATGGACCCTCAGAGCTGATTTTGAAACTGCAACACCTCGTTTGTGTTTTATTCTTCACTCTCCTGTTAACAGCAAAATACCACATAGGAAATCAGGTTATCAGAGATCGATAATGAGGGCGCCAAGCCTTGGTACCCCGACACCTTTCATGCAAAATATGGAAATAAAAGAACAAGTTAAATATTTATAAGTATCTACAGCAATAAATTCAAGAAAATTCATGCCATACTGAATAGATGAATACACAAAGTTAGAGATAGCTATAACTAAATTCAACCCACCCCATATACCCTGCATACTGTTTAATAGTTAGGGTATACTTGAATCCTAAAACTAATCAACCTAAAACTAATCTTAACCTACAACCTACGCCTGGCTTGAAATAACATTGCTTAGGGATGTTGCAGGTCCCTACTCCTTCTTTTAATTTGGAGAAATTGGGCCCTACTTTTTTGGAATTCCATGGCAAAATCCGGAAAACTGAAACAAGATGATTTTTAAACTTAAGAGTGTCTTTAACTTTAGTGAGTCTCAGAATTGTGTCCCGATCCCAGTAGTGAAGTAACTTGGCAATAAACGTATGGATCAGAGCGCCTGGTTGAGGAGGCTGTGGTGGAAGGAGGTGACCTTGTTTAATTGGAAATTGTGCTGTAAAGGCATCTTTCCCAAACTCATGCACAAGCCAATTTTCTAGAAAAGATTTGTGATTGGATCCTTTCGCTCTTTCAGGCAGCCCTACAAATCTCAGGGCATTTCTTCTAAGCCTGCCCTTTAAATCCAACATCTTTTATTGCAGGCATTGACTTGAGTTGCCAAATCAGCAATTTCACCTTTCATGAAATGAGATGCAACTTAACCAAGACTCTCTATTTTTTTGTAAACCGTGCAGATAAGAGATGAGTCTGATTGCACTTCTCTAATATTGTCTGCCATTCTTTTCTCTGAAGATATAATTGCAATGAGGATTTGTTGAATATACGGAACAACATCCATGGCAGGAGAGGACGGTTCAGCGAACACAGAGAGCGATTTTGAAGAGCCATGAGTTTCGCTGGAGTTAGCAGGGGAAAAGAACATATATATATACTTCACCAGCTTGTATGTTACTGTGGCTTAATTTAATTTTCCCATGGTAAAAAAAGTATATTAAAGAGGATACTTTAGAATTGGAGATACAACCTCAGAGATGTTCAGAATAAAGAATAAGATAGCAATATTAAATGCAGCCACCATGATGCAGAGACACTTAGTAGTAAAGATGAATATGAATAGCAGGCTAAGTGCAGAAACAATAGGTGGAAGTGTACATAGCAATCCAAGTTGATGTGCTGGCAGCAATACAGTACAAATAAAAATGGATATGAGTTGTTATCTCTCCATGCACCCCATATAATTCTTTTTTCGTGCAACTAAGAAGGAAAGTAAACCAACTAGGTTCAAACAATGAAATAGTAAGGAAACACCTTATTAAAACACACAAGACCTGATCCATGAAGGAAAATAAAGCAAAAAAATGTGTAATTTCGAACCTTGGAAAAACCATGTTGCATTAGAGGGGAAGGTAAATTTGAAATGTGATGGCAGATTTATAGTTGGGGTAGGCATATTTTAAATCAACTTTAAATTTCAGTGTACAAATAAAGCTATCAAGTATCTGTGTGCTACATGAAAAAAACAGCCAGTATTTATCTTACGTGCAAAATAATAAACTAATTTGCACCCCTTGCATTGTAACATGGTTTTGTTCAGGAGAAAACGTACTCATTTTTTTGCCTTACTTTCCTTAATGAATCAGGCCCACAGTTTGTTAATATTAGGAGTAGAGGGATCACAAGGGCAACTAGTAAGTGTCCCCTCCCAACACCATAGTGCAGATCTCCAGAAGGGCATGAGAAAAGCGTGGGAAAACTTGCAACAAAACAAATGACTGCAGCAGAAAAGGTGTTTTATTGATCCACAATGTAACCAGTACTACTGCTGTGGTGCATTATCCAGTAACACAGATGAAAACATTCATCCCTGGAGGGAATCAACAGTCATTTAGCTGATGCTGAGTACAGACGTGTGGAGCTATGCAGACGCAGTAGTTGTGGAAAAGGATTGGACCCAATTCTGAGGAAGACATGTTGACACTTTGTGCCAGTACAGTGGAAAGTAAGTCAAATGTCAAAGGAGGAAAGAAGCCCCTTGCCTTGCCCAGTCATTATGTTCCATCTCGGTGACGGATGGCAGGGTAGCTCGGAGGGAGTAATATGGTCGACTGCTCAGACTCAGCCAACAAACGCTGCTCCAGTTTAGAATAGATGTGTACAGTGTGTTAAGAAGAGCCAGAGCTGCAGCTACAGCATGTAATTCGATTGTATATACAGAAGCAGCCCAATGTTGGCAACGGGCTCAAAGACAGCCACATCTGTTCTTCTCCATGATACTGACAATGCTGAAGGGCTCTGTATGCCACCGCCATCCAGGCAAGAGTGAAACTACCCCCAACGTGTACATACAAGTGTCCTAGGCATGAGGGCACAGAAATGATGCGTTTCGGGTATGTAGATCCACTAGATCCATTAACAGGATAAATTGTATGATTATTGCAGTAGAGTAAGAGACACACAGCCTACTCCATGCCGGTCCAAGACATGGCAACCAATCAACTTGTTTAACGTGTAAACATATAGAGCCTGATTCATTAAGGGATGCATACTGAGCGCAATATGCATTTATTTAAAAACACACGTAAATTCTAACAGCCAGCTGGTCTATTTATAATCTAGGACTTATGTCTCTGACAGCCTGGCAACGCTAACATCAGTGATGATTTTCCAAGCTGTCAGAGACGGAAGCCTCAGGTTATAAATAGACCTGCCGGCTGTTAAAATTTCATTATGTGGTGGGTTGCTTCTGTAAGCAGTTTCAAGATTGAAAATTCTTTGGGGGTATTTTGCTTTTTAATAACTCAGTTTGCCTTAAAAGCTTACATGACTGGGTCATACAGAGGAAAGAAGAACAGAGATGGTAAGTATAAAAGTTTTTTTTTTTTATGTTTAATAAAATTTTGAAGTTTGAATGAGGGGTGTCTTTTTTTTACATTTTGCATTGGTGCACTATAGGGCACAGCGGCCCTGGGTGTTAGGGCAGATTGGCATTTGTGGTTCCCGAAGTGACAGCAGGCACTGGCAGTCATGACTATGCTTGTGCTGGTAGTACCATAAGCACCAGCATGTTCATAGCAGTCCATGTTTGCTGGGACCTGTAGTTCACCAATGTAAAATAGCTTTCATTATTTTTTATTTTAACCATATATTACCCAACACTGACCACCCAGAGGTGTGGGAAGAGCCCTAGTGCTGTCAGCATGTGGCTGGGTACCCCATAGGTAGTGGGCCCGCATATTTTACGGACCCCAACTCCTTAGGGGATCCAACCCCATGCTGACCAGCCTGGGACTGGTTGGCATCATGGCAGGGGTCCCACTTCTGCGGTTCACCTTATATGGTGCCACCAGCCCTGGCTGGCTAAGCCTAGGGCTGTTTGTAAGGAAAATTGGGGGGATCACATGCTGTTTGTCCCCCAATTTTCCTATGACCAACACAAACGCTGGAAGCACTAAGATTATCATTAACCATTTATTACCTCACATTAACCATCCATGGGTGTGGGAAAAGCCCTGTTACTGTCAGCACGGGGCTGGGCACCCCTAGGGAGGGGGCCCGCATTTGCAGGCCCCAACTTCCTAGGGAATCCAGCCCTGTGCTGACCAGCCTGGGGCTGGTTGGCATCATTGCAGGAGGCCCGCCTGCTGCAGGTTCACCTTCAATGGTGCCACCAGCTCCAGTTAGCTATGTCTAGGGCTGGTTGGAGGAAAATTAGAGGGACCCCACACTGTTTGTCCCCTGATGTTTCTTCGACCAGCGCTAGACTGGCAGCACTAGGGTTAATATGATTGGGGGGGGGGGGGGGGGGCTGGGGAAACCTTTTTTTTTTTACATTTATTTATTTATTTTTAACACTGCTGGTCTAGCAGCTCTATAGGAAAGCTGTATGAACCTAAAAGTATTCCACAAAGTTTTGCCTGTATATTTGTTTAAAATTTGTCTACAATTATAATCATGTTACACCATAGGGGACTCCCTTTCTTAAGTACCTTAATCCAGGTCCAGGGGGGGTGGGGAGTGGCTGGCAACAAACACTTCTTAGGCCAGCGATGTAAGACATCTGTGACATTGCCTAGGTCTGGGGAAAAACACATTTGGTAAATAAAGGCTTTCTGAGGACTACAGTTTTACGCTATGAAAAAAAAATGATAATATTAGACTACATTATAACATCAAGATACTTACATTCTTCAGCACACATAGAAACATAGACTTTGATGGCAGATAAGAACCACTTGACCCCTCTAACATAGTAACATAGTAACATAGTTGATGAGGTTCAAAAAAGACACCAGTCCATCAAGCTCAACCTAATTTGGATCTCTAGCGATCCTGCACTTATATTTGAAATTCATCCAGAGTAAGCAACCACCAATCTGTTTCAATTGTGAAAATCCCCCCAGACCCAATATTGCAGTTCTATTTTTACCCTATATCCCAGTGGTTCCCAAACTTTTGCAGTTCGAGGCACCCTTAGAATCTCCAAATTTTTTCAAGGCACCCCTCCAAAATAATTATTGAACAGTCCTGTTTTAGAAGTAATTGGTTCAAAAAATTGTAATAAGTATTTAGGTCAGGACAGAAATAGTTGTATGCAAAAATGCCCCCTCTGCATCCAGACACTCTGCCCTCAGGCACTCTGCCCCCTCTGCATCCAGACACACTGCCCTCTCTGCATCCAGACACACTGCCCTCTCTCACACTGCCCCCTCTGCCCTCTGTCCCCCCTCCTCTGCTCTGTCACGCTGTCCCATCCAGTGCCCTCTCTCACGCTGTGTCCCTTCCACTGCCCTCTCTCACGCTGTGTCCCCCTCCACTGCCCTCTCACACGCTGTGTCCCCCTCCCCTGCCACTCTCACGCTGTGTCCCCCTCCACTGTCCCTCTCATGCTGTGTCCCCTCCACTGTCCCTCTCACGTTGTGTCCCCCTCCACTGCCCCTCTCACGCTGTGTCCCCCTCCTCTGCTCCGCTGTCCCTATCCTCTGCTCCGCTGTCACCATCCTCTGCTCTCTGTCCTCCTCCTCTGCTCTCTGTCCCCATCCTCTGCTCTCTGTCCCCATCCTCTGCTCTCTGTCCCCATCCTCTGCCCCGCTGTCACCCTCCTCTTCTCTCTGTCCCCCTTCTCTGCCCCGCTGTCACCCTCCTCTGCTCTCTGTCCCCCTCCTCTGCCCTCTGACCCATCCTCTGCTCTCTGTCCCCATCCTCTGCTCTCTGTCCCCCTCCTCTGCTCTCTGTCCCCCTCCTCTGCTCTCTGTCCGCATCCTCTGTTCTCTGTCCCCCTCCTCTGCTCTCTGTCCCCCTTTTCTGCTCTCTGTCCTCCTCCTCTGCTCTCTGTCCCCCTCCTCTGCCATCTGCCCTCCTCCTCTGCTCTCTGTCCCCATCCTCTGCTCTCTGTTTCCCTCCTCTGCTCTCTGCCCCTCTCCTCTGCTCTCTGTCCCCATATTCTGCCATCTGCCCTCCTCCTCTGCTCTCTGTCCCCATCCTCTGCTCTCTGTTTCCCTCCTCTGCTCTCTGCCCCCCTCCTCTGCTCTCTGTCCCCATATTCTGCTCTCTGTCCCCCTCCTCTGCTCTCTGTCCCCCTCCTCTTCTCTCTGTCCCCCTCCTCTGCTCTCTGTCCCCCTCCTCTGCTCTCTGTCCCCCTTCTCTGCCCCGCTGTCCCCCTTCTCTGCCCCGCTGTCCCCCTCCTCTGCTCTCTGTCCCCCTTCTCTGCCCCGCTGTCACCCTCCTCTGCTCTCTGTCCCCCTTCTCTGCCCCGCTGTCACCATCCTCTGCTCTCTGTCCCCCTCCTCTGCTCTCTGTCCGCATCCTCTGCTCTATGTCCCCCTCCTCTGCTCTCTGTCCCCCTCCTCTGCTCTCTGTCCCCATCCTCTGCTCTCTGTCCCCCTCCTCTGCTCTCTGTCCCCCTCCTCTGCTCTCTGTCCCCCTTCTCTGCCCCGCTGTCCCCCTCCTCTGCTCTCTGTCACCCTTCTCTGCCCCGCTGTCACCCTCCTCTGCTCTCTGCCCCCTCCTCTGCTCTCTGTCCCCCTCCTCTGCTCTCTGTCCCCCTCCTCTGCTCTCTGTCCCCCTCCTCTGCTCTCTGTCCCCCTCCTCTGCTCTCTGCCCCCCTCCTCTGCTCTCTGTCCCCATCCTCTGCTCTCTGTCCCCCTCCTCTGCTCTCTGTCCGCATCCTCTGCTCTCTGTCCCCCTCCTCTGCTCTCTGTCCCCCTCCTCTGCTCTCTGCCCCCCTCCTCTGCTCTCTGTCCCCCTCCTCTGCTCTCTGTCCCCATCCTCTGCTCTCTGTCCCCATCCTCTGCTCTCTGTCCCCCTCCTCTGCTCTCTGTCCCCCTCCTCTGCTCTCTGTCCTCATCCTCTGCTCTCTGTCCCCCTCCTCTGCTCTCTGCCCCCCTCCTCTGCTCTCTGTCCCCATCCTCTGCTCTCTGCCCCCCTCCTCTGCTCTCTGTCCCCATCCTCTGCTCTCTGTCCCCATCCTCTGCTCTCTGCCCCCCTCCTCTGCTCTCTGTCCCCCTTCTCTGCTCTCTGTCCCCATCCTCTGCTCTCTGTCTCCCTCTTCTGCTCTCTTTCCCCCTTCTCTGCCCCGGTGTCCCCCTTCTCTGCCCCGCTGTCCCCCTCCTCTGCTCTCTGTCCCCCTTCTCTGCCCCGCTGTCACCCTCCTCTGCTCTCTGTCCCCCTTCTCTGCCCCGCTGACACCATCCTCTGCTCTCTGTCCCCCTCCTCTGCTCTCTGTCCGCATCCTCTGCTCTCTGTCCCCCTCCTCTGCTCTCTGTCCCCATCCTCTGCTCTCTGTCCCCATCCTCTGCTCTCTGTCCCCCTCCTCTGCTCTCTGTCCCCCTCCTCTGCTCTCTGTCCCCCTTCTCTGCCCCGCTGTCCCCCTCCTCTGCTCTCTGTCACCCTTCTCTGCCCCGCTGTCACCCTCCTCTGCTCTCTGTCCCCCTCCTCTGCTCTCTGTCCGCATCCTCTGCTCTCTGTCCCCCTCCTCTGCTCTCTGTCCCCCTCCTCTGCCCCGCTGTCCCCCTCCTCTGCCCCACACCAGGCGCCAGCCATAAAAAAAAAAAAGGAACACAGAGACTTACCAATCCGTCGGGCGCCGGGACCCAGCAGCCCCCTCTCTCCCGCAGCTTGTTACTGACGTCGATATTCAGTGACAGCTGCGGGAGAGAGGAGGCTGCTGGGTCCCGGCGCCCAACGTATTGGTAAGTCTCTGTGTTCCTTTTTTTTTTATGGCTGGCCCAGCCCGCGGCACCCCAGTGACAGCGCCACGGCATCCCTGGTAGCCGCGGCGCACAGTTTAGGAACTGCCGCTATATCCACTAATATCTTTCATTTTAATTAACGGTCATATCCCTGGATACATATTTCCGCTAAAAAAATTCTAACCCTTTCTTAAACATATCTATAGAATTTGTCATCACAAACTTCCCCGGAAATGAATTCCATATCTTGACTGCCCTTACTGTAAAGAACCCCTTCCTTTGCTGGTTGTGGAAATTCCTCTCCTCTAACCTTAGGGGGTGTCCGCGTGCCCTGTGTATAGCCCTTGGGGTAAAAAGTTTCCATGAAAGTTATCTGTATTGACCCTTAATGTATTTGTACATAGTAATCATATCTCCCCTTAGACACCTCTTTTCTAAAGTAAACATGCCTAAACTGGCTAACCTTTCCTCATAACTCAATGACACCATACCCTTTATCAATTTTGTCGCCCTTCTCTGAACCCTTTCTAGTTCCAAATTATCTTTTTTATAGAGTGGTGCCCAGAACTGTACTGCATATTCAAGATGAGGTCTTACCAACGAATTATACAGTGGCAAAATTATACTGTCTTCCCTTGCATCTATACCCCTTTTTATGCATACAAATACTTTATTTGCCCTTGCAGCTGCTGCTTGACATTGAACACTATTGCTAAGTCTACTGTCTACGAGCACTCCCAAATCCTTTTCCATTATAGATACTCCTAAATTAATTCCTTTTAATTTATAGATTGCGTTCTTGTTTTTGATCCCTAAATGCATAACCTTACATTTATCTATGTTAAACCTCATATTCTATTGGGCCGCCCAATCCTCCAGTTTATTTAAGTCCCTCTGTAGACTGTCCACTTTAAACCTATGGTAACCTCAAAACCTATTTGATCCTTAGTTCTTTGTAAGGATTTTCTTATGTCAATCGCAAGCATATTTAAATTTCTCTACTGTATTGGTCTCTACCACCTCTGATAGAAAGCTATTCTGCTTATCCACTTCTCATTCTGTGAAGTAATTTTTCCTCAACGTTGCTCTGAACCTAATTTCCTCCAGTTTCAGTACATGTCCTTGTACTCCAATACTGCTTTGATTATTGTATCGGTGCTATACCTTGCTAAAACCCTTGATATATTTGAAAGTTTCTATCATGTCCCCGATTTCTCTTCTCTGCTTCAAAATATACATATTAAGATCTTTTAGTCTTTCTAGGTAAAAAATGTGTTGTAGGCCATGCACCATTTTAGTTGCCCTTCTTTGCATAATTTCTAATGTATTTATATCCTTCTGTAGATATGTCCTCCAGAATGAACACAGCATTCTAGATTAGGCTGTACCAATGACTTATAAAGTGGCATTATTGCGTCTTTCTTTCTGCTACTGATTCCTCTCCCTATGCAACCAAGCATCTGACTTGCCTTCCTCATTGCTTTTTTAAATTGCTTACCTGCTTTTAAGTCACCTGAAATAGTTACTCCTAGATCCCTTTCCTCCTCAGTAGTTTCAATTATAGTGCCGTTAATACTACATTAAGCCTTTGGGTTTTTGAGACTCAAGTGCATGATTTTGCATTTTGGCATTAAACTGCAGTTGCCACACTTTTGACCATTCCTCTAATCTACCTAGCGCATCAATCATTTTTTTTTACCCCTCTTGGTATGGCTACAATTCTGCATATCAATTTCCCTACCACTGATGTAAGGCTCACTGTGTGGTAGTTGCTTGCCTCTTCCATGCATCCACTTTTGTGCAGTGAGACTACATTCAATTTTTTCTAGTACTCTGGAATTACTCCTGTAACTAGTGACTGGTTGAATAATTCTGATGGAATAATATTGTTACCAGCACCCTTTTAAGCTCTTTTAGTATCCTTTAATGTATCCCATCTGGCACAATTGATCTATTCGCTTCCAGTTTTGAGAATTCTGTTAAGACCTTCTCCTCTGTAAATGTATGTGTATCTACTTAATTTTTCTGAATATACTTGCAACGTGACTGTGGCCCCTTCCCCTCTCTTTCTTTCGTGAACACTGGTCAAAAATAATTATTAAGATATTCTGCTATTACTTTGTCTGCCTCAATAAGACTCTTGCTCTCTGTCTTTAGTCTTATTATTCCTCCTTTGTTTTTCTCCTATCACTTACACACCTTAAAAATGTTTTGCCCCCTTTACCTACTAATTGAGCCATTTTCTCTTCAGCTTGTGCCTTTGCAGTTGTCTTTGTCTGCAGTCTCCTGTGCCTCCTCCTCCAATTCTTGTGCTAAGAGCAAAATTGGAAGTGGGGAAGCAAGGATATCGGCCGCCTCCTGGCCCTTCTCCTCCTGGGCCTACTTGGACTCCTGTGCATCTTCAGACTCCTCCTTGTCCTCCTAGGACTTCTGGCCCTCCTCCTCATTATCCTCCTCCATGTTCTCCTCCCTAGCTCCCTGTTATCTTAGGCAGAGGCGGAGGCGGCGGTTTCGTGAATGCTGAGGTGTTCTGTTGGAATAAATATGACACATAATTTTGTTTATAAATGTTATCTCTGTCTCACACATAAGTAGAGATATCCAGATAATGTTAGGTTGCAATGTCAAATATCCAATACCACACATGGACCATCATAGGACAAATAAATACACCTCTACACCACTTTAATATGGACTTGTCCTGGGATGTTTATATTAATCACATACTGAATCAGAAACATCACTATTACATAGCAGGCCTTGTACTTTGTCCAATGAAAGTTATTTCAAGCCATATATAAGTTGGTAATGGGCCAGATGTAACAGTAACTTAAGTTTACAAAAAAATAATTGAGATTAATTAAGAACTTACACTTAACAATTTCAGCTCTGAGATCCTGCAGAAGCTCTAGTTGCCACCTCCGCAGGTCACTCCAGCACCTCCGCAGTTGGATAACCACACACCTGTAATTAAATTCTATCCGCAAACGCTAGCACAACCCTGTAGGCATTATTTTTCTGTTTGTTAGTTATGTACCTAGCTGTCCAAAGCAACAGTCCATATTTGTAGCTGGATCCTCAAAAATGTTGTGAATTAAACTTTTCAACATTTTCATCACTGATTGGTTCTCAGTGCAAGTATGGGCGTAGACACTTCAGTTGCAGATCCCTTCAGTACCATATGTAAAATGGCTGACTTTCAACTGTCATTTAATCTTAATACACAACTGTATCCAGTTAGGTGATAATGCCTTGCCATTTATACACAGGCAATCCCTGGAGGACACACCTGCATACTTTATTTGACAGCTGGAGAGACAATCATTTAACCCCTGCCATTTTGTGAGCTCTGATCACAAGTTTGTAGGAGTTAGTAGGAGTTCAGAAATTGTTAGTAGGAGCTCAGAAATTGTTTGGTATACATTCCCTTAGAAATTATTGGTGAGTACAAGACAATATGTGAGAAAATTTAGAGGGCATTTAAATATTTTTAATAAAAACTATCTTTTTTTTACTCCTGTTTAGGAAACAACACATTGGTCTGGAAAAACCCTCATTCTCACTTTGATTGGCACTTGTTTATTATTGGTGAGTACAAGACCATATGTGAGACAGTTTACAGGGCATTTAAGTCTTTTTACTAATGACTGTCTTTTTACTCCAGATCGTAAAAATGGCTGAGCCACAGTGACCGGGCCCAAGTCAAACCTCGGGTTTCTCCACTTCAGCCTCGAAGTGGATGCAGACAAATTTCACAACTCGGGAGGAGGAAGTACTAGTTGAGCTGGTGCCAGAAAGGCTGCACTCTACCAACCTTTGAAAAAGTCAGCCGAGAGCAGATGAAACGCATCAGTGGATGATTTTTATTGCATGTCTGGAAAAAGGAGATCTTCCTAGAGTATCAAATTGGATCATATGCGCATTTAAAAATCAGAATTCTTTTCAAGAAAGCTATATAACCAGTCTTCACTCATTCAAACAGAAACACACCTGATTGGGACTACAAACACCTCTTCCGGTTATTGATACTTCACAGGGAAAAGATTTTCCTTAACAGCCTGTATGCCCTTACCTCGTACCATCAAAACAAGATTTAAGGGGGCACACTACAAATGCATGCCACTTAACGCTCTACATAGAAGAACGATATTCGAGTGTGCACATCATCTTTAACTATAGCTGCCATTTCTTGGGCGAGACCGTTTTATATTCCCTTCACTACCATCTGCTTATTGATCCTACATTTATGATTGTCATTCCTGGTAGACTGTACGTACATGCAGGATTTTACATCAATATTTCCACAGTGTACTGGCAACACACTTTGTTTCAGTACTGTTGTGTCAGTCTCTATTAGAAATGATCAGGCTCAGTTCTCTAAGAACCGACTGAACCCGAACTTAGCAGATCCAAATATCGAGCCGTCTCGGCTCAGTACTTTCCAGGAGAGGTGGCAGTGTTTAGTGCTGAAACAGAAATTCAAATAATAGGGCTGGCAGTTTTATTAAAAGTCTCCAGTCACATTTTACTGTGCCATAGCTAACTCAGAAACAGGAGAGGTGGCAGGATTCAGTGTTGAAACAGAAATTGTAATAATAGAGCTGTCTCCAGTAACATTCTACTGTGAAATAGTTCATACAGAAACAGGAGGGGTGGCAGTGTTCTTGTCACTCTCCAGTCTTCAGTCACATTGTTCTTGTCACTCTCCAGCCTCAGTCATGATTATACTAATCCCTCTACCTCATGTGCTAAAGACGATGTTCAAGTACATAGTGGTTTTAAGTAGGGATGTGCACTGGCGACTTTTGGTGTCTCGTGTTTTGTGTTTTGGATTCGGATTTTCTCGATGTTTTGGGTTCGGATTTATTTCGCAAAACACCTGCCGAAAGGTTTTGGCTCGGATTTAAGGTTTTGGATTCGGATTTTTTTTGAAAAAAGCATTAAAAGTTCAAAAATCAAGTTTTTGGGCTTATTTTCACTCCTACGCTATTATTAACCTCAATAGCATTCAATAACAATCATTTCCACTAATTTACAGTGTATTCTGAACACCTCACAATATTGTTATTAGTCCAAAACGTTGCAACGAGGTATCTTTCTGGACTGCGTAGTGGAGTGGTCCCCACAATATAATAAGAAAACCATCAACTGGTCTTAATCGCACCAAAAAAATGTACCTGGACTGCGTAGAGTAGTGGTCAACACAATATAATTTAAAAACCCTGAACTTGTATGAATCGCACCAAAAAATGTACCTGGACTGCGTAGAGGAGTGGTCACCACAATATAATAAGAAAACCATCAACTGGTATGAATCGCACCAAAAAATGTACCTGGACTACGTAGAGGAGTGGTCACCACAATATAATTTAAAAACCCTGAACTTGTATGATTCGCACCAATAAATGTATCTGGACTGCGTAGAGGAGTGGTCACCACAATATAATAAGAAAACCATCAACTGGTCTGAATCGCACCAAAAAAATGTACCTGGACTGCGTAGAGGAGTGGTCACCACAATATAATTTAAAAAACCTGAACTTGTATGATTCGCACCAATAAATGTATCTGGACTGCGCAGAGGAGTGGGTCACCACAATATAATAAGAAAACCATCAACTGGTCTGAATCGCACCCAAAAACGTACCTGGACTGCGTAGAGGAGTGGTCACCACAATATAATTATTAAAAAACGCTCCACGGGTCTGAATTCCCCCAAAAAAAATTCTGGACTGCGTAGTGGGGTGGCCCCGGTACCCAATTTGATACTGGGGCCACAATATAATAAATACACCCTCAACTGGTCAGAATTCCAGGGAACAGATGGCGGACACCGGATGGACGTCTAAAACCAACATAGCAGTTAAGGGCGCATTTCCTCTTTTTTGTGACTGCACAAACAATTAACGTAGTAATAGAAATGACAGGTTTTTTTTTTGTTTTAAATATAGAAAGAAAGAAGGTAGTACTAGAAATGGCAGTTATTTAGTTTCTTTTAAATAGAGAAAGAAAGAAGGTAGTACTAGAAATGGCATTTTTTTTTTGTTTTAAATATAGAAAGAAAGAAGGTAGTACTAGAAATGGCAGTTATTTAGTTTCTTTTAAATAGAGAAAGAAAGAAGGTAGTACTAGAAATGGCAGGGTTTTTTTGTTTTAAATATAGAAAGAAAGAAGGTAGTACTAGAAATGGCAGTTATTTAGTTTCTTTTAAATAGAGAAAGAAAGAAGGTAGTACTATAAATGTCAGTTATTTAATTTTTTTTAAAATATAGAAAGAAAGAAGGTAACAATAGAAATGGCAGTTCCTCTTTTTTGGAACTGCACAAACAGTGATGAAAATGAAGGTGGAGCTGGTGGCATGTCACGGTCCTCTTCAGAGGACAATCTCCTGACCAGCAGGTCTTTGCACCGCTGTAGACTTGTGTCCGCCGGAAACAGAGACACAACATACGCTTTAAACCGAGGATCGAGAACGGTGGGCAGAATGTATTCCTCTGACTTTAAAAGACTGACCACCCTCGGATCCTAGCAGAACGTATGAAGGGCTTCATCCACAAGAGCTACATGCTTGGTGGAATCGCAATGGTTCACCAGCTCCTCCCTCACTTTCTCCAGCTGCTTCTGCAAAAGCCTGATCAGGGGAATCACCTGACTCAAGCTGGCAGTGTCGGAACTGACTTCTCGTGTGGCAAGTTCAAATGGCTGCAGAACCTTGCACAACACGGAAATCATTCTCCAGTGCGCTTGACTCAGGCGCATCCCCACTCCTTTTCCTATGTCGTAGGTGGCTGTGTAGGCTTGAATGGCCTTTTGATGCTCCTCCATCCTCTGCAGCATATAGAGGGTGGAGTTCTAGCACGTCACTACCTCTAGTTAATTTAGATTGCAAGGCTTGCAAAAAAAGCGGGCTGCACAGACTGTGGAGCTAGAAAGTGAAATTAAATGGACCACGTTACTTTGGTGGCTATCTATGCCCCCCCACCCCCCCCCCCCCCCCGCCCTACACTTGTAGTTGAATATAAAAAAAGCAGCCTGCATAGACTGTAGAACTAGAAATTCAAATATACAAAGAAATGGACAAAGGCTGTTTGGTATCTGTCTGCATCAGATCCCCTCTCCACTAGGAGTAAAATAGAAACCTATTCAGCCGTTATATAATCTAGAATATAAATAGAAATTGAGAAAGGCAATTTGGTATCTGTCTGCATCATAATCATCAACATCCTCCTCAGCGCCAGCTATATCAATATCCTCCTCCCGGTGTACAACATTCACACCTTCATTAGCCAAATCTGTAACTGGACTGTGGGTGATCCTTCCAGCATATGCAGAGGGTGTGCTGCAAATGCTGGATGGAGTCACCTTTTCCCGTACAGTGATGGGAAGGTCAGGCTTCACAACCACCAACACCCTTGGACTCGCCTTGGGGATTTGTGATGTCATCAGTTTAGAAGGCAGAGTTCTTTGCTGTTTTGTTGTTGTTGCTGACAGCATAACTCTCTTAAATTTTTTGTAGGGGGGGAGGAGGAGGGTTTAGATCCTTGGGTGAAGCTGGACCACTAGTCATGAACACGGGCCAGGGCCTAAGCCGTTCCTTGCCACTACGTGTCGTAAATGGCATATTGCCAACTTTACGTTTCTCCTCAGATGATTTTAAGTTTCTCTTTTTGATATTTTTTGAGAACTTGGGCTTTTTGGATCTTACATGCCCTGTACTAGGAAATTGGGCATCGGGCTTGCCAGACGACGTTGATGGCATTTCATCGTCTATGTCATGACTAGTGGCAGCAGCTTCAGCATTAGGAGGAAGTGGGTCTTGATCTTTCCCTACTTTATCCTCCAAATTTTGGTTTTCCATTATATGTAGCACAAGAGAGCGTACCCCTAAGCCACACACACTCGGCAAAGCCTTTAAAAATTATATGCGGCACAGGAGAGTACCACTGGACTTATACTGCTGAATCAGTGAACTTTGTAATATCAGTACCACTGGACTTATACTGCTGAATCAGTGAACTTTGTAATATATCAGTACCACTGGACTTATACTGCTGAATCAGTGAACTTTGTAATAGCAGTACCACTGGACTTATACTGCTGAATCAGTGAACTTTGTAATATATCAGTACCACTGGACTTATACTGCTGAATCAGTGAACTTTGTAATATATCAGTACCACTGGACTTATACTGCTGAATCAGTGAACTTTGTAATAGCAGTACCACTGGACTTATACTGCTGAATCAGTGAACTTTGTAATATATCAGTACCACTGGACTTATACTGCTGAATCAGTGAACTTTGTAATAGCAGTACCACTGGACTTATACTGCTGAATCAGTGAACTTTGTAATATATCAGTACCACTGGACTTATACTGCTGAAACAGTGAACTTTCTAATATATCAGTACCACTGGACTTATACTGTTGAATCAGTGAACTTTGTAATAGCAGTACCACTGGACTTATACTGCTGAATCAGTGAACTTTGTAATATATCAGTACCACTGGACTTATACTGCTGAATCAGTGAACTTTGTAATATATCAGTACCACTGGACTTATACTGCTGAATCAATGAACTTTGTATTAGCAGTACCACTGGACTTATACTGCTGAATCAGTGAACTTTGTAATATATCAGTACCACTGGACTTATACTGCTGAATCAGTGAACTTTGTAATAGCAGTACCACTGGACTTATACTGCTGAATCAGTGAACTTTGTAATATATCAGTACCACTGGACTTATACTGCTGAATCAGTGAACTTTGTAATAGCAGTACCACTGGACTTATACTGCTGAATCAGTGAACTTTGTAATATCAGTACGACTGGACTTATACTGCTGAATCAGTGAACTTTGTAATAGCAGTACCACTGGACTTATACTGCTGAATCAGTGAACTTTGTAATATATCAGTACCACTGGACTTATACTGCTGAATCAGTGAACTTTGTATTAGCAGTACCACTGGACTTATACTGCTGAATCAGTGAACTTTGTAATATATCAGTACCACTGGACTTATACTGCTGAATCAGTGAACTTTGTAATATATCAGTACCACTGGACTTATACTGCTGAATCAGTGAACTTTGTAATAGCAGTACCACTGGACTTATACTGCTGAATCAGTGAACTTTGTAATATCAGTACGACTGGACTTATACTGCTGAATCAGTGAACTTTGTAATATATCAGTACCACTGGACTTATACTGCTGAATGTGTGAACTTGGTAATATTGCAGTACCAATGGGCTTATACTGCAGGATTGGTTTTGCAAATTTTGTTGTAATTAATTTTTTTTTGTATTTTTTTTTTGTATTTTTTTTTATAACTATTTTTTAATTTATTAAACACTTGGGAATAATGGGGAAATAACTATGCCCTTAGAAGCACAGAGCACAGGACACAGCACCACTGGACTGAACAGGACACAGCACAGGACCCAGCAGCACCACTGAACTCAAAATTTACAGAGCACAGCACACAGCACCACTGGACTGATACTGTAGAACACAGCACAGCACAGCACAGAACTAAACAGCACAGCACGAGATCTACCAGGACAGAGGACCACCTAACACATCCTCCCTCTACCCTGATCAATGCCCGAGTGAAGATGGCGGCGACTAGCGGGGAATTTATAGGATCCGAGTATCGCGAGATCCGTCAGCGGGATTATGGCCCCAAGCCTCGGTTTCAAGTTTTCATTTGGCGCCAATACCCGGATCTGTCTCGCATCCGACTCGGATCCGCAACGTTCGGGTGGGCTCGGATTCAGGAAATCCGAGTGTGCTCATCTCTAGTTTTAAGTCAGTAAAATAAAAATGTAAATAAAAAGTTTGTACCTTCTTAAAGAAAAAACATCTCTCTAATAAATGTGAAAGTTTACTGTAGGAAAACATTAAATTAACAACATGCGATTTTACCCAAAATATTTTCAAGCATATCAGCATCAGGTAGCTCCCTTCTCTCAGCTAGATCTCAGCACCTTCAATCTACACTGTCATCATATTCACCATCATCAGTGTGTACATCATCCTCAAACCATACTAATTCATCCCCGCTGGAATTCACCATAACAGAAATCTGTGTAATTTGATGTAATTGGCGGTAATGGCCTTCCTCATGGAATTTGTAGTGCATTTTAAGGCAGAGCTGTCACGATTTTTGGGCAATTCATTTACACCAGTTAATTGTCAAAATGTTGTGCAGACTCATCTGCATCACCACTGGGTGTCTTGGGAAAGCTAAGTTTTTTCCTAGCAGCAATTTCCAGAGAAAGGTGAATATGGTGAGCACTGAAGGAGAAGACTTCATTGTGTCATGTACCACTTGAGCTGTCAGCTTGCTGACCAGGAGCTCATTGCATCTCTTGAGAAATGGGTCAGTTGGACAGATGGAGAAGACATAGCTCTTAAACCTAGGATCAAGCACAGTTGCCAAAATGTAGTGATCCGATTTCAAGATGTTGATAACTCTTGGATCCTGATGAAACAAATAGAGTACTTAATCTACAAGTCCAACATAATTAGCGGAATTGCTTTGTTTAATTTCCTCCTCAAACTTCTCTAACTGCTTTTCAAAAAGTCTAATTAGGGGAATACCTTGACTCAAGCTAACAGTGTCTGCACTCTCTTCACAGGTGACTACTTTGAGTGGTTTCAGTACCTTGCACAACACGGTAAGTATTCTCCACTGCGCTGGACTAAAGTACATTCCCTCTAAATTATATTCTTCTTGCAGCTGCTGCATTCTTCTACATGCTGTTGCAGAATGCCGAAAATGACCCTAAATATTTTTTTTGTTACAGACAGCATCTCCTGCATGTCATTTTCATTTTTAAAAATTTCTGTACCACCATGTTGATTGTGTGAGCAAAACAGGGAATGTGATGGAATTCCCCCCATTGTAATGCTCTAACAATATTGGTGGCGTTATCAGAAATCACATATCCTCAAGAAAGTCCAAAGGGATAAGCCTTGTGTAACGCTCCGGTCCCACAGATAGTACCTGTCTCGTTACCTGCAGTCCATTCATCTGGAAACTGCCATGTCCCAGCATCAGACATTCTTCAGTTCATTCATTCAGCTATATTCAGATCTGTGCAGGTGCAAGCCTATTGCACTTCAGGACCTCTTCCCTCTTTTTTATTGGCTAAGCACTTCTGGAGCACTATTTAATCCTCCTGGATTCACCTGTCTGATATCTGTTCTTCAAACTCACTTCCTGCAGCCTGTGGTTCTGGTTCCTGTTCTCCTTGTGGTTTGCCTGTGTTCCGGTCTGCTCTCAGTTCGTGGTCTGTGCTAAACCATCACTGTTCCAGTTCCTCTCTTACCATCTCCAGTGTACTCTATTGTGACAGCTTCAGTTCTCTCATCGCTACCGCTCAGAGCCGCTACTCTCTCTGTGACTCATCAGCTGTTACTACGAGTTACCTCCACAACTCCAGTCAGCCTTCAGCCTCTGGCTGTATTGAGCTATTGCTGCTCCAGTACTTCCATTACCATCTCCAGAGTACTTCATAGTGACAGCCTCTGTCCTCTTGTTGTATACCACAGAGCACCTATTGTCCTAGTGACTCATTGGCTGCTGACCATCAGCCTATATTATTGTTGTGCCTGTATTTATACCACTCATCTGTGGATTCCATTGTCTCCATCCACTTCACCTGGCTCCCCCACATCGTTCTGCTGTACACTCACTCATGGGACCACGACCTGCAGACTTGGTGCAGCTTAGACCATACCTCCTTGTGGGGGTTCCTGGTGAAAACCACCTGTCTGTTAGACTTCACGCCCGTGGGTGGGCTTAGCCATGTTCAGCAGATCCTAGGGATTAATTTCCTGTAAGCCAACCGTGACACCTTATTGAAATGACATCACCTAGTTTTTCAAACAGGCTGTCAGCGGTATTACCTCTGACCTGCGCCTTATCTCATCTCTGATAACCACCTCTCACTCCCGCCTACAAGACTTCTATCGTGCTGCTCCTTTCCCTTCCACGCTCAATCAGACTTTCCCACAGCCCTCAAATCTTTAGAGTTTCTTTGAAAACCCATCTCTTTTTTTAGAGGTGACTTTATCCTCGATAAGACTATTCACACTAATGCACCCTCACAACTATCCCAATCTCCACTATGAGCCACACTCGCTCCTCTTGTTTCAGTTGTGCCCCCTTCCCTTTAGAACGTAAGCTCTCTAATGAGCAGGGTCCTCCATACCCTTTGCTTTCACATCTCCATTAATTTTATCTGCCTTGTCTACGTATGTCCTGTTTTATGTATGTCCTTGTCTTCCCTACTGTATGACGCTGTGGAGCACTGTGGCGCCTTATAAATCTACGATAATAATAATAATAATATGCCTCTTAGTGAAGCAGATGATACACAGAGTAGCCTGCCTCTGAAAGATCTGGCGTTGTTTGTTAGATGCTGCTGCTGTTCCTGCTGCTGAAGGCGATTTACCAACCCAGTGGGCTGCTACAGTCACATAATCTTTAGTTTTCCCAGTTCCGCTTGTCCCGATATCTGTGGTTAGGTGTACAGTGGGTAGAATGGCATTTTGTAGCCCAATAATTTTCATTTTTGTATCCTCCTGGTACAAGTGAGGAATTGCTTGTCTAGTAAAATGGTGTTGAGATGGAATTTGATAACAGGGATACAGGACCTCTATTAACTGTCTTATTCCTGCTGCATTAATTGTGGATATTGGACACATATCTAATACTAGTATAATCACCTTGGCGCCTGTGATCCACTGTGCGACTGGTTGACAGTTGCCATACTTGCTTCCTCTTGCAAAGGATTGTTTAACAGTCAATTGTTGTAAACTACTAGAAGTCTTCTTCTTGGTCTGCTTCTTGGTCGAAGATCCACCTCCAGCAACAGGAGCAGCAGCAGTGGGCCTAACGCTCAAGGATTTTTCAGTAGAGACCTGGATAGGGGAGGAGTCATATCGTCTTAGAAACTTGGATGCAGGACTAACACCAATCACTTGTGAGAATATTGATGATGAAGGTGCTGGGGGTGTAGATTGCAGGTGCTGGGATCTAGCTGGGAGAAGGGAGGTAGCTGATGCTGGACTGCTTGTTGTTATTTTTTTAGCATAAGTTTCTGAGTTTCACAAAAGCTTTCCATGAACTCGCTTCAAATGGCGTAACATGGATGATGTTTCTACCTCTACTGACTGTGGCTTTACAATGCTACAAATGGCTAGACAATTGTTGTCAGGTTTTGTGTAATAATAATTCCACAAATAAGAGGTGGATTTTTTGGTTTTGTGCCCAGGCGTGACAATGGCCTTCTTCTTATCACTGGCAATAACTGCTTCCACTGGTGCATGACTCTCCACAGTAGAGTTTATTAACAGCACTGTTTGCTTGGGTGCCTTAAGCCCATTGTTAGCTTGTTTTGTGGGGGCCCTAACAAACCATGCACTTCAGCCATAAAAGTTTCACTTCTTGACGCTGGAGCACCTGCTTTGTTGACTGACTGTACATGTCCTTTTCAATATCTTACATAAGGGTGAGTGGAAGGGCCCAAGGACAATTCCTTCTTGTACCACTTTTCTTTTGTGCCACTGCTGTGTGGCAATGTTTCCTAGATGTGCTATATTTCATGTAGTGTGTTTGTGTCGTTGCTCTTTCGCTTACCATCCAGCCAGCTCGCTGCAGTCTTAGTCCGAAAGTGATGAAAATAATATTGTGACCTGTGAGGTGTTCAAAATTGACTGGAAATGACTGGAAATTAGTGTTATTGAGGTTAATAATAATTTAGGAACAAAAAAAGATCAAAATTATGTGAATTTAGTATATTTTAGCTATTTTTTCGAAAAAATACAGATCCAAAACCAAAATCAAAACATGCAAGGGCGGTTTTGCCAAAACCAAAACACAAAGGTAATCCAGATCCAAAACCAAAACCAAATCCAAAACACGGGGGTCAGTGAACATCTCTAGTCTCTATATTGAAGAGTTCATCAATAGACGTTTATTATTTGAACTGAGTCTGCTTCTGCTCAAATCAGACATGCATACTATCATCCTTTTATTGAGTAAGCATTTTATGAATTATTTTGAATGTAATCATTTTGAGATATATATAATTGTTATATTTGTTGTATTCATAATATTAATATTTTTTAAAACAACACATATTTTTTAGTATTGGTCAAAATCTTTATTTTTTGCATTTCATACAAGCTTCGCCATCTTTCCTTCTTTTACATATATCAAATATTTTTTTATATTATTCACTTATTATTGTGGTTTGTTTCCCGGGCGCACCTTACCTTGTATTTGTTTGCACTCTGCCAACCGTCAGCTCTCCGTCCCAGCAAAATACGGGAGGACACTACGAGACAGGTCATTGCCATGACTTCAATTAGATGAATGATGACTAAGGTCAAAAGTGGTAAAGATTTTTTTGTGGGTGCAAAATTAATATATTGTCATCTGAATACCTATACAGGTCTTTGTAAATTTGAGCAACCATAAAATCATTGTCCAAGGTATGATAGACCAACATATTTACTAACTTTAAACATTTGGGGCCTGAGTCATCAAGGGACGTATGTCCCTTTTCAGCGCGTAGTGAACGCCAAAGTTTAGTGCGCATGCTCGGTTGCCGAGTCAGTTTACTTTCGCGAACGCAAAAACTGTACGGCCGCGATCGCAAAACCCATTTGCAACGAGCTATGAGTTCTGGGCGGGAACAGGGAGGTTGAGGGGCGTGTTGACGTATTCAATTTCTCATAGGGGCGTTCCCGTCTAACTACGTCCAAGTCATAGTGGTGCGAACGCAGCTGATCGCGTTTGTGGTGGCGTACGCTGTGCGCCTGCCAAGGGTCTAGTTTATCTCTCAGATCTAAACCACGAGCACACACAACTTATCCGAAGGAACGCCCATTTGATCAGGACGCATGCAGACCCTCACCTGCATACTCTCTGCTAATTAACCACTGCTATAAAGCTCAGCGTAGATGATGTGCCCTGTTCACTGCTGATTCATTTACTGGTATGTTTGCATGATATATTTTAAGATATTACTATGGTTTCTTTGGTTGATTTGTTTTAACATTTTATTGTTTGAATTGTCTTGGACTTTTTTGTTATTTTGGGTATTATACTTTGTTTCAGATAATAGTTACAGATAATAGTTTGCTTGTATTGGGCTGTGTAGTACTTTGTAGATTATTTTTATCTTTTGTTTACTTTTTTTTATCTTTTTTAGTTTCCCATTGACAATTGTTTGCAAGTGACCAGGATAATCCTGCTCCATTTTGAGGTAAGTAACATGGGTCTAGGTCTGCAACCTGACAAAGCATAGAAGCAGATGGAATAATTGTATTTTTTATTTTTTTTTAGTGTCCTATTGACAATTGTTTGCAAGTGACCAGGATAATCCTGCACCATTTTGAGGTAAGTAACATGGGTCCAGGTCTGCAACCTGACATAGCATAGAAGCAGATGGAATTGTATTTTTTATCTTTTTTAGTTTCCCATTGACAATTGTTTGCAAGTGACCAGGATAATCCTGCTCCATTTTGAGGTAAGTAACATGGGTCTAGGTCTGCAACCTGACATAGCATAGAAGCAGATGGAATAACTTCTTATTCACCCTCTGACAATTTTTGTTTTGTTTTTTTAGCCACATTATGAGTTTGGCCAACCCACTTGTTGGTGTAAGTATATTGTCAATGTTTCCTGTGCAAATAGGAGTGACATTTTCCAAACTATGAGTTAATTGTATTTTTTTCACATCCTTCTCTTTTCAAATATAGCGTTTCTTAGAAATGGCCGAGATACATGTGGCAGCACAGGAGGGCAACCAGCATCGCCGCCCCCAAAATCAGCAAGTAACCCATCGTCGCCAACCAAGGGAGCGTGTGTTCAGGCCACGTGTCAGCCTCTTTGGCATGTCTGATGCTGAGGTGGTGCGGCGTTATCGGCTCCCGCCTCGTGTCATCCTGGACACCCTGCGCATAGTGCAGATTGACCTGGAGCCCAAGCGCAACAGCCCAACAGCAATACCGCCATTGACTAAACTGTTGGCGGTAATGCACTTTGGCGCGACAGGGTCATTTCAGACCACTGTGGGAGTCGCTTCAGGGATGTCCCAGAAGTCCTTCAGTCGTGTGCTAAAGGTTGTTCTGGGGGCGTTTGTGTCGCATCTAAGGCAATTCATACATCTGCCACTCGATGAGGAGTCCCTGGTGCCGATAAAACGGTAGTTTTCCCACATAGCCGGTTTCCCGCATGTCATAGGGGCAGTCGATGGGACTCATGTAGCCTTGGTCCCCTCCGGTGGGAATGCTGCTAATTTTTTAAATCGCAAGCATTTCCATTCTATAAATGTCCAAGCTATATGTGACGCCTCTCTCCAGATTCGTAACCTGGTAGCTATGTGGCCAGGGAGTACACATGACTCCTTTGCCTTCCGGCAATCAGGGATGTGGGAAAGATTGCAACTGAGGCAAGGTGGTGCAAGGCCGAATGGTGATGCGTGGCTATTAGGTATTTTTATTATTTAACAAACATGTCATGTATGTAGTAGTTTAAAGTGGAAATAGTAATGTCTTAAGTTTGGTAGCTAAGTAGATATATTACAAAGGCACATTGCAATATCATTCAAAAGTACATTTAATTGTGATGTTTACCTTAAAATCCAACATGGATAGCTGCCCATATAAAAAGTTGTTCAAAAACTTAAACCTTGGTTACAAATACATTGAACATGTTATGTGTCTGATTGCTTCTTTTGCCATTATTTGTCATCCATGTTGCCTGTCTTGTTGGCATAGATATAGTTATTTGTGTCTACAATTATGACACTTGCTCATATTTTGTAACTTTTTCATTCTTGTCACCCCGTGTAGGAGATAATGCATACCCTTTTCGCCCTTGGCTCCTCACTCCTCTATTAAACCCACATACGGAGCAGGAGATGGCATACAACTCCGCACATACAGCCACTAGATCGGTTGTGGAGCGGGCATTTGGTCTTTTAAAGGCCAGATTCCGGTGCCTAGATCGGTCTGGTGGTGCTCTAATGTATGCTCCATCCACTGTGTGTGATATCATAGCTCTGTGCGTGGTGTTCCATAACATCGCCATTAGGAGTGGGGTTCCTTGGGTGGAGGAGGCCGAGGTTGCTGTCCAGGAGGTGTTAGATGCTGACCCCAGCCCTCCAGAATCAGTTGATGCTGTGTCTTTCAAGCAATATGTCCTGGACACCTACTTCTCTTGTAAGTGTTTTTGTAATGTTTTTTAAAAATACAACATACATAGCTAATAAGTTTATAATTATACAATTTATTTACACAATAGCAAAAACACATCAAACAAACAATTTTTTTTTTTTTACGGGCCCTCTTTGCTGGTATAATGGTTGCATCACATCGAGGATGAGTCTGGCTTCTGGTAACCCGTGACATAGAAGGCAACAGTGGTGAGGAAGCAGAGGCCAGTGGAGCAGCAGTGAGTGACGGTGCAGCAGCAGATGATTGTGTGGCATGGGGTGCACGGGGTGCACGGGGGGCACGGGTGCACGGGTGGCAGATGGGGCAGAGATGGTAGATGGAGCAGAGATGGCAGATGGGGCAGATATGGCAGATGGGGCAGAGATGGCAGATGGGGCAGATATGGCAGATGGGGCAGAGATGGCAGATGGGGCAGATATGGCAGATGGGGCAGAGATGGCAGATGAGGCAGAGATGGCAGATGGGGCAGAGATGGCAGATGGGGCAGATATGGCAGATGGGGCAGATATGGCAAATGGGGCAGAGATGGCAGATGGGGCAGATATGGCAGATGGGGCAGATGGGGCAGATATGGCAGATGGGGCAGAGATGGCAGATGGGGCAGATATGGCAGATGGGGCAGATATGGCAGATGGGGCAGATATGGCAGAGATGGCAGATGGGGCAGAGATGGAAGATGGGGCAGAGATGGCAGATGGGGCAGAGATGGCAGATGGGGCAGATGGTGGTAAATAATAGTTGTATTGCTGATTAGAATGGGAATATGGTTCAATGTCAACATATGGGTTGGTTTGAAAATGATGGCGATGCATTTGGGGTCTTAGACTAGAACCAATAGAACCTTGAGAGTGGAGTTGTTCAATATGTGAAGACGGGTGCGCTCGATAAGGCCTACTTGTGGAATGATAATCGGGTGAAGTGTAGTATGATAGATACATGAGACCAAGAGATGGAGAGAAAGAAGTAGGAGAAGATTCCTGTGATATGCGTGATTGTGGATTGGTGATATACACTGCAATAAGGTCAGTGAGACGGGTAAGGGTAGTGTTGATAGATGAAAGGTTTAAGTCCATAGTGCTCTCTATACGGGTGAGGCTACTGTGTAAAAGGTGCTCCATACGGGTGAGGGTTGTGGCAATATCTGTGGTATTGGACTCAATAGTGGCATTTGTGTCTCTAATACTGTGATAGCATGCGTGCAGTGATTCCCGTTCACTGACTTCTGGCTCCTCACTCATCTGATGCTCTTCCACATCATGTGGCTCCTCCACCAGCTCATCCTCTGAAATTTCTTCTGCTGTATTGGGCCCTACAAGGGGAAAAAATGAAATAAATAATGCCGTCCTTAGGTAATTAGTGTGAATTGATATATTTATATATATGTGTGTTTATATACCTGTAGCTGTGATAGGCTCCAGTGTCAAGTGTCCGGTGTCAATGCGGCCCACACCTTGAACCATCTCCGCATCCAAAGAGGCCAATGCCCTGGTCTCCAATGGAGTCAATTCCAGCATTGCTGGAGGTTCACCACCTATCATTCTTGCATGTCTTCTGTGTTCAGAAATTTTATCTTTTAGGCGGCTTTTAAAGTCTTGCCACCTGTGTGCAAAATAGACACATTAGCAGGATAATATTATCCACAAAATCTGGACACATTTAACCAATTTTTGTACGCTTAAATATTTACCTTTTCTGGACCTCATTAACCTTGCGTCTGATTGGAGTCACGGCATTGACCTCATTTGTAATTTCTTCCCATATTCTTGCTTTTGATGGTGCAGAGAGTGGACGCGGAGTGGAGTGGAGCCTATCAACAGCCAATTCGACCAAAATGTCGATTTCATTTAATGAGAAATTAGGCTGTCGTGTTTTCTTAGCAGCAGCAGCAGCAGCAGCAGATGATGAGCCGGATGGCTCATTGGAGTCTTGTTCAGACATGTTCAGGTTCTCCTGTAGAAAAGAAAGTGCAATTATTTCATTTCCTACCACGCTATCTGTCAGGTAGCAGACCTAGGCCCATGTTACTTACCCCAAAATGGAGCAAGGTTCTCCTGTTTTTGAAGGTTTTTTTTGGGCAAAGTGAGTCCAATCTAAAAAAGGAAAAAAGAAAGTGCAATTATTTCATTTCCTACCACGCTATCTATGTCAGGTAGCAGACCTAGGCCCATGTTACTTACCTCAATATGTGGCAATATTAACCGTTTCCTGACAGCAACAACTTAGAAAAGCCATGCAGAAATTGTCAGGGCGAACTATTGCATGCTGTATGCGATTTTATAGTGGTGCGTTCAGTTGCGTACGCGCCAGAACGCTAGGCACGCTTGAGCAGTGATTGACAGGTCAGTCAGCCATCTTAGTACAGGTTCCGGGATGGACGTGCAGACGCACCGACGTGCACTGAGATCCAATCGGTAAGCAGGATATTAAACTGTCATTTCTGACACAAAATGAGGTCTGCAGTATTCTCACGTACCGAACTGCGGGTGCTGACAGCAACGATGGACCGTTGTTTTGAGCCCGCAGGGAGGTATGTGGGAAATGATGAGAAACTGCAGGCATACAGAGCCGTGTGCAGGCGTCTGCGTATGCAGGTTGGTACCCGCCGCTCCATCGTGCAGTTGCAACGCCGATGGAGTGATCTGCGGAGACAGCAGCCCGACCTTCTTGCAGATTTGAGGGCTGAAATTATTGCTAGTAAGTCATGCTCAAACACTAAATAATATGGCAATGAAATTTTTTCTTCTCACAGGAAATGTGGACAGAAAACGCCTATTTTCTGACCATTCTCATACTAAACGTATGAATAATGTTAGTCTTATTGGCGATTATTCTGATTATGTCCTATTATATATATGTTAAAAATTTAAGTGTACATTTTTTTACAAATTTAATGTTATTGACATGAGTACCATTTTAGCATTCCAAGCTACCATTCGCTGCATGTATGTATGTATTCGCTGTGTATGGTGAATACATTACAAAAATACACATAAGATAACACATAATGGTCTCCAACAGGATGCCAACGCAGCTCCGAACACCACCGCCAACATCAACAGGTGGTCACACCGGAGGTGCCAGGTGGTAGCCAACAGCAACAGGTGCAGTCAGCGGTGGTGGAGGATTTGCCGCAGTCTGCTGACCTGGCAACATCACCTCTGCTATTCCAGAGCCAACCAGAATCCACCTCTCAGCAACCACAAGTGCTGGTTGAGGAAAGTAAGTACATTACATGGTAATTTTCGTATACTTTAGTTGTGTTTTTGTTTTTTTTTCAATATATGATGTTTGGATTTTTTGGGTAGAACATGACAAACAGTTTTCACTGGCCATTCACAGTACAAGGCATCCTAAGTTCCCACAATGGGAAAAATGTCCTCTCAGCAATTCTTGTCTTGTGCGCAGGCCAACTCAGCTGGCAGGCTTTAAAAATGCACCCTAGAGGGTGAGATTCTCCTTGGCTAAATTTTGCAAAAAGTTAATGTATACAACAAAACAATTTAATACTAATATAATACTTTGTATTACTTGTGTCTCCCCCTTCCCTCTAGGTTGTAAGCTCTCATGCGCATGGCCCTCTTTTGTTGTGTGCTCCTTCTACAGTACCTTCACCCTCTTGTCCTTTTTCGATAGGCCTGTTTTCCCTGTTTTCTTAAGCTTAGGCCTTCTTCTTGCTGATTTCTACCATCACTATCTGTCAGAGATAATCTGATTTGTGTTTCAACAAAAGAAGGTTATACTATAATTTACACCTATCATATAACAATTGGATGAGAAAGTATTTAGGCGTATCCTGATCCTTTTGAGTCTTCTGGATGCAATGGACAAGTCGAAGAAGTCTGTGCAAGTCTTTGTTGAAAATCTCTGGATTGAAAACATAGGTTCTTTGAATAACTACTTCATTTCTGTTAATATTCCTTTCCTTCCAGCTGACACCAAAGGCTTATATAATATAATAATAATATAATACATATGACATTATAAAAACACATCAAATATACATGATATACTGATATATGATATACGATAAAACACTGTAAATATTTCAATATTACGAAATTTTAATCATCAAAAGTAAAACACCTTGACAGGGTAAACAAAGTAGCATAACAAGGAGAATATATATTTTTACGGTTATTTGCAACCAGCACCATGATTCAACAATTGAGAGATACACCAATGATATTACTATGCACTAGACAGCGTAGCGTTCGCTTCTGCACGTAATGCAAGTATGTGCCGGCTTGTACGGACGTGAACGGGTAGATTAGGAAGACTTGCGCCGCAAGTCATGAAGCTGCGTATGTGAGAATACGCAGCTTAATGACTTCGGCCGTTCGCAGCCACAAAGTACGTACATTAGTGCACGTACGTACGCTTCGCTCATTTTGCGTCCCGTAATGACTCAGGCCCTTGGACATCATCATTCCTACTTTGACAACTGTTTAGATTTGTTATTTATCTTTTACCTCTAGAGCCAAAATATTTATATCTCTATGTATGTCTGCACATGTCTTTTAAAAATATTTTGATTGTATTTATTGCAACATTGTTAACTTTAAATATTTCATACAGGTGGTAAGACTTTAAGTATTGCTTAAAGTCTTGTCACTAGTCAGACAACAACACACTTCGTTGTAGGTCTATAATTTGTTTTCTAACATCCTAGCAAAACTAATGGTCATTGAAATTAGGATGATAGCATTAGTGATGATTGTAGTCATATTAGGACTCATATACATATTTTGTAAAACATGTAAGAGTATAACAGGCATCAGGGAGTTACTCATATAGATTATTTTTTTTGAGGTGTCAGGTATAATATTTCTTTATTAAGGTATAATATGGTTAACAATGGATAGCAACATCATAGTCAAATTGAACAAACTATTAGAGTGGTTATGTTTTCTACAAAAAATATCATATATATACATTTTTACTAAAGAGAAGAGAAATTAAGAAAATGAAGAAAAATAAAAGAAGGTAGAGAGATAGAGTGGGGTAGGGATCGGGGAGAGAAAGGAGGAGCAACCTCATTGTGAGTGTAATAGTGATTAGCATGTATCAGTAATAACTGAGGAGATGGGGATTGAACTCGTCAACTGTGTTAGTTTCCCTGCATCCTGAAATGTAAACCAGAGACACCATGTGACATTATAAGCTGCAAATTTGTCTGCTGAAGAGAAAGTTATTTCATCCATCAATCTATAATATTCTATTCTCTGAAGCCATTCCCTGATGGACGGGGGTGTAGAGGACTTACAGTGGGTCGGTATCACTGCTTTGGGGGCTCATATGAGATATTTCAAAATTGTTTTTTTAAAGCTGGAGGTCGGAGCATTAGCTTTATTTAGAAACCAAGAGGCAGGATTATCAGGGACCTCATCTTTCAAAATATCTGTAACTGATATAGATTTTACACATGACACTTGAAAACTCCAAAGGTCTTTTCAAATGTAACAGTTTTACAGAAAGAAAGAACATTCTTAAGTCCTGATTTAATAGCGGTCACTGTTAACAAGGTTAAGGGTGGTATATATTACAAGCCTAATAGGACCCTAGAATACAATGTCAGGGAATTTACAGCAATAATAGGTTGTCATATTAATAAAAAGTACAGAGAAACCTGAAAGGGGGAACATTAGGTGAATATTTTAACCACAATATCCAGGAATATAGTCAAAAAGGGGGATCTCCAGATCTGCCCAGTGTTTAAAAGAATTCCAAAAACCTTCATCCCACATACTGTCAAAGAAACATTTAATCAACATGTGTGACAGCAGGGATTATTTTGAAGTATAATGGAACTCGCAATGTTATCCAAATTTGAAAAGCCTTTCCAGTAAATACTTACTATCTCTAAAGGCCTTGGATTCATCATCCACCACCAGCTGGCCGTCTCCCTCCTGGTCCACCTGGGTGTCGGGATCTGCCTCCCCTCCTCCTGGCCCTCGCCCTGGCCCTCCGCCCCCTGCTCGGCCTCGCCCTCAGTGTTGTCATCACTCTCGGCCTGCACTGCCCCCTCAGACTCCAGCTCAGCTGGCTGCTGCTCCTCCTCCTCCTCCTCATCCTCCTCCACTACCACCAGTTGCCTGCGTTCACACCGTTTCCGGCCTTTGGAAACAACTCAAATAAAACAGGATAGTTGTAAAAAAAATCACCAGCTTAATATACATTAGAATTACGAAAATCATGCAATCAGACAATTTGAATAAACTTCTCATTGCAAGCACAGACAAATGTTTTCCACTCCTAAAGGATAAAAACATGATAGACACAAACCACTTCACATTACCTTTAACAAATGATTGTTTTGGGTATAGGGATGCAGAATATCTCAGTGGCCTAGTGGTTAGCACGTTGGTCTCACAGTAGTGGGGTCAGGAGTTCAAGTCCTCACCATGTACTTATCTGTGTGGAGTTTGCATGTTCTCTCCATATTTGCATGTGTTTACTCCAACACTCCCAAAACATGCTACCGGGCAGTCTTAACAAAATGCCAGTAGTCTGTGTGGATATGTTAGGAAATTTAAGTTTGTAAGCTTCAATGGGGCAGGTACTGATGTGAATGACTTCTCTCTGTACAGCGCCACTGAATTAATGGTGGGATATCAGATACTGAGGTTGATGACAATACTTTAGAAATCGCCCTTTATTGGGACTTCCTCACATTGCAAATAGCCAGTTAATGAATGACTGATTAGGTTTATATAGTGCAGTAGGTAATAAGTGGGCACCTTATGGGACCTTAAACAGTTTGGCACATAAGCTTATGACTTGCTTTTCAAAGCTGCCTTTCAAATGTATTGCCAACAATATAAACACATCGGCCAATATAATATTCAAATGGCTTTTAATGTAAGGTCAGCAAGTTACAGCACTGGGGTCAGGAGTTGGAGAGCTTGAGTCCAAAACCTGCATTAATGTTCTGAACTTTATCAATTAATCATTTTGGAAAGTAAATGTTCAGCAGGCCAATTTAGGGAACAGGAGCCATCATTGGAAGGGGAATAACCTTTCTAGTGTGGAGGTAGCTTGATATGTAGTGGTAGGCCATGACAGGTGATTTGGGTGAACATAGTTGGATACATATACCAAAAATATATGTTTATACACGTGTTTAGCAATTAATAGAGAACTCACTTCTTATGACCTCCTCCCGGAGTTCGTGAAGCAGCTGTGGCTGACGGCGGTGGAGGTCGCTCCACCGCCTCTGCAATTGCACCACCGTCCACCAGCGGTTGAATTGGAGGCGTATATGGTGATGGACTCGGAGGTACGCCCGCAGCTTTACCTCGTTTGAGATATATCTGCCCGGGGGCGTGCTGTCCATGCCCTCGGTCAGGGCGTGGAGTTCTCTGCGGCTGAATATTGCAGACCTCATTTTGAAAATGTCTCCAAGTTCAGCAAGATTCCGCGCTCTGATTGGTTCTCTGAGCACATATGGGTGCGCTCACATCTCACGCGGATCTTTCAGACACCTGTGTGTGTAATGGTTGCTTCTCCATCCAAAAAAATGGCGTCCGTCACGGATGAGACGAGTACTCTATGCTTTGCAGTGAGGAAACATTAATGCATAACTGGCTTCTCAATTAAATCAGTTATTTAATCCCACTTGTCCTTTTTCTTTTCTCCTGCAAATTTGAAATTTCACTGAGCAGGCTCCGGCATACTGTGGACATGACAGTTTTTTGGGGCAGAGATTTGCCAAACATGTGTAAAAATTGTTAATGCAAAATGGGCCTACCTGGAAATGCGTGTTACTGTTGTGTTTTATTGAGAATACACATACAATTACCCATTAGGCATAAGTGAACAATAGGAAGTCTCATACTAACATAAATAAATAAAATACAGTGTATCTGACCAATTGTATGGCTCAAATCCAGCCCCAGTGGGGAACTGAGCTCAGAGATGCTATGGGAATGAGTACCAACAGAATTAATTACTAGTGTTACTGTGTGCTAGGCTAGGGCAGACACTCTAGGGGGACATAGGGATACTAAATAAATCTTACACCATATAGTGTCAGTTTTGCCCTTGCGGTAACTTGGTTTTGACGCTGTCATCAGAAGGTGTTTGAAATGGAGTATAGATGTGTAGTAGGGTAATGGCTTTTCAAAGTAGAACTGTAGAAATGTTTGGGGAGTGCTTTGCCTACCTGTCATTTGGATTGGAGTATCTGTCTTTGATTTAGTGCATGCAATTTTTAGACTCTACATCAAGTTGTGTCATGGTTGTGCACAGTTAACATTAGCCCTGTTGGTAATGTTTTCTTTTAAAAACCACAGTGCCTGTTGGTCACAGGATGGCCATGCAGACATGGCATATTCCTAGCCTATTGGCTACTTAGCCACAACAAACTCTGCTTATGATTGGATATAATTCTAAATGCACCTTTGTGTCAACCACTATGTTTGGGTGGGGCTTTGACTACAGATTGTGTGCCAGTGTTCAGTACTTACTGCTTGCCAATTTGGAGTATGGTCACTCTGCTGTGTGAGAAGAATGAAATTGTGGCCTCAGAGTGCTATTATGTGTCACACTTTAAAAATTATTTGAGCTACCTTACAATTAGACACATGTTAAAGCAGGCATTGGTCTTACTCTACACAAAATAGGCCCAACATAGAAATTAATCACACACACTACTTGTGGATATTCCAAACATGATTGTGTTTTAAGGCTAAGGTTAGCTTTTTTCAAGCCCCATTAGCAATGTGAATGCTAGTGCAAATTAATTAACTAATTCTTAAACCCCAATCCAATATGAACATTTGAGTTCGCATCCAGAATACTTGTACCCCTGAATTTGAAGTCCACAAAATACACAATATAACAGGTGTGTGCAACCAGTGTTTTCACACACATTTTACTAGGCTTCAAAGTGTGTATATATGTGCTGCTGCAAAGGAACATTGCATGACTGCACCAATACACAATATAGTTTAAGTGCAACATATGACAAATAGCGTATGAAGCTGCCCAACAGTGCTGTCCAAAAGGGAAATACAAAATTATGTGGAGACCAACTCCAACAGATGCGGAACTTGCATCTGACACAAAGACCTTGGCCTTGATTATGTGGACTTTGTGTGTAGCATTTGTCTGTGGCCACGATTCCAAACAAAGCTGCGTTTGAGTTGCAAGCGTTTTTGGGTCAGTTGGCTTCCACAGGTCCTAGCCTAGGAAGTGTGGCAGCCAATGCCATCAACATTTAAGAAACACTTTATAAACACTCTATAAGTGCACAGACCACACTCTAAAACATGCCACAACTAAAGAGACTATACTAAATACACAAATATCTCTACTATTGAAAGGTAAAAACGACTACATATAGTGTGAATTCAGGGGAGTGCCAGTATGTGGCTAAGGGCCCAAAAACCAAACATGCGATCAATATATTGGACAAGTAGACATGTGCCTAAACATGCCCCAAAGGACTATGTATGGATTTTTGTGTATGACAATACAAAGAACAGCAGTGTAGTAGTCAGCAGATAATTGATTGGGACTGTTTGATGACACTATTGCATGGTAAAATTTATTGTTAACAAACATAAATCTATAGTTCCAGGAAAGAGGGTTGTATACCACCGCACTAAGTAATTTACTTATCCAGACTGATATTCTATTACCTTAATAGTTGTGTTATATGGCTGGATTGGTGCACCTCTACATGTAAAGCATTAAGATTGAGGACATAGGTGGTAGAGGAAAACATGCTTAACAAGGGGACTCAGTAATGTTCATTTTATTTAAAAAATACCTTTTATTAATATAATTAAAATATAATGGTCCCGTAATAAGCCTAAATATAGTAGGCAGCGAAATAATAAAAGGAGAAAAAAGTAATGAAAATAAAGATTTAAAATAAAGATGTTAATAAAGTGGCAGAATATGCCAAGCCTCGCTGTGTTGTTTTATTTATTTGAGAATATATTTCATTATAATTTAATTCTCACACTGTGTAGATCCACAGTTAACCAAATATACCAGTATATAGATTCAAATTACTTGTTGGCAAGGTTTATATTCATCACCTTTGCCATTATTTATAATATATTGTAACATGTATCCGAATTTATTTCTCAGTACTCTCATACACAATAACATAGATTGTATGACTATATGTCTGTTACAAAAAGTAAGTCAATGAGGTTTAGATTGAATTAATTAGTGCAGTAGCCTGTAGGTTCTCATTTTTCTGTTAATGATCACGCTGATCTAGTATCACTAACACAATGGAACTGCTACGTAATTGTTTTATTTATTTGCACTTTGATCTCAAAAGACAGTATAGCCTTGGAGAATCTATACTCCACTATTCTCAGCTGTCACTTATCCTGTATTAAGTATTGTTGGATGAATGCCGTAAATAATTAGCATTCCAGCATCGGGTAGTCTAGATCCCTCCTGTAGCTTTCCCCTGGCCGATAAAATTCTCAGTCCTATACATCTCTGTTATAGCGGGGTTAATATTCCTCTAATACTAAGACTTGTAGTGCTTCAGATCTTATAGTTCAGTGTATATCTATTATAACGGGATTAATATCCCTGTGGTAATTGGATTTATAGTATTTCAAAGCATGTTATAACAGCGTGAGGTATTAGAACAGCATAGCGAGGCAAACGCCGATGCGTGTTTTGCTACTCGCTTTAACTAGGCAAGCCGAGAAAGGGGAACTGACATCTCTTTTATGAGGTGTAAACCGCCCCTGTGACTGACATCACAGTGTATAGACCAATCAGATTGCATTAAAATCAGGAGAGTCTTTTTGATAGACAGAAGCAGTAGCAAATCCATCAGGGGTCCCGCCCATCAGCTACGATAAGCTAATGGGTATAACTTCGCATAGATGAATATGGATAACATTCGTAAGTATCTATATATTCATGCATGGATTTCTTTTATTATGTATGTTTTTGGTCCTTGATTGATCTTCCTATTATTGGTCACATTGGAAAAGTTTTCAAAATAAATATAATAAGGAAGATCTCTATAGTGGACATAGACCATAACAAACCAGTCAACAGTTCCGCCCATCAAATTCAATAGGATGATAGATGTGATTTCTCATGAATGAATGTAAATAGTGTTTATGAATATTTATGTATTCATTTCTACATGGATCTTTTTATTAGGGATATATTATACCTTTATGATTCCCTCTAATATTAATTCACTAAGTGATTAACTTTATTATTAAAAAGTATTGCAATTTTGTGAGGATTGATGTGATGAACAATTTGTTGTAGATATATTTAATAAAATCTCCATTTTTATATATATATAAAGATGTGTCTTGTGTTTTATATTTTATTTCTTATAGTAACTATGTTTGATATGCATTAAGGTGATAAACATTATTAATTATTAATTAAATTACAATTATTGAAAAAATGTGAATAAAATAAAATAAAAGGTGTTGAATTAGAAGGGGTAAGGTAGCATTAGCTATCATATCCCTATTGAAGTGATAAAAATAAATTAAAAATAAAATTTAAAGACATACGTAAGTACGTATGATGTAAAAAGGTGATAAACAAGGAGTGAAAAAAGTGTTAGAAATTATAATGAAATCAAATATTATGTAGGGTCATATATTGTTATTTCCATTAAAGTTTGTTAAATAAAAACCAAATAATTGGTTTTATCATTTAGTCCATGTGGCACTAAGCTGTTCATTAAAAATATTAGTTTAGATTCTTTTTTCAGAAGTTCCTGTTGTAGATTTCCACCCCTGATTCCTAAGGATACTTGTTCCATCACATATGCTTGAAGTGTATCCGGGTTATTGTCATGATATAATAAGAAATGGTCAGCTACTGTAGTGATGGGTTTAAATTTATCCTTATCTCTAGGATCATTTTTGATATTGCTAACATGCTCCAATAGGCGTCTCTTAAATGGCCTTGTTGTCATGCCTATATAATTAAGGCCACATGGACAGGTTAAGCAGTAGACAACCCCGATTGAATTGCAATTTATTTATTTATTTATTTTCCAAACTTGAGAATACCTTTCCACGTATTCATGTTTCTGAATGGTGTATTTGCAGGCTTTGCAACTGCCACATTTGTAAAATCCCCTTATTGGGTTCACTGGTTTCTTTTTTTAACAAAGTGGCTATGAACAAAGCGGTCTCTCAGATTTTGGGCTCTCCGCCATGTGATTATAATTCTGTCATCCAGGTCTTGTTTGAGATCATCATCTAGTAATAATATATGCCAATGTTTTTGAAGTATATTTGAGATATTTCTCCATTTCGGAGCATAATGTCCCTATCATTCTTGTTTTTTGTTGCTCAGGAACTGGTTTGGGCATGGGGAATATTAAGGATTCTCTCTCTCTTTGTGTCACACGGCGCTTATTCGGCTTCCATAAACAAAGACTAAGACACTCACCTGTGCCTCATTAGCAGCCCTCAAACCCTTAGTCTGATCTGCATATGTGCAGACTGAGCACCTGTCTGTTGCTGGCAAGATTCCTATTGGTCTCAGGTTCTGGCTCTAAACTTGAACAGGCACCTCCTCCCATTCCTCTGGGCCTGTTCATCAAGTTACCTGGCTGTTTAGGTTCCTAACTATTCTGTGTGCTCTCACCTGGATCGTCAGTGCCTCTGCTGTGTTGCTGTTCAAAGGCTATACTGCTCGCCTGGATCATCAGTACCGCTGCTGTGTTGCTGTTCAAAGGCTATACTGCTCAAACTGCACTTACCTCTGCTGTGTTGCTGTTCAAAGGCTATACTGCTCACTTGGATCGTCAGTACCTCTGCTGTGTTGCTGTTCAAAGGCTATACTGCTCAAACTGCACTTACCTCTGCTGTGTTGCTGTTCAAAGGCTATACTGCTCAGACTGCACTTACCTCTGCTGTGTGCTGTTCAAAGGCTATACTGCTCAAACTACATCTAACTCTACTGTGTTACCCCTCCATGGACTGCACCACTCAAGATCATCTACTCCACATTTGTCTCGGTGGCTCAGTGGTTATTACAGGTCGTATCATCTAAGCTGCTTGCTCTTACCCACTCCACTTTGTTGCTGGACTGTTACTTGTACCTCCTGTATTGTGCTGCCTCATTGTGGTCTCATATACCTGCTGCATTACCATCTCCACTTTGTTGCTGGACTGTTACTTGTACCTCCTGTATCGTGCTGCCTCATTGTGGTCTCATATACCTGCTGCATTACCATCTCCACTTTGTTGCTGGACTGTTCCTGCTATCGCTATATTTGAATACATTGATTATACTGCTATATTGTATGCACTCATACTGCATTGCTGGTGGTACTGCTCACCCTGTTCCTATGTTCCTTGTGCTTAATTACCAAGACTCTCTGTGATCATTCAAGCATCATTAAATCGCTAATTGTACCTTATCCTGCATCTGTTGTCTATTCGCTGTCTGGGTATAGAACTGACATTACCAGTGTGCCTACTTCACACCAGTTACTATCACTCCCCCAATAGTCCAGAATACCAAACTGTGACAGTATGAACAGGCCTTGATGGACTCCCCTAGGGAACCGTTGGCTAAACAGACTCTGCGGCTGTTACTCCATAGGGTAGAACAACAGGATGAATGTCAACGCCAACTCCTTCAATGCTTCCAGGCATTGGCCTCCAGAGTGGACTCTATTCAATCCGCTATACCCACACTTCTTCCGCTTGTTCCTGCACCAGAACCTCCTGTACCTGAGTTATCCAGTAATTCTAATGTCACCCTCCGGATTCCCTCCCCTGCTAAGTTTGATGGTGATCCGAAAGTCTGTAGAGGTTTCCTCAATCAGTGTTCGATCCAATTCGAATTGCAACCTCAGAATTTTCCCACTCACAGGGCAAAAGTTGCTTATTTAATATCTTTATTGTCTGGCCAGGCCTTGGCCTGGGTCTCTCCTCTCTGGGAGCGTGATGATTCTCTCCTATCTGATAGTACTGCCTTCATAGCCACATTCCGTAAAATATTTGATGAACCCGGTCGAGTTACCTCTGCAGCCTCAAGTATCCTTAGACTCCGCAAGGGGACACGTTCGGTGGCACAATATGTTATCTCATTTCACATCTTGTCATCTGAATTATGTTGGAATAATGATGCTTTGGTGGCTACCTTTTGGCACGGCTTATCGGATAAGATCAAGATCCCTTGCCTCCCAGGAACTACCCGCTACTTTAGATGCTTTAATTTCTTTGTGTAACAGAGTGGATCTACATTTCAGAGAGAGAGCTGCTGAAAAGGATAATCCTTATCGTTCTTTACCTAGTACATTGGCTCGCTATCCTCCCCCAACTCTTGAGGAGGAACCGATGCTATTGGGACGGTCACGTTTGACTCTGGAGGAGCGCGACCGAAGATTTAAAAATAAGTTGTGTATATACTGTGCCGACCCAGGGCATATCCCTAACAAGTGTCCCAAGAAATCGGGAACATACCAAAGCCTGATTTGTTCTGGGGTAGTCAAATTAGGCAATATTAAATCTTCTCCTCAATCATCATTACCTACAGTATGTTCATTTCCAGTCATATTGCATGGCCCTTCAGGCCTTATTCATTCTCATGCCTTATTGGATTCTGGAGCTGCTGGGAATTTTATCTCCTCTTCTCTTGTGTCTCAGGGGTCCTTGCCCACATCCTTCCTAGAGCATCCTGTATCTTTTTCTGCAATTGATGGATCTCGTATCTCCAATGGTCTCGTTAAGAAATGCACTCAGCCTATTCTTCTACAAATAGGAGCATTACATAAGGAGATGATATCCTTTCATGTTTTACCCTCTTCTACCAGTCCTATCATTCTGGGACTACCATGGCTCCAACAACACTCTCCTCAGATGGATTGGACCACTTCTCAAGTTCTATCTTTAAGTTCAAACTGTTTTAAAAATTGTCTTTGTCGTGTTCATCCCCTGGCCTCTACTAGCATCTCGTCTGAACTTCTACCCAGCTGCCTTCCAAGTCAGTATCTGTCATTTCGGGATGTCTTTGACAAAGCCAGATCGGAACATCTTCCTCCTCACCGGGCATGTGATTGTCCTATTGATCTTCTACCTGACCAAATCCCTCCGCGAGGTCGTGTATATCCTTTATCACTGCCAGAGACCCAAGCTATGTCTGAGTATGTCCAAGAGAATCTTCAACGTGGATTTATTAGACCTTCGTCTTCTCCTGCTGGGGCCGGTTTCTTTTTTGTTAAAAAGAAGGATGGGTCTCTTCGCCCATGTATTGACTACAGAGGTCTTAACGCTATTACAATTAAGAGCCGATACCCCATTCCTCTCATCAATGAATTGTTCGATCGTATAAAGGGGGCCAAGATTTTCACAAAGCTAGACCTTAGGGGAGCTTATAACCTCATCAGAATTAAAACCGGCAATGAATGGAAAACTGCTTTTAACACTCGTGACGGTCACTAAGAATACCTAATGATGCCCTTCGGTTTATGTAATGCCCCTGCAGTGTTCCAAAGCTTTGTTAATGAGATTTTCAGAGACCTCCTCTATGATTGTGTCGTGGTATATCTGGATGACATCCTGATCTTCTCCCAGGACCTTCACTCTCATCGCCTTCACGTGGCAGAAGTCCTCTCACGACTCCGTAAGAACCAACTTTTTTGCAAGTTAGAGAAATGCTTGTTTGAACAACTTCAAATGTCATTCCTTGGCTACATAGTCTCAGGCACAGGATTAAAGATGGATCCAGAGAAGGTACGAGCTATACTTGAGTGGCCTCTCCCTTTGGGGTTGAAGCCTGTACAACGCTTCCTAGGCTTCTCTAATTATTACAGACGTTTTATTAAAGGATATTCCACCATTGTGGCACCCATTGTGTCTCTCACCCGGAAGGGTGCCAACCCCAAATCTTGGCCACCAGAGGCCTTAAAGGCTTTCGATTTCCTCAAAGAAGCATTCTCTTCGGCACCAATTCTTCAACAACCTGATACGTCTCAGCCATTCTTCCTCGAAATTGATGCCTCAAGTGTTGGAGTAGGGGCTGTCCTTTCTCAAAAGTCTCATCTTAATCAGTTCCATCCTTGTGCGTTTTTCTCCAGGAAGTTTTTGCCAGCAGAGAAGAAATACGCCATTGGCGATAAAGAGTTACTTGCCATTAAAATAACTTTGGAAGAATGGCGTTATCTTCTATAAGGAGCTAGATACCCTGTCACAATTTTCACGGATCACAAAAACCTTTTGTATCTACAATCCGCTCAATGCCTAAATCCTAGGCAAGCTAGGTGGTCTCTCTTCTTCTCTCGCTTTGACATTCGAATTACATTTAAACCTGGAGAAAAGAACAAACGTGCAGATGCTCTATCTCGAGCCTTTTCCTATGATACCGAGACCGAGGCGGTAAAACCTCGTCCTATATTAGATCCCAAGTGTATATTAAAATCTACTCTGTCTCCAGCCAGTACACCACCACCAGGGAAGACTTTTGTGCCATCTGATTTACGAAAGAAGCTTCTGACCTGGTCCCATTCTACTCGTTTTGCTGGTCATACTGGGGTATGTAAAACCATGGATTTGGTCTCTCGCAATTATTGGTGGCCAAAACTTCATTGTGATGTTAAAGACTTTGTGGCTTCTTGTGAGATCTGTAACCAACATAAGTCATCTCGTCAATCACCTACTGGACAATTAATCCCGCTGCCTATTCCGGACAAACCATGGACCCATTTGAGCATGGACTTTATTACCGACCTACCCCCTAGTAAAAAGTATAATACCATCTGGGTAGTGGTAGATCGGTTTTTGAAAATGGCTCATTTTGTTCCACTTGTTGGCCTTCCATCTTCATCTGTCCTTGCCATACACTTCATCAAGGAAATATTCCGGTTGCATGGTTGTCCCACAGAGATCATCTCTGATCGTGGAGTTCAGTTTGTGTCTAAATTTTGGCGAGCCTTATGTAAAGTTCTTGGTATCCAGTTAAATTTTTCCTCATCCTACCATCCTCAGTCTAATGGACAGACAGAACGTGTAAATCAAGACTTGAAAACTTTCCTCAGAATGTTCTCTAATGCCAATCAAGATGACTGGGTAGACCTTCTACCTTGGGCAGAATTTGTGCATAACAATGCCCTTCATGAGTCAACTTCTACATCACCTTTTTCTACTGTGTATGGGACTCATCCATCATTTCCCAGGTTTACCTCCCTCCCACCCACCCAGGTTCCTGCTGTTAATATCGTTCAACGGAGATTCGTGTCAATCTGGAATCAAGTGAGGAGTTGTCTTAAGAAATCTTCCAAATGTTACAAGTTTGCGGCAGATAGAAAACGTCGGGCCGCACCTGCTTTCAAGATAGGTGATAAAGTATGGCTCTCTACAAAGAATATCCGTCTCAAAACCCCTTGTATGAAGTTTGCTCCTCGCTTTATTGGACCTTATACTATTTCTAAAGTCATTAATCCAGCTTCTGTGAAATTATCGTTACCAGCTGCTCTTCGGATCTCCAATTCTTTTCATGTCTCTTTGTTGAAACCGCTGGTCATCAACCGCTTTTCGTCTACCCGTACTTCCTCTACAGTACCTAAAGTCCATCTGGATCAAGAATTCGAGGTTAAACAAATACTAGATTCAAGAGTCTGTAAAGGAGGTTTGAAGTATTTAGTAGACTGGGAAGGGTTTGGTCCTGAGGAACGCTCCTGGATCGGCGCTGCGGATGTCCATGCTCCAGTTCTGGTTAAGAACTTTCACAAGAAGTTTCCATCGAAGCCGAATCCTAAGTGTGCGGTGCCCACCTTTAAAGGGGGGGGGGTACTGTCACACGGCGCTTATTCGGCTTCCATAAACAAAGACTAAGACACTCACCTGTGCCTCATTAGCAGCCCTCAAACCCTTAGTCTGATCTGCATATGTGCAGACTGAGCACCTGTCTGTTGCTGGCAAGATTCCTATTGGTCTCAGGTTCTGGCTCTAAACTTGAACAGGCACCTCCTCCCATTCCTCTGGGCCTGTTCATCAAGTTACCTGGCTGTTTAGGTTCCTAACTATTCTGTGTGCTCTCACCTGGATCGTCAGTGCCTCTGCTGTGTTGCTGTTCAAAGGCTATACTGCTCACCTGGATCGTCAGTACCTCTGCTGTGTTGCTGTTCAAAGGCTATACTGCTCAGACTGCACTTACCTCTGCTGTGTGCTGTTCAAAGGCTATACTGCTCAAACTACATCTAACTCTACTGTGTTACCCCTCCATGGACTGCACCACTCAAGATCATCTACTCCACATTTGTCTCGGTGGCTCAGTGGTTATTACAGGTTGTATCATCTAAGCTGCTTGCTCATACCCACTCCACTTTGTTGCTGGACTGTTACTTGTACCTCCTGTATTGTGCTGCCTCATTGTGGTCTCATATACCTGCTGCATTACCATCTCCACTTTGTTGCTGGACTGTTACTTGCAACTCCTTTATCGTGCTGCCTCAGTGTGGTCTCATATACCTGCTGCATTACCATCTCCACTTTGTTGCTGGACTGTTCCTGCTATCGCTATATTTGAATACACTGATTATACTGCTATATTGTATGCACTCATACTGCATTGCTGGTGGTACTGCTCACCCTGTTCCTATGTTCCTTGTGCTTAATTACCAAGACTTTCTGTGATCATTCAAGCATCATTAAATTGCTAATTGTACCTTATCCTGCATCTGTTGTCTATTCGCTGTCTGGGTATAGAACTGACATTACCAGTGTGCCTACTTCACACCAGTTACTATTACTCCCCCAAGAGTCCAGAATACCAAACTGTGACACTTTGATTCGCTTTGTAGGAGGAATTTTGTATATTCCTTTGACTATATCCCCTTTGTAAAAGTATTTCTCTTAATATTCCAGATCTTTTGTGATAGGTGGTAACGTTTGAGCAGTTCCGTTTTGTTCGAAGGAATTCTACTTTCGGGACACCTTTTATCACTGAAGGAAAGTGTGCACTAGTAGAATGTAATAAACTATTAGTAGCTGTGGGCTTTCTAAACATATCTGCTGTTAGTTTTCCTTCTGTATTAATAGATATTTGGAGATCGAGAAAGTTGATAGTTTTTTGTTGTATATCAGAGGTAAGTAGAAGATTTAAGTCATTAATGTTTAATTGTTTGGTAAACTCATGAAATACAGTTTCTTCTCCTTCCCAGAGTAGGAGTATATCATCTATATATCTGAACCATATTTGAATATGGTCAGTATATAATTCATTCTGTTCATTAAAGACAAATTCCTTCTCCCACCAGCCGAGATATAAATTAGCATAAATTGGTGCACATGCTCTGCCCATGGCAGTTCCTCGAATTTGTAGATAGTATCTATCATCAAATACAAAATAATTGTTGGTAAGTATGAATTCCAAAAGGGAGATCAGAAAGTCGTGAAAGTTACTTTTGCAGTCCATATCTAAAAAGTATTGGACTGCTTTGATACCCTGTTGATGTGAGATATTTGTGTAAAGTGATTCCACATCATATGATGCTAATCTGACCTCCTGACTGACAGAGATGTCGCTGATCTTAGATAAGACATCTAATGTGTCCCTAGTGTATGAGGGTAGGCTTGTGACATATTTACGTAAATGTTGATCAACGTATCTACTGGCATTCTCGGTTAGACTGTTTATTCCCGATATAATGGGTCTGCCAGGTGGATCGGTTATAGATTTATGGATCTTTGGCAGGATATAGAAGGTAGGAATCTTTGGATTATCTACTTTTAAGAATTCATAATCTGATTTGGATATGACATTGTTTTCATAGGCATTATTAATCAAGTTGTTATATTTCCTCATGTAGTTGGCTGTAGGATTAAAAATCAGTCTTTTATAACATTGAGTATTATTTAATTGTCTATACGCCTCTGTCATATATTTTGATGTGGGTAACAAGACGATGTTGCCTCCTTTGTCAGAAGGTTTTATCACAGTATCTTCCCACTCATCTATTTCTTTAAGTGCTTTGAATTCTTGTTTTGATAGATTTTTGTTAAGATTCCTTAATTTTGCCTGTCTAAACAGTCTATCTAAATCCTTAGATACCAGGTCACGATAGATCTTAACCTGTGCACAGATCGTTATGTCTGGAGAGAAGGTGGATTTTTTCTTTAGTTTGGTCTGTTTTTGTATGTCTTGTGTCATCCGATTGCTTTGTTCTCTATTAGTATCTAGATCTTCTAGAATTGATAAGGCTTGTCTTTCATCATCAGTTAGAGATGTCAGTTCCATATTCAATATGGCATCCTCACTGGTCACGTTTGGTAAATAAGGATCATTTATCCTTTTCTGGTTACAGTAGAACTTTTTTAATAATTTTCTTATAAACAAATTTAGATCCTTTTCCCATTCAAAACGGTTAAAGGATTGTGAAGGCGAAAATGATAATCCTCGACTTAGAACCTGTATATGTATAGGATCTAATTGTTTATCAGTTAAGTTGGCAATTTTAAGTGATGAATCTGATACATCTAGCATCTGTAATTCCTCCGATTAAGCTGGATGCCTTCCTGTCCCTCCATTTGTTTCCTTTTTTTGCGTTCTCTTAGTTTTATGTCTCCCCGTTCGAATCGGTTTGAGTCAGTAGTGCCTCCTCCTTCCAGGTTCTTTGAACCCCTCTCTAAAAAAGTTCTAGTGTGGTGAAAGCGATCTCGTTTGTTGGGGGAGGTGTCAGATATCTCACTTGCTGAGGAGTCAATCTCAGAATTACTGTAAGAGCTACGAGATCTATTTAATTTTGGTCTGTCCCATTTAAAGATTTGATTCTGGGCATAGTCATTTTTGTCTCGTGCAAACTTCTTACGTTTCTTATCTATAATGTTTTTTTTTAATTCATCCAGATCCTGCTTAAATTTACTATAAGCTTTCTGGAAGGATTTTAGATTCTCAAATTGTTTCAGTTTGTCACCATGCTGAGTAATTTCACTAGCATATTGTTCTAAGATTTCATTATAATTTCTAACACTTTTTTCACTCCTTGTTTATCACCTTTTTACATTATACGTACTTACGAAAGTCTTTAAATTTAAATTTATTTTTATCACTCCAATAGGGATATGATAGCTAATGCTACCTTACCCCTTCTAATTCAACACCTTTTATTTTATTTTATTCACATTTTCTCAATAATTGTAATTTAATTAATAATTAATAATGTTTTGTCACCTTAATGCATAACAAACATAGTTACTATAAGAAATAAAATATAAAACACAAGACACATCTTTATATATATAAAAATGGTGATTTTATTAAATATATCTACAACAAATTCACATCACATCAATCCTCACAATATTGCAATACTTTTTAATAATAAAGTTAATCACTTAGTGAATTAATATTAGAGGGAATCATAAAGGTATAATAGATCCCTAATAAAAAGATCCATGTAGAATTGAATACATAAATATTCCACTATAGAGATCTTCCTTATTATATTTATTTTGAAAACTTTTCCAATGTGACCAATAATAGGAGGATCCATCAAGGACCAAAAACATACATAATAAAAGAAATCCATGCATGAATTTATAGATACTTACGAATGTTATCCATATCCATCTATGAGAAGTTATACCTATTAGCTTATCGTAGCTGATGGGCGGGACCCCTGATGGGTTTGCTACTGCTTCTGTCTATCAAAAAGACTCTCCTGATTTTAATGCAATCTGATTGGTCTATACACAGAGATGTCGGTTCCCCTTTCTCGACTTGCCTAGTTAAAGCGAGTAGCGAAATGCGCATCGGTGTTCGCCTCGCTATGCTGTTCTAATACCTCACGCTGTTATAACATGCTTTGAAATACTATAAATCCAATTACCAGAGGGATATTAATCCCGTTATAATAGAGATACACTTAACTATATGATCTGAAGCACTACAAGTCTTAGTATTAAAGGGGTATTAACCCCGCTATAACAGAGATGTATAGGACTGAGAATTTTATCAGCCAGGGGTAAGCTACAGAAGGGATCTAGACTACCCGATGCTGGAATGCTAATTATTTACGGCATTCATCAAACAATACTTAATACAGGATAAGTGACAGCTGAGAATAGAGGAGTATAGATTCTCCAAGGCTATACTGTCTTTTGAGATCAAAGTGCAAATAAATAAAACAATTTTGTAGCAGTTCCATTGTGTTAGTGATACTAGATCAGCGTGATCATTAACATAAAAATGAGAACCTACAGGCTACTGCACTAATTAATTCTATCTAAACCTCATTGACTTACTTTTTGTAACAGACATATAGTCATACAATCTATGTCATTGTGCATGAGAGTACTGAGAAATAAATTCGGATACATGTTACAATATATTATAAATAATGGCAAAGATGATGAATATAAACCTTGCCAACAAGTAATTTGAATCTATATACTGGTATATTTGGTTAACTGTGGGTCTACACAGCGTGAGAATTAAATTATAATGAAATATATTCTCAAATAAATAAAACAACACAGCGAGGCTTGGCATATTCTGCCACTTTATTAACATCTTTATTTTAAATCTTTATTTTCATTACTTTTTTCTCCTTTTATTATTTCACTGCCTACTATATTTAGGCTTATTACAGGAACATTATATTTTAATTATATTAATAAAAGGTATTTTTTAAATAAAATGAACATTACTGAGTGCCCTTGTTAAGCATGTTTTCCTCTACCACCTATGTCCTCAATCATGAATCTATAGTTGCAGCAGAATACATAGCAAATAAGACAGTGTTCTGTGAGCAAAAGTTACTTGCTTCAAGAGTAGACAATCTGGGCAAAGTCAAGAAACATAAGCAGCCTAGGAGCATTGGAGAAATACTTCAACATGTAGTGACACACGAATTGCTGAACTCCAAAAGGCACACCAGCTTGGCCTGTTGAATGTAAAAAACCGAACAATTAGTTCAGCAAGATTATTTCACATACAACATTAAATAATGTACTTAGTATATGCCTTGGTGCACATGAAGGTGTCCCCTGTAATGTAACCTGGAAAGTGTTTTGTAAGGTTCAACACATTATGCTCTGTAATACTGCCTTGTGAGTTTTTCCTATAGCTTGATTTAGCTGTGTGTTTTGCATCATTTGTGCCTTGAAAGTCCACCCACAAAATAAAGTTGCAAATTGCCTATTGTCCACAAGTCAGAGCACCAAATGAACCTCACAAATGTACTGTTTTTGACACACTAAAATTTTAAACACCAACACTTTACTCTTACATATTATTCTAAACACTATAGATACTTTCATTCGTCAACTGCATTCCCCATGGGCACATCCTCCCAAACGTTGTGAGATCTGGTGTTCCATATTAAACTATAACATTTGTACACAAATTAATTCTTGCCAGACCTCAATAGAGAGCGATATTGTAAGGGAGAATTTGCAACAGGTGCCTATAGTACAGGAGCAGTTAGATAGGTAGCAAGTGACCCAGAGGAGACCTGTGTCTAGATGGACAATGGAATGAAGGATGTGTAGGGTGTTATTCAGTCCAAATCAGTAGAGAGTTACAATTGAATGAGTATCTCCAAAATATTCTAAATAATAATTTGGGATAACACATTTACAGTAAGCAAATGAAACATATAAAACTAATATAACAACTCCTTTCTAATCGAAAATTTCCAAAGACATGCATGTTGGTTTACTCGCATTGCTTAGAAGTGTTGCAAGGCAGCTCATGCAGGAACCCATAATGCCTGTCTTCTTTCTGCTTCAAATATCAGATAAAAAAGCAAACAGCCTTGGGCCATTTTAAAGTTACAAATTATTTGCCTGTGTTCTTTGTACACACCTGTACTTTCAAGCATCCAAATCTACAATATGTTATCTTAACTGAAAGACAAGTCAACAAAAGACATAAAAAAGACCATAACTATATACTTACAAGCTGCAAAAGGCTAAACGTCCATGTGTGTTTCCTTCAGCATGAAATGGACATTTGCAATCCACCTTGATTAATGATTCTTTTCAGCTTAGCCAGGCATGTCCCAGCTAAGGCCTGTTAGTACGCAAAGTTTATTTAGGGCAAAATCAAAGCAATCTCTACCAAACAATCCTCATCATTATTGTTCAAACTGCTATGGCTATGAAAGGCACGTCTGATAAGCTCCACAGCTCCAGACACAGCCCTTCCAGCAGCATTTCTATTTAGCAGAAATCAAAGGTACACTTTTGATTGCCTCCCAAGTATCTGGTCCCAACATTTGCATGTGTTTATAAAAATGAAAAGGGGCTTTACATTCATCAAAATACAATAGTTTGTGTGGACTGACAAATATTACCCCAAGTGTGACAAACCATATTTGATTGTTTTTTTACCTTGCAAATCAATGTTGAATGTGAGGTGTCCAGGCTCCACATTTTCCTGAGGGCTGGTGATCTGTTGAATAAACATGCACCATGGCAATTTCGCAAAACCACATGAGAGTTTAAATAATGGGTTTAAGATTGAAAATCTTCGCAACACCACAGCAAAAAAAATGGGTTACAATTAAATACTCAAATAACACACATTAAAATGCACATTACATATGAAAAAAGATATGCATTGTTATTGTGTAACATAAAACATCTTATAAACATTTAAAGAGCATTAACTTTAAACATTAACTTTAAATATAACTCAATACAAATAGAAGGCCACTAATAAAATCACCAGCAGCTAAACACAGTACTAACTATTGATTTCTAACCAACTTCTAGTGTGCATGAGGGTGTATTTTACAGGTGATTGTAATTAGATAAGTATATTCAGGTGTATAGGCCAGGTATCAGCTGACGAGATCTGATGCTGGGTCCATGCAACGGTGGATATGAATAACTTTTTTTTCATTTTATACTGATTAAACCAAGTTTGTGTTTATTTCTTATTGTAAAATCATCTGATATGCATTAGACTAGACATTGCTTTTTTGAATTGTATCATGTATTATTATTACTAAAAGAAATTTGTTGTGTCCCTGTAATGGCTTAGTTTCAGAAACTCTAAAAAGGAAAAAATAAGGTTTCACATGTATGTGCTATTAGTAGGTGAGAGAAATCCATTGTGTATAGACAAATGGTTTTAGCTAGTTTACCCTGGTTGCAATGAGGCTATAGAGTTAGAACAATACAAGAGTCTAGAATTAACAGTTGCTAGGGAATGATCTTGCAAAAGAAATAGTTGCTGCCAATGAATTGAAACAGTTTGTTGTTGTTTTCTATTGTTTTGTTTTGTGTTTGTTTTCCTCTTGTTGGTTGATGATAAGGATTCAAAGGAAAGAAATTAAAATGTTTTGTTTCTTTTCTGGCACTAATTAAACTTTGTTTTTTTTCCTTTTCTCTTCTTTAGGCAAGGACAGCCAGAGAGAAATATGTTTATCAACTATGGGGATTGTAGAAGAAATACAAAATATTCTCTTAAAAAACAAGTTAACATTGAGTCTTTGTAACACTCTTCTTCTAGAGGGGCTCATGATAACTTATTTGGCTGAGATTTATTATTTAAAATGAAGTGTGTATATACTCTGCTTCTAATGTTGTTTTTTTGTATTCCAGGAAGACACACACGGGAGCTACAGAGTATCCGTCACAGGGGTTAATTTTGTACTTAACTGATATAGCCACAAGTCCATCGCAGGTTGTATAGTTATTGTGATCAGAGATACCGGGTTCCGTAGGAATTAACGATGGACAACACTGGATTGGTGGGTGATGTAACTCCCTGTTAAATCTAATAAGAATGGGGGAGGGGTCATAGATTAGCTAAGATTCAAGGGGATTAGTGAAGTAGTTGAGAGTCAATTCCTCGCAGTGCCGAATCCAGCTGTCATCTTCCTGTAAATCTCCTTTTCTGCTTTCTGCAAATCATTTCGTTATTATTATTCTTTGCTGTCTTATTTCCCATTCTTTACACTTCTGTCAATACCTTAGTCTTTTCTTATAAAGAGGTACAAAATATTTGCACACTGTCTCAAAGGGTTATAGGCGACCTCAATATTAGGACACAGGCCTGGTGTGACTGTTTTCAATGTTTCCAACCAAATAAGGGGTGCAGTATGAAAAATAGTATTCTTGTATCCTGATTTGTTTATATCATCAGTGTCTAAAACTAAATATTTGCTCATTTATTTCTCGGTAACAGGACATGAGGTTGCAAAAGGGATGAATCACAGCCATGCCAGACAAAGGTCCAATACTTGAGATATTGTCTCACACACAGGGCTAAGACATTATGTCACAACCAGTAGGGTCAGAGTAGTGCCCGTACAGTCTGCTCAAGGTAATACCTCCTAGAAGGCGCAGAGTCTAACGTAGAGGGAGGTTTTCACCACACCCTTGCAGGACAAGGGAGTTTGGACTTTGCAGCTCGCAGTCCACAAGTCGAGGTTCTCCTAGGAGGTGATGAGCGAAACTGTAGTGAGAACCAAGAATATAACTGAGGATACCATGGATGAGAAGAATCAGAATAACTTAGGGCCTAGGAGACAGTTTCTTTGGGAAACAGCGGAGCAAATATACTGGGAGCACGAGTCAGTAGAACAGTATGCTGGCTACACAGGACACTGGAAGCGATGGTCTGCAGAACGATTACCTCAAGAATAGTGGAGTAGACACAAAAGGTGTGATGATCTGCGGATCGATTTGCAGGAGACTCAGAGAACAGGTAGCAATTATCAGCAGAGTGTTTACTACTAGTATAGTGGAGTAGACACAGAGACTGTGATCTGCAGATCGATGTGCTGGAGACTCAGAGAACACGTAGCAATAATCAGGAGCCAGGGTACAGAACGTCTGAACATGAGGAGAGACCTGAAGATCTGGCAACAAACACAGGTAAGAGGTGTGTTTAAACAGTGAATCCTTCCATCCGATTGGCAGGAAGGAATGCACAGAACAGCTGAGAAGATCGCGTCCCAGCAGGAGAGCCACAGCGTCCATCCCGGAGAAGTACAACTGACAGAAATAAAGTGAGTAATAGCGGGGAGTCCATGGATCAGTGGGTCTGATGTGTGACACATTTTTTACAATGGACAGAATCAGGGGTACACACTCTACACTGACATAGTCACGAAGGTAGCTAAAGGTTGTGTTTTTATGCTTGCAGAAGCTGCTGATTTTTTTTAAGCAGGAGTTCTGTTGGGGAAATATGATTCAAGTTTTATAGATTGCATGAGGTATCTGCCCTTCCAAGTTCTGCCTAAACTACATATGTCTCATGAGCAAGGTGTACAAAGTGTGCCTCTAGATGCAGAAAGGGTGGAAGGAGACAGGAGACTTGCTGAAGGTGAATTAGGCAGACATACAGATATGCATGACGGTGTGGAACATTTGAAGAAGACTTTTGCCACAAAATCTGATATAGGTGACAACCCTTTAGAAAATGTAACATTTTCATGTTTTATATATTTCATAGTGACAGTCATGTACTGGATATTGTTATAAATGATAAAGGTGCTATAAAAACTGAACACTTTGCCCTCCACACGTAGCCAGGTAGCTAAACTTGTGAGATCGAAAGTGGCATGTGAATTGGCAGAGGGTAAATCAGTTGATATACACTGGTTTTAAGAACATTTCTAGGATAGGGGGCGACATTGAGGCGGCAGAGGAACTTTTAGGACAATAGCAGGACATGACTAGCGCACTCACATTACATGAAGGACTTGTCACAGTGACACAGTTACCAAATGAAGTAGCTGTTATTTAATTTAACTTCAATAGTATTTTAATTTTTTTTACAAATATAAGGGATACAGAAAAAAAAGAAGGGGAGGGGGAAGGGAAGACCAGAAAAAAGAAAAGGGAAGGGGGGGTACATAGTAGGGTAAACACGTTACAATACATCAAAATTTGCGGTACATAACATAGTGGAGACTATCAGGTCAGTAGATCAGTAATACAACAGAAGAAAACCCCCAAAAAAACATAAGCTCCTATAACAGCAGAGAGGACAAACTTCTATTGGGTTTTTCCCATCAGAAAACTATGTGGGTTCTGACATGGGTTCGTTCAAGGTAAACTGTGAAAGGGGAAGTAATGAATCAGTACGAGCTCTGGTTGCTCCTTCTCCCTCAGTAGTATACACGTGCCAGGAAAACCACTTTATTAGGGGTGATGAGGGGAATGAAGAATATGGCATCCCCCACATCTCCATCTGGAAGCTAAACTGTACTTTAGCAATCACTTTGCTTAATGCGGGCAGGTCGGGGGTTTTCCAGTTTTGAGCCAACGCTGCTCTGGCAGCTATCAAAATATGACAAAACACATATCTAGCATGGAGAGGGAATTGTGGTGTAAAATGCTGTAATAAAGCTACTTCCGGAGTGGGATCTACTTTTTGAGAGGTGATCTTATTGGCAAACTCAAACACCTGCTCCCAGAATGGGCGAAGAAGAGGGCATCCCCAAAATATTTGCATAATATCCCCTTTTGAGCCACACTGTCTCCAACAAAATTTAGACTGAGCGGGCCACATCTTGTGGAGACGAGTCGGCGTAATGTAAAGTCTATTAATTAACTTCGCCATCATTTCCGAATGATTCACACATTTGGACATTTGAAAAGAATTTACAAATATTTTCTTCCATTGACCAGTGGAGAGCGTAATATTAAGATGTATTTCCCATTGTAGTTGTGATCTGGACTTAGTGTCCAATGTGGGAGGAAAGAGAAGTTTATACCAAAAGGTAATACCTGCCCTATTAGAACCCTTCGTCAATCTCGTATATATATGGGCTGGAGCACGAGACATTCCCAAACCCTGTCCAGGGAGGGTAGAAAACCAATGTCTAATCTGCAAATATTTATAGAATTCCTGGGCGGGGAGGCGAAATTTATCCCGTATTTGCGCAAATGACAAAAGCTTCTGCTCTTCAAGTAGATCTGTCCAGAACTTAGCCCCATTCTCAATCCAACGATTTAAATTTAACTCTGGGATAAGTTTTGTTACAGATACCAGTGAGATATTTGAAGTAGGGGCCGTGAGATTTTGGCTATTAACAGTAAACTTTTCCCACACCGCCAGAAAGTCTTTAAACATCTTGGGAAGGAGAGCAGGGGTGGGGCGCCAGGATTTAGGGACCGAGATTTAGTCCTCTAGTGGGAACCTCGGACACAATGCACCTTTCTAGATCAACCCACGGTTACTGATTTGTGGGTAAAGACCAATCTCTTATTTGGGATAGTAGACAAGCGTGATGATATTTATGTAAATCTGGAAGCGCCAACCCACCATGTTGCTTGGGCAGGCACATTCGGGAACCAGCTATACAAGGGAACCTTTCCATACATAGGTTAACATAATTGACTGCAATTTATCAAACAATGGTTTCGGGATGTTAGCAGGTATGGTCCGAAATTGATACATCATTTTCGGTAATACCGACATCTTAAAAGTTGCCAACCTCCCGAGCCAAGAGATCTCGCAGCAGGCCCATGATTTGGTTAATGAGAGTAGTTGTTATATCAAAGCCGTATAATTTAGGTTGATTGTGCTATCTAGGGAGGGGGTGATCTTTATGCCTAAGTAAGGGAGGGCTAAAGTTTTCCAGGAGTATTGGAAAGTTTTTTATAAGAGGCTCTGTCTTCAAGGGGGAAATGTTTACTGGAAGGGCCTCGGATTTAGTTGAGTTAAGTTTGTAGTATGATGCTCGGCTATAGGCATCAAGTATATTGTGGAGGGCTGGCATCGAGGTCTCCGGACTGGTCACAAATAATAATACATCATCGGCAAACAGACATAGTTTGTGATTCGTGTTCTTGATGTTGATGCCAGGGAACAGAGGAGAGGATCTAATAGCTATTGCAAGGGGTTCCATTGCCAAAACAAAGATCAGCGGGGACAACGGGCAGCCCTGTCTAGTACCATTTGAAATCTTAAAGCCATCTGACATGAAACCATTGCAAAAAACCCTAGCTGAAGGGTCAGAAAATAATGCAGACATAGCTGATAGAAATTTACCATGAAATCCGAACTGGAGAAGGACCATCTCCAAATATCCTGAATATAATCTATCGAAAGCCTTCTCAGCATCAAGAGAGAGAGCCACCAAATCTGTTTGAGAGCTCGCCACCCATTCTAGGATGTCAAGCACCCTTCTAGTATTGTCAGAGGCTTGACACCCCAGCACAAATCCCAGCTGATCAGGGTGGGAAAGTCCCGGGAGAAGACCATTTAGTCTATTTGCTATAAGTTTGGTGTAGATGTTTATGTCTGAATTCAAAAGGGCTATTGGCCTGTAGTTAAGACATGAGGTAGGGTCCTTCCCCTGCTTAGGAATGGTAACTAACTGTGACTCCAACATCTCAGGAGGGAATGAACCTTGAGATGTGCCTTCATTGAACAATTGTTCAAGTACTGGAAGGAGGTCTTCTTGGAATGTCACATAGAAGCCATTTATATACCCATCTGGCCCCGGGGCTTTACCTGAAGGGAGATTTTTAATAACTTCCTGGATTTTAGTTCGTGACCATGGAGCTGCCAGAGCTGTCCCCGTCTCTGAGTCAATTGTCGGAATATTTAGGCCATGTAAGAACCCCTCTATGTTTGCCGGGCTAGGTTGGTGGGTAGAGTCATCGACTTTTAAGTTATAGAGCTTTGAGTAATATTGTGCAAACAAGTTGGCAATGTCCCTGGGATTAGAGACTTTCTTACCTGACTCATCTATCAAAAATTTGATTCTATTCTGCGCCCGTTGGCCCCTCAATTTCCTCGCTAGAAGCTTTCCTGCTCTGTTCCCCGCCACATAGTATTTTTGTGGAAGTCTAGTTAACGCTAATTGGGTCTTGGACAGTAGCATTTTCTGAAGTTGGGCTCTAACTAAAGTAATTTCTTTCTTCAGTTCCATAGAGGGGCATGTTTTATTCTGAGTGTCTAGTTTAACTAACTTTTCTTTGAGTTCTTTTTGCATAAAAGCGTTAGCCCTTTTTAACCGAGCGCCCGTCTAGATCGCCACCCCTCTCACAACTGCCTTTAATGCACACCAGAAGTTAAAGATGTTTGTGTCAGAAGGGGCATTAGTTTGGCAGTATTGTTCAATAGCTTTTTTTATATCCATTCTAGCTTCTAGTTGAGATAAAAGATATGATGGCATACGCCACGGCCTAGGGGGAGTAAAGATGTTAGTGTCCTTCCACGTCCAAGTTATCGGAAGGATCCTGACTAACTTGGTAGTCTGAAGTGACCATTTATCCGCCAAAATCAAGTCTATACGCGAATATGAATTATGGACAGGTGAGAAATATGTAAAATCTCTGCCATTAGGATCAGCAGTTCTCCATACATCATATAAGTCAAATTCTCCCAACAACTTGGAAAAGGCTAGTGAGGGGCCCAATGAACCCATTCCCACTGCAGGAGACGAAGACTGAGAGGATCTATCCAGTTTTGGATATGCTACTATATTAAAGTCACCCATAACTATCAGTCCACCTTCTTTGTGTTTCTCTATTTCTTGAAGGACCTTCCTCAAGAAAGGAACCTGTCTAGAGTTAGGGGCATACAACGAGACTATGGTGACAAGCTTGTTGTCTAGCGTACCAATCAAGATCAGATATCTTCCTGCCTTGTCCGCTATAGTGGATTTATGAATGAATTCAACTTTATTGCCGAATAAGATGGCTATGCCATTCCTTTTATGAGGGCCATTAGCAGTGAAACCTAGTGGGAAATGCCTATCTCTCAATACCGGGGGAGCTGCAGCCTTAAAATGCATTTCTTGTAGGGCCCCTACATCCGCTTTGAGCTTATAGAATGACGAAAGTGCCAGTCTTCGTTTATTAGGGGAATTTAAACCTCTTACATTTTGTGTTAAAAACTTAACCATTGCAATAAAAATATGGGCTATACAAAACTCTCCACTGACTACATACTATTGAGCAGCTATTCAATCTAGTAAGTACCAGACCATGACTTGACTTGGTGCTGAAACAGCACAGGCGGCCAATTGTTTGTGTTAAAATGTACCCTGGGCAAAAAGGAAAGTAAGGGAAAAGAAATTTAAAGAAAACAATAAACACAGGGAAAAAAAACCCCAAATAACCCTAAATAGAGGGTTAGAGTGTTTGCTGGAAGGGGGAAGAAAAAACACCAGCAACATATAGATATGGGGGGAGCACTAGGACGCAAACAGGGACCATTCGACCCCCACCTCCCACCAGAGCCATTAAATACCAAAATATGTTAATTTTAAACAGAATAACTCTCTCTAACTAGTCAGAAAAACAAAAAATCAACATAGAACTAGTGTTGTATAAACATCACCGCTTGGCGTGTGAAAGCTTAAAACCTCTAGTCTTTGTGCCGTCCACTGTCCCGCAGCCTGTTGATCTTCTCATGTTCCATCTAGGACCTGCAGGGAGGAAGAAAACACACACACACACACACATACGGACAGTCGGGAGATTGTATAATGGAAAGTTTTCTCTTCTGTATCTTGGAATAAGACCGCCACTCCTGTCTCCACCTTCTCCCAAAATATTAAGACCGAAAAGAAGTATAAGGTCCTGATACAAGTTAGCAAGACTTGGGCCGTAACCCACTGTCCAGGTGTAAAAGACTGGAAAACAGAATCTCTAAACGACCTCCAATTACTTTGACCATTCTTGTCTAAGGCGTAGGCTTGAAGTAGGAGTCGGTTCAGGCACCGGAATGTCGCAGCACTTCAATAAGGCCAAATCTTTGGCTGCTGAGGAAGCAACATGCGAAACATTGTCTCATCGAATAATTAGCTTGACGGGGAAACCCCATTTGTAAGGAATGTCCCGATCTCTTAGAGCCTTGGTTATACCTTGAAACGATCTCCTCTTGGCTATAGTAGCCAAGAAAAGTCCTGAAAGAACTGGAGGTTCTGCAAGTGCTCAGCATTATCCTCCATTCTAGCTGCTCCCAAAATCCGCTCTTTTATGGGGAAGAAGTGAATCCTCATAAGAGTGTCCCTAGGTGCATTCTCTGGAGCTGATCTTGGCTTAGGAAGCCTATGGATACGATCTAGCATCAGGTCTTGCTCCGTTGCCTCAGGTAGAAGTTTGTGAAACAACTCTGTAGCGAATGAGAGCAACTTAGAAGGGACTACTGTTTCTGGAATGCCTCTGATCCTGATATTATTTCTCCTTGATCTGTCTTCCATGTCTGTAAATTTATCACGGTGTGAGTAGACTTCATCTCGCAATTTTTCATGTTCAGTTATAAGGTTGTTATGCGAGGCCGCCAGCTATTCCATTTTATCTTCAATATGGCTGGTGCGTCCACCCAAGTGAATGACTTCTTGGTGTAATTCTTTCATGGATGCTTTCATTTCGGACAAGATTTCGGTTTTAAACAGAGCCAGCATATTCTGCAAAGACTTAACCGTGAGGGGACCTTCAGGCTCTCCCTCTTCTGGTTGGTTGCTGACAGTAGGTTCTTTTCGTTTCTACACTGCTTGGATAGCTACAGCACCACCGGCCGGTCTATCTTTCTTGGCACATCCTGTACTGGAAGAAATATTGTGAGGCTTGAAAAATTGAACTAGTGACGCAGAAGTAGTAGCCTTCACCTTTTTAGGAGCCATTGCACTGGTAACTGGATAAACGAGGACTTGAAATGAAAAACAGACATAGGATGGGTAGAAGAGGACTTTCCAGAGAATATAATTGAAAAGCGCTAGGCTGTTAGATTATTCACACGCACTTGACTAGCATTTTCACAGATTGTATAAGGACTGGGGGTGGTGAGGGCACCGGGCCCCTGCTGGGTTATTCCATGGTTTACATTCAACATGGTTATTATCTCCTTTAATCTATGTCCTTAGCTGTGTAAGAGGGTGGGTTTTCAGAGAGCCACAGCACTGTCACTGATAATTAGCCGAGAGCAGAGTAGCGCAGACTATTTGGCTGCTAAAATTTGGTATATCAAACAGCTTTGTATGATACCAGGACCCAGAGGTTGCTCAAGTGCAGCGTGGAAATCTCGGTCTCACACTCCTCCAACCGATAACACTGCTACTACGACTCCGGCGTGGCTGATAGAAGTGTCGATGGACTCCGTAGTTATAGCAGTGGAGACAGCAGGCGTAAAGTGGCTAGATAGGGACATATCCACTTAGGGCCTCTGGGATATGTACCATAAATTCACTAACGGGAAGTCAGGCGCTGCGGGCCGGCGTATATCCAAACTGGCGTCTACTTCACTCGATACTGCGGCTATGAAGGTAGTTGTGTACCTAAAAGGGAGCAAATGGAATAACACCGGTAAAGTTGAGACCTCACGGGGGGGGCAGACCCGAGAGCTGGACGCTCTCTTCAGTGCCCTTATTCACCAGGACCGTCTGGCTGTGCCCAGGGATAGATGCTGTGCATCCCTGATTATCCGCTGGATGAGGTCAGCAGGGATGAGCACTCCAAATACCGCCACGTAGCTACGCCCCTTCCTGAAGTCCTCTGTCTGTGTTATGTGAGATCTACTCGAGGCCGGGGGTTCCGAACCGGAAGTAGGCCTCCGATCGGACCAAGGCGGGCAGCGATGTCCACAGCAACCTGTCTCCAACAAAGGCTCTCCCGCAGGTAGGATGTGTAGCGGGCGGGGGTCTGCTGCAAGGGGGGCACCCCAGCTGGGTAGAAAAGAGCAGAGCTCACCGTCTCCCAAATCAGCGGGTCTGAGGAACACACCTGAGCCCAACTGTGTTCCTTCACCTCCCTGCTCCACCAGAACCTAGATGGAAATAGAATGGGTTTTCTCGGGGGAAAAGGAGTATTTTCTAGTCAGCACGAGGAGCTCTTACAAATTGCTGCCAGCTACCATGCCAGCTACAATTTAAAATCTACAAACATGACAATAACAGGGCGGACGAAGCTGTCAAGTGGGCAGCAGGTTTAAATATAACAACTGACAAATCAATGTTTTTTTTTTTTTTTTTTTGCTAAAACGCACAAGAATTAGGAAGGCAGTGTCCTGTTTTACTTGGGAAGACAATACCAATAGAGCCATCCCGCACCCCTTCTACAGATGGACTTTTTCCACTTAAAACAAAACAAACTTTATCCAATTCCCACCTTGCAGGATTCTCAAGTATATACTGGTGTACTGATGTAATCTATATCTGGGTAAAGGTTTATTCAAATGTTTCTAATACTGCTGTGTAATACTCAGGATATTTGTTAGTAGTATGGTATCCCTAGAGTTATAGAAGTTGATAGGGGTATTAATTTTACTGGTAATAACTTTTAGATAATGAGTACAACGTCTGAGCAGTGATAGTAAGTTACATACTTTTTATCAGTCACAAGCCAGTGATAAAATAGAGTAAATGGTAATATCTAGAACGAATTGTATAGAGTGATAGTTGAAACTAGATTGGAGTGGCTGGAAGCTTTGGCCACTAGTCCTCCCCACTATCAAGACCACTCCTAAGCCGCCTCTTAACTTGTCCTCTTTGGACATACTTTTGACTTTTCCTGAGAATAGTTTATAATGGAGAGACTGTTCAAGATCTGGTAAAGAAAAACAAGTAGTGAGATATCAACAAAGAAAGTTTTAAACACTGTCTCATGATAAGTTACAGTAACTGTCATGATGTTGGACTGGGAGAGCATGTTGTTTGACAGACAGGTACCAAGTGTTGACGACCAGCATCATATCCCTGGGAGTAGCAGAGAGACATTTGGACCCATTCCACCCACTGCAGAGTAGTCAACACCCGGAGAAGGTTCAAATTACAGCTGAGAATGACACTCGTGAATCTGTGTTGGGAGACCCAAGGTTGCAGTTAATAACACTTGAGCCAAGGACTTTGCAAAAGACTGTTATCCAGCATGGAGCAGCATTTTTCCTGTTTTTCCCATTCCAGTGTTTCTCTCATCTTATTTTCTTTCCAGGACAGTCAATTCTTTCAATGGTGAACAGGTGATGGAGATTGGTTCAGGTAGTGATACTGAGGTTGTGGGGATGAAGGAGAAGTTGGTAACTTCAATCAGTCCAGTCAATTACACTATTCAATTCAGGGGTAAAAGAAAAGTTTTGCTAACCTTGGAGCTTGGCGATGGGTTGAGGGGCTATTGTCTGAGGAGTATTCTATCTGTAAGTACTGTGACCCCATAGTTGAAGAGAGGTGCAGTGCAATGCCAATGCAGTAATAATTTGAACTTGAGCAGGCATCATGAGAATGATTATCATTCTTTGGTGGGTAAGGTTTTAGACCAAACTGAATGCTGGGTGTGGAGGTCTCACGTGCCTCAGGAACTATATTAAGTAGGACTAGTTCTTTTTTCACTAAATATTTTTGAGGTACTCGAATTATGGGGTGAGAGGTGAGTAGAGGGAAGGTAAGGCAACTAGGTCCCTTAGTTTGAAGTCTCCCAATATTCGGCATGCCGATCACCGATTCACGTACAAAAAAACTTGAGTATAGGGAGACTGGACAGAATGAACAGACAATAGCCCGCCCCACAAGTGTTGATGAAAAACCTATTGATATTATTAGAGTGTATTTAACTTAAAAGGTTGAAGGAGATCATAAATGAGATTTTGTTAACAGACATAGGATGATGTTATTGGTGAAAATGTATTGTTTTTAATGTCATATAAGCTAAGACATGTTTCAAACAGATGGACATGCTAGGCATAAGGAACTTTATTAGTAAATTCTATATTGATGTAACATATTTTATTGTACCTTGTATCCAGGGCCGGACTGGCCATCTGGCTCTTCTGGCAAATGCCAGAAGGGCCGATGGCTGGATGGGCCAGCCCGACTCTTCTTGGCTTCCTGGTGGCTGGTTCCTCCTAGGAACCAGCCACCTCTTTTGCGCGCTCCTCCGCTCCCTCCCCCTTAAGCTCTACACTGTTCCATTCAATCTGGACACAGTTTCCAGATTTTTTTTTTCTGAATGGGGGAGGGGATCACGGGGGTGCCGTGATTTTCACGGGGGGAGGTCACGGGATGCTGCGATTGTTGCGGGGGGTGTCGCGGGGTGCCGCGATTCTCACGGGGTGGGTCACGTGTGTGAGAGAGCCAGGAGGTAGGGGATGCAGGGAGAGGTGTGATAGTGCCAGCGGGGTACAGAGTGTTGGAAGAGGGGTGAGAGAGCCTGGGGGGAAGGGGTTCAGAGAGAGGGGTGAGAGATCCAGGGGAAAGCGGGTGCTGGGAGAGGGGTGAGAGATCCAGGGGGAAGGGGGTGCTGGGAGAGGGGTGAGAGAACCAGCGGGGTAAGGGATGCTGGGAGAGAGGTTAGAGAGCCAGTGGGGTAGGGGGTGCTGGGAGAGGGGTGAGAGAGCCAGGTGGGAAGGGGGTGCAGAGAGAGGGGTGAGAGAGCCAGCGGAGTAGGGGGTGCTGGGAGAGGGGTGAGAGAGCCCGGGAAGAAGGTGGTGCAGGGGGTTAGGTTTGAGAGGGCCAGGGGAAGGGGGTGCAGGAAGATGTGTGAGGGCCATGGGGGTAGAAGGTGCAGGAAGACGTGTGAGAGTGCCAGGGGAGAAGATGGGTTAGGTGAGAGGGACAAAGGAGAAGATGGTGCAGGGGCATAGGTAAAAGAAAGTGTAAAGGGAGAGACATCTTAAGAATGGGAATGTCAGGGATGCAACCATCATGAAACACAGGTAGTAATGAAGAATGGGGACAAGTGTTAAAAAAAAAATCGACTACGCTCTGTTAATGCTCCCGACCGTGTGAGCTGACAGCTGTTGATCCCTCCTCGCCCAGCTCTCCCAGTAGGAGAACAGAACACAGGATGCCATGATCAGGTAAGTTCATATATTTTCTCGTGTGCAATGTGTTTTTAACCATCCTTTCTTGAACTGGGGACACTACTGTGTATCCAATGACGTTTAAAACACTATGTATTGCTCATTATTGCGCTGTAATATTTCTTGCATATTTATGTATACAAAGATTTTTAATTAAGAGGAAAAAATGCTGCTGCTTGTCATAATTTTTTTCTGTGATTGTGTCAATATATCTATTTTTGTTTGAATTGTAAATGGTGTATTAAGCTGCTCCTGGGACTCACACTCTCAGTATCTGATGTGCTGTACAAATTTTTTACAGAGTTTTTGTCTGGGCATTACTAACGATTTGGGGGCACTACTAGGGCATAAATATGATTTGGGGGCACTATTGTGGCATAATATGATTTGGGGCACTACTGTATGGTATATGACTTGAGGGCACTGCTATGCGGCATAATATGACCTTGGGGCACTACGTTGTGGCATAATATGAACTGAGCGCACTACGTTGTGGCATAATATGAACTGAGCGCACTATGTTGTGGCATAATATGAACTGGGGGCACTACGTTGTGGCATAATATGAACTTCTGCCAAAGGCAAGTCTCTCATTGTTGAATGTGATGGGAGCCCAAAGAAGTTGCTGTACTGGGGCTCAAAATTCCTCTTGTCGGCCCTGCCTGTGAGTCAAGGGGGTAGACGTCTCGAGGTAAATAATCTAAATGTTTCCTATCGAATAAAACTGATGGATCACATCCAATTATCTCTCACTCACCTCCTCTATACCCCTTAATTTATATACTGTTATTTAAAATGAATGGAAAGGATGCATATCCAGTTACTGTAGTAGAAAAAATATTTTTCTCTGACTTTTGCTGTAGATGGAAATACTTTTAATGCGGCCATGTGGGTTCGAATGATCATTCAATAGTTATGATTTTTTTTAGATATATGTTAGTTTTATTTCATGTGGAATGATTCATGAAAATTCTGCCATTACTATTTAATTGAGGGAAAAGGGTACCTGTTACCTATATGTGTGTAAGTATTCTGTTGTTGCTATTTTGTGGGAGATTTGAAAAAACCAAAACATTGGTTTCCTACAGTGGCGCCTGTATAATTGGTGGTATTGCAATGTTGTAGTGTGTTTGGGGCTTAGTATTGTTTATAAGTAGGAGAGGGTATTGCTGTAACGTGGGGGTGATGCCGGTTGCTGTAATGTGGGACTGATTCTGGTTGCTGCAATGTGGGGGTGATGCCGGTTGCTGTAATGTGAGGATGATTCCAGTTGCTGTAATGTGGGGGGGATTCCGGTTGCTGTAATGTGGGGGTGATTCCGGTTGCTGTAAAGTGGGGGGTAATGCTGGTTGCTGTAATGTGGGTGGGTATTGATGTAGTATGAGTGTGTGTGGGGGGGTATTTATTGCTGTGATTTGGGTACTAATAATATATTGTCATGGTATTTATTGATGTAATTGGGGTGCTAACAATGCAATGTTGAGGGTCATTAGGAGAAATAAATACCCCCCCACACACACACGCTCATACTACATCATGTTGTACTGCTCCAGCAACGAACACTGCGCCAGCATCAGTGTGCAACAATATAGTGCTTTAAATGCCAGGGCTGATTTTTAGTCCCAGTCCGGCCCTGCTTGTATTCTTCCAGATAATGTATTGCATATGTGGGTTATGTTTATGTTCCATAGAAAAAGGTTTCAAGAATTTTGACTCTCTTTTATGGTAATCTGACTGATATCCACAGACAGTGTGGTCATACAAAGGGGAAATAACATTACAGAGAATGAAACGTACTACTGAGATCCTGCAATAAAATTTTAGGGTGAGAGTGTTCGGTATAGTCTCAAAGGGTGGCCTGTGGAAGTCAAGTAATTGGATAAATTAAACTAAATTGATTAATATTGTTTTACTGTGCGATTGCAATTAGTACACCACGTGTAAGGACGCAATTGCACAGGTTAATAACACTTACATTTACATTCGCACTTACACTTGTAAACAAGACACATTTATTAAGATTCCAATTAACATTTATTTATTACTAAAATGTATTAGATATTAATTATACATAGAGAATAATAAAGTTAGGGTACTTATGGTTCAGGTCATCTAAAAGGTAAAGAGTTTGGCCTCATATTAAATCGTATTTCACCAGCATTAACCCGGTTTTGACAGAGTAGCGATCGCATCTAGCGGTCGCAAGTTATAAGCAATATGAGATTAATACTCAAAAGTAGGAAGAAAAGTGGGCTGTCTTTAAAATGTTGTTGGAATCATACACGTATAATTTCATTCCTATGGGAAACAAATGTAAAAAAATTAAGTCTAAACCAATGTGGCTAAATAAAAAGGTAAGGGAAGAAATGCAAAGGAAGAGGCGTGCATTTAAATTGTTTAAGTCTGAAGGGTCAGTGGATTATAGTACTTTTTATAGCCCTTGCTTTTGTTCCCCAGCTCACCAGACTACAACTGCATTGTCCAATTACATGTGGTTAAGGGGACATTGAAGTTCAATGTAAATATGTATATTGTGTATTATATATTGATGACTTGCAGTAATGTTATTCATTGTCCTTAAACTGAAGCCAGGAGGGTTATGGGTAAAGATCAGGTGGTGTTCACAATACAGGTGAGAGGGCTGGAGCTGCATTCATTCTCCCCCCTCCTTCCTCTACAGGAAGCATGGAACAGCTGGGGACCCTGTGACATCACAAAGTAGTGTAAGGGGTTAATTTTAGGAGGGGCTCACTGCTATCTTATCCTTGGAAGTAAGGGAAGCCAATTAGCATCAATTGTTCTCCTTAGGACTAGTCCAGACGTTCTGTCTGCATCCCAGCAGGGGGCTTCTGTGAAAGGACAGCTCATCTTCACTGCCCTGTCCAAACCCCCTAGTCCTGCACTGACCAATGGTTAAGAAGAATAGACTCAGGGGTTTGCCCAGGGAGTGGAAAGGCTGTGGATATTAGACCTGAGATATAAGAAACGACTCCAGGGGGGATGGGTGTTCATTTGTCACAACTTGAGTATTTTGCTTACTGGTTTTGGCACTACTCACCAAGGAGGCGCGGAGTCTGACGTGTTCCAGGTATTCACCAGGAACCCCGCAAGGGAGTATGGTCTTAGCTGCAGGAGAAACGCAGGTCGCGGTCCTCAGAGGGAGCAACCAGTGAAGCGGTAAGATGAAAACCGTGTCAGGCCGGCCGGGTCAGAAACGAGAGAATCAGGATATGCCACAGGGAAAATCCAAAGTCGTAGTCAGGAGTAGCCGGGTCCAGGGTCAGAAGCACAGGAGAGGATAGTCAACAAGCCGGGTTCAATACACAGGGATATCAGAAGTAGAATGGTCAACAAGCCGGGTTCAGTACACAGGAATATCAGAAGTAGAGTGGTCAGCAACAATCCGGGTAATTCACAGAGAACAAGGGGGACACAGGAACGCTGGAGCTAGGTGGGACCTATTACTCTGGCCCTCTCCTAGTGCCAGAGTGATCCTTTAATAGTGCTACCTTCAATTAGCAGCGGTGGTGATGCTGAACACCACCGCCGGATTTACTGGAGAGCGTTCCGTTGGCTAGCAACGGAACGTGACCGCCGACCCGGAAGTGTGCTCGGTTGCCTAGCAACCGAGCGCTCAGCGGCAGTAGCAGGCGTCCGTCCCTGTGCGACGGACACAGCACGGGGACGGCGCCTGACAGTACCCCCGCCTCTACTTTGTTGGATAGATCTTTGGTCCAAGAATTGTTTCAATAGTCGTGGGGCGTGAAGATCCTCTTTAGCCACCCATGATCTCTCTTCTGGACCGAAGCCCTTCCAATGGACTAAGAATTAATGTCGTCCATGGAGGACACGGGAGTCCAGGATGCGGCTTACTTCAAATTCCTCACCATTGGTAGTCCGTACAGGAGCTGGATGATGAGGCAAGCGATGAAACTTATTTAGTATAACTGGCTTCAGAAGAGAGATGTGAAATACATTATGGATTTTCAGGGAGGGAGGTATCCGAAGTCTGTAGGTCACCGGGTTAATAACATGTGTTATAGAAAAATGGCCAATATAACGAGGAGCCAATTTCTGAGAAGGAACTCTCAACTTGAGATTGCGTGTAGACAACCATACTTTGTAGTGAACGTGTAATAGAGGAATAAGTCTCCGATGACGGTCAGCTGCTTGTTTATAGCGTAAAGAAGTCTCCTGGAGTTTGGTTTTAGTAGTTGACAAAATCTGAGAAAAGTTCCGCATTAAATCCTCCACAGCTGGAACTGGCGAGGAAACCTGACCAGAGAAATCTGGGAGGGTGGGTTGGGTTCCATAAACAACAAAAAATGGAGAGGCACTAGAAGACTCGTGATAATGAAAGTTGTGAGAAAATTCTGCCCAAGGTAGGAGATTAGCCCATTCTGTTTAGTTGTCTGCAGAGAAACATCGTAGAAATACTTCGAGGTCCTGGTTGACTCGTTCCGTCTGGCCATAGGTTTGTGGGTGATAGCCGGACGAGTACTTAAGGTCAGAACCAAGAATCTTACAAAAAGCTCTCCAGAATTGAGAAACGAACTGCACTCCACGATCCGAAATTATTTCACGAGGACAACCATGGATTCTGAATATCTCCTTAATAAAGTAAAGGGCCAACTGAGAGGCAGACGGTAGAGCAGGTAAGGGTACGAAGTAGGCCATTTTCGAAAATCTGTCAACGACGACCCAAATGATAGTAAACCCATTACTGGGGGGAAGGTCAGTGATAAAATCCATGGTTATGCTTTGCCAAGGAAAATCTGGAGTAGGAAGTGGTTATAGAAGACCTGGTGGAGCCAATCTGGGGTTTTTACAACGAGCACACGTGGCACATGAGGCCACAAATTTCCATACGTCAGAATGCAAGGCCGGCCACCAATATTTTTGACGAAGAAATTTGTAGGTTTTCTTCATCCCGGTGTGTCCCGCCAGCTTGGAGGAATGTGCCCACCGTAGAGCTTTGGCTCGTAGATTAGGTTCCAAGAAAGAACAACCCCTAGGAGGTGTTTTGGGGGAGGTTCTGGTAAGGGTGATAACCTTGGTAGGTGTTAGGATTGGCAGTGGCTTCAGAGATGTGCAGAGATCAGTGTTATCAAAAGATCGAGACAAGGCGTCCGCTCGGATGTTCTTGGACCCAGGATGGTAAGTTAAAATAATATCAAAACGGGCGCGTGGCTTGGACACCAAAGTGAGAGGACACGTTCTTGTGGAGCTCCCGTAACATCTCCCAATAACAGTCCAAATTTACTCCCTAAGACCCGTTTTCTGTCTCCTCTGAGAGCCTCTAGAAAACCCTCCTCAACCGGAGGTAATACCCTCACCTGCTCCGGCCCTGCCAGCTGCCGTGTAGCGATCCCTGCTGTCTCGTCTCCGTTGGACCTTGCTGCCCGGGCGGGCACCTGCTTCGGAGGCTCTCTTCTCCTGCAGCCCAGGGGGTGCTGTCCCCCCCCCCGCCCAGCGTCTGCTCCGCCGCTCTGCCGGTGCGTTGCCCTGCCAACCTGGAGAACTCCCGCCTATCCGACTTCAGCCCGGCTCCGGCGACGCTGCCGATCTGGAGTGCTGCTCCTGAGGGCTTCCCGGCTCACGTCCTGTGAAGCGCCTGACGACGAATCCCCACTCGGGGTCCCGGCCACGCTGATCCGGAAGTCGCGGCCACCATTGTCACCTTCACTTCTGGAATTCAACAGGAAGAGGTGCATGCTGGGAAGGAGGAGGAACTCAGAGAGGAGTGAGAAGCGACGGATGCACTCCCCTTGTGGTGACCCGTTTACCTGCTCCAACAACCTGTCGTTTTTTTTTGTTTTTCTCTTGTTTTGTCTTTTTTTTTTTGTCGTCATACAAGCCCACTGGCCTCCTCTGATCTAGGGGCCCGCTTGCCCTATGCTGTATCCGGGTGAGTGCCTGGTGTTTCTGACCCCCGCGCTGTCTAGTCTCCCTACACGCTTTCTGAACTGCTGTAGTAGGAGCCCCCCAAGCACTGGTTGTCACAGCCGTACCCTCCTCTTGTTGGGTTTCTAAGTCAGGTGTGGGTCACCATGGAGGAGTCTTTGATCCCTCTCAACCGCTGTATACTGCAAGTCACCACATAGAAGCCCATCGCACTCCAGCCCCACAGTAAAATTTGTTGGTAGGCTCTCCTGGAGTCATATCAGAGTCACCAGACCATCCAGAGAGAAAATTAACACCGGGACACCAGGGTAGATACTACCCCTCTACTTATTTGCCCCACAACTTATTATGTCCACTTAACCCATATGGGTTTGTTCCCCGCCCGTCTGCCTCATATTCAACATTAGCAAACAGTTTCCCAGAGATTTTGCACTTAACATGAATAGATCGACGGGGAAAGGCCGCAAAGGCGCACCAGCTGAGATAACTCAGCACTTCTCCCGTCAGGACAAAGCACATACAACATCTTCTCCTAACTCACTCTCGGAGTCCCAGAGCGACCGAAACCCTCCTACCACTGCTTCTTCCTCAACCAAGGCGGACTTTGCTGAATTACGAAATTTAATCGTGGAGCGCACTAACGCCTTTTCCGTTGATCTTCAGAAGGCTATAGGCGATCTCAAAACAGAAATGGTTGCAATCTCCAAAAGAACCTCGGTTCTGGAAAACAAGATGGAGTCGTCTCTTACATTCCTAAATGTAGCCTCAAAAGATATAGACTTCCTGCTAAAGGACAACGATTTCATGAGGGACAAGCTGGAAGATGTCGAGAACAGGGAATGTCGCAATAATCTCAGATTACGCAACATCCCCGAATCAGTGGAACCTGCGGATCTGGAGGACTATGTGAGTAGGTGCTTCTCTTCTCTGGACTCTGCCTTATCCAATCACCCAATGCAGATCGAACGGGTCCATAGGGCCTTGAGACCACGCCCGAAAGATACCGAACTCCCTCGTGACGTGATATTGAGACTACTATCCTTTAAGACCAAGGAACTTATTACCAAAGCGGTTCGGAATTCTTCTTATACTCTCTACGAAGGGTCCCGTATCCAAGTTTTTCAAGATCTCGCCCCTTCAACGATAGCCAAGAGACGCGACCTCAGGGAGGTTACCAGCATCCTCAGAGAAAACGGATACAAATACCGCTGGGGTTTCCCTTTTCGTTTGATTATTGAAGTTGAGGGCCGTCAAGAGTCAATCCGAACACCGAACGAAGTAAAAGACTTACTCCGCAGGCTCCATCTCTTCCGTCTTGATAGGATCGTGGGTGGCGATGCCCAGAGCTCCTCGCAACAACCTCCTTGATCTGTAAATCTATGTCTCTGTTAGAGGAGACGTGAAGTAATACTGTGCCTTTACTTGCTCTGTTTATATTTTCTTTTTTATTATTCTAACAAATGTCAATATTTTCATGTTGCTCTCATAATTACCGTAGATATTGTTGTCTCTGGTTACAAGTTTACTTCGGTTTAACCTTATTATGTTGTTTATGTAAGGGTGGGGGACGTATCCTGTCCTCCTAGCCACGCACCTGCATACCTTGGGATTTTCTTAGCAGTTTATCTGATAGTTTATATTTTACACGCACTCCCGTACTCTGTGCCTTGGTTCTGATAAGTGTATAGGCAAACTTTGCCTTGTGTTTTTTTTAAGTTAATATAGCTTTTTAGGCACTGTCCTAGTAGGTCTCTCCTCTGCTATTGAGGTCTGAACCTACACCCTTGCCTCTCTTCTTTCACAACTCCTCCTTCCTTCTCTCTTCCTTTCCTTCCCTTCCCACCCCCTGCTCCTCTCCCCCCAACCCCTCCCCCCTGGTACTCCAGTTTGAGGGATAACATTTTTATTCTTTGTGTTTCTCCCAAGAATACCGACCATGACTCTTACAACACTCTCCCTTAATGTTAAAGGGTTAAACACACCTCAAAAGCATTCTATGCTATTTCACACGTTACGAAAACTTTATGGTGATATAATTTTTTTGCAGGAGACTCATTTCAAAGCGGGTGGCCATCCTTCCCTGTCCTCAAGAGGATATCCTGATGCCTACTATTCCTCTCATTCAACAAAGAGGAATGGTGTTGCCATTCTTCTCCGCAGTTCAGTTCCGTTTGTCGTGTCAGCAGTTAAGGACGACCCTGAAGGCCGGTTTCTTCTCCTGTCTGGAAAAATTGGTCATCTAGATATAACCTTTGCCAATGTTTACGCACCAAATACAGGTCAGACAGCTTTTTTCACACACTTTTTCTCGGAATTACACCATTTCCGTAAGGGTTTGCTTTTACTCGGAGGCGACTTTAACACTGTTATGTCCCCCCTCCTAGACAGATCCGCCTCTAGGCACACCTCCCCACCATCTTCACACACAAAACATCTGCAAAAACAAGTGACTGAGGCCGGCTTATTTGATATCTGGCGAGCGTTATATCCCTCTTCAAGGGACTACACATTCTACTCCTTTCCCCACCAAACCTACTCCCGGATTGACATGTTTATGGGCTGCTCAAACATCTTCCAACATATAACTAGGGCTGATATAGTTCCTAATACGTGGTCCGACCACTCTATACTATCGCTAACGGTTGACCTTTTTCAGAACCCTCGGGGCAGAACCTCCTGGAAATTGAACGAGACTCTTCTTAAACTCGCCGGGTTTAAAGATTTCATATCTGATTCTATCACGAAATACTTTGAGATCAATTCAGATCCAGAGATTCAGATCTCTTCTATATGGGAAGCCCATAAGGCAGTCATTCGGGGGGGATATCATTCAGTTTGCCTCCCGCAGGAAAAAAGAACGTAACGCAACGCTTGATAAACTTACTCTTCAACTTAAAAATTTAGAAACAACACATAAGGAGTCTAACTCCCATTCAGTTTTGAAAGAAATCCAAAAGACTAGGGGCAAAATTCAGTCAATTCTCGCAGAGAGAACAGAACGCCAGCTTAGATGGCCGATTCGCTTTTAGCCAAGAGACTGAGAGCCAAACGGGGTTCCCAAACAATCAATTCTATCAGAAACAAAAAAGGGGACCTATCTTACGATCCTAGGACCATAAATGAAACATTCCACAAATATTATGAAAATCTGTACAACCTTCATAAGGACCAAACTTCATTTAAAGCCCCCCCTCAAGCCATCAATACCTACTTAGATAATTGTTCCCTTCCTTCCCTATCCTCCCGCCAGGCTTTTACTCTTAACGAGGCTATCTCCAACGAAGAAGTAATCTCTGCACTAAAGTCTCACAAGAACTCCAAAGCCCCCGGACCTGATGGCTTTATGATGCTTTATTATAAAACATTCTCCAAAGAACTAGTCCCCCATCTGACACATCTGTTTAATTCCATTATGACGGGGGGTAAATTCCATGCGGAATCCACGCGTTCCACTATAGTGGTGATTCCTAAACCTAATAAGGACCCGACCTGTTGCCCCAGCTACCGCCCCATTTCACTAATCAACTCTGACGTTAAACTTTTTGCCAAAATTCTGGCAAATCGTTTAAATGCCTATTTACCAACATTGGTCTTCCCAGACCAAGTAGGTTTTGTCCCCACCAGGCAGGCTCTAGATAACACTAGGCGTACTATAGACATCATCGCCCATATTAACCAGAATAAGATCCCGTCAGTGGTTTTGGCATTAGACGCCGAAAAGGCCTTTGACAGACTCTCGTGGCCTTTCATGTTCAGCACGTTAAGTCATTTCGGTTTAAATGGGGCCTTTCTTTCGGCCATTCAGGCCCTATATCACCGCCCCACCTCATCAGTATTGACTAACGGACTCCTATCCCAGGCTTTCTCACTAGGTAATGGCACTAGACAGAGGTGTCCCTTGTCCCCCCTCTTATATGCTTTATGCATAGAACCTTTAGCTGCCACCATTAGAAGAAACTCTGACATATCAGGGATTCAAATTGGTCCCCGTCACTTCAAAATCTCCCTATTCGCTGATGACGTACTACTAACACTCGCAAACCCCCTCATTTCACTCCCAAATCTCCTTAAAGAACTTAAAGAATATGGATCTTTATCAAACTATAAAATTAATAATTCTAAATCGGAAGCCCTCTCACTCCAAGTCCCTATCGTCACTAAAAATATTCTCGAATCTTCGTTCGATTTCCAATGGCGCCCCAAGGCGCTACGATATTTAGGTGTTCAGATCACGAAAGAATACAAACAGCTATTCCACGCCAACTACACCCCCTTATTTGACTCAATAAAAAGAGACCTGGCCAGATGGGACTCGCTTTTTGTCTCCTGGTTTGGTAGGATTAGTGTGATTAAAATGAACGTTCTGCCTAGAGTCTTATACCTTTTCCAGACCTTACCAATTCCAATCCCAGGTACTTTTCTAACGAATCTGCAATCTTCATGCGGTACATTTATCTGGCAAGGTAAAAAATCAAGACTCAAAAGGTCCTGCCTAGCTAAACCCACCCAGTCAGGGGGATACGGACTTCCGCTCTTGGAGCGCTACTATCATGCAGTTAACCTTAGTCATATAATTTCTTGGCAGTCTGCTCCGGGGATCAAGAGATGGGTCGATCTAGAGAACGCACATACACCAGATCACAATCTGAATTCGCTCCCCTGGCTCCCTAGAGCTCAAAGGCCGGCCTCAGTGTACTCGCACCCCTCCATACAGTTCACACTCAACTTATGGGACAAGCTCCATAGAAAGTGGGAGCTCACCTCATTTCCTTCCCCTCTTACTCCACTGTGGCATCACCCGGATTTTCTGGCAGGAAATATGCGGTCATTCTCGCATCCCTGGCAAGAGGCTGGTATCACTCAGTTTACTCACATTATGGGAGATTTTGCTCCCCGCACTTTCCCGGATCTAAGAGAAAAAAAGGGCCTTCCTTCGTCCTTACATTTTGCTTACACTCAAATCCGAAGCTTTATTCAATCTCTCTGTAGATCCTCCAAGCTACGTAGCCTCACTCCTTTTGAGAGGAGCTGTGTGTATAGGCCAGGAGATTCAGGACTAATATCTCTGATATATCATAATTTCCTGGAACCAAAAACTGACACTGCGGAATCGTTTGAGGTGGTATGGCTTCGGGATACTGGTAGAGCTCTGGATCAGAAGGGATGGTCCCGGCTACGGGTGAGAATCTCCAAAATCTCCATTAACACCTCAATACGAGAAAACACATTTAAAGTATATACAAGATGGTATCTAGTGCCCTTAAATCTCCACATAATATATCCAGGCACTTCTGACGCATGCTGGAGAGGGTGTGGGGAGGTGGGCTCATTCTACCACATCTGGTGGACATGCCCTAGAGTTTCAAATTTGTGGTCCCAGGTGGCCGACCTAATGACAAGAATTCTAGAGGTTGAGGTTTCACCTGACCCAATGGTTATGCTGTTATGCTCCCGGGTCGAAGGCCTAACTAAACATGCAGATAGACTTGTTCAACACATTTGTGACGCTACTCGCCTACAGATAGCGAAGGAATGGAAGTCCCTCCATCCACCCAGCCTCCAAAGTGTAGTCTCTCGTGTGTGGTACATGGCCTCTATGGAATACATCACCAGCCTTCTCCACAACAAAATTTTAAATTTCAAAAAGATATGGAATTTCTGGTATTCTTTTCATCAGGCAAATATGCCCGCTACTTGAAAGGTTGTTTCTTCAGAAGCTCTTATCAGGTCCTCCCCCCCAACCCCTCCCCCCTCCTTCCCCCCTCCTTCCCCCTCTTTTTTCTCTTCTATTTCTCTCTTTTAAAAAAAACAAAAAATAAAAGCATCATCGATTTAGAGTTCCAAAGCAGCTGAGTTTTCCATAATCTTTGATTGGGTCAGCCTATTTCCTCTCTATAGGTTAACTTACTGCTTCCTTTTATGTTTAGAAATTGTGTAACAATATGTCATCTGCCTGACTTTCTTCCCGTTTCTCATTTGACATGTTCTAGCCCTCATGTTAAATTGTTTTTCTTCTCTGTCATTATATGCTATATGGAACTTCTGTTTTTTCGTTTTTGCATAAATAAAGAGTTTAAAAAAATAAAAAATAATATCAAAACGTGCAAAGAATGATGCCCATCGAGCTTGGCGTGGGTTGAGGCACGAGCTTCACTGATATAAAGCAGGTTCTTATGGTCAGTTAAAACTGTTACTGGATGACGGGAACCTTCTAAGAGATGTCGCCACTCCTCCAAGGCGGCCTTGATTGCAAGCAACTCTTTGTCGCCAATACCATAATTTTTCTCATGCGGCAAGAATCTTTAGAGAAAAATCCACAGGGAAGATGAGTACCAAGTTCGGATCTTTGGAAGAGCACTGCTCCAATACCTATTGCAGACGCATCAACTTCCAGAAAAAAGGGTTCTAATTGATTCGGTTGAGAAAGGACTGGTGCAGACGAGAAGGCTTGTTTTAGGGAATCAAACGCCTTCAAGGCATCGGTAGACCATTCTCTGGGATTGGATGATTTCCGGGTCAGAGCGGTTATTGGGGCTATGATTGAGGAGAACCCCTTAAAAAAACTGCCTGTAATAGTTGGCGAACCCAACAAATCTTTGAATTGCCTTGGTGCCTTGAGGAAGAGGCCAACTTTTAATAGCGGATACCTTCTTTGGATCCATGCGTAGTCCTGATCCTGAAACAATGTACCCAAGAAAAGGGAGTTGCTCAACTTCGAAGATATACTTCTCTAATTTTCAGAAGAGTTGGTTAGCTCGTAGTCGAGATAAAACTTCTTTGACATGAAGACGATGGGAGGAAATATCTCGGGAGAAAATCATGATATCGTCCAGATAGACAACTACAGAATGATATAATAGGTCTTGAAAAATCTAATTTACAAAGGACTGAAAGACAGCGGGGGCATTACTAAGCCCGAAGGGCATAACTATATATTCAAAATGTCCGTCCCGAGTGTTGAACGCTGTCTTCCACTCGTCCCCTTGGCGAATTCATACTAAGTTATATGCCCCACGGAGATCTAATTTAGTGAAGACTCGGACTCCGCTGATTCTGTCAAAAAGATCCATTATATGGGGCAGAGGGTAACGATTTTTAATGGTTATTTTATTTAGTTGCCTATAATCAATGAAGGGGCGTAGAGATCCGTCTTTTTTCCTGACGAAAAAGAACCCTGCTCCGGTCGGAGAGGACGATTTTCTGATAAACCCCTCGGGCTAGGTTTTCAGAGATATATTGAGACATAGCCTGGGTTTCTGGCAGAGACAGGAGAAAGGTCCTACCCCAAGGAATCTGTTTTCCCGAAATTAAATCAATTGGACAGTCCCAAGGCCGATGAGGTGGTAGAATCTCTGATCTTTGCTTGGAAAAGACATCCTTAAAAGTTAGATAGACCGAGGGTAATGCGGATGTCTCCGAATTGGTTTGAGTGAGGCAAACGTTGGAGCGAGGAGAAAAAATACACCGGTTATGGCACTGCAGACCCCAGGAGATAACTTCGGCACGAGCATAGTCAAATTGTGGGGTGTGGTTCCGGAGCCAGGGGAGACCCAAAATTAAAGGATTGATGGATTGAGGTAACACTAGGAATTGAATCCACTCTTGATGCAAATGCTCCAATCCGCAATTGAACGGCACTAGTGATGTTGGAAATGGTGCCGTTGCTGACACGATTACCGTCTACAGCTGTTAGTGTTAATGTCTGTGGAAGAGCCAAAATGGATAACTGAAGCTGTGAGGCAAGAGAAGCCGAGATGAAATTCCCAGCGCACCAGAATCCACGAAGGCTAGGATCTGCTGGGGTCCCTTAGAACTGACCAGTAGAACAGGCATAAGGAACTCAGGATTAGAAGTTGAGTAGGGAGTGGAAACAGCTACTCCTAAGGCGGCCTCCCTCTTACTGTTTAGGAGGGAGCGTTTCCCGGTCTTTTAGGACAGAGGCTTAGTACATGTCCGGACTCTCCGCAATATAGACACAGTCTCTGTTTGAATCGTCTCTCACGCTCCTCAGGCATCAATTTTGAGCGACCCAGCTGCATCGGTTCCTCTGTAGCCGAAATAGGATTTTGAAAGGTAGGTGCCAAGCGGGTGGGGCATCTTGAGAGAGATCTCTCCGACGTTCTTTCCCTAAAACGTAGGTCAATCCGGATACACAGGGAAATGAGGGTATCCAGGTCAGAAGGAAGTTCCCTGGTGACCAGCTCATCCTTAATTCGGTCCGTAAGGCCCTGCCAAAAGGTAGCAATGAGAGCCTCGTTGTTCCATCGCAGCTCCAACGCAAGAGTACGGAACTGTACTGCATACTGACCAACTGACATTGAACCTTGTCGAAGATTTAATAGACCAGAGGCAGCTAAGGAGATCCGACCTGGTTCGTCAAAGACCTTGCGAAATATGTCGATAAATGCTGCGGAGTTCTCTAGTAAAGGATTGTTGCGCTCCCATAACGGTGAAGCCCAGGCCAATGCTTGTCCGCTGAGCAGGGAAATCATGAAGGCTACCTTGGTGCGCTCAGATGAGAAGGCAGTAGAGTTGCACTCAAAATGGATTGCGCACTGATTGAGGAGCCCCCTGCATCTTTTAGGATCTCCGTCATACTTTTCTGGAGAGGGAATTCTAAGCCTGGTAGAATGATCCGGGGAAGGGGACGGAGCCAACGGAACAACTGCGGCCAAAGACGGAGCAGCGGGAGGTTCCACCGGAGATGGTTGGACCGCCTGTAAGGAGTCTAGACGAGACAGTATACCTTGGACACACTGAAGTAAACGGCCCTGATCGGCTTCTTGCTGTTCCACTTGGCGGCCCAGGTGGATGAGCAGATCCCTAGCTGAGGGTTCACCTGTTCCATCTGACATCATGGCCAGAGTAAACTGTCACAACTCACCAAAGAGGCGCGGAGTCTAACGTGTTCCAGGTATTCACCAGGAACCCCCACAAGGGAGTATGGTCTTAGCTGCAGGAGACACGCAGGTCGCGGTCCTCAGAGGGAGAAACCAGTGAAGCGGTAAGATGAAAATGGTGTCAGGCAGGCCGGGTCAGAAAAGAGAGAATCAGGATATGCCACAGGGAAAATCCAAAGTCGTAGTCAGGAGTAGCCGGGTCCGGGGTCAGAAGCGCAGGAGAGGATAGTCAACAAGCCGGGTTCAATACACAGGGATAACAGAAGTAGAATGGTCAACAAGCCGGGTTCAGTACACAGGAATATCAGAAGTAGAGTGATCAGCAACAATCCGGGTAATTCACAGAGAACAAGGAGGACACAGGAACGCTGGAGCTAGGTGAGACCTATTACTCTGGCACTCTCCTAGTGCCAGAGTGATCCTTTAATAGTGCTACCTTCAATTAGTGGCGGTGGTGACGCTGAACACCACCGCCGGATTTACTGGAGAGCGTTCCGTTGGCTAGCAACGGAACGTGACCGCCGACCCGGAAGTGTGCTCGGTTGCCTAGCAACCGAGCGCTCAGCGGCAGTAGCAGGCGTCCGTCCCTGTGCGACGGACACAGCACGGGGAAGGCGCCTGACATCATTCTGGGATTTCATTCATGAAGAGTGCAAGATCTAGTTTTGAGTTGTCGTTCTCTAACTAGAGTCTATATATGCAGCTAAGAGAGATCCATGGGTCGTGAAGTCTGGACAGCAGGTGACTATAACTCCTTAATCTAGTCGGGTAAGGGACAGATGATGTGGTAAACCTGCCTGGCATTTATTTACTGTATGTACATAATATTCTAGTATTGTTTGTATGAAAATAAATATACTGTTGTATTTTTATAACTGCATTTGCCTGGGTGACTATACGAATCCTAGTAGGTACTGGGTAGGCTTCCCTGGCATAGGAAGGCACCCGTGGGTGGCCAGCAAGCGTGAAGTGGGTAGCATTGGGCCAGATAAACCCGATATCTTCACACAAGTTACAAAAAAAAGCATTTGGACGCACATTAGACGTTGATAAGGCTTTGGTGTAGCATTTTGATAGATGTACTAAATTCTGGTGTGCCCCAGGGAGAGGGACGTGGACAGAGTGGTCTTAACAGCATTATAGGCCCCAGGGCAAAGCACTACAGTGGGGCACTACCTACACAACCACTCACAGGAATTTAAATTAAATTGGTTTAGATTTGAATTAACAAACAATAGAATTATATACTGACAAATTGAAAACCCTAGCGGGCCCATCTGTTCATGTTGCCCCTGCCCTGCCTGCCCATGTGTTAAGATGGCTCTGGCTGTGGTTTTCTGGTTTTCTCAAAATCACATTTGTGGTGCCATTATGATTGAAACCAATGATATTGATGACACCTTGTAATCTATATGTTTGAAAGTAGGGATTATTTACATTCCAATGGTATTCTAATCTGAAAAGCCTTTCCTGTAAATAAGTACTCTCTCCTAACGCCTCATTGACTTGATCCCCCAGCTGCCCGTTGTCCTCCAGGGCCGGATGTGCCATGGGTTTAGGCACCGCCTCCAACTCCGACTCAGCATCACCAGAGGCGGAGGTGGAGAACTGGGGCTCAGCCGCAGAAATCTCGGACAACTCCTCATCTCCCTGGCCCCGCCCCTCCACCTTCGTCTCTGGGTCTGCCTAGCCATCGCCATCCCCCACGGCCTGGACTGGCTGCTGCTGTGTTGGTGGTAGTGGCAGCCCCGGCTGTGGCTGCTGCTCCTCCACCACCACCGGCCGGCAGCGTTGCCACCGTTCCCAACGTGCCCGGTCTGTTGGAAACAAGAAAAAAAAATGGTTAACACAAGCACCAGCTTAATAAACCTATAGTATTACGATAATCAGGTGATCATACATTTTTAATAAACTTCTCATTGCAGACAAATATAAGCTACTACAAAAGCAAGGAGCTAAACATGATAAACGCAAAGCATTTCACATGACCTGTCACAAATGTTTGTTTTGAGTATAGAGATGTTGAATATCACAGTGGCCTTGTGGTTAGCACTTTGCTCTTACAGCACTGGGGTCAGAAGTTTGAGTCCGGACCATATCTTCAGCTGTGTGGAGTTTGCATTTTTGCTCCATACTTGCATGTGTTGACTCCAACAATTAAAAAAAAACCTACTGTGTGGATATTTTAGCATTTGCCAGTAGTCTGTGTGGAAATGTTAGGGAATTCAAGTCTTTAAGCTCCCATGGGGCTGGTAATGATGTGAATTACTTCTCTCTGTACAGCGCCACGGAATTAGTGGAGGGATCTCAAATACTTTGGATGATGAGTATACTTTTGAAATCAGCCTTTGTTGGGACTCCCTCACATTGTAAATAGGCAGTTATTGAATGAGTGATTAGGTATATATAGTCCAGTAGGTAATATGTTTGAACCTTATGGGACCTTCCAAAACTTGGAAAATTAGATAAGGCCTTTTGTTATTCAAAGCTGCCTTTCAAATGTATTGCAAATAATAAAAACACATCTGCTACTCAAATTAGCAAATGGTATTTAAGCTTACGTCAGCAAGTTACAGCACTGGGGTCAAGAGTTGGAGAGTTGAACTAAAAACCGGCATTATTGTTCTGAAGTTTCACAATAAATCATGTTTGAAAACAAATGTCCAGCAGGCACATTTAGAAGACAGGAGCCAAAGCAGGTTGAGTGCATTGGAAGGGGAATGACCTTTCCAGTGTGGATAAAGATTGATATGTAGTGTAGTGGTAGGCCATGTCAGGTGATTTGGGTGAACATAGTTGGATACATATAGCAAAAATATATGTTTACACACTTTTCCTGCGATTAATAGAGAACTCACTTCTTATAATTTCCTCCCGGAGCTCCCGGAGCAGCTGGGGCTGATGCTGGTGGAGGTCGCTCCTGCGGCACTGGAGCTTGACGATGCTCCGAATTTTATTTAGCCGCAGGCGGAGGTATCTACAGTCCCTTTGGTTGGCCCACAGTTTGACCTCGTTGGACACGTATCTACCTGAGGGCACATTATCCATGCCCTCTGTGAGCACTCTTAACTCTCTCCTGCTGAAAATTGTAGCCCTCATTTTCTACTCCTCTCTCTCTCACAAAATGGAGGACTCTGCGCTCCGATTGGTTTCCTGAGCCATGTATGGGCGCGATCGTGTCTCACGCGGATCTTTCAGACACCTGTGTGTGTAATGGTTGCCTCTCCCTCCAAAAACATGGCACCCGTCGTAGGTGAGTCGAGTACTCTGTGCTCTGCAATTAGGAAGAGAGTGTACACCTGGTTTATTAATCAAATCATGCTTTTAAACCCACCTGGACTTACCTTTCATTCCTGTTCAATTGCTATTTTGCAGGGCAGGCCAAGTTACGTTTATAAGTGTCAGTTGTGGGTCATATTTTTCTCATCAACAAACAGTAAGTACAATTTAATGTGATCTAATTGTAGTGTGATAAAATGTTTGTCTCACATTATGGAGGCAGTTTCTTAGGATGAATTATGTGTTACTTTGCTTTAAAAAAAAAGAGAAAAGAGTGGCCTTGCTCTCAAAATGTACATGGAAAGTATACAATTTAATGTTACACTCTGCTAATGGGCTTCTCCCTAACAAACACACTAATAGGTTGAATATAGCAATGATGGTCAGGGGCGGGCTGGACCGGGAGGCAGGGGGGCAGTGGTCACCCGGGCCGCTCTGTCTAACGGCTGTTCGGGCCGGCCGCCCACGCCCCCCACCCCCCCGGTCAATGCAATGCTGGCCGAATATTACTGTCGGCCGCATCACTTGCCATGATATGCGTCCGCGTCAGCGCACAGGCGGCCCCATCACATGACACGCGATGCAGCCGCGTTATAATGACGCAGCCGCATCGCGTGTCATGTGATGCGCCCACCTGTGTGCCCCCCAGGCTGCAACCTGCCAGCCCGCACCTTATGATGGTCCCATTACTGCAAATGTATCTAGGCACTTATTTGTATGAATACAAAAATGTAAAAATTCTACACTATTAATCCTGGTGGTGGCTGTATTTTACAATCACCTTATATTTCCAATCACATTCTTGCGTTCCTGCTCAGGATTTTGAATGGGAGATAGGTGAGTTAACTGTGTTGGCAATGGGATAAACAATGTAATAAAATATAAAGTGAAGAGTTGTAGTATTAGCAGAATGTTGAATTAGTTATTTTAGGCAACTAATTTTAAAATACAGTTAACTAAGTGACTGTTGGTTATATATAGAAACAACAATGTTTATTAGATTAAGGTGCATGTGCTTGATACATAGGTTGGAGTCTGGCAAATTAAATCTGTAAGGGGGTGGGTTTGCCTACAATGTTTCATTGCACCTGACTGTTTGCTTTGCCAATAAACACACTCCTTTTCTTGTCTAGAGCAATATGTCTGATGCAGGGCTCAGCTCTGAGTGGACCCAGGGCTGCCAAGCCGCCGGAGGCCAAATTTTGCAGACGGCGAGCTGGAAGTACTAGTGGATCAAGTTATCTTGCTGTTCCATAGCAATGATCGCCCAATAATGGGCCATGAACATGCTGAAAAATGGGCGAAAATCACCACCCAAATAAATTAAATATTGACTTTCGACCGTGGAACGCATAAAGTCCAGAATACGGTACAAATCAAATGTTTGTTCTAAGCCAAATTTAGGTTGGATGACTGTAACCATAGTACTAGTTAGACAACTGTGAGCTTAATCCACCTTGTGTCTGTAAGTAATTTCTCTATCAGGGCCTTAGTTGTAATACAAAATCACAATGGGACCTTGTCACATTAACATTTTCACTTTTCTACATTATCCACGCTGGAAAGGCCCACACATTTTACAGTGTATTTGTTTTGTTATTTTGTGTGATTAGCAAAAGTACACAATTAAGTTGCTTTTCCGTTTGTAAGCTGCTTTTTCACGGCATAATCTTTGTCATTTGCACAGATAGGCAGACTATAAAGGGCGCCTTAAAGTGAAAATGGTGCCGGCGCACAAACATGCCCAAGGAACTGGTGGGGGTCCTCCCCTGGAGGCAATATTAACACCCCTAGAGGAGCATGCAAGTGCAGCAATTGCTCTTGTTGAGATCGTTGGGGTTGGCGACATAGACACTGGCTCTAGCCCATCCCGAACAGGAGAGCACTCTCCCCTAGATACATGATGAGTTTCATTATTTAATGTCTGTTAATGTTTGTGTCTGTATCTGCACATGTGTCAACTCAGGATGTGTCTTCTGTAAAACTTTAATGGCACAATGTGTTTGCCTATCACATAGTAGGAAATGAAATGTACACACTGAAGACAAAATGTCTCAATATGTTAGGCTTTTAGAAAAAGGTAGCACCATAAGTGCCAATGTCTGCTTTTATGGACTGTCAAGGCCTGTTTGCAAATTCAATGGAAGCTTACACGTTACCAATGCTATATCACGCGTGGCTAAATATTTGCACAAATAAAACCTTTAGCGTTACTGTTTGGATTTAATATCTTCTTGTTTCTTTTTCTCTATCTACAGATTGTAAACACCAGGCTGCTCCAGAGGTGCAGGAGCAAGTTGTCCGTGATGTGGAGGAGCCTCAGACGGATCCGGCTGAACTTGCAAGGGTGCAGGCACTCTCACTCGCATCCCAAAGATTTGAAGACGCCACTGTATCACAGAAAACTCATCTTGCACAAATAGCAAGCACTCTACCCCGCATGGAGCAACAACTCACCACTCTCAATAGCACACTCACCACCCAAATGGCTACTCTAAATACCACAATGTCTATAATAGCAACACTCTTTGGTGATCTCTTGCATGCCCACTCCCAACGTACCTCCGGCACATTACCTTCACCCATTTCAGACTATTCATTCCACAGCCCCCAACACCAGTCTTTTGTTCCTGCCTCCCTGGACTGTCTGTTGCCTCCTCCCTCCCTGGTCCGTCTGTTGCCTCCTCCCTCCCTGGTCCATCTGTTGCCTCCTCCCTCCCTGGTCCATCTGTTGCCTCCTCCCTCCCTGGTCCGTCTGTTGCCTTCTCCCTCCCTGGTCCGTCTGTTCCCTCCCCCCTCCCTGGTCCGGCTGTTGCCTCCCCCCTCCCTGGTCCATTTGTTGCCTCCCACCTCCTTGATCCGAACCAAGTCCATCTTTATTGTATGTCCTTTGCTCGTGCTTTTGCCACCTCCCTTGTCCTGCCCCCTGCCGCCCCCCCCCCCTGGCTATGACCCTGCACCTTCACAGCGTCGGACACAATCTGTCCCCCTTGTGAGTTTGGATGCTTCCTCTGACTCCTCCACATCACGGGTAACCAGAAGTCACACCCGTCGGTGTGAACCAATTCCAACCAAAAAGCAGGAAAAAAAATGATTTTTGTTTTATTTTACTTTGGGTTTTTTTTGTTTGTTTTTTTTAAGGTGTAAAAAAAATTCTATATTATGTTTCTAATAAATTTTATATCCCTACCAAAACTATGTTGCTGTAATTTTGTTATAGCATATTTTAGGATGGTTTTTAGAAATCTATACTTTTTAAGAAGTCTAATGACATTGTTAACTCAGAGTCTACATTCCTTAATTTTTTTTTGGAAACGTGTCTGAGAAGACATTGATGTGTCAAATGGTAAGTTTATATCTAGACTAAGGGCCTGAATCATTAAGGATCTTAACTAGAAAAACTTCTTATTTAAGTCTCCAGGACAAACCCATGTTACAATGCAAGGGGTGCAAATTAGATTTCTGTTTTGCACATAAGTTAAATACTGTCTGTTCTTCCATGTAGCACACAAATACTTGATAGCTTATTTGTACACTGAGATTGAAAGTTGATATTTGTGTGTTACAAGAAAAAACAGTCAGTATTTAACTTGTGTGCCAAACCGAACACTATTTTGCTGCACTTGCATTGTAACATGGTTTTGGCCAGGAGACTTAAATAAGAAGTTTCTCAATTTAAGATCTTAATGAATCAGGGCCCTTATGTCTATCTATAAATTTCAGTCTTTGACCACTAACTATTTAGTCATGTCGTACATGACAAAGCACCCATGCATGACATTAATTTCTCCATAGTCCACACATTGCTAAATATTTCATGTAAACATTGCTTGGATCTGCAGATTAAAGCTCTAAATGTCAGCACACATGTACATCACTAATCAGGTTTGGAAATCTATAACATTTAAACTACCGTCATATGAATGGCAGCCATAATAGGTGCATTTTTAACTAATCTCATACTGGGTGATGGCTACCAAATTGAGACATAGTTTACCTAAGTTGCAGTGTCTCTTGGCTTGTGTGAGTAAATGGTGGGCTTCACCAAACCACTTAAATCAATGGTCATTCCTGTCCTTATTGCAAAAGGCACATATTTTTGTAAAGAACCTAAGGCTGTAGTGTTGTGTGAGCTGTTTGCTGTGTGTCTGGATAATAATGTTTTGTAATATAATACACAGAGTGGTTTGGGAAATATTAACTCTGCCAAAGAACTACACCCTGTTATCCTAGTAAGTAGACAACACATTATCTCCATCGACTAGTGATGGATGTCCAAGAGCTCATTTGACTCAAAAACTGCACTATCTAGTAGTGATGTAATAAATCACAATGGTCTGAGCCGGCCCAACCAGACCAAATATATACAATACATAAGTCTGTATGGCTTTTTGTCCGAATCTGGCCATTGTGTTTGTTTGCTTCTGAACACTTACATTCATACACTTTTATAGAGCCCAGGTCAGTAGGTTGAAGCTCCCCTACAGTAGCTGCTTTAAATAAAGCAAGGTCATGGTAATTGAAATGAGGCCCAACCTCAGCAAATTTTTAGTCAGGTATGTTTTGATTGCTTGATAATACACAGACAGTTACCAGTTTAACAAAAGCCGAAACTATGAAACTATCTACTATGAAGCCTCACAATACCATTAATACATTATCTATGTAACCCTCTGTCACTGTGTGTAGTGTGGGGTGCAAAGGGTACACAGTGCACCTCCTTCTCAAGCCCTGGCTAGCTGATGGGCATGGGTGTAAATGATCAGGGGGTCCCTGCACATGCAGGTGTTTCTTTGTAGTTAGTGGGACACAGGTAATGTCACTTTGGTGCAGTGTAATAGAAGTCACAATAATTTGGGCGCCAGACCATCTCTATAACAAACTCAACTCTTTATTTACACTCTTCCTCCAGCACGATAATCATAATGGTTGCAGAATATATACATCTCCTTACTCTCTCCAGCACAGTTCTTAATGAGCAATACGAATATGGTTGCAAATATCTTATCACTCCTCCTGCACAGTTCTTAATGTTATCCAGATGTTAAATAACATAACTCATTGGTCTCTCTTACACTCCATACTCACTGCAGATACCCTTTCTGCAGGGGCACATGCATGGATGCTAATAGGCAGGCAGCCTCTCCTCCATGCAGCTCAGACACACTCTGTGTACCTCTCAACTGCAGCTCACCCCTCCTCTGCGGGGATGATGTCTCCTGTGCTCTGACACGTCACTCTGTGTACTCTCAGCCTCAGGATCTGACACTACAGCTACCAGGCCTCTTGTAGCAGCCCTCACTCCAGGGCCTCTTCCATGCAAAGTGTCCCCCTCTCTCTTGGGTTCTCTATAGTGGCATGGAGTTCTCCCCCTCATCCAGTGCACACATTCCTTGCCCTGGCTCAGTCACCATGCTCAGACTTCCAGGCAATGCTGGGGGAGCCTGGGAGCTTCCACCCCACTCTCTCCCAGGTCCCCAGCTACCATCTCTCCTCTCCTGTCCCCCTTCTCAGTTCCTATCCCCCCTTGCTGACAGCCCCTCCTTCCTCTCCCTCAGTCTCCAGGCTGGGCTGGGTTATCCCCATGGTAACCTGTTTATGTAACTTTTCATAAACTATTAGCTTACCCTCTAGGTGACCCCTCCTGAATTCACTGAGGTAAAGGTTTAACTAAAACACCACTAGGGGGGTGTTACATCTACAATATCACCCAGACATTAAACAGTCAAAGGACTAATGTGTGCTGGGGCAGACACTCTTGAATAAGATGGGGACCCTTTTACATGGGGCGTTAATCTTAAAGCCACTAACATAAAACGTTTATAAAATAAGTTTCCTCGCCCAAACCATGTCAAAATGCAAGAAGGGCAAATAAGTAATCGGTTTGCCACATAAATTACATACTGACTTTTTTAGCATGTGGCACACAAATAGAATCTTTTATTTTCAGTGTACAAATAAAGTATCAAGTATTTGTGTGCCTCATGAAATACGAGTCAGTATGTAACTTATGTAAGAGTAATGTGATGTCTAACACTTTGAAAGTACTGGTGATTTCTTTACATTTGCTATCTTGTTGAAACAGGCATAGTTGTTACTCTGCCACAAAGTATCTCTAAAGATTCTTTACACACACACACACACACACACACACACACACACACACACACACACACACACACTGACAGATATGACTTGAAGAGAAACCCATCCTGAATGTGGCTTAATTGAATGAGGCTGGACCCTTTCAGAGGCCATTAGCAATGTAAATTGTATTGACAATCAATGACACATTTATACACCACAATACAATCTCAAATTTGCACACAAACTATTTGGAGCATACATTGTGAAGGGCACAAAACATGTCCAGTGTGTGCTGGCTAACAAAGTGTGTATTCAGACACATTTTAGTAGCGCAAAAATGGAGTATCTGTGTGGGCCAGGAATGGAACATTGCATGGCTGGACCAATGATCAATATAGGTGTTGTATTTCATATCACAAATAGCTTACAATGTAAAAACACAATGAAAAGGGTGGATACTGCTTTATCTGCTGTCACAAAATTGGTTTACACGTAATGTGGATACGGCCTTCCAGAAATGCTCCACTAGCGTCTGACACAAACGCCTTTACATTGATTTTTTCTGTGGGTTTTGTGGTTGCCATTTGGGTGTGGGGCCATTTGTAAACAAAGTGGCAATTGGGCCAGAAGACTCTATTGGCCCTGTTTGCTAAAGGTCCAAAGCTTGTTAGTGTTTGAGCTAAGTCTTCTAACATTTAAGGGACATTTTTATACATAGTATATTTCACACTGAAGTGGTATGTGTACACATACCATGTTGACATTCAAGTTCAGAAAGGACTACAAATTGGCTAGTAAACAAGCAACAGCACATACAAACCTCGTAACTAACCATAATGGCTATTAGAGTGTGTTTGTAGCCTACGGTGTGTCTGTGGCAAAGGACAAAAGAACCACACATTGATTCAAATTATTGTACAAGTAGACATGTTCCACAATGGTTACAAAAGCATTACGTATGGATTGTAGTGTATGCAAAGAGGAAGCACTGCAGTATAGTACTCAGAAAATACTTCCTGCGGACAGATTGGTGACACATTTGCAGGCTAAGATTTATTTATTACATAGATGACTCCAAACTTGCAACCAAAAACATAGCAAAGAAGTCAGTGGTCTGTGTGTGGCAAAGTTCCTTGGATGAAGAGCTGACAATCTGGACAAAGTAAAGAAATACATAAGCAGGCTTGGAACAATGGAGAAATACTTCAACATGTAGGGAAACACAAAATGCACAACTCCAAAATCCACCCAACGTGCCGTGCTCTGTTGAATATGAAACAAACATTTATTAAGCCAATATTAGCTCACAACTAACTTGCATTTATGTACCTAGTTGATGTCTTGGTGAACTAGAAGGTGGCCAATGTATTGAAATGTTCAAAAGGTCTTGTTAGGTTCTACACAGTATTATCTAATACTGGTTTGTGTGTTTGAGCTATATTTTGGTTTCAGAGTGTTCTATTTGACAGGAAAGTAACCCCATAAGTAACATACATAGCACATGGTCATACGTTGACTTAGCAGACCCACACATTTAATGCTTACAAACGTCATTATTGTATGCCACACACATACTTGACAGTTACATTTTAGTGCTGAAAACACTATCGACACTTACATTGGTCAACAACCTTCACCATGGCAACATCCACCAACTCCAAAGGAAAGTGCTATGGCATTGAGGCCAGCACAATCAGTTTGATGGTAGAAACAGCCTGTATATATAAAAAACACAAACAAAGTGTCTCAAAGGTGCACTTCTCAACAAAGTATGTGCTGCACAATAACATATAAACCTCACATGCCTGACTGACCAGTATTAGGCTACAATTTCAATACAATGATTTGTCATTAACAGTTTGACACTAGGGGACATTTACATACTAGACCATTCTGGCCTTTAGTTAAATAGCTAATAAAAGCAGCAAATTTTAAAAGTTTGTACTGTGCAAACTGTACTCTACATTTCAACGCAAGGACGTTGATGTAGGCACATTAGCCAGTAGATGAAATCAAACACAACAAGGTACATTTCACAAAAGACACTGAGGTTAAACTTTGAGGCATTTACTGAGACATCCAACACACAATTAAAAACTAACTTACAGGTTGTCATTTATTTAACCATTAGGACACATGTAAGACATTTCACTATCACACCAGCCCATGTATATTGCTATCCACATATGGACTGGACATACATTCACATACAGTGATTCACATACAGTGATTCATATTTTGAGTAAGTTTGGTCATTATTACAGCAGAGAGTTTTGTTGTTTAAAATTAAAAAGTTCCAAAGATTCATTAACCTCAAAGTATCTCTCAACCACATACTGCCTGAAGTTGGAGCCAAGCACTGCTTCACGAGGTGGGTCCTCACGATCTTCCTCCTCTTCAACCTCCTAGGGCTAGATTTACTAAGCTGCGGGTTTGAAAAAGTGGGGATGTTGCCTATAGCAACCAATCAGATTCTAGCTGTCATTTTGCAGAAGGTACTAAATAAATGAAAGCTAGAATCTGATTGGTTGCTATAGGCAACATCCCCACTTTTTCAAACCCGCAGCTTAGAAAATCTAGCCCCTAGTCCTCCTCCACCTCGTCCACTCCAGCAACCTCGTCCATGACCCCTGGAGCCCCACTCCTGATGGCAATATTATGGAACACCACAAACAGAGCGATGATCTTACAGGCCTTCCTCAGCTCATACATGAGGGCACCACCAGACCGGTCAAGGCATCGAAATCGCACCTTAAGAACTCCAAATGCCCTTTTAATGACCGATCTGGTGGCGCGATGAGCAGAGTTATAGGCCTTCTCCTTCTCTGTGTGTGGGTTCAAGATCGGAGTGAGGACCCAAGGGCAGGGGGATATGCATTGTCTCCTATGTAGGATGAGAGGAAAGACATAAGAAACAAACATTAATACAATTTAAGCGTAATAGACCTGCATCAATATCAAAACATACTAAAATATGAGTCACAGCTTTACTCTATGCTAAATAGTAAGGTTAATGAGTCATAATACTGTATAATTATCATTCTTTAAAAACTAGCAATGTCTAAGAATGGCCGCAAACCAAAGTGCACTCCAGATTTTAGTATTACACTTTACACAAAACTAATACTTACACACCTGCCGGTGTACACTTTTCACAGGACATATAACCTTAACTGTTAGGTCTGTTTGAGTAATAGCCCTACATTACCATTAAATCTCCAAAATGTGGTTAAGTTTCTATAAGTACTGTATAGTTGGGCCAACTATAAATCCAAGCCACATGCACTATATAACACATTGTGCAACAGTAACATCTCAGGTACAATATTATATTTACGAAAACTATCTTTGAAATACATTTGTACTAACAAATTCAACTTGACAGATCCAATAGATTCTAATAATTACCAAGAAGCCACGCATCTCCATGTGGCCTGACACCCCCTTGCCTCTAATGCAATCTAGGCCACAACTCTGAATTACGAAAGGCATAGGAGTCATAGGTACTCCCACCCCATTTTGCAACCAGGTTTCAAATCTGTAGAGACGGGTCACATATGGCCTGGACACTGATTGAGTACAAATGCTTGCGGTTCATCAAAACCGAAGCATTTCCACTCACCGGGACCAGAGCCACATGAGTCCCATCAACTGCCCCTATGACATCACATTAGTTACATAATAATTGATAATGTGTAATCAGTTATGGATTGTGCAACACAAAATACAGAGTGTTAAGCATATAGTGTAGAATAGATGTATGGTAAAAAAAATAAAAATAAACACCATTAAAAACACACTAAAAGAGCACGCAAAAATACAACATGCCCGTTATTAGTGCCAAACCCAATACATTTTTATATGTTATTAGATGTTGCCACTCTATACTTACCACACACACACAGACGCAAAGTTTGAAATAAATCTCAGCTAAATCAGAGCAAATTTACAGCTGAGCTCCAAAATCTGTAAGCAGGTAACAAATCAAGGCAGGAAGAGGGATAAAAATTACTCTATTCACTACATTATAGAGGTCTGTATGCAGTCCGTCATCAAAGTATACACAGTGCCGGAAAGATTCTAACTCCAAAGGTAAACAAACACTTTACATCTAACATCCAAAAGTAATCCTCCAACACAGTTTGATAACCCCTTTCAGCAGCAAGTGAAGTTGCATAAAACATATAGTATGAATGGCCTTTCTAACTCTCCAACACCTAGCAATGCTTTGATAAGTAATTAAACATACTGGAGGTTGTCACAGGTACAGCATTAATGTCAGACGCCGTCCCCGCTGATTCCCTGTCAGACGGGGAACGGACGTCTGATCCCTCCGTCGGCTGCCGCGGACTTCCGGATATCGGGCGCATGCGCCCTGGTCTCAGTCCCGTTGCTAGGCAACGGGACGCTGCTTCAGTATCCGCTGCCGCTGTCACTCACCGGACCGTGAGTGCCTCTTCCCGGACATTTAGGAACCGTGGCCGTCCTTTATCCTGAGGGTCTGCGCATGCGCAGCCCTTTCCTACCCTTCAGTGTATGTCCCTTTAACTTAATTGGCAGATCAGGCAACACTCCCTATATTAAGCACCTGTGGTCAACACCACGTTGCCTGATCTTGGAGTCTCATTCCCGATGAGTCTCTGAAGGTGTTCCTGTGTTTCCTCGTGTATTCAGCGCTGCTGATTCCTGTGGTTTCCAAACCACTTCTACCTCTGTGGTTTCCAAACCACTTCTACTACTGTGGTTCCCATACCACTTCTACCATCAAGTGTATCATCGTGACTGTTAGCTGATTCCTATCCGCTGCCTCCGTGCACTACAGTCTTCCAAACCACTTCAACTCTATCTCATATCATTGTGACTGTTTGCTGATTCCTATCCGCTGCCTCCGTGCACTTCAGCCACTCTCCACATCTACTCACCTGTTCATCATCAAGACTGTGAGCTGATTCCTATCTGCTGCCTCCGTGCACTTCAGCCACTCTCCATATCTACTCACCTGTTCATCATCAAGACTGTGAGCTGATTCCTATCCGCTGGCTCCGTGCACTACAGTCTCCAGCTTGCAACTCGTCTGTGTTCCTCATCGTGACTGTTAGCTGATTCCTATCCGCTGCCTCTGTGCACTACAGCCTCCAGCGTACAACTCGTCTGTGTTTCAACATCGTGACTGTTAGCTGATTCCTATCCGCTGCCTCCGTGCACTACAGACTCCAGCTTGCAACTCGTCTGTGTTTCATCATCGTGACTGTTAGCTGATTCCTATCCGCTGCCTCTGTGCACTGCAGTCTTCATCTCATCTCTCCCGTGTTTCCTCGAGACTGCTGCTATTATTGCCATTCGCTACTCTCCGTGATCAACAGCTCCTGGTCTACTCTGCTCACCCGTGTTCCATCGCTATTTGCACCTGCTGGTTGCTACTGGTTACCTCCGTGTGTCCGCAGAGCCCTGCTCCTGCTGCCAGCGCTAATCGTCCATCTACTGCTGATCCGCTCTCCACACCTTCCTGTGTCCCGCTGGTCTCTACCCGCCTGTCAGCATTGGATTCGTGTCTCATCTGCTATCCTGCTGCTAGATCATCACCACTCTCCTGGGTCCTCCAAGAGTCCAGTTCCGCGTTCTACCGATTCCTGTGGATTCGTGTCCCTGTTGGTTTACTTACCTGTGCGCTGCACCTACTAGACCTCTGCTTCATCCATCCAGGGACTTCTCATCCTGCCGGCCTCCTGCCGCTCAGGTATCGCTGCACTCCTGTCTGACTGCCTGCTTCTGAACCACGGTATGCATACTTCTCATTGACTGTGCTGGTGTATTGCATATCTTGCTGGACTGTGTTGGTTCTCCTCTGGAGTCTGCTATCCGCTGAGTCTGTTGCCATCATTGACTATACTATCTTGTTCCGGATTACTTCAAGAGACTTTCCATATTTGCAGTGCTGTTCAGTCATTCATATATATATCTATATTGTGCATATTACTGTGGATCGTGTTAAGGTGCCGGTTTACCCTGGGTTGCAGTCTCTCCCCATGCACCTCCTCACATATATATTCAGTGGTACAACTTGCTAGTAGCAGACCACTGATCCCTGTTTCCAGTATCACCTGTTCCAGTATCCTCTCACATAGCAGTGGTACAACTTGCTATCGCAGACCACTGACTCCCCGGATACCTCCACTTGGATTCCATTCCTTCACTCAGACAGCGGTACAACTTGCTATCCGCAGACCGCTGACTCCCATCACCTCCTCGTTTCTGTTGGACATTCCTCCTCACTATAGCAGTGGTACAACTTGCTATCGCAGACCACTGACTACCTTCACGTGTCCTTGTCCATACAGTTCCTCGTGTACTACTACCTCCATATTACCAGTGTTGCTAGTCATAGACTTTCCTGAGCATCTCATCATCTGCTATTTACTGTTCCGTGATCACCCTGCTACCAGAGTACCCTATTACCACCTACATTGCTCTGGTAAGCCTACCACCTGGTGATCCCTGGGTAAAGACTCCTAGTGCCCGTGACAGCCGCCCTCCGCTCTCCACCAATCACCTCAGTCTGGATCCTATTTAAACCTGCCTTTGGCGCCATTAGGGTGCCAGAGTAACAGGTTCACCACCAGTGTTCCTGGCTTCCGTTGTATCCATACTTCTGAGTATCCTGCTTACTGTCTTCCTGTTGTGACCCGGCTTGGCGACCATTCTACTCTTCTGTGTGACCCCTTCAGTACTGTGACTTTGGCTTGGCGACTACTCTTCTGGATTACCCTTCTGTACCTGATATTCCTGATTGCTGTGACCCGGAACCGTCTGACCTCTCTACACTACACTGGTAACTGGCTAAAAGAACCGCGACCTGCATGCCCCGTGCAGCGAAGTCCAAACCTCCTTGCGGGGGTCCCTGGTGAACACCAGGGGTACGTTAGACTCCGCGCCTGTTAGACCAGTTGTGCCAATACCGGTTAGTGTTAATTCTACTCCTGTGCCCCTAGTCCTACGGTCTGACAATTAAACATCTAGAAACAGCATTTGTCCATCTGCAGTCTACTTACCCAGACCACTGAAACTCCCAACAGCACTGAATTTCGACAAAGGCGTTTTTAACTATCACTGTGATTAGAGAATTATATGCCGGTGAGTACACCGGATGTCATTACGAGCACACAGGTGCGTTCCAAGTGACTGAGTGTGTTTGGTTAGAAAAGCTATCTGGCATGTTTAAAAGTGTATTCAATGTATGGTAAGTGTCCTTTGTAACGATTATTCACATATTTGACAAATGAGCTTAGCTGTTTGTGTTGCTCAAAGATCATGGTTTAATGAGTGTACATTTGAAAGTTATGCAAGAGAACATATTTGCCATTTGGTGTAGACGAGTGTGATGGTTAGGTATTCCACCCATCAATGCTAAGGTCTGAAGTTCAAGCACACAAGTCAACCTTTAGTACAAAGTGGTAATAAGAGCCTTCTTTAAGTATCCACACAAAGAATAAGTCAAGTTAAATACGACAATGCTCATAATTCTGTGTAAGATTCACATTCGCAATCATTCATTGTTTCTATTTTAGTATTTACAGCTCTGCAGGTTTCAAAAAACAGTCAGTTTTGTGTGTGTGTGTGTGTGTGTGTGTAGGGTGATCTACTTGATTGCACATTAACCCTCATGTTGATAATAACTGTCAAATCAAACAGTATACAGGAACAAGCCAGAGAAGCAGCTGAGCCTAATAAGTTGATTGCAAACACTTTTAGGATTCATCCACTAATTGTTAGGAACCCCTCCAGCCGACACAACACAACCCGGAATCTACTCTGCCAGTCAGGTGTTCACTGGAGCCCCTGATGGTGGAGACAGACTGATCTGCAGACCGACAGAGGGTCGTGAAGTGTGTACCGGCTGGGGAGAACCCAGGCAAGCGAAGTCAGGTCCATGCAGAGGTCAAGGGCCGGAAGCAGACAGCAGTATCAGTAAACAAGCTGAAGTCAGGGGTCACAGGCGGATAGCAGAAACGGTAAACAGGCCAGGGATAAGGGTCACAGGATACACAAGCGGAGTCAGTTCAAAGCCAAAGGTCATACACGGTAAATCAGAAGTGGTCTCAGTAGACTAGAGCAGGAACAAGCAGGTCAGCGGACTGGAGCACAGAAGCTATAACCGGCAATGAGGAAGCAGACCTCATTGCCTTAAGTACTAATGGCCACCAATCAGAGCCTATCTCTGAATTTAGATACAGCCCCCTGCCTAGCTAATGAGCAGGATAATCAGCCCGCAGGCTAGAATCTACAATGAGCGCATGCCCCCGGCTTCCTCATCGCCGGGACGCAGCACTGAGGCGTCTGCCCATTGCCCCGGCCGGAAATGACGCCCCGGTCGCCATAGCGACGGCCGGGACGCAGGTGAGTGAGTCACGGCGGCTGGGCACCGCCATTGCTCGTAACAGTACCCCCCTTGAGGAGGGGTCGAGGGACCCCGACATCCCGGTTTTCTTGGGAATCTCCTGAAGAACTCCTTCAATTGTTTAGGGGCATGGAATCGTCTTCGCGGAACCCAAGACTGCTCTTCCAATCCACGATTCCTCCACTGTACCAGTAAGTGCACCTGCCCCTGCACTCTTTTAGAGTCGAGGATTTTCTGGGCCACAAATTTTTGTGGTAAGTTCCTAATTCCCACAGAAGGCCCTGTAGACTGGGATTGATTCGGGTATAATACTGGCTTAAGTAACGAACAATGAAACGTGTTGGGGATTTTCAGAGAGCCAGGGATCTTCAGTCTAAAAGCTACCAGATTAATCTGCTTGGTGATCATGAACGGACCAATAAATTTAGGCCCCAGTTTTTTACAAGGCTGTCTGAGCCTAACATTCCGAGTTGAAAGCCACACTTTCTGGCCCAATTTGAATGAGCAGGTGGTACGATGGCAGTCCGATTTTTTTTTTAGCAGACAATGAAGATTTTCTCAAGGAGGACTGAACTTTACTCCAAATTACCTTCAGATCAGCAGCTGTGGAACGAATTTCCGGGATACCAGCAGATTTGAGAGAATATAGCGAATAAGACCTGGGATGGAAACCGAAGTTACAATAGAACGGGGAAGTTTGAGTAGATGAGTGAGATGAGTTATTGTAGGCAAACTCTGCCCAGGGCAGCAAAGAGGACCAGTTGTCATGGAATTTTGAAGTATAACATCGGAGGAACTGTTCCAGTGACTGGTTAACCCTTTCAGTTTGCCCATTTGACTGAGGGTGATATCGGATGATAAACTGATCTTGATTCCAAGGAGAGTACAGAAGGATTTCCAGAATTGGGCTATGAACTGAGAACTCCGATCGGAGACGATGTCAGTAGGAAGTCCATGGAGCCGGAAAATATGTTGAATGAATAAGACGGCCAAATCCCGAGCAGTAGGCAGTTTGGTTAGTGGAATGAAATGTGACATTTTACTGAACCGGTCTACCACAACCCAAATGGTAGTGTGTCCTGCAGAAGGTGGTAAATCAACTATAAAGTCCATGGACTGGCCAAAAGAACTAACTGACCTACTGGACGGGTCCAGGGGACTTTGTTTCTGGCACAAACCTCACATGACAGGACGTGACTCTTGACGTCAGCAGACAAAGATGGCCACCATACAGTACGGGAAAGGATTTCTAATGTCTAAAAGACTCCCGGATGTCCAGCAGTTTGACTATCATGTGCTTCAGCAAGAACTGCCCTTCTCAGATGAACTGGGACAAACAAACATCCTACTGGAGTATTATCAGGAGCTAATCTCTGAAACCTCTGTAAAGTACAGCTCAGGTCTTGAGTTAACCCAGCATGAATCATAGACAAGGGGATAATAGGTTCTGGATTAGTAACCGGAGAATGGTGTGCCAGAAAGCTTCTGGACAGGGCGTCTGCCCGGACATTCTTAGATCCTGCACAATATATAATTACAAAGTTAAAACGAGTGAAGAACAGCGACCAACGAGCCTGCCGAGGGTTCAGTCGTTTGGCCGACTGTATATACTGCAGATTTTTATGATCCGTTATAACGGAGATCTGGTGTGTAGCACCTTCCAACCAATGTCGCCATTCCTCAAAGGCCCATTTGATTGCCAACAGCTCTCGGTTTTCCACATCATAGTTGGCCTCCGCTGAAGAGAACTGGCGAGAGAAATAGGCACATGGATGTAAGCGGTGAGTCTGGGAATCTTTTTGAGACAAGATGGCACCCGCACCGATGTCAGAGGCATCAACCTCAAGGATAAACGGTAACTTAGGATTCGGGTGTCTGAGGACCTGAGCAGACACAAAGGCGTTCTTCAGGGTTTTCAAACGTAGTTATTGCCTGAGATGTCCAGTTAGCTGGGTCGCTTTCCTTGCGAGTCAAGGTGACAATAGGAGCCACAATATCCGCAAAGCCGCCAATAAACCTCCTGTAATAATTGGCGAATCCCAGGAATCTCTGGATCGCCTTGAGGTTATTCGGTTGTACCCAGTCTAGGATTGCTTGGACCTTGGTTGGGTCCATAGAGAATCCTTCCAAGGAGATAATATAACCAAGAAAGGATACCTTCTGAACCTCAAACTAACATTTTTCGAGTTTAGCATAGAGATGATGTTTTCTCAACTTTTGTAAAACTTGTCTGACATGACCCTGGTGTACTGACAACGAGTTCGAATATATGAGGATGTCGTCCAAGTAAACCACAACGAAATGTCCCAGAAACTCACGTAGCACTTCATTAATTAGATCCTGAAATACTGCAGGGGCGTTACTAAGACCAAATGGCATGACCAAATATTCATAGTGGCCAGAGAGCGTATTGAATGCCGTCTTCCACTCATCACCTGCTCTAATACGTATGAGGTTATATGCACCCCGGAGATCAATTTTGGTGAAGACTGTTGCACCTCTTAGTTGATCGAACAATACAGAGATGAGAGGAAGTGGATAGGTGTTTTTGACTGTGATGAGGTTCAATCCTCTGTAGTCAATACAGGGTCTTAGCCCTCCGTCTTTTTTAGATACAAAAAAACAACCAGCTCCTACTGGAGATTTGGATGGCCTGATGAAGCTCTTTTCCAAATTCTCCTCAATATACTCCTGCATGGACTTGGTCTCGGGAGCTGAGAGGGAATACAGGCGTCCCTTAGGCAACTTGGAACCAGGTATGAGCTCGATAGCGCAGTCGAAGTCACGGTGAGGTGGTAGGGTATCCGCCGCGCTCTTGGAAAACACATCCCAGAAGTCGTGGTATTGTGAAGGAAGTTGCTCTGGAATAGACTGGATCACCCGCAGCGGTAATGACAAGCAGGACTGTTCACAATAAGAACTCCAGTGGACAATTTCTCCTTTTATCCAGTCCACTACAAGGTTATGCCGGGAAAGCCATGGGTGGCCCAGGATCAAGGGCACCGATGAGCAATCAATAAGGAGGAAGGTTATTGATTCTGAATGGAGGGCTCCGATATTCAACTGTAGTGGCGGGGTCTCCCAGGAAATCTTGCCACCAGGTAACGGAGCTCCATCTAAGCCACAGACAGTAACAGCAGACTTGAGTCTTACCATTGGAATTTCAGCAGCGCGGGCGAACCTGATGTCAAGGAAGTTGCCCGCAGCTCCACTGTCAATGAAGGCTGCCACGTCCATGGAATGAGTACTAAACGTGAGCTGTGCAGGGATCAATACAGCATTTTTCGGGGAGACAATCTGCAGACCTAGGTGAACTTTCCCCTCGTTCCCTAGGCATGCTCTTTTCCCAGCTTATTTGGGCAGGAACGGGAGAAATGGCCTCTTGTGCCACAATAAAGACATAGGCCTTGTGATCGTCTCCTGTCTCTTTCCTCAGGGGAAAGACGATATGCTCCTAATTGCATCGGTTCCTCACCATCCGTGGAAACAGGAACGAAGGCGGATGGAGGTGATGATGTCTCCTTTTCGGTTTTCCGCTCTTTAAACCTCCTGTCAATTTTAATGGAGAGGTGCATCAGATACTCCAGAGAGGTAGGAGATGGGTATTGCACCAAAGAATCTTTGATCTGTTCCAATAGGCCGAGACCGAACTGACTACGTAAGGCGGGGTTGTTCCATCCACTATCAGGTGACCATCTACGGAATTCAGCACAGTATTCTTCTGCCGACCGCCGGCCTTGTTTCAAGGCCCGTAGATGAGCTTCCGCAGAGGCCACTTGATCCGGGTCATCATATAGTAGACCACATGCCTCAAAGAAAGCGTCTACGGACTGCACGGCAGGACTGGTCTGTGGCAAAGAAAAGGCCCAGGACTGGGGGTCACCTTGTAGAAGGGAAATGATGATCCCGACTCTTTGATGCTCTGACCCGGAGGAACGGGGTCTCAACCGGAAATAGAGCTTGCAGCTCTCCCTGAAATTCCGGAACAGAGATCTATTTCCAGAGAAGCGATCCGGCAAATTCATCTTAGGTTCTCAGGTGGAACTTGGAGTGGGTTGAGAAGTTTTTGCGGCTTCTTCTTGAACAGACAGACGCTCAGCCAATCCCTGGACCATCTGATGCAAGGACTCAACATGGGCTGCTAAGGCTTGTGCCGGAGACGGTGTGGATCCACTTCCATCCATCGCAACCTCGTCTCAGTGTGTGGGCCGGTTATAATGTTAGGAACCCCTCCAACCGGCACAACACAACCCGAAATCTACTCTGCCAGTCAGGTGTTCACTGGAGCCCCTGATGGTGGGGACAGACTGGGCTGCAGACCGACAGAGGGTCGTGAAGTGTGTACCGGCTGGGGAGAACCCAGGCAAGCGGAGTCAGGTCCATGCAGAGGTCAAGGGCCGGAAGCAGACAGCGGTATCAGTAAACAAGCTGAAGTCAGGGGTCACAGGCGGATAGCAGAAACGGTAAACAGGCCAGGGATCAGGGTCACAGGATACACAAGCGGAGTCAGTTCAAAGCCAAAGGTCATACACAGTAAATCAGAAGTGGTCTCTGAAGACTAGAGCAGGAACAAGCAGGTCAGCAGACTGGAGCACAGAAGCTATAACCGGCAATGAGGAAGCAGACCTCATTGCCTTAAGTACTAATGGCCACCAATCAGAGCCTAGCTCTGAATTTAGATACAGCCCCCTGCCTAGCTAATGAGCAGGATAATCAGCCCGCAGGCTAGAATCTACAATGAGCGCATGCGCCCGGCTTCCTCATCGCCGGGACGCAGCGCTGAGGCGTCTGCCCGTTGCCCCGGCAACGGCCGGGTCATGGCCGGGAATGACGTCCCGGTTGCCATAGCGACGGCCGGGATGCAGGTGAGTGAGTCGCGGCGGTGCCCAGCTCGTAACACTAATGAGAGTGGTGTAATTTTCAAAATGTCCCCCAAACCCCTTTGACCTGTAAGTGTCCTAAATGGTAAATGAAATGTTTTACCCATATTTAAAATACTGGTGTGATTTTATGTTTTCAATGTTACACAGTGCATATCCCAAGAATTGCCATCTCTATTCATTTATCGTCAAATGATTGCTATTATCCCTACCTATAAATTCTAAAACATGGCCCTAGCTAAGGTTGCTGGTCTGTACTTCATTCTATACAATTGACATCATTTTGAGTTCACTTGCTAATTGGTGTAGCGGTTAGAGAATGCACCTTTGCAAACTCAAAACCTGAGTTCAAATCCTCCCCAACACTCTTCTGCGTGTGTAATCAGTAATTTTCTACTTCATATCTATGTATTAAGATCAAAAGTGTCTCTATTGTAAAAGTTATCTAGCTCTATTTTCTACCACTTCTGCGGATAAAAGTGACAATGTAGCAGTATGAATCTGAGTAGCGTTTTTTAGCAATTTGGTTTACATACAATAGGAAAGATGTGTAGATACAAGACCCATTTAACATTGAGTATAAATGACAGATTTTGTGGTTTAGCCTAAAGTTTCCAATACATATACTATGCTAGAACTCCATGTAAAAGTGAGAAAGGCCTTATTCAGGATACGAGAATGTTTTTGCACGTACCCTTTCCATCCTTTCCGGTAGTCAGAATGGATGGGAAATCAACTCTGCACTCCATTCCTGGAGTGAAATGCACTCAGCACTCCATTCCGGAAGCCGGAATGGATAGGGAATGCACTTTGCACTCCATTCCGGGAGTGAAATGCACTCAGCACTCCATTCCGGCAGCCGGAATGTATGGGAAATGCACTCAGCACTCCATTCCAGCAGCCGGAATGGATAGGGAATGATAGTAGAGAAGATATCTAAGTAGCATACGAAAATGCAGTGTACGGGCCTATAAAAGCCAGGCATCTTTACTGCAGACCCAGCAAGCAGCATAGTGCGTTATATCAAGCTACCTAATTTCGGCGTTCCGGCATTCCGACAATTCCGAGTACTCAGCTCGGTACTCGGATACCCAAAGTTCAGGTGGATTCGGTTCTCGGGGACCCGAACCCGCCCATCTCTAACTGGAATACACACATACAGTACTATTACATTTTCTTAGTTTAGCTTTATCGTAGTTTAGGGCCTGGGTGTTTTAGAAAGAGACAGTACAGGAACTTCATAAAAAATTAGAACTACAAAATAACAATATAGTTAAATTAAATTGATGTATCAGCCTCTACTTAGTTTGGTTTTCAGTAAGCAATGTCTGATATTACATTCTTTCACAACCCCTAAGCTAACTTTTAAGGATACATAAAGCCATCAAGCCATCAAGACTATTTTATTAAATTGCACAATAGTGTAATTCAAATGCAAAGAGAGATTTTTTTCAGGAATCCATTAGCCACAGGAACCATATTTGCTGAGGAGAGTATTGCAGATATCTTTTAGGATTAGGCACAATATTGGAGAGAGGAATGCTCTACAAGGATCTGTCAGGAGCGGTAGTATGTTGAGTGGAGGGATGCTTTGCATGGATCTTTCGGGAGCAGATACTGTTTGGTGATGAAGATAAGTACTGCAGGTATCTTTTAGGAGCATGCACAGTCTTGGAGGGAGAAATGCTCTGCAGGGGTATGTCAGGAGCAAGTATTGTGTTTCAGGAGGAGGGATATTCTGTAGGCATCTGCTGGGAGTAGGTACAGTGTTGGTGGGAGGAATGCTCTGCAGGGATCTGTCAGGAGGGGGTAGTATGTTGAGTGTAAGGATGTTCTGCAGGGGTCTGTCAGCTGTAGGAAGTGTTTTGGGTGGAGGAATGCTCTGCAGGGATCTTTCGGGAGTAGATACTGTTTGGTGATGAGCTATGTTCTGCAGGTATCTTTAATAAGCAGGCACAGTCTTGGAGGGAGAAATGCTTTGTAGGGATTTTGTAGTTGTAATTTTTTATGAAGTTGCTTTACTGTCTCTTTCTAAGACACTCAGGCCCTAAACTACGATAAAGGTAAACTAAGAAAATGTAATAGTACTCAGTGCCGTAACTAGACATTTCAGTGCCCTGGGCAAGACAGGGCACTGGCGCCCCCCATCGAAGTGGCGTGACATTTGCCAAGTGGGTGTGGCCAACCTAATGTGGGGGTGTGGCTAGCACTTTACTGACAGAATTCTGCTGCACATATTTGCAAATGCATGATATAAAGTCAGGTCCATAAATATTGGGACATCGACACAATTCTCATATTTTGGGCTCTATACATCACCACAAAGGATTTGAAATGAAACTAACAACTTTAACTGCAGACTTTCAGCTTTAATTTGATGGAATTTACATCCAAATCAGGTGAACGGTGTAGGAATTACAACGGTTTCTATATGTGCCTCCCACTTTTTAAGGGACCAAAAGTAATGGGACAATCAACTCAAAAGCTATTTCATGGACATGTGTGGGCTATTCCCTCGTTATTTCATAACAATTAAGCAGGTAAAAGGTCTGGAGTTGATTCTAGGTGTGACATTTGCATTTGGAATATGTTACTGTCTACTCTTAATATGAGATCAAAAGAGCTGTCACTATCAGTGAAGCAAGTCATCATTAGGCTGAAAAATCAAAACAAACCCATCAGAGAGATAGCAAAAACATTAGGTGTGGCCAAATCAACTGTTTGGAACATTCTTAAAAAGAAAGAATGCACCGGAGAGTTCAGCAACACCAAAGACCCAGAAGACCACGGAAAACAACTGTGGTGGATGACAGAAAAATTTCTTCCCTGGTGAAGAAAAACCCCTTCACAACAGTTGGCCAAATCAAGAACACTCTCCAGGAGGTAGGTGTATATGTGTCAAAGTCAACAATCAAGAGAAGACTTCACAAGAGTGAATATAGAGGGTTCACCACAAGATGTAAACCATTGGTGAGCCACAAAAACAGGAAGACCAGATTAGAGTTTGGCAAACAACATCTAAAAAAGACATTACAGTTCTGGAACAACATCCTATGGACAGATAAGACAAAGATCAACTTGTACCAGAGTGATGGGAAGAGAAGAGTATGGAGAAGGAAAGGAACTGCTCGTGATCCAAAACATACCACCTCATCAGTGAAGCATGGTGGTGGTAATGTCATGGCGTGGGCATGTATGGCTGCCAATGGAACTGGTTCCCTTGTATTTATTGATGATGTGACTGCTGACAAAAGCAGCAGGATGAATTCTGAAGTGTTTCGGGAAATATTATCTGCTCATATTCAGTCAAATGCTTCAACACTTATTGGACGGCGCTTCACAGTGCAGATGGACAATGACCCGAAGCATACTGCAAAAGCAACCAAAGAGTTTTTTAAGGCTAGCAAGTGGAATATTATGCAATGGCCAAGTCAATCACCTGACCTGAATCCGATTGAGCATGCATTTCACTTGATGAAGACAAAACTGAAGGGAAAATGCCCCAAGAACAAGTAGGAACTGAAGACATTTGCAGTAGAGGCCTGGCAGAGCATCACCAGGGATGAAACCCAGCGTCTGGTGATGTTTATGCGTTCCAGACTTCAGGCTGTAATTGACTGCAAAGGATTTGCAACAAAGTATTAAAAAGTGAAAGTTTGATGTAGGATTGTTTCGTTTGTCCCATTACTTTTGGTCCCTTAAAAAGTGGAAGGCACAAATAGAAACAGTTGTAATTCCTACACTGCTCACCTGATTTGGATGTAAATTCCCTCAAATTAAAGCTGAAAATCTGCAGTTAAAGTACATCTTGTTTGTTTCATTTCAAATCCATTGTGGTTGTATATAGAGCCCAAAATATGAGAATTGTGTCGATGTCCCAATATTTATGGACTTGACTGTATATATCTATCAGAGCCGGATTTATACCTCATGTGGCCCTAGGCAAGATATTGGTTTGCCCTTTCCCCCCCTTCACACACACAGTGGTCCCTCACACACACATAATACACACACACACACACACACAGTGGCCCCTCACATACACATAATACACACACACACAGTGGCCTCTTACATACACATAATACACACATACAGTGGCCCCTCACATGCACATAATACCCACACACAGTGGCCCCTCACATACACATAATACACACACAATGGCCACTCACATCCACATAATACACAAACACAGTGGCCCCTCACATACACATAATACACACACTCAGTGGCGCCTCACATACACATAATACACACACACAGTGGCCCCTCACACACACATAATACACACACACAGTGGCCTCTCACACACACACACTTAACACACACAGACATTGGCCCCTCACACACACACACTTAACACACACAGACATTGGCCCCTCACACACACATAATACACACACACAGTGGCCCCTTACATACACATAATACACACACACAGTGGCCCCTCACACACATAATACACACACATTGGCCCCTCACACACACATAATACACACACACAGTGGCCCCTTACATACACATAATACACACACACAGTGGCCCCTCACACACACATAATACACGCACACAGTGGCCCCTCACACACACATAATACACACACACACAGTGGCCCCTCACATACACATAATATATATATATATATATATATATATACACACACATGCACTTACCTTTTTGCATCCACGAGCTGTGCAGTCTTCATCCCCTTCACACATTGGACGGCACCTGTCATGTGGTGCACGTCCCATGTGACACAGAGCAGGCCACACAGAGGAGGGAGGGAGGAGACCAGCCACCACACTAGCCCCTCCCCTTTTATGTTTTAGATGGTGTGTAAGGAACATTAATCGGACATTTGAAACCGTAAAGTTTTTTGTCTATGGAATTTCATAGATTTTTGCAAAGTTAAAATATTTATAATTTTTAAATTCTATGTATCTAAATGTGAAATCACCCACCCTCTGCCCACCAACAGTTCCCCGTAAATTATTGCCCCTCCTACTGCCAACCAGGTTCTCTCACATGACACCCACTTTTCTCACATGCCATCTCCTGCTCATCAGCCTTTCACACATATGGGCCCTTGCTGACCAGCTACTTTTTTATATGCCACCATCTATCAACTAGATTTTCTCTCACATGCCACTCCCTGACCATAAGCTTCTAATATCAGCCCTGCACACCAGCTATTCTATCACATGCCACCTTATGACCAACAGCTTTTCGCTCATGTTACCCCATGTCTACCAGCTTTTCCCTCACATGCCACCCAACTCACCAGCTATTCTCTCACATTCCAACCTCTGCTCCGCCACTGACAACTTCACAATTCAAAGAGCCTTCTCCGATCTCTGTACAAAATAGAGCCTTTGAGCCTTTTAGTGAAACCTGCACCACACAAAAAATCTTCTAGTGACCCCTACACACGATAGAGAATCCCATAATAAAGAGAATCTTCATCTGACCGCTGCACAATAGGTAGTGCCTTCACTTATCCATATACAGCACAAGGAGCCATCCTCTGGCCATGCAAAACACAGAGAGCCATCCTCTGACCCTGCACAACACAAAGAGACATCCTCTGGCCCCTGTACAATACATAGAGCCTTTCTCTGACCCCTCCACATTACATAGAGCCATCCTCTGACCCCTAGACATTAAATAGAGCCTTCCTCTGACCCCTGCAAAACACAGAGAGCCATCCTCTGACCCTGCACAACACAGAGAGCCATCCTCGGACCCAGTACAACACAGAGGTCATCCTCTGATCTCTGCACAATACATAGAGCCATCCTCTGACCCCTGCAAAATATAGAGAGCTATCCTCTGACCCTGCACAAAACAGAGAGCCATCCTTATGACTCCTCCACATCACATAGAGCCTTCCTCTGACCCTGCACAATACAGAGAGCCATCCTCTGGCCCCTGCACAGCACAGAGAGCCATCCTCTGGCCCCTGCACAACACAGAGAGCCATCCTTTGACCCTGCACAACACAGAGAGCCATCTTCGGACCCTGTACAACACAGAGGTCATACTCTGACCCCTGCACAATACATAGAGCCATCCTCTGACCCTGCACAACACAGAGAGCCATCCTCTGGCCCCTGCACAACACAGAGAGCCATCCAATGGCCCCTGCACAACACAGAGAGCCTTCCTCTGACCCCTTCAAAATACATAAAGCCTTCCTCTGACCCCTGCACAACACAGAGAGTCATCCTCTGACCCCTGCACAATACATAAAGCCTTCTTCTGACCCTGTACAACACAGAGGTCATCCTCTCACCCCTGCACAACACAGAGAGCCCTCCTCGGACCCTGTACAACACAGAGAGCCATCCTCTGACCCCTGCACATCACAGAGAGCCATCCTCTGACCCTGCACAACACAAAGAGCCATCCTATGACCCTGCACAACACAGAGGTCATCCTCTGACCCCTGCACAATACATAGAGCCATCCTCTGACCCCTGCACAACACAGAGAGCTATCCTCTGACCCTGCACAACACAGAGAGCCGTCCTTTGACCTTGCACAACAGAGACAAGCCATCTTCGGACCCTGTACAACACAGAGGTTATCCTCTGACCGCTGCATATTACATAGAGCCATCCTCTGACCCCTGCACAACACAGAGAGCCATCCTCTGACCCTGCACAACACAGAGAGCCATCCTCTGGCCCCTGCACAACACAGAGAGCCATCCAATGGCCCCTGCGCAACACAGAGAGCCTTCCTCTAAACCCTCCACATTACATAGAGCCTTCCTCTGACCCCTGCACAACACAGAGAGCCATCCTCTGAGCCCTGCACAATACATAAAGCCTTCTTCTGACCCCTGCACATTACATAGAGCCATCCTCTGACCCCTCCACATTACATAGAGCCTTCCTCTGACCCCTGCACAACACAGAGAGCCATCCTATGACCCCTCAACAACACTGAGAGCCATCCTCTGACCCCTGCACAACACAGAGAGCCATCCTCTGACCCTGTAGAACACAGAGGTCATCCTCTGACCTCTGCACAATACATAGAGCTATCCTTTGACCCCTGCACAAAACAGAGAGCCATCCTCTAACCCTGCACAACACAGAGAGTCATCCGCTGATCCTGCACAACACAGAGAGCCATCCTCTGGCCCCTGCACAACACAGATAGCCATCCTCTGGCCCCTGCACAACACAGAGAGCCATCTGCTGACCCCTGCACAATACATAGAGCCTTCCTCTGACCCCTCCACATTACATAGAGTCTTCCTCTGACCCCCTGCACAACACAGACAGCCACCCTCTGACCCCTGCACAATACAAAAAGCCTTCTTCTGACCCCTGCACAATACAAAAAGCCTTCTTCTGACCCCTGCACATTACATAGAGCCATCCTCTGACCCCTCCACATAACATAGAGCCTTCCTCTGACCCCTGCACAACACAGAGAGCCATTCTCTGACCCCTGCACAACACAGAGAGCCATCCTCTGACCCCGTACAACACAGAGGTCATCCTCTAGCCCCTGCACAATACATAGACCCATCCTCTGACCCCTCCACATAACATAGAGCCATCCTTTGACCTCTGCACAACACAGAGAGCCATTCTCTGACCCCTGCACAACACAGAGTTCCATCATCTGACCCTGTACAATACAGAGGTCATCCTCTAGCCCCTGCACAATACATAGAGCCATCCTCTGATCCCTGCACAACACAGAGAGCCATCCATTGACCCTGCACAACACAGAAAGCCATCCATTGACCCCGCACAACACAGAGATCCATCCTCTGACCCTGCACAACACAGAGAGCCATCCTCTGACCCTGCACAACACAGAGAGCCATCCTATGACCGTGTACATTACAGAGGTCATCCTCTGACCCCTGCAGAATACATAGAGCTTTCCTCTGAGCCCTGCACAACACAGAGAGCCATCCTCTGACCCCTGTACAACACAGAGAGCCATACTCTGGTCCCGTACAACACAGAGAGCCATCCTCTGACCCCTGCACAATACATAGAGCCATCCTCTGACCACTGTACAATACATAGAGTCATCCTCTGACCCATGCACAGCACAGAGAGCCATCCTCTGACCCCTGCGCAATACATAGAGCCATCCTCTGACCCCTGCACATTACATAGAGCCTTCCTCTGACCCCTTCACATTACATAAAGCCTTCCTCTGACCCCTACACAGCACAGAGAGGCATCCTCTGACCCCTGCACTATACATAAAGCCTTCTTCTGAGCCCTGCACAGCACAGAGAGCCTTCCTCTGACCCCTGCACAACACAGGGAGCCATCCTCTGGTCCCTGAACAATACAGAGTGATGTATTTTGATACTATAGTTTTCAATAAAACATTCCTGGACTTAAATGTATCAAGCTACGAGGGAGTTTCTGGCAGGTTTGAAAGTGGAGATGTTGCCTATAGCAACCTATCAGATTCTAGCTGTCATTTATTTAGAACATTCTACAAAATCATAACAAGAATCTGATTGGTTGCTCTAGGCAACATCTCCACTTTTCAAACACGCCAGAAACTCACAGCTTGATACATTTACCCCCTAGGGGGGTATAAAAATAATCTTGTTTTATAATGGTGTTACTAAGTCTTCTTGCAATGCTTACCATTCCAGTTCTATTTTACTTCTTTTCTCTGTAATTTCTCTGTCTCCTCCACTTGCCCTCCACTCCATCTACCTGCAGTCTAATACTCTCACAATACAACTCTTTGTAGGGGTAAATGTATCAAGGTCCGATTTTGCCAGCGTGTTAAAATCACGGAAAATCGCGAGTGTTGACCGGCGATTTTAGTCCTAAACTAGTCCCTTTTGAAAGATAAAGTAAAATATAGATAAAAGGTTTTTTTAAAAAAGCGTGTAAGCCTAGTACTGACAGACTACTGCTGGTTCCGTGAAAATCGGTGAAAAAATTTGTGTGGGGTCCCCCCGATTTTCACGGAACCACTAGGCAAATCAGCCGGGGTTGGAGGCACTATAGCAGGGGGACACACGGCAGGGTTCCCCCTGCCATAATGTCTATCCAACCCCAGAATGTTCAGCGCTGTGCTGGAGTCCTTAGGGAGTGGGTCCACCGAAAAAAATGAGTGCCCCCCCCTAGGGATACCCAGCCCAGTGTTGATAGCACTAGGGCTCTTCCTACACCCCTGGGCGGTGGGTGTAGAGTAATAACGGCGATTTAATTTAATAAACAAACAAACAGATGCCATTTTGCTTTGTGGAACTACATGTCCCAGCCAGCCATGTTGCCCTAAATAGTGTGGACATGCTGCTACTTGTATAACTACAAGCACCAGCATACCCACGGCAGTCAGGGCATGTTGGCACTTGGAGAACCACAAGTGCCAACATGCCCTGACACCCAGGGCTGGCTGTGACCTGTAGTTCCACAAAATAAAATGTTAGCAATATCACAATATTAAGATAAATAAAGCTCCAGGTCCAGATGGCATACACCCAAGGGTCCTTATGGAATTAAACTCGGAAATAGCTAGACCGCTATTCTTAATTTTCAGAGATTCAATCTCATCAGGCTCAGTACCAAGGGATTGGCGAATAGCAGATGTGGTGCCGTTGTTTAAAAAGGGGACGAGATCACAACCAGAGAATTATAGACCTGTAAGCCTGACATCAATAGTGGGGAAACTACTGGAAGGTATTTTAAGGGACAGTATTCAGGATTACTTGGTACGCAATAAAATTATTAGTGGGAATCAACATGGATTTGTGAGGGATAGGTCATGTCAAACTAATCTAATTAGTTTCTACGAGGAAGTTAGTGGGAACTTAGACCAGGGCAGGACAGTAGATGTGGTCTACTTAGATTTTGCAAAGGCCTTTGATACAGTGCCACACAAGAGGTTGGTTTACAAAATAAGGGAACTGGGTCTAGAAATCAAAATTTGTATTTGGATCGAAAACTGGTTAGAGAATAGGGAACAGAGAGTTGTGATAAATGGAACATTTTCTAATTGGTCAAAGGTCTTAAGTGGAGTTCCTCAAGGTTCTGTGCTGGGACCACTCCTTTTTAATATATTTATTAATGACCTTGGTGATGGTTTAGAGAGTAAAGTTTCTATTTTTGCAGATGACACTAAACTCTGTAAGGTAATAAAATCAGAGCAAGATGTAGCTTCTCTACAGAGGGACTTAAATAAACTGGAGGATTGGGCGGCTAAATGGAATATGAGGTTTAACACAGATAAATGTAAGGTTATGCATTCAGGGATCAAAAACAAGAACGCAATCTATAAATTAAATGGAATTAATTTGGGAGAATCTATAATGGAAAAGGATTTGGGAGTGCTCGTAGACAGTAGACTTAGCAATAGTGCTCAATGTCAAGCAGCAGCTGCAAGGGCAAACAAAATATTGGCATGCATAAAAAGGGGCATAGATGCAAGGGAAGACAGTGTAATTTTGCCACTGTATAAATCATTGGTAAGACCTCATCTTGAATATGCAGTACAGTTCTGGGCACCACTCTATAAAAAAGATAATTTGGAACTAGAAAGGGTTCAGAGAAGGGCGACAAAATTGATAAAGGGTATGGCGTCATTAAGTTATGAGGAAAGGTTAGCCAGTTTAGGCATGTTTACTTTAGAAAAGAGGCGTCTAAGGGGAGATATGATTACTATGTACAAATACATTAGGGGTCAATACAGAGAGCTTTCATGGGAACTTTTTACCCCAAGGACCATACACAGGACACGTGGTCATCCCCTAAGGTTAGAGGAGAGGAAATTTCACAACCAGCAAAGGAAGGGGTTCTTTACAGTAAGGGCAGTCAAGATATGGAATTCATTGCCAGGGAAGGTTGTGATGGCAGATTCAATAGATATGTTTAAGAAAGGGTTAGACAAATTTTTAGCGGAAAGGTGTATCCAGGGATACGACCGTTAATTTAAAATAAAGGATAGTAGTGGATATAGGGTAAAAATTGGATTGCAATATTGAGTCTGGGGGGATTTTCAAAATTGAAACAGATGGGCGGTTGCCTACTCTGGATTAATTTCAAATATAAGTGCAGGATCGCAGGAGATCCAAAATAGGTTGAACTTGATGGACTGGTGTCTTTTTTCAACCTCATCAACTATGTTACTATGTTACTATGTTACAACACCCTGGTTAAAACCACTAGCATTTATTAAAAATAATAAACCCACAATAAAGACAGTAAACACCCTCATTTACACCACATAGATTTATTAAAAATAATAAATCCCCTATACTCACCAATGAAGTTTTCCTCTGTTGCAGCATATTGCATAAACACATCACTGTTACCCTGTTCTGCAATTGAACCAGAGCTCCTGCAGCTGTCAAAAGTGTTAAAAATAGATCAAAGTAAAAAAAAAAGCGTGGGGACCCCCCTCTATTCACTCTTAACCCTATTGCTGCCAGTCTACTGCTGGTTCCGTGAAAATTGAGGAAAAAAATTGCGTGGGGTCCCCCCTATTTTCATGGAACCAGCACTAGGCAAACCAGCCGGGGTTGGAGGCACACGCAGCAGGGGTCCCCCTGCCATAATGACTAACCAACCCCAGGCTGTTCAGTGCTGGGCTGGATTCCCTAGGGAGTGGGGTCCGCCTAAAAAAATGAGCGCCCCCCCCTTGGGGCACCCAGCCCAGTGCTGATAGCACTAGAGCTCTTTCTACACCCCTGAGCGGTGGGTGTAGGGTAATAACGGCAATGTAATTGATAAAAAAACAAACGGACGCCATTATTTTTTGTGCAACTACAAGTCCCTGCCAGCCAGGTTGCCCTAAATAGTGTGGGCATGCTGCTACTTGTATAACTATAAGCACCAGCATACCCACGGCAGCCAGGGCATGTTGGCACTTTGAGAACCACAAGTGCCACCATGCCCTGACACCCACGGCTGGCTGGGACCTGTAGTTCCACAAAATAAAATGTTTACAAATCCAAAACCAGATCCATTTATTAAAAATAATAAACCCACAATAATGAGAGTAAACACCCTCATTTACACCACATATTTTATTAAAAATAATAAATACCCTATACTCACTAATGAAGTTTTCTCTTGTCAGCAACTTTCAATCCAAAAATGGCTGTAAACAAAGTCCAAAATAAATTTGTATCCAAAGTCTGGCTTGCCCCTGTCCCAAAGTAATTTGCACTTTCAAATGTCCATGCTTGAAAATGTCCAAAATAAATTTGTATTTCCAAAAGTCCATGCTTGAAAATGTCCAAATAATTTGTATTTCCAAAAGTCCTGCTTGAAATCTGTTCACATCTTCTGCCCAGGGGGGGCCATTGTTGCTTGAAGTCTTCAGTTCTTTGCCCAGGGGGGGGGGCATATTTGTAAGATCCACAAATCTTTGGCTTGATTGAAGAAAAATAAAACAAAGGGAGGAGCCGCCGCAAACAGCTCCTACATAGTAGGAGGTCCGATACGGATTGAGCTTAGCTCAGTGCGCTATGTCTATTTCTAGTATTAAGTGATTTTCCCACGCTAGTGGGAAAGAGAATCTGAAGTTCCCATAACGAGAAGTTGTACTAAATGACGGAGAGTTGGCAAATTGCTCCTTTATCTCTCCTTGGTATCTCTCGGCATCAGCTGGTATTATCACTGTTTGAACAGTCTTATAGGCCTCTTGACAAACAGACTTAGTGTCATCTGAAGAGGGCGCTGTTTACTGTGAAACCCTCTTGGTTACAAATTTCATGTTCAGAATCCCAGTCAGTGACATGCTGCAGGTGAGTGACAGGAAAAGATACCTGCATATGCTGGAAGTGATGAGGAGCCACATTTGTAATTGTTTTCATCATTGCTCCTCCACTGCCATCCAGCATACTCTCATACAAGTTTTCTGAAATATCACTGATAGATAGGAATTTCCCTTTGGCATAGTATCCCAGCTTTCCTTTCGAGCTTAATATTGGCTGCAGCTTTACCTTCTGATAGTTTCCGCTACCAGTTTCCTCTGCCATAGTTTCTGCTACTCTGTTCTAGACACTGTGCCTCCTCTTCTGTGTGTACAAGGGGTTGAGCTCTCAGCAGAGTCACAGATTATTATATAGCCCACACCCCACACCCAGAACTAGATTGAACTGAGGAAATGAAACTGAAAGTAATGTATTATGTTATATATGACATCATTCTGCAAGTATGGGGGATGGATGTGGAGAACCAGAAATTTCAGATTTTTTCTCTCATAACTCTTTTATTTTAGCTCCCGATACACTGCACAACACACAAAATATCAATAGTTGCCTTTGGTTAAAGAGGTTAAACCTTGGGACAGACTTCATCTATTTCAGGGCTCATTAAAAGTTATGGTTGAATGTTATAGCAATGTTATTGTCACGGGCACTAGGAGTTTATACCCGAGTTTCACCTGATGTTATAACTGACAGAGGGGCGGTGTTGACCACGGACCTCAGGGCAGTTAGGTGAATGATTGGAATGAAGATAACAGCAGGAAAGTAGAGAATGTCTTATGAAGTCAATGACTTGCAGCTGTTGATGGTGGAAGGTCAGCGACTTGGAACTGTAGAGAAGAAGCGATATAGCTTCAGACGAGATGAGAGGACGTGAGTAGGTGAAGGTAGCTTGTTGAGGAGTCAGTGGTCTGCGTACAGCAAGTTGTACCACTGTAGTGATGAGGAGGTTGTCCTGGTGCAGGTAGGTAGTAGGGTAGTCGGTGGTCTGCGTATAGCAAGTTGTACCACCGCTGTGATGGGAAGAGTTGTACTGGTGCAGGTAGGTAGCGGGGTAGTCGGTGGTCTGCGTATAGCAAGTTGTACCACTGCTGTGATGAGGAATGTCCAGGTGTAGGTAGGTAGCAGGAGAGTCAGTGGTCTGCGTATAGCAAGTTGTACCTCTGCTGTGATAGGAGGACTTGTCCAGGTGCTGGTAGGTAGCAGGGAAGTCAGTGGTCTGCGTGTAGCAAGTTGTACCACTGCTGTGAGGAGGAATGAGGACTTGTCCAGGTGCAGGAGAGTGGTGTGGAAATGGCAAACTGTAGCTGTGTGGAAACAGCGCGAGTAGAAAGGAGTTTTGTACAACACAAGTAGGTAAGTACAATGAATAGTCTGTCAATATAGTAGCTGGCTCTGCAGCGTGGAGAAGCGGGTCAGCACGGATATGCAAGTAACAACAAAGTCAATATGATGAGAGCATACCGCAGCTGAGTGAGAAGCTTGTCCGGGTAAACAGGCAATGTAGCATAGACAGTCTATCATAGGTAACTGTACCTTAGTGCAGTAGTCACGTATAGTTCAATAGGTATGCAAGTAAACAATAATAGTCAATAGTGGTTATGCATACCATGTAGAGCAGGAATCAGCTGGGAAGCTGAAGAAGCGATTAGCGGAGTAGACACGCTGTAGCGGGTATGGGAACCGCCGTTGAGTTGAGCAGGGAACAGCTTGGAAACTGTAGATGATCAGCTGAGTAGACACGCTGTAGCAGGTATGGGAACCGCCGGTGAGTAGAGCAGGAAACAGCTTGGAAACTGTAAACGATCAGCTGAGTAGACACGCTGTAACGGGTATGGGAACCGCCGGTGAGTAGAGCAGGAAGCAGCTTGGAAACTGCAGACGATCAGCTGAGTAGACACGCTGTAGCGGGTATGGGAACCGCCGGTGAGTAGAGCAGGAAACAGCTTGGAAACTGTAGACGATCAGCTAAGTAGACACGCTGTAGCGGGTATGGGAACCGCCGATGAGTAGAGCTGGAAGCAGCTTGGAAACTGCAGACACGAGTAGAGCTGGAAGCAGCTTGGAAACTGCAGACACGAGTAGAGCTGGAAGCAGCTTGGAAACTGCAGACACGAGTAGCTCACAGGAACACCTATAGAGAATCACTGGGAATGAGACTCCAAGATCAGGCAACTACCTAAGGCTGCAGGTGCCTTAAGTAGGGTGAGGTGATTGATCCATCAATCACATTAGTGGTCAGGTGTAGTTGTTAAAGGGACCTGCGCATGCGCAGTGCGACAGGATGGCGGACGGCCGCGGTTCAACACAGGTGTAAGCGGGAAAGATGGAGAACCACGTACCAGAGTGGAGGCACTCACACTCCGGTGAGTGACAGTTATTGTTAAAGAAATGGAAGTTGCTCAAATCAATTTATAGGCTAAGGCAGGTGCATGAAAGGGTGGGGTTATCCTAAAAGGAACAAACACACAGAGAGATCCCCCAGCACACTGCTATAGCCAGCAACATATCTGCCATTTTTACTGTAGATAAAAATATAAAAGTATTAGTTGCACACATTTGCAAATGTATGTTAAAGCCACCCGCCACTCCAAAGCACTTTTGCTAATAGGGTGGTCCTAACTCTAAACAATGAGAGTCCCATATATTTGGGCCATACATATGTGCTTTTAAATTGAGAGCTAACTTAGCAAAGAGGTACCCCAGAAGCCTCCAAATAGAAATAGTTGAATAAGACAAAGAAGGTAAGAGGTTAAGATATCAGACATAAGCCTTTTAATGGAAGTTGCTCAAATCAATTTATAGGCTATAGCCGGTGCATGAAAGGGTGGGGTTATCCTAAAAGGAACAAACACACAGAGAGATCCCCCAGCACACTGCTATAGCCAGCAACATATCTGCCAGTTTTACTGTAGATAAAAATGCAAAAGTCTTAGTTGCACACATTTACAAATGTATGTTAAAGCCACCCGCCACTCCACGGCGCTTTTGCTAATAGGGTGGTCCTAACTCTAAACAATGAGAGTCCCATATATTTGGGCCATACATAAGTGTTTTTAAATTGAAAGCTAACTTACCAAAGAGGTACCCCAGAAGCCTCCAAATAGCAATCCAATGTCAGCACTCCCCCTCAGCTACTGACACTGACATACCTCTCAGACAAATAAAGAAATGGAAGTTACTCAAATCAATTTATAGGCTATAGCAGATGCATGAAAGGGTGGGGTTATCCTAAATGGCAAATACCAAAAGAAAAGAGAAAAACAGGTGACTGAGGGGCACTCACAACAATGAATGAGTGTGAATATTTAAATAAAATTAAATTTTATTGATGTGCCTTAAAAATATTAATGATAATTCATCCTATACCCAAAAGCTGGCGAAATATTAAAAACCAAAACCAAAACCAAAAATGAATAAAATTGCAGATCCACTGCAAGCTTAGCTCAGTGGTCCTATATTGGATAATAAACTCTAAATTGAGAATATCGCTAATGTAGGTTTAGTATATTGTATTTATTATAAATCAAGAGGTAGGGGAGAATGGTTAGAGCATTTCCTACTTATTTAGCATATTGACACACAGAGCTAAGAAACGCGCCTTGATGAAGCTGATAAGCGAAACGTGCGTTGGCGTTTCTTAGCCCTGTATGTCAATATGCTAAATAAGTAGGAAATGCTCTGACCATTCTCCCCTACCCCTTGATTTATAGATCATTCATTGAAGATATAGAGGGCATAAAGGGAGATCTAATTTGCTTAACCTAGCGTTTTAATCCTAGGGTGTCCACGCAATTCCTTGATTTGGTTCAATGTCTATATATTGCTCCCTTACTACAGTATCTCAGAGATACATCCACCATTGAGTTCTCATATTACTATATATTAGATAGCCATTATTCAAGCTACCACTAGGGGTTTTCTCTGAATTATACAGACATCTTTTTAAGATATAATATATCGCTTGAGACAACAAAGGAGATACATTTGCAATTAGGGAACCCTTTGAAAGGAAATTTATATATAAATTCCTTTAAAACCAATATACCAATATACTAAACATACATTAGCGATATTCTCAATTTAGAGTTTATTATCCAATATAGGACCACTGAGCTAAGCTTGCAGTGGATCTGCAATTTTATTCATTTTTGTTTTTGTTTTTGTTTTTTAATATTTCTCCAGCTTTTGGGTATAGGATGAATTAACATTAATATTTTTAAGGCATATCAATAAAATTGAATTTTATTTAAATATTCACACTCATCCATTGTTCTGAGTGTCCCTCAGTCACCTGCTTTTCTCTTTTCTTTTGGTATTTACTGTATTTCTGGTGTATGGGTGCACCGCTCAGGATGCTTTTTGCCATATTATAAACATCCTGATTGATAGGCTACAATATTGAGAGCTTATCAATAGACCTTGGTATGAGATCCACCTAGTGTGGATAATTTTCTTTTCTATAAGTTATCCTAAAAGGAACAAACACACAGAGAGATCCCCAGCACACTGCTATAGCCAGCAACATATCTGCCATTTTTACTGTAGATAAAAATGCAAAAGTCTTAGTTGCACACATTTGCAAATGTATGTTAAAGCCACCTGCGACTCAATGTTATTGCTGTTAGTTTTATTTATTATTAACCAGGAGCTATTTTTGGCATTTTGTTTAAGAAAATCAATTAACAGAGATGCCTAGGGGAGCATCGAGTATGGCGGCATTTTAGACACCCTCCGTGTCTGGCATCTGAATCTATTGCCATCACACTAATTTTGGTCTCTTTATAGCCATCGTGTGTAGTCCTACAGGCTAGGACACAGATTGGGAACCGTTTCCTGATATATACAGACCCGGAGAACACATTATATATCCGGAGTCTGGCCTCATTGGAGAAGCTTAATAACCTCTCTTTCCAGCCAAACCATCAGCTCGCTCCTGGAAAGCAGCCACTGGTGCCTGAGCCACAACCCTTGGGATACCCACTGTATCTTTTGTGGTAATCAATAATCTGTCCGCCTAACAGATTCTACTAACGCTGTTGCATCCTACCTGCGAGTGCCTGGGAGGCGATCCAGTCGACATCTGCTCAGTCTGGGCTGCAGTACACCGCGCTTCACCTGTTTACAACTGTGCCCGAAGGGCTGACAACCACAGCTGAACCACTCCTGCGAATACGGGAGACTTTGGTCACAGCGCCGGCACCTCGAGGGAGACATGCAGTGGTCATACTGGATGACAGTCTGGGCACACGAGCTGTCACACTGCTCAAGTGATCTCTCATCTCCGCCCAGTCCGCACCCACTCTCCTCCCATTCCCACCCCTTTCTTCTCAAGTGGTCAGCCACCATCTCAAATGTATTTCTGATGGAGTTTGCGTTTGAGTGCCGGATCTGCTTGCCGGATTCGCTGTTTGAGCGGCGTATGTGGTGTTTTACGCTGCTCAAATCCCGTTTTCGCGCATGCGCAGAGACGACTATCGGATTATCTGCATACAGATGCGTTTGCGTACCTTGATGAATCGGGCCCATGTTCACCAATGTATGTGAATGTCATGTGCAAGCTAATTTTTAGGCATGAATCTTCAAATATGTGTTTGTAAATTAATTCCTAGAAATAGTGTGACATGGCTCTCAGAGAAGCTGTTTAGATCAATGGGTTTTGTTTATGTTAAACTACAGAGGGGGATGGAAGATAATGGTAGCACCTTGTATCATTTATGGCAGGTCGCAAACGTGAAAGCCTTGGAAGATATCTCTTTCAAGACAATGAAATCTAAAACATGTTTGGGAGGCCCCAGACATGCCGACTGCAGATACAAGGTTGTATGTTAATAACAGATTCAAGATGAATAGGATCACAGGAAAATATCATATAATTTTCTCCAATATCATACTTAACAGAGGCATGTGTGGTATGCAGATGAAGGGAAACTTATGACATGTTGTGTGGATGGTAAAATCATGTTTGTAAGTCATACTAGTGAAAAGTTAGGACAGTGTAGCAAAAATCTAACTTAGAAGGTTTTCTCCAGCAGAGTCATAAAACCCTAATTTGCATTCTACCGACCTGTTGGTTCTGACCACCCAGGAAGGGAGGCTGTGGTCCCTGCAGCTTGGTTTTAAAACTGTAGTGTAAAGGTAAGTTTTTGCTCACTCTTGGGGAGTCAATTTGAGATTGAAGAGGGTCCCATTTTTCCTGCTTCTTCCAGCAGCAGAAACTTGATTATGAGTGTCAATAGGTATGAATTCTGTGTTTTATCCTTTTTATTTTATAAGAAACAATTGCCTTTTATTACCTATTTTATCTTAAGTATTGTGGATCTATTTTCCATATTAAATTACACTTGATCAGTTCAAGTTTCTGTGTTCTTACAAATTCACGCAACGGTTTGGTCAAGACGCTACATAATTGAAACACGGAGAACATTGAGGTTTATGTTAACTCTGATTAAAGTAAATTGTGCTAGATTAAGTCGAGGGAGAACCGAAGGCTTCCTAAATGAGAGTGTCAGCTCTTCTCAGAAAAAACCTTGGTGGTGGCATAGTTGGTACCGCAAAGCTAGTGTGTGGCATAGATAGGGAAGGATTTAATAATTTTAGACAGACCAGGTGGTTGTTTTTTAGTTAACCCTGTGTCACACATGCGTCACGCAGGCTCAGGTGAGTACTGCACGTGACAGTGAAGCTTTGGCATCAGAGAAGCCCAGTCAACGGCGGATGTCACACTTCTGAGAAAAACAAGCAAGTTGTACCATTTGTAACAAAGTGTTAAAATCAACGGAAAGAAAAACATGCAACTGGTGCAAGATGGCTGTCAACTCTCTGGCCATACATTAATCAGAGTTAGATGAGAAACCATAGGCTGGCTATTTGGTAGGGGATGGGTTTCTATGTGTATCCAGTTTAGGCATCCCTATGCATATGTTCTGTTAGAAGGGTGTATGTGTATAAGTGCCTACTGAAGCTGACAGCAAAAACATGATTTCTGATAGGCAGTGACAGGGTAAATAATGAATAAAAAGATGGGAAATGAGAAATGTAGTTTTATGAGTTTACACCATTTTGCTCCCTTGCAGCCATTTTGTTCTTTGTAAACTGAAAATAACCAGATGTTGTTATTCATTAGTAGAACATTGCTTATAGAAGAATGTGTACATGGCCTTGCATATAGCTGACAAGCAACACTCCATCCTAGGGAGTAATATGCGGCTAGACAGTTAAACATTTCTAGGCCTAGCTTACTGATAAGTGCAATCTTGCATTTCCAGAGTGCTATAAATACACTATGTGAACTTTGTAAACAATAAAACCAGAGAATAACTGACACTCAGTACCTGCAGTGTGTTTCTTTCTCTCCAGCTATATTGAGCTCAACCTGTTTAACTTGACACTTTGAGGAGAACCGGTCAATCAAGACTTGAGGGTCTTAGATCTGACAGATGTTATTGAGTGAAACATAGATGTTTATATTTTTTGGTTTCCTTCCACTATGGTAGGTGAAGTTGCAGATACAATGCAAGAAAAGGAGAACATGCTGGAGATGACCCGTGATGTTGAAGCTCCTCAGATGAAAGAGGAAGCAAGAGGTTTTGGCCAGGATGCACACCTCCTGGATTTCTTCACTAAAATGCACCAAACTAACTAAACACTAGAAAGCACCATCCCAAGATTGCCATCAATATCCTCCCCAACTTTACCATGCTGCCCAAATGCCTTCTCCATTCTTACTGTCCTCTCATGCCCAAATGCCCTCTCCTGCCCAAATGTCCTCTATTTTCCAAATGCCATCTTTTTCTCAAATGTTCTCTGTTTTCCAAATGCCCTCTGCTGCCTAAATGCCCTATTTTGCCCCACTGCCCTCTGCTGCACTTCCACCCTCTGCTGCACCTCTACCCTCTGCTATCCCACTGCCCTCTGCTTCTTCCCCACTGTTGACCACCACATCAGGTCAAAAGACAAACTGACTTTCAATGTTGGCCCAAGAGGCAAGTGGCGCTGGAAATTTTGAAATACATTGATTGTTGTTTTTTTGCCACTCATGGTTTGGCTTTGGTAATTTGGCTGCTTGCAGTAGAACACAATTTTTTTATTTAAATAATGTTCCTTGTGTGTTTGTCCAATTACTTTAAGCATTAAATTTTAAACAAAGGCCAAAAGGTACTTACATGAAATGTATGAGGAAATCAAATAATGTTTATAGTCTGAATAATCTTGTGAATCTTGAGGACCAGGGTCAATGTCATCCACGTTCTGGCCAACAACTCATTCTTTTCCACCCATGGAATTCACACCTGGTGGCAATGTTTTTAAAAACCACATACAGAACAATTATATTGCATAGAATATTGGGCGCACACATAAGAGCACTACCAGAGTAGTCAAGGCAACGGAATCTGCAGTTTAAAAGGCCAAAAGTGTGCTCTATAAACAATCTGGTGGATGTATGCGCAGGATTGCATACAAATTAGTAACGAGTAACTAAACATATAGATAATGATTTTTGCTATTGTAATGATACAATATTTGTCAATTGAGTCTGCAAGTATACCAAACTGCAAAGAGTGTTAATATTGTGCAAAGGTGGTAGACCTATTATTTCTGACTACAGTGTATGTCATTAGGACAACAAAAGGTTATTGTTAAATAATGATGTCATATGAAATAGTACCTAATAGCCACCTGTCACCATGTGGCCTAGCACCTCTTTGCCTCTATTGAAATCTACGGCCATCAAGCAACCAAGTCTAGAATCTGGAGAGATGCCTCATAAATAACCTGAACATTGACCAAGCGAAAATACTTTCTATTCAACTAAATAGAAGCATTTCCATCCAACAGAACCATGGCTATATGTGTGCCATCTACTGCCCCTATAACATGCGGAAAGTTTGCTATGGTGGCAAACTGCTGCTTAATGGGCACAAGACACTTATCATGATGAACTGATGGATGCGCGTCAGGAGCGCCCTTAGCACAACCTTCATTAGCCGGCTGAAGGTGGCTTGGGAAATTCCTGCCGTGACACCCACTGGGATCTGGAAAGATCCAGACGTACAGAAGTGCCATACCACCTAAAGGTTTGTTAATAGTGGGATTACTGTCAGGATGTTGCACAAAGGCTCTATGTAACCCTCTACAATGCACAGGGTGTCCATGATGACATGAGGTGGTAGCTGATAGCAACAAACCACCTCAGCATCAGACATCCCAAAGTGGCTGACATGTGGCCTGAAGACACGCTCCCAAATTACCTTTGTAGTCTTCTTGTATATTAAACATCATAAACATACTTACACATAGATATGATTGAGAAAGGCTCATTGTAAAATTTCTGATAAGAAGTAAAAAAATGTATGATAGTAAGAATGACAAGAATTTTAAGAAATAAGAAAGTTTGATGACATTAAATAATAATAAAAAATGTATGTACAGTATCACATAGACACATATAGGCAAGACTTTTCAAAGTTTAACAAAAACAACAAATACAATGGTAATTTATGCAAGTGTGTAAGGAACTATACTACACTCACATATCATTTTAAAATAGACAAGCATTGGTAATCTGTGACATTACTATGGTAAAAGTGTATGAACCCAATTTTTAAAAAAGAGACAATTTCAAATATTCTCACTAGTATGCAGTGCTTCTAATCTAAAAAAATAATGCACATACCTCCTTCGGAGAATAAGCCTCTAAGAATTGAATATTCTAATATTCTAATGTTAATAAACTTGCTCAGCACACAAATTTCTGACAAAATAGCACTACAGTTATCTACCAGAGTTTGAATTGGACGTATCTGCAAGAGAATGCTTTTACTGTACATGCATTCGCCTATTTCCCATCCTGATCCCTCCCAGAAGCTGTAGGCTGTTGCAAGTGTCCTTTGCGCACAAAGGTCAATCAGATGTTGCTGTGTTCTGCGCCATATGGGCTGGTTCTGAACATGTGATGAATAACTGTGCGCATTATACACATAAAATCGTCAGATACGCTCCTCAATTAATTATGCCCAGAATGAACAAAATAAGGGAGATTACACCTAAAATAGCAAATATATTTGAAATTAAGCAATTAATAAACTGTGAACCTGATCATGTAATATGTGACCTTTGCTATGAAGAAACATGATGAAGGGACTAATGACACATAGTATCTCTAGGCATTTTTTCAATAATGCATAATAAAGACCCTTTGAATCTGAAGGTTATATAAGTGAAAAAAGTAGAAAAAAGTGGAAGAGACAGATTTAAAAAAAGGCTGCAGTGTCTGTCCCTAGTGGTCTTAATGAAAGTTTGGAATTTAATCATTGGTATGAATAATGGTATGGCCCATTTCCATCCTCCTTTAAACATGCGCTCATCTCACCTATCCTAAAGAAACCATCTCTCGATCCAGCCTCTCTCTCCAAATACCGCCCTATTTCTCTCCTCCCCTTTGCCTCCAAACTACTTGAGCATTTAGTGTACAAGCGCCTGTCTCACTTTCTCTCCTCTCATTCCATTCTCAACTCTCTGCAATCAGGCTTCCTTCCCCAATATTCCACTGAAACTGCTTTCACAAAAATGATCAATGATCTACGTACTGCAAAGTCTAAGGGTCATTTCCCCATACTCATTCTCCTGGACCTCTCTGCTGCTTTGGACACTGTTGATCACCCTCTTTTCCTACACACCCTTCATGCTATTCGCCTTTATGACATAGTTCTTTCCTTGTTCATTTCTTACCTATCGAAACGCTGCTTTAGTGTTTCTACTTCTGGCACATCCTCCCCTACACTCCCACTATATGTTGGGGTCCAACAAGGATCTGTTCTTGGCCCTTTACTTTTTTTTATTGCATACATCTTCACTTGGACATTAATTCACTCATTCTGCCTCCAATACCACCTTTACGCTGATGACTCCCAAATCTATATCTCTTCCCCTGACCTCTCTCCTTCTGTACTATCACGTGTAACCAACTGTCTTTCTGTTATCTCCACATGAATGTCTACCTAAAGCTCAACATGTCCAAAACAGATCTTATTAACTTCCCTCCTGCAAGTGTCACCACCTTCTCTTAAATCTCCCTCACTGTCAATGACACCACAATTTTCTCAGTCTCCCAAGCCTGCTTCCATGGTGTAACACCATCTGCTTTATTCCTCACATCCAGACTCTCTACCAGTCCTGTTTACTCAACCTTAAATAGATTTCCAGAATGCGCATTTTTCTTACTCAACTTGCTACCAAAACTCATCCATTCTCTCATCATCTCCTGTCTTGACTATAGAAACCTCCTGCTATCTGGCATTCCTGACAAGGGGACAGTCGGTACAATGTCATTTTCTAGGGATGGGATTACTTTTGCTTAATCTCCTAGTACAACTGAGAAATTGCTGTTTGGGGGAAATGGAATCAAGATGGAATTTGGCAGCAGGGACACATGACCTCAACTAATTGGCTAAAACCTGATGCATTTATGGTGGAAATTGAACGCACTTCCAATACTAGCTTAGCTGTCATAGCTTTAGTGATCCGCTGTGCATGAGGATGCTGACTGTCATACTTGGTTCCTCATTCAAACGCTTGCTTCACAGACAATTGTTTAAAAGCTGCTTTTTTTCTTGTTTTCCTTCTGTATAGATGCATCACCACCAGCAACAGCAGCTTTACCACTCAAGGATGTCTTTAGGGAGTCAATGATTATTACTATTATTATCATTATATTTTACTGATAAGATGCCACAAAAGGTCTTGAGCGCTGTACATGACATATACGGAAAGTAGTGATCCATAACACATTACATATACATGAAGAAAAAAATACAAAGACCAGACATTCTGAATAAACAAATATACAGATAAGACGTCAATAGAGATCAAATTATTTATGGGACAGTGAGTGAGAGTGATAAGAGTGACCAGCGTGAAGTAGGACTGAGCTTAAGAAATTAGTTCTTGGGAAGCAAGCCAAGATGTACAAACAGGGCTGGATTAAGATATTGTGGGCCTCTGGGCTACAGATACTGTGAGCCCCACCTGTTGCCAATTGGTCAGACAGTCCCATCACATTCAATACAATCTATTTCCTACCTGTTCTTGCAGTTTTCACTACCTGCTGGTGTCTTAAGTTCAGCTGCTGCTAGACTGGATCCTGAAATGTTGGGCCCTGTTTGGAAAATGCATACTTACTATTGATCTCCTGGAAAGCTACCCTTACTCTCGCTGCAAACTACACTAACACCACTCCTCTTCCCACACTGCCCCAATGCCACCCCTCTCCCCACACTGCTCCAATATCACCCCTCTCCCCACACTGCTACAATACCACCCCTCCCGCACACTGCCCCAATACCACCCTGCTGCTTACACTGTTCCAATACCACCCTTATCCCCACCCTGCCCCAATTCCATTCTGCTGCCTACACAACTCCAATACCACTCCTCTCCCCACATTGCCCCAATACCACCCTGTTGCCCACGGTCCCCTCCCCTAGCATCACACTGTCCCCCCAGCATCACACTGTCCCCCCCAAGCATCACACTGTACCCCAACTGCATCACACTGTACCCCAACTGCATCACATTGTCCCCCAAAAGCATCTCAGTGCCCCCCTCCAGCATCATCCACCTCTCCAGCATCTCAATGTCCCCAGCAGCTTCACACTGTCCAGCCCAGCATCTCAATACCCCCCCCCCAGTTTCACCTGCCCCTCCCCAGCATCTCAATGTCCGCAGCAGCATCACACTGTCCAGCCCAGGATCTCAGTGCGCCTCCAGCTTCACCTGCCCCAAGCAACTCAGTGCCCCCATCAGCATCACACTGTCCCCCAACAGCATCTAAGTGCCAACCCCCAGCTTCATCCACCCCCCCCAGCATCTCAGTGTCCCCAGCAGCATCTCAGTGTCCACCCAGCTTCACCTATCTGCCGCAGCATCTCAATCCCCCCCCACCGAGTATCACACTGTTATTTACTTACTTTACTTATCTCCTCTTGTATGTGTGACTCCTGACATCGTCCGGACAGTTAGGAGGAGGGAGAGGTACAGTGCATCCCATCTGCACTATGCCTGAGGTCCACATGGCAGGGTTTTTAAGTGGCTGGTCGCTAGGGAGGGGCCAGAGATCAGGAAGTAGTTCAAAGTGCAGCTGAGCTCAGCTTGGCTGCTCGTCTGTGGACAAGAAAATATATAAATCATTTATTTAAAAATATAAAAGCATAACTCAGAAGATACTGGTGTCCAGGTATAGTAGATGTAGTGCAGGTACAAAGAGACTGGATTACCAGGTTAGCCACTGGAGCAAGAGATACGGAGTGAAGTGCAGATTTCAGGTTTAACAGATGAAGCAGGAGATACTGGATATTATGCACAAATGGTGAACTGCACATACAGGTTACCAGGTTAGTAGATGAAGTAGGTGACACTGGATGTCAGGCACAAATGCTGAAGGGTAGATGCAGGTTACGAGATTAGCAGATGAAGCAGAATGCACAAGGCACAGATTAGCCAGGGGGCACAAGGTACTGGATGATCCATGGGAGTCAGACAATAGGAAGGTCAGGATAACCAGGGTCAGCAGCCAGGAGAACCACAAACAATACCAGGGAGTAGACAAGAGCAAAATCAAATGAAACCGGGGTCTTGGTCTTAGTGGTATAGATCATACGTAAGGGTGCAAAACGATGGCACAGTCAGAAGTCAGAAAATCAGGAGGACAACAAGCACAGCTCAAAATAAAAAAATTAGAGCAATGTTTGGGGCGGGTATATAAGGCAGTGGAACAGGGGTAGGTGTGGATGAGGGAAGGTGGTTAACTCCTGCAGCCAAGGTGAAAAAGTCCAATGGCAAAACAGCAGCACCTCTGGCAACATCGACGTACTGCAGGCCGATACAAATTAGAATCAGAGAAGTAACCTAAATCAGCAACATCTCTGGTAGCATATATTTACTGCAGGCCAGATACAAATTAGGATCAAATTAAGAGTCCTAACATGAGGATAGACTTAAGGGGCAAGGTGAGAGTCAGGTAGGCCAGAGAGAAGGAGGTTACAGTAATCAATGTGAAAGATTACAGGGATTGCATTAGGGGAGTCAGTTAGAATTGCCAAATTGGAGCTGGATTACATACCAATAATGAGGATGTTGATGATGAAAGTGTTGATGGTGAGGATTGCATGAGGTGTCTATCCATTTGGCTGTTACCTGATGCTGGGCTGCTTGCTATTATACACAATTTTCTACCTTTTGAAAAACTATTTGAATGTACGAGCTGGAAATGATGTAACAGGGAGGAGGTGCTTAGATGATCAACGTCCCTACATCTACTTATTATCACAAAGGCTACAGATATCTTGACAAATGTTGCCTAGTCTGGGCTGAAATTTTTTTCCAAACACAAGAGGTGCTTTTTTGGTCTTATACCCTGGCATGACAATGCTTTTTTGATGTGCATTAGGTGGTACCACTGGTGACAGCCTTAGTTCAACACAATCATCATGCTCTTCATTATCTTCAGATCCACAAGTATCCCCCTCATCCTCTTGCACATTTGCAAGATCCAAAGTAGTCACACTGCTCTGTAATTACAGTGTCAGAATCTAAAACGTCAGACTCATAACACTCATGGATACCCTTAGACTCTCCTCAGGATTCTGTCAGTGCCCAAGTTGTTCTTCAGCCTCAGTATTCTTTTCATGCAGTGATGTGGCTGTTTTGGAGGTGACATCATCATCATTTATTTATACAGCACCACTAATTCCACAGCACTGTACAGAGGATTTTATTCACTCATATCAGTCCCTGCCCCATTGGAGTTTATATTCTAAATTCCTTTACACACACAAGCACACACACACACACACACACACACACTTGATTTTATTGCATCGTGAGGACCCATGTCTGCAACATGGTGCATAGTGACAACCCTTTCCAAATGCCCTGTTGACAGAACAATCATATGGGTATGTCTAGCAGCTGTTTGTCACCAGAGTTACCACATGAGATTTACACTTTGACTTTGCATAAAGTAATGACATGGACTGCAAGATGGGGAAAGTTTCATGTATTTTGGCTGTCTGAGGACTCCGCATGCCTGCTTACACCGACACATAGCCATGGAGGTTACAGCCCTATTTGACCACTGCACATCATTTCAACAAGTTTGATCCCTCTTTAAAGCTGTTATGTGGCTCCTATGTAGAATTTCACCCCCGAACAGTTCTGATCTTTCAGTATGGATGATTCAGCCATGAGGCACGCAACACAGTCACGCTTTCCAGGCACCCGCCATGTCTGTATAAACTTCATCAGGTGTTTCTCCACAGCATGGACCTCCTAACTGTCCCAGGTTTTCCTCCGCACTTCTATGCAACCTGAAAGGAAGTAGAGTGGTCCATTGCAACTATGCAAAATATAGAGGAGGCAAAGGTCTTTTGCCTAGCGAAACTGTGTGCTACACCTACCTGTGGAAGCCATGGCTGGGCACTGGTCCTGTGTTTCCAGGTCCATACACGATCTCTCTTCTGATGTGGAAGTGTCGACTCAATGCTTGACCACTTGTCCATCTCTCATGGGGGGCTGCTCTGTAGCTGGACTACCTCTGAAAAGAAAAAAATATGTAAATGAACGAGAAAAAAGTCAAAGCATACATAAGACATGAGATTTCCTACTTACCGTCGGGATTAATGAACATCTCGTCCAAATTCTTGCCTTCAGCCAGTCTGCCACTTTCGAGAGCCATTAACAGTTTGCTGATCTTGGTGAGTTGGAGTGTACCTTCTGGGAGGCAGTAATACTGCTGCTGCACCCCGATGTCACACCCAAGGAAGTCTGCCAACTGATCCAGTTCTGTGTCATTTAGGTTGAGGACCTTCGAGAGAGTGGCACTGTGCTTTCGAAGCTTTGTGGAAGACAGCGTGTGGGGATGTTCGGCCCCAAACTCTCGGGCAAACAGTCGTATACAGTCTGAGCCTCTGAAATGTGACAAGGCAGCTAGTCTGGCAGACATGAAGACATTTTGGATACACACTCTTCACGCTTCTCTGCAAGAAGTTTCATTGCAGCTTGCATGGCTGGTGTGAGTGAACTGCCGCAGAGCTTCCACTGAACCTTGGAAAGCGCTAGGGCCACATCTTCATGGAGATCCGTATCTCTTGTCGAAGTCAGCATATTGGATAAAGTCATTTCAATTAAAATTGAGCAAACTTGGTTGTCTTTGTCTGAAAAGATGCGTACGGTACGCTACGGCGTGAAAGAGCACGCTACGGCGTGGAAGGGCGTATGCAGCTGCACACGTGGCAACAACAGTATTTAGTCTTTTACATACATTCGCACAAACACTTACACTTGTAAAATAGTATACATTAAAGGTAGTTGCAACACATAGTCATTTATGTCGAAATATAGTAGTATTTATATGTAATAATATAAATTATATGCATATCAGTAAAAGAAGATCAGAGCTCATCCCCTGGAGAGATGACCCCCTCCTTTGGATTCCTGAGCTTAAACTAGCCAATGATTGACAACCCCTTGGACCTTCCTGAAACCTGGACCAATAGAAGCAAGCTATACCATCTGCATTGTTTTACTGTATTTCTGTGTGCATATAAGCAGCAGCTCCTCATCTAGGGCCTGAGTCATTAAGGAGAGTAAAGCATAAAAAAGGAGTAACTTTGTATCTGGGCAAAACCATGTTGCATTGGAGGGGGAGATAAATGTAAAATGTGGGGACAGATTTATAGTTGGGGTAGGGCATGTCATAGATCAACTTTGAATTTCAGTGTACAAATAAAGCTATTAAGTATTTGTGTGCTAGATGAAAAAACAGTCAGTATTTAACTTATGTGCAAAATAATAAACTAATTTGCACCCCTTGTTTTGTAACATGGTTTGTCCCAGAGAATATTTACTCCTTTTGTTGCCTTACTCTCCTTAATGACTTAGGCCCCTAGTGTTCAAACATCTTGTCCCCAGACTTCAGGATTGAATGACTGTACAATGGATCCAGAGCGCCTGCGATAAGTAACGGCTGTACTTATTATAATTTTCGCTTGAATATCTACTGCTACTTTTTGAGAATAAATCTTTGTGCGTTGGAAACACAAATCGAGATTCGACAATCGTTATTGGTTAGCGAGCATACGCACTTAACAATTTGGGGGCTCGTGAGTTTTGGAGGTTTCGTTGCCGGACGATACGCAAAACTAACGGATTTCGGTTCCGCAAGAAAGGGTGGAGACGCGTCATATACGGATAAGAACGCAATGTGTTGAAAACCTGAATTTTACCCTGTGTTGTGAAACCGAATGTCCGTTTTGCATTGTCTAGGGCACGCTAACTAGAACCTAGGGACAAAAGAGAAAACTGTTTCTTTTTACTGTCATTGTGCGTTTTAACTGTATTGCATTGCTTAGCGATGTGTATTTCCTGCTGTGCGTATGCGAACTTCTGGTAGACTTGCCACGTGGTTAAACAATCATTTTGATAGTTATTATATGTGCATAATATAATTACTTGTGAAAACCTCTGGGATATTATTACTATTGTTGGGAACTTTGATTTTCTGCGCAGAAAAGGTGTATGTCGTGTGATTTGTTGACTTTAAATACACTAAGGTTTTATCTATTGTAAAATAGAGTGTCAGTTGCTGTTTGACGAGGCAGGTGCCCAACTGGTGTACGGTATACAAGGCAGGTATACCGGGAGCGGAAACTAAGCCAGTTTTCGCGACGTACACCCAAGGGTAATCGCATCGCTTACTGATAACCTTTAAGCGTTGCGATTGCACCGCACGGGAAGGAAAGCCGTGATTGTGACTTGGGAGTAACGGGGAGGAATTACGTTGGTAAGGCTGGTAATTGACTTTACTGGATGCTACCAGTTGTAATAAACTCAACAGATTTTGTTGGAGAGTCAGGGGTGATCAGGGAGCTGATAACCATTTAATCCGCATTGATATTTCTGTATTAGGGGTCCTCGTTTAATACGAGAGGAAGCGAGTGGACGCGGCTTGTAGCAAATACGTCCACGGGCCGGTAAAATATCTCTAGCGGTAGTGTTGAAATTAGTGGCAGGATATTGTGTTATTCCTGGAACCCTATTTTGTGGCAGGATATTGTGATATTTCTGGGACCCTATTGTTCAACATGGGTGCTAAGCAAACGCTAGAGAAGGCCAAGGTACTGCCTAAGGAAGGGCCTATTGGTTCAGCGAGATTTCTCTTGTGTAAGAAATATGGTGCATACGCAACTGCGTATTGCAACACGTGGGTCAAGATGACCAAAGATTGTGATAGGCCTTTCCCAAAAATAGGGAGTTTTAATGCAGAGGTACTAAATACTGTAAAAGATAAAGTATGGTTGATTAAGTCAACGAAAGTGAGAAATAGACATAATGATTGTTTAAAATTGTGGCAAATGGAAGGTAACACGTGGCAGAGCAGCGAATGCACAGCGGAAGTAGGCGTGGCGAAAAGCGCGCGCACAGCGGAAGTAGCCGTTGAGAAGCGTGGCGAACTCAGCGCAAGCGCGCCCCCGCCACCTTATGTGGCGGGAGGGGTAAGTACAGCCGTTATTAAAACTGGAAAAAGAGAAATTGCTAAGTTATATCCTGTCTTAAGTCAGTTTAAAACAAGTGTTTCAGAAGATGAAGATGAACCCACTGTGATTTCGGCCATTGCTCATGCTGTTAATATGCTAGAGGTTCAGCGTAAGTATGGGAAAGGAGCAATGGCTGAGATAGGTGAGAGTAGTGTGATCACTAGGAGTGATAGCAGTCTAAATATTAAAACAGCAAATCCTGTAGTGTCTTCTGAAGACAGTGAACCAGTGGGTGCGTATCCAGTCAGCACAATATCAGTTCCCAATGGGAAGGCGGACAAGGATGGTATAGTTCCTTTAAAGAATGTTACAATGCATTGTCCCTGGACTAGATCAGAATTACGTTCCATTATGACTGAATTCCCAGATCCTAGAAAAGAGTTGGCTAAGTGTCAGAAATTTGTTAAAGACTTAGGAAATGCACACGAACCAACCAATAAGGATTGGCGTGTAGTGTTGAGGGTGTGTCTTCCTCCCAATACTGACATACAAAAATTTATTAAAGATTGTTTGTTGGACGAAGATGACACCTTGACTGATGAGATTAACCAAGAGAATATAGAACAAATTGTCAAACATTTAGCCATCTATTTTGCAGTAGAGGTAAATTGGAGTAAGATTTTCACCATAAAACAAAAAGATAGTGAAACTGCAGCGGACTATTTTGGTAGAGCTCTTGCATCAATGACACAGTTTACTGGGGTATCAGATATAAGGGAGAACCCACATCATAGGGAAGTAGCGGTAACAGTACTGAAGGATGGTTTAAAGGAAAATCTAAAAACAAGAGTACAAACCTCAACCCCTGGTTGGAGAGGCAGCACGGTAGATTCTCTTAGAGAAATTGCTGTGGAACATGACAAAAATATTTTTAGGAAAAGGGAAGAAAAGAGTGACAAGTTGATGACGGTGAGTATACAAGCATTAGAGGGAATGCATACACGACCACCAGCATATAACCCACATAACAGGACACGCAGAATGTTGAGATGTTATAATTGCAAAGAAGAAGGACATATGAGAAAAGATTGTACAAAGGGAAGGTATAATCCTAATGAAGAGTCACATAGATATCCTCCAAGGAGGGATTCACATAGACTAGAAGACTCACACCTGCCCGCGCATGTTACAGCAGCAAATGCCGCGCGGGAATGCAATAGTCAGCGCTAGGCGTCAGGTCATACCTGTAGTCTACAGCCAGTGAGGTTAACTGAGAGTCAGAGAGAAGAACCAACAAAGATAGTTGACATAGCTGGTAGGAAACAAACTTTTCTTGTAGATACAGGGGCGGCCAGATCTGTGATAACCTCTCTTTTTAATCTACAGGTGACCAGTAAAACTATTCCAGCTATGGGGGTAACGGGAAGAGTGTTACAGTATCCTCTAACTAAACCCGCTGAAGTTACTATCGGGCCCCTGCACACTAAGCATTCGTTTCTCTTAGCTGCAGCGGCTGCTACTAACTTGCTAGGGAGAGACTTGTTATGTAAAATGGGATGTGTCATATACTGTACTTCAGATGGTATGTTCTTAGATATACCGTAGAAGGTCGCACATGAGGTACAGGATATATTGGACACCCCTCAAAGGTTAATGTTACACTCTACTGTTATAGAACACAGTCCATCTCAAGTAAAGGGGATGTTGCGGGAAATACCAGGTTCACTATGGACCAGAGATGGACAGGACACTGGACTGATGGCAAACGTAACCCCTGTCATGGTAAATTTAATAAGTGGTAGGATAGCTCCAAAAATTCCACAGTATCCATTAAAACCAGAGGTGGAACTAGGGGTAAATCCTGTTATTGAAAGGCTGTTGCAACAAGGGATTTTAATTCGTACATCGAGCACAGCAAATAGTCCCATTTTCCCTGTGAAGAAGAGTGGGGGGAGGGGCTATAGATTAGTCCAGGACTTAAGGGGAATTAATAAAGTTTTTGAGAGCCAATTCCCCGTAGTGCCGAATCCAGCTGTCATCCTCATGCAGATTCCACCGTCTGCTAGTCATTTTACTGTCATTGATCTATGTTCTGCCTTCTTCTCATTCCCTCTTTACCCTGACTGCCAATACCTATTTGCATTCTCCTACAGGGGATTGCAATACACATGGACCAGACTTCCCCAGGGGTTCATTGACAGCCCCAGTATTTTCTCCCAAGCCTTACATGACTGTTTGAGATCCTTTCAACCCCGCAATGGGTCTGTTCTAATTCAATATGTGGACGATTTGTTGTTGTGCTCTGATTCTTTTATGTCATGTTTACATGATACTAAATTGTTGTTGCTTCATCTCTCATAAACAGGGCACAAGGTGGCAAAGGATAAATTACAGCCATGTCAGACTAAGGTCAAATACTTAGGACACTGCCTCACCAAGGGGCTGAGACACCTGACAACCGACAGGATTGAGGCCATACAACACATGACTCTGCCGCAGAGCCAGAAGCAGATTCATACTTTCCTTGGGATGTGTGGATACTGTAGATCCTGGATCCCAGGTTTTTCTATTCTGGCATTACCATTGCAGGAGCTAGTCTCTTCCTCAAAACCAGAACGTGTTGTACACACAGAAGAGTCAGAGCAAGCGGTCTTTAATCTTAAAGATAGTCTGACTAGAGCACCTGCATTGGGAATACCTGATTATGAAAAGCCTTTTGAGCTATACTGTATGGAAGCTGATGGTTGTGCAGCAGGTGTCCTTACACAGAAACATGGTGACGCTAGCAGACCGGTAGCATACTACAGTGCACAATTGGACACTGTGGCAAGATCACTCCCAACATGTCTCAGAAGCGTAGCAGCAACTGCTCTTTTGGTAAGTAAGAGCAAGGATGTAGTATTAGGACATAATTCAACTGTCTATACACCCCATGCTGTATCAGCTCTGTTAAATTCAGCCCAAACCAGACATGTTTCTTTAGCTAGATTCACAAAGTGGGAACTAGCCCTGATGGCACCCTCAAACATCACCATCAAACGATGTAGCACCTTAAATCCAGCTACATACCTTCCATATGTGTCTCAAGAGACACAAAGGGTGGGAGGTGAGGAGACCCTGGTCGATGATGAGTTAGGCAAGAGTACTGACACGCATGATTGTATGGAACACCTGAACCAGACCTTTACTGCAAGGCCCGACATACGTGACACCCCCTTAGAAAATGTAGATTTTATGTTTTATACAGACGGGAGTTGTCATAGACAGACAGAGACGGGAGAGCTATGTACTGGTTATGCTGTGGTAGACGATCAGGATGTGGTAGAAGCTGAACTCCATGGCCCACCTCACTCAGCCCAAGTGGCGGAACTAGTAGCATTAAGGAGAGCGTGTGAGTTGGCAGAGGGTAAATCAGCCAATATATATACTGACTCTAGGTACGCCTTCGGGGTAGTGCATGATTTTGGGGCCCTTTGGCGTCTTAGAAACTTCACGACAGCAGCAGGTACGCCAGTGGCACACTCACAACACATAAAAGGACTTCTGACAGTGATACAGTTACCCAGAACAGTAGCCGTCATAAAGTGCAAAGCCCATACCTTTCAAGAAGACCCAGTGTCATTGGGCAACAACAGGGCAGACGAAGCTGCTAAATGGGCAGCAGGGCAACCTATGACTGTATCGACCGAGTCTATGATGGTTTTTCAGACATTAGACATGCAGAAATTAATTGAAATGCAAGATTTGTGTTCCCTGCAGGATAAGGCGGTCTGGAAGGTGAAGGGATGTGGTCAAGAGTCCTCAGGTAACCCTGTAGCTCCCCGAACATACTATCCAAGCCTGGCTGAAGCAGCACACGGTCTGACCCACCTGGGTAAAGAAGGTATGTGCAAACTGGTGAGAGCATACTGGTGTGCTCCTGGATTTTCCTCTCAGGCTGGTAAGAAAGCAATGTCATGTCTTACTTGTTTGAGGAAAAATGTCGGGAAAACTATTCCAACTGAGCCATCCCACATCCCTCCTACAGATGGACCTTTTCAGGTAATACAAATTGACTATATCCAATTACCACCGTGCAGGAATCTAAAGTATGTATTAGTGTGTATTGATGTGTTTTTCGGTTGGGTAGAAACATATCCGGCAGCCACTAATACTGCTGTGTTCACTGCAAAGAAAATTGTACAAGATTTTATATGTAGGTTCGGTATCCCTAGAATCATTGAAAGTGATAGGGGTACCCACTTTACTGGTGATATCTTCCAAAATATGTGTAAACTCATGGGAATCGGTAGCAGACTTCACACCCCGTACCGACCACAAGCCAGTGGTAAGGTGGAGAGAGTAAATGGTACTATTAAGAAGAAGCTTGGTAAGGTAATGGCTGAAACTGGGTTGGCATGGCCTGAGGCTTTGCCATTGGTCCTCCATAGCATTCGGACCACTCCTAGACCTCCTCTTAATCTTTCCCCCTTTGAGATACTGTTCGGACGACAACCTCATTTGATCGTGAGTGCACAAGACGACTTGAAGTGTAATAATGAAGTGACTGTACAATATCTTATAAGAATGAGTAGACAGCTAAAGCAACAAAAACAAAAACTAAAAATGCTGTCACCTGGTATGCCAGAAACGAACTGTCATGATGTTGAACCTGGAGACTATGTTATGATCCGCAATTTCTTACGTTCAGGTTGTTTAACAGACCGTTGGGAAGGCCCGTACCAAGTGCTGCTGACCAGTACTACATCACTGAAGGTTGCAGAGAGAGACACTTGGGTCCATTCCACCCACTGAAGGAGAGTCCGCAATCCGGAGAAAGTGCAAGATAAAACTGAGACCGATGATATAGATCTGTCACTTGTGAGTCTGTTCCGGGAGACCTAAAGCCTGTAGTCGAGACACCTGAACCACAGACGTTGCCCCAGAACTATCTTTCCAGCGATGGAGTGGCGGTTTTTGTTTTTCTTTTGTGCCAGGATTTTCCTTGTTTTTACTTTTTCTAGGACATTCTATTTTTGTGAAGGAGGATGGAGGACGGAGGAGGGTTCTGGTAGTGATGTGGATGAGATGGAGGCAGAGGAAAAGTTATTAGAATACTCAGAGCAGCCCATTGTCAAGCTTGGTCCGGGGGTTATGAAAAGGTCTGCTAGCTCAGGAATTCGGAGACAGTGTGAAGGGCTATTGTCTGATGAGTATTGCATCTGCAAGTTCTGTGACTCCCTAGTTGAAGAGAGATGCATCCAGCGATGCCAGACCACCGGTAATCTGAATGTGGGCGGGCATCCTTTGGAGGATTATCACTCCCTGGTGGGTAAGGTGCTAAACCAAACCAAGTGCTGGGTGTGCTCTCATGTGCCACAGGGGCAGCATAACATAGGACTAGTTCCATTCCCTTTAAACATCTCCAAAGTACTCGAATTGAGGGGTGGGAGGCCCATAGAGGGAAGGTACAATAACACTAGGTCCCCTAGTCTAACGCTTCGACAATACTCTGTAGACAGATCTTTGCTGTGCCTGAATATCTATCATGCAAAACGTCTGGAGAATTGGAAAGCTGACCCATCAGATCAGACAATGGCTCGCCACACTCATTTTAGAGGGAGACTCACAAGGTCACCAATAGGCAGGAATGTTGATGGAGGTCACAAATTAGGGCGCATAACCAAACATAAGAAGGTATCCATTGGAAAAGTCTTTATAGATAATTGTAAGAATGTCATCCATGCGGACACGTGTCTTGAGAAAATGAAGACACTGGGCATGGGTAGTTTTATCAAAACTCTGTGTGATATAATTAATGGGCATACTGTTCCTTATGTTCTCCCTGATGATGTGTATTTTTTTTGTGGAAGAAAAGCTTATTCCTGGGTGACTCCGAGTTCCAAGGGCTTGTGTTTCTTAGCTAAACTGGTTCCTGAAATCATGACTATTACTCATGAAGAAATAGTTGGTATTCACAAGACTACATCACCACCATACATACACACACAGTATGAACACCGTGGCAAGAGAAATATGATTCCTGGTGAGGAGCCCATAGCTACAAAATTGATTAGTGAAACCGCTGGGTTTCAAGTTATGGTTGCTCTAGATCTCACCAGGACCGCTCGGGGAACATTAAACTTTAAATATATCCAAGACCTAGCTAAATTAATAGATAATATCACCGAGATGTATGATGACACTTTCAGGTATACTGGAAGGGAGCTACAAGCGTACAAGAAGGAGTTGGTGCAACATAGGCTGGTACTAAATTATCTCACCTCTATTACTGGTGGGTACTGTGTGACACTGGCCACCCAGTTCGGTGTAAAATGTTGCACGTACATCACCAATAATACGGATGACCCTAAGGAGGTTATAGACCGGAAGATGGATGAAATTATGCAACTGAAATGGGAATTTCGAAGGAACCATAATTCTTCGTTATATGAGGTCGGGGAAAAGGTGGCAGGTTGGTTCTCATGGTTGAACCCTGTGAAATTGTTCTCTGGTCTGGGGGAATGGGTACAGGAAATGGTTGCTAGTGTAGGTAAGCTCCTTTTCCTTATACTGGGTGTCATCTTAGCAATTGGTTTATTTGTCAAATGTGTTCCTGTGTTGAAGTGTGGGAAACAGTCTTCAAGGAGAAACACTGAGAACGAGACAGAAAGGGTGGTGTAAAACACCGAGATCATGGTATGTGAAGTAGTGTTGTATAACCCTGAACTTGAAACGGTGATTAGGTGATAGTTTATTATACTATGAAAGGGTGGAGCTGTCGAAGTCAGCATATTGGATAAAGTCATTTCAATTAAAATCGAGCAAACTTGGTTGTCTTTGTCTGAAAAGATGCGTACGGTACGCTACGGCGTGAAAGGGCACGCTACGGCGTGGAAGGGCGTACGCAGCTGCAACACGTGGCAACAACAGTATTTAGTCTTTTACATACATTCGCATAAACACTCACACTTCTAAAATAGTACACATTAAAGGTAGTTGCAACACATAGTCATTTATGTCGAAATATAGTAGTATTTATATGTAATAATATAAATTATATGCATATCAGTAAAACATATGGTACACGTTGAAGGAATCTAGTCATGTGTGGTATCATACTAATCCTCTTCGCATTTGCGACTGTCCGGTTCACTCTGCGAAGGAATCGCAGAGTGCATACGCAAGCTATTAATGTTAAGGAATTATGGACTATTATGACTGAGTAATCTTGGCGGGAAGATCAGAGCTCATCTCCTGGAGAGATGACCCCCTCCTTTGGATTCCTGAGCTTAAACTAGCCAATGATTGCCAACCCCTTGGACCTTCCTGAAACCTGGACCAATAGAAGCAAGCTATACCATCTGCATTGTTTTACTGTATTTCTGTGTGCATATAAGCAGCAGCTCCTCATCTAGTTTTCAGACATCTTGTCCCCAGATTTCAGGATTGAATGACTGTACACTGGATCCAGAGCGCCTGCGATAAGTAACGGCTGTACTTATTATAATTTTCGCTTGAATATCTACTGCCACTTTTTTAGAATAAATCTTTGTGCGTTGAAAACACAAATCGAGATTCGACAATCGTTATTGGTTAGCGAGCATACGCACTTAACACTCTTGAGGAGAAGGTAGTCAACAACATTTTGGAAACTTTCCCTTCCTTTCTTCGATTCAATAAGATTACCTGTGCCAGGGTGACTTTTGTAAATAGCGCCCAGTGGTTAACTGTAGGCTCGGTGGATAGACCATGCCAGTAGGCTTTCTGCTTCTCATCGACGTACAAGTGCATTTTTTTACATCTTCCATGAATGGTAATAGCTGAGGCATGCTCCACTTGGACTCCTTAAGAGTTTTCAGGGAGAAAATGAGATAAACTTGTTCCATCTCACCTCATATATCTTCCTGAAGTTTCGTGTGTTTTAAACCGCAGCAGTGCAGCCCTCCATCATGGCTCAGCACTCCACAATGCTCGCTATCTTTTGAAGCCTGTGCCCGACCTTGACTGCCAGCGAGGGTGCCTTAAATGTACCTATCTCTTCGTCATAGCCAGTGTTAAAGTAATTCTCTCGTTTTCAAATAAGCATTGCACAAGCGATTTGTGTTTTCAAAGCACAAAGTCATTTATTTTAGCAGATAGCAAAATTTAGCAGTTCAATACATAATTAGTGTACAAAAAAAGAAACACAAATGGGGGCTACAGAACCTATTAGACCTAAATCCAAGCTGCAGCTGTCTGAACAGGTTCTGAATCCTGTCTGGTACAATAATACAAAAAGAAAAATATATATCAGAAAAAGCGCAAAGCTTGATGTCTATAAATATCAATTTAATATGCTTTTAAAATATCAAAATAAAAACAATTATGCATATATGAGCATATAACAATGACCATTCATGATGATATAACAAGCACAGACTTGTTTGGTAATATCCACGGCAAAGAAGGAATGACTAAATGCAATAAGCGATTGACCGGCATCAGATATGAGCAATATAGTCATCAGACAGAAATAAATATGCTTCTGTATTGATCCGTACAGTTCTGTAAGTATATACGCTTGTAATAGCAATCAGAAATTCCACAGGTGTATAATAGACTTGATAATACTTTTAGTAGGATAAGTTGTTCCAACCTTTGTGTAGTCCCGATCACGTCACTTTAGGGTTTCCCCGCAAGCACCGGAAACAGTGTGTAATACTTATCAAAACATATTGAAGTTACCCCACAGGTACCTGATTCCGTATGCAGTGCCGCTCAAGACGTATTGCAATCTCACCGTAGGCACCTAGTACTGTAAGGCTTACTAATTAAGTCACATTGGATATATCCACATGTGCCCAGATCTGTGCAAAAAATATATGGGATAAATATAAACTCCCAACCCCGGGGTTTGAATGATGGTCTTGCTAATTGTTCCGATCAAATAAAGATGAATTTTCCTGACGCGTTTCTTGGTGTGGATCACCGTTTCATCAGAGGCAGTATGAATCCTACCCGTGTAGGGGGTTTGTTATATAGTCAGTGCTCCCAATCATGTGATCAGAGGACGGCCAATCCACATCTTCATAGTCACATGTTCAATCCAGCCAATTGGAAGCTACAACCATTCAGAAAATCAGTAGTCATGGAGATATTAACATCGCTCTGCGACCGCCTCCATAGTAACATAAATCCTAATCACCGGCAACTGTTGTGTACAGTCCAGCGGATATAAATAGAACTACAGGCTATTAATCACCATATTTCAGAATAGCCTAATGTCAATGAAAATTGTATAATCTTATATTATCAATGACATAAAATGATCCCAGACATAGAGATAGTGTGTAATATATGGTCCCAAACAAACAATTAGAACAATACATAATTATAATACAGTACAGTCAATACCAAAAAGATACATACATACCGCGCCCGCATGTGCTCGCTAAGCTGCGCTCCCACTGGTACCAGCGTACAGTACTTCACTTCAGAATACTGTGGTCAGAGAAGCCTGAGGCTAGTGCCAGTGAGAGCTGTATTATATACACTCATTGTTACAGTGAAAACAATGCAGATGGTGTGGCTTGCTTCTATTAAACCAGGTATCAGGAAGGTCCAGAGTGCTCTAGGTCATAGGCCAGTTCAAACCAAAATATCCAAAGGTGGGGGTCATCTCTCCAGGGGTTGTGCTCTGACTTTCCCACCAAGAATCCAGTTACAACTAATCTATTAGCATTTTATTGTCAGTATTTCTTTAAACATTTATTCCCTAACATCGCTAGAGTATGCAATGTGCGATCTCTTCGGCGAAGCAACCGGACAACTGCTGATGAATAGGGGATTCAAATGATACCAGACATGACACGTTTCCTGTAACCTGAACCTTAAATAACACTAAAGTGTATATAAACTAATAATAAACTAAATACTATCTGCTCACAAATCACTGTGGAATGGAATCAAAATAAATATGAAATATATAAATAACTAAATGTTGTAGTGCGATTGCGTGTGTGCGTATTTTACCGCATGATCGCGCCCTGCCATGTGCAGCCTGGCATACTGAGTGAAATCGCACGATAAAACAATATTAACCAATATACTTTCGTTCATCCAAATATATGACTTCGACAGTTCCACCCTTTGATAGTATTATAAACTATCACCTTAAGGATTTTATATGCAGGATCTCAGTACCACGTTTCATTGCTCTGTAATGTAAGTCCCCCTTGGTGTATGACCATGCTGTCTATAGATCTAAACAAGTTATCACAATAGAGAGTCTTAATCCTCAAATAATTTTTTTCTTTTACTATAGACCGTATACCTCTGGAGCTTGGTGATAACCCTTTTTTTATGCCCTTCAAGGGTACAATAAAACATGTAATACATTATTTGGAATGGTACAGGGTACAAAAGAACATGTATCAACAATCCAGAATACTCTACTACAGTTCTTTATGTCTAACAGGTTCATCCGACCAAAGCATGTCTTTAGCTCAGACAACATTTAAACACTTCAAGTTCACCAATAACATCATCTTATGTCTATCAATATTGTCATATACAATCTCCTTCAGCTGGCGTTAGTATACACACTCTAATAATGTCATCAGTTCTTTTAATCAACACTTGTGGGGCGGGCTATTGTCTGTTTGTTCTTCTCAGTCTCCCAATACTCAAGTTTCTTAGTACGTAAAACAGTGGTCGGCTTGCCAAATATTGGGAGACTCCAGACCTAGGGACCTAGGTGTCGTACTTTCCCCTAGTGACCTCCCACCCATAATTCGGGTACCTCAGGAATATTTAGTGGAAAGAGAACTAGTCCTACTCGATATAATCACTGAGGCACGTGAGAGCAAACCTAGCACATCATTCTCAAGGATGCCTGCTCAAGTCCGAATATTACTGAACTGGCATCGCTGGATGTACCTCTCTTCAACTATGGGGTCAACAGACTTTCGGACGTAATGCTACTCAGACAATAGCCCCTCGCACTTTCTCCAAGCTCCAATGTTTCCAAATTTTCCTTTACTCCTGAATTGAATAGAGTAATTGGCTGGACCGATTGTGCTACTAACTTCTCCTTTATCCCCAGCCTCTGTCACCTGTCCACAATTAAAAGAATCGACTGTCCTGAAAAGAGGATGAGATGAGAGAAACACAGAACAGGAAAATCTACCACTTCATGCTGGACTACTGTCTTAGTCTTTGGCTCAGGTGCTACTAACTGCATTCGAGGCCTCCCAGAACAAATTCATGAGTGCACTTGGACCCTTCTCTGGGTGTTGGCTCCTCTGCAGTGGATGAAATGGGTACCAATGTGTCTCTGCTACCCTTGAGGTCATGATGCTGGTAGCCTACACTTGGTATCCGTCTGTCAAATAACCTGAGTCTAGGAAATTATTGTTCCACAACTTACTCTCCCGGTTCAACGTTTTGACAGTTAGTGTAACTTTTTCAGGAGACAGTGTTTTGAACGTTTGCGGTTGCTGTCTCACTGTTTACCTCTCCTCTCAAGGTCTAAACTAGTCTCTCAGTTACAAACTCATCACAAGAGAAGTCAAAAAACATTTCAAAAGTCAACAGGTTAGGAGGCAGTTCAGGAGTGGTCTTGATAGTGGGGTGGACTAGTGGCCAAAACTACCAGCTAGAACAATTCGTTCTAACTAGTACCGTTACTTTATGTTCACACTGGTTTGTGGCTAATCAAAAGTATGTGGTTTGTTACCGCTACTCATACATTATACATTTATTATCAGTAACATGAATACCCCTATCACTTATTATGACTCTAGGGCTATCACATTAAATAACAAAAGCTTTGAGTATGACACAGTAATACATTAGACACATTTCAACACCTTTACCCAGACATATTTCATCGGTACACCAGTGTATACTTGAGGATCCTGCAAGGTGGTAATTGGATGACGTGGATTTGTTTTACCTGGAGAAAAACCCATCTGCAAGAGGGATATGGGATGGCTCTATCGGTATAATCTTCCTGACATTCTCTCAATCAAGACAGGACGTTGCCGTACTACTAGCGTGAGAAGAAACGTCTGGTGCACCCCAATATACTCTTACCAGCTTGCACATACCTTCTGTACCCAGCTGAGCCAGACCATGTGCTGCCTCTGCTAGGTCTGGAAGATACACTCTGACAGCTACCGGTCTACCTTGTCCATCTCTCCAGGGTTTGCCAGACTCCTAACCACATCTCTTCACCTTCCAGACAGTTTATTCTTCAGGTAACACAAATCTTCATTTATTACCTAATATGTGTATGCGTGTATTTGTGCGTGTGTGTGTTCACGTTTTAAAACAATACAACGAAAAACAAAATAAAACATAGATTTGTCAGCTGTCACATAAAACCTTGCTGTCTATTTGACAGCAATGTTTGCCCTGGTGTGACAGCTATGTATAGTCGTATGTGTAAGTGTGGACTTTACTAGCAGCTACTTCAGTTGGTAACTGTGTCACTGTATAAAGTCTTCTATGTAGTGGCCTACTCATGTGCTGGTATTGCTATAAAGGATTTTTCAGTCCCCTCAACTTCGCCCCCCTAGACTAGAAAAATGCTGAAGACCAATGTATATCAATTGATTTTCCCTCTGCCAACTCACATGCCATTTTCAGTACCCCATATTCAGCTACTTGGCTAAGTGAGAAAGGCAAAGGGGTCTATCTCTATAACAGTTTCTTCAAATATAACAGTATCCAGTACATGTCTGTCTAGCAGAGAAAAAATATAAAACACGAAAATTCAACATTTTCTAGGGTTTCACATTATGTCGTATCTTGTGGCATAAATCCTACTCCAATGTTCTGCACAGAGATGCATATCTGTATGTCTAACCTATAGCGATCCATCCACCCTTTGTGCATAAATATAAAGGCACACTTTGTACAGGAGAAAAAAACAAAACAGACATGCAATCTATAAAACAATCGTATTTCCAAAACCAAAAAAAAACAAAAAAACGTTCTGCTTAAAATCAGCAGCTTCTATACACATAAAACAAACCCCTAACTGTTTCTGTAACTTTTGTCAACCTAGTGTGTATATCCGAGTCCGTCTTATGTCAAAAATTTCTTAGCCCCATTACTGAGACCGTGTCTACATCTTTTTGTATCTCTATACAAGAGAAGAGAGAGAGATACTAGCATAGATGTAAAGAATGAGAAAATAGGAAAGCAACGAATAATAAGAATACAAAAATTTGAATACAAGGGTTTGAAAACAAATAGAAATGCAGAAAGGGAGATTTTTACAGTAAGCATGACAGCTGGATTGGACACAATGGGAAAATGGCTGTATTCATTCCACTAATCCCCTTAGCTATTCGCTAAACTATGACCCCTCCCCATACTTGACTAGGGGGTCTTACATCAACCGTGCAATCCAGTGTCGTCCGTCATTTGTTCATTAAGAACTCGGTATCACCATAGCTATATACCTTTGCCACGGACTTCCTGACTTATAATTGATAAATAAAAAATTAACTCTTAGTGACTCATACTTATCTGATATATATAAAACGATATTTTAGAGCAAAGTATGTACGTACTTCATTTTTGAATAATGTTTCTCAGCTAAACAAATTATCATGAACCACTGCAGCCTAAAACAAAGAGTGTTCCAATGATCTATTGTTAATTTGTCTTTCAAGAGTAATTTTTCTACTTCTCTATCCCACCCCCTAATCACTAGGAGCCTGATTCATTAAGGATCTTAAATGAAGAGGATCCTTATTTCAGTCTCCTGGACAAAACCATGTTACAATGGAAGGGGTGCAAATGTGTGTTCTGTTTTGCACATAAGTTAAATACTGACTATTTTTTCATGTAACACACACATATCAACTTTAAATTTCAGTGTACAAATAAGCTATCAAGTTTTTGTGTGTTACATGAAAAAACAGTTAGTGTTTAACCCTTGTGCAAAACAGAACACACATTTTCACCCCTTCCATTATAACATGGTTTTGTCCAGGAGACTGAAATAAGGATCTGTCACACGCCGGTCCCATAGTTAGGTGCCGGCGTGGTGACCTTCCCTTTAAGAACCATGAGTCTGCTTGCTTCTGCCTCAGAGACATTACTTTCACAGGTGTTTGTGGCTACTGTGATCTGCACCTCCTCCTGAACCTCATTGGTCCTGGAGCACTATATTAACCTCTCATGGTTATGGGCTCATTGCCTGTTCTTCGTGTTACTCTGGTTGCATTTGGATCAAGCTGCAAACTCCTTACTGCTGTTCATCTGCAAGATGCAAACTCCTCACTGCTGTTCATCTGCAAGCTGCAAACTCCTCACTGCTGTTCACCTGCAAGCTGCAAACTCCTCACTGCTGTTCACCTGCAAGCTGCAAACTCCTCACTGCTGCTCACCTGCAAGCTGGAACTCCTCTCCGCTATTCATCTGCACGCTGAACGAGTATCATGAGTTGTTGCTAAACCTGTGCCTTATCTATTGGTTCACCTTTACGTCTGGCTGGCTAGATCGCTGCATCTCGCTGTAGAGCTACTATCAAGTTACTTGTCACCTGTAGTTCCACGTCTGACACGGGTTATCCTTTCTCTGCTGTTACCTGTTTACTGGACTGTTAATGTGAACTACTTGTTGTGCCGGTGGCTACTACTTGGGCTCAAGTTACGTGTCTCTGTTCATTTGCTTCATACTACAGCGAACTTACCATTGCAGTTACAACGAATCCTGCTACCTGTAGTTCTACGCATGGTTCAGATACTACTCACGTCTCTGCTACTTCTAGGCAATCTTCTACTGCACGTGTCAGTGTTCATCCAAGTTCTTGGGTGATGTTTAACGCTTGCTGTTCTACTTAATAAGAATCACAGTGTTTCCAATACCACCTGCTATGTAGAGTCATCTCTATTCTTGGATCAGCTAGTTCTATATACTACTCTGTTTGGACTGTAAGCTGTACCAGTGATTCACATTCATCTGCTGTGTGGTTCTCTATTGGATCCTAGTGTTCTTGTTTATCCATCACTGCATTGAACTGTATATCATTTCATCTCATGCTGTTGCCAAGGGTTACCAACTATGAAGTAGCATATGTGATTAATGTCTGCATTACAACGAATTGCCGTGTATTCATCTTTGCCAATATATATATATATATATATATAATTCCTACCATTCATGTTGTACCAACATTCAATATAATACGTTGCAGCACTACTACTTTCTCCTGTGTTATTATTGATGCTTGTAAGCTGTGAACCTATCCTAAGTATATTATTGTGTTCTGCCTCCACCATCCTCTATAATAGAGGCAAGGGCACAACACCCTCAGAGCCGTGACAGGATCCTCTTAATTTAAGATCCTTAATGAATCAGGCCCTAAGTCTATAATTCTTTTGTCTACCCTTATCTGTTAGAAGAAAAAACAAGATAGTTATCTTTAAGCAACAAACGAAAAAAAACATTTTCATTCCTTACCATCGGCCAGCGATCAGGAAAGCAAACATGTGACAACATAAAACAAACAAGCAAAATCAACAAAGTGTACTTTTAATTCAGTCTCTTTCTAAACCTGCACACTAATACTTACCACAGTTTAGCATTTACCACGCCTGGTTGTAGGACTATAGGTATGACCTGACTTCTAGAGTTGACTATAGTTCTTCCTCAAAACATTTGCTGCTGTGAGGTGTGCAGGTAACTATTAGGAAACCTCTGAGACTTGTGTTTGCCTTCTCTGTTGGTGTCTATGTAATTCCCCCTTAGGTGGCCCAAGTCTATTTGCTTCCGCTCTTGTCATTGTACAGTCCCTTGCTTGATGTCTTGTTTTATGGCATCTAAAACACTTCCTCAACTCATGTTGTTTCTGTTCCTTAAACCAGGTGTTATTATACTGTGGTCGCGTGTGCAGTCCCTCTAGTGCTGGGATACTTACCATCATTACCCTATCACTTAGTGTCTGTTTCTGTTTATTTATACTTCTATCATGTCCTATAGCTAACTCAATGAGAGCATTTACAGTGATTCCTTTCCAGTTTGGTAATGAAGTTTGCATCCTTCTTTGCAAGTTTTCCCTGAGGCCATCCATTAGAACTGAAACAGCAACCTCCCTGTAGTGTACATTATCTTTTATGTCTGATACCCCAGTGTATTTGGCCATTGCTATCAGAGCTCTGTGAAAATAATCTGTTACCTTTTCACTATCCTTTTGTTTGATAGTAAAAATTTTACTCCAGTCCACTACCACAGGAAAGTATAAAGCCAATTGAGAAATTATGCGGTTAATATTTTCATGGTTATCACTCTCTGTTGAGGATCTATCCTCCTCTAACATACAATCCTTAATAAACTTTTGTATAACAGTATTGAGAGGAAAGCAGACCCTCAACACTACTCACCAATCGTTATTACTTGGCTCGTACACATTACCATAATATCTAATAAACTTCTGACATTTGGCCAAACCTTTTCTAGGATCAGGGAAATCAGACAAAATTGAAAACATTTCAGACCTAGTCCATGTATCATGTTTTGCTACATGTTTTAAAGGAACTTCACCATCTTTGTCCGCCTTCCCATTGGGAACTGCTGTTGTGCGAACCGGATGTAAGCCTACTAAATCACTATATTCTGAACTAGCTGCTGGAATTGCTGTTGCAGTATAATGGATGTCTCCCCCTCTGTTAACCTTTACATTATTCTCACCAATTTCAGCCGCTGCCCCTGCTGGTGGGATCGTTCCTTTTCCTTGTCCGTGTGGTGCCCCTTTTACATTACCAGCATGAGCAATGGGTGTAATGACGGTGGGTACATTTCCTTCTTCTGAAACATTACTCTTAACACGACTTAATACAACATACAAGTTACTGGGTACCGTTTTTACAGTTTTGGTATTGGCTGTACTTATCGCCCGACCACATTTGTCAGGGGTGCGCTTGCGCTCAGTTCTCCATGCTTTGCAAAGCTCACTTCCGTTATGCGCACGCTTTGCGCCACGCTTACTTCCGCTGAGCATGCGCTCCCTTGCCACGTATACCCTTCTTGTTGCCACAATTTTAAGCAGTCATCATGTTCAATTTTCGTTTTTATTGATTTAATCAACCTCACTTTATCTCTAACATTATTTAACACCTCTTAGTCAAAACTACCTATGTTTGGGAAAGGTTTCTCACACTCATCTGGACCCATTTGTCGCAGTTTATTATGCATAACATACTTTGCCAAACCAACCAGCCAATCATCAGTTAGCACAACATCAACCATCTCTAGCGTTTGCTTCGCACCCATTGTGAAAACAACCTATTTCTCAACAGGGCCTTTTTAACTGTTCTCGTTTCAAACAGAGCTACTAGAGATTAACCGGGGACGATTTAGTCAGGCTACGCCACCCACCTCCTAACACAACTGTGATCAGACAAGTACTAACTTCGTAATACCCTGCTTTTCCTAGTTTCAGTACTTTACCACTGTTAGCAACCGATATCAATCAAGAATATCAGTGGTTACAGCATATTTCCTCCCACATCTCCCAAGTCACAATCACGGCTGCACAAAATCAACCATGCGGTCTGATCGCACCGCTTACAGATACTAACTATCAGTAAGCTTTGCGATTACTATTGGGAATGCCGCAAAAACCTGTTATTTTCGCTTTGAGTATACCTGCCATGTATACTCTGGGGTGTCTCTTTTTCTCCTGCTCTTTGTTAGAACAGAACACCACTTCACACAAAGGTCTCTTTATATCCTGCTCACCCTTAGAACAGAACCTTTGTTGTCAGGTAACCTTTTTATCGTGCCCTGTCAGACACACCTGAACCATAGCGCTATCTTTTTTTCAACAGTTCCACGCTGCTCTCCCAATACTCAATCACGGCCTTACCATGCGGTCCAATCACACCGCTCAAAGATACTAGTTATCAGTAAACGTTGTGATTAGTATTGGGCACGCGTGCAAAACACCTATATTCCGTTACCAGTATACTTTTGTCTTTATGCATAACATTCACATACACACACAACCTTTTGTTTTCTGTACAGAAAATAAATTTCCCAAACAATAGTAATATCTTTTCAGAGGCTTTACCAAGTGATTATACTATGCATATATAACAGACTATGAACACGACTGTTTAAACACAAGGCAACAATACCGGAAGTTCACATATGCTAAGCAGGAAGTACACATATCCTATGCAATGCAATACCTTTTAAAACGCAAAATGACAATAAAAAGTAACATTTTTCATTCTTGTCCCTAGATTTAAGTTAGCGTTCCTTCAGATTATGCAACAACGGACATTCGGTTTCTCAACACAGAATGAACAACAGGTTTTGAACACATTGCGTTCTTTCCCGTATGTGACGCGTCAATCCACCCTTTGTTGAGGAACCGAAATCCGTAAGCGTTGCGTACCTTCCGGTAACGTAACCTCCGCTAAGAGCCCCCAAATTAATAAAGTAATTCTATCGTTTTCAAATAAGCATTGCACACGTGATTTGTGTTTCCAAAGCACAAAGTCATTTATTTTAGCAGATAGCAAAATTTAGCAGTTCAATACATAATTATAATACACTACAGCCAATACCAAAAAGATACATACATACCGCGCCCGCATGCGCTCACTAAGCTGCGCTCCCACTGGTACCAGCGTACAGTACTTCACTCCAGAATACTGTGGTCAGAGAAGACTGGGGCCAGTGCCAGTGAGAGCTGTATTTTATACACTCAGTGTTACAGTGAAAACAATGCAGATGGTGTGGCTTGCTTCTATTGGTCCAGGTATCAGAAAGATCCAGAATGCTGCAGGTCATAGGCCAGTTCAAACCAAAATATCCAAAGGTGGGGGTCATCTCTCCAGGGGTTGTGCTCTGATATTCCTGCCAAGAATCCATTTACAACTAGTCTATTAGCATTTTATAGTCAGTATTTAAACATTTATTCCCTAACATCGCTAACTAGAATATGCAATGTGCAATCTCTTCGGCGAAGCAACCGGACAACTAATGATGAATAGGGGATTCAAATGATACCAGACATTATTATTATTATGATTATCATTTATTTGTTGGGTGCCACAGGGTTTTCGCAGCGCCTTACATAGTACGAACAGTAGACCATACAGGGTAAAACATTACAGAACAATAAACACTAAGTACCAATGCTTCAGAAACTCCGGGCAGACATATGGAGTGAGGGCGGAGCAGAAGAGTCGTTATGGAGACAGGAGGGGAGAGGGGCCCTGCTCATGCGAGCTTACATCCTAAGGGAGGGTGGACAAAACAGGCACGAAGGGAGGCAGTGATGCAAGGGAGAAAAAGGGACCAGGGGAGAGGGGGGAGAACAAGCAGAGTGGATGAGGGGTTAAGTGGATGGTTGGTGGGCTTCCAGGAACAGGTGAGTTTTGAGTGCCCGTTTGAAGGAGCACAGATTGGGAGCGGGACGGATGGAGCGAGGGAAGTCATTCCAGTGCAGAGGTCAGCTCGGGAGAAGTCTTGGACTCGGGAGTGGGAAGAGGTAATAAGAGTGGAGGAGAGGCGACGGTCATTTGCCGAGCGAAAGGAGCGGGCAGGAGTATGAATGGTAAGGAGGTTAGAGATGTAGGGAGCAGTAGACTGGGAGAGAGCTTTGTAAGTGGTAGTAAGGAGTTTAAAGAGGATTCTGTAGGAGAAAGGGAGCCAGTGTAAGGCCTGGTAGAGAGGGGAGGCAGAGGAGGAGCGGCGTGAGAGAAAGATGAGTCTAGCAGCTGCATTGAGTACAGATCGGAGCGGGGCGAGATGGGAGAGAGGGAGGCCAGTGAGGAGGAGGTTGCGGTAGTGAAGGTGGGAGATGATGAGTGCATGGATGATGGTTTTGGTGGTGTCTTGTGAGAGGAAGGTTCGGATGCGAGTGATGTTGCGCAGTTGGAAGCGACAGGCTTGAGCAAGGGATTGGACGTGGGGGGCAAATGAGAGAGAGGAGTCAAGGGTGACACCCAGGCAATGGAGTTGGGTGACAGATGAGATGGTTGTGTTGTTAACAACGATAGAGAGGTTGTGGTGAGAGGGGAGTCTGGAAGGAGGAAAGACTATGAGTTCCGTTTTGGAGATTTTAATTTTGAGAAAGCGTGAAAACATCCAGGAGGAGATGACTGAGAGGCAGTCATATACACGAGAGAGGAGGGTGGACGAGAGATCAGGAGGGGAGATGTAGAGTTGAATGTCGTCAGCATAAAGGTGATACTGAAGACCAAGGGAGGAGATGAGCGCACCAAGGGAGGAAGTGTAGAGCGAAGAGAGAAGGCAGCCGAGGACGGAGCCCTGGGGGACTCCTACTTGGAGGGGGGAGGGGGTGGAGGAAGAGCCAGACGTGGAGACAGAGAAGGTGCGGTTTGCGAGGTAAGAGCAGAACCAGGCATGGACAGAACCAGAGAGGCCTAGAGAGAGAAGAGTTTGCAGAAGGAGGGTGTGGTCCACAGTGTCAAAGGCCGCGGAGAGGTCAAGGTGGATAAGTAATGAGAAGGGACCTCTGGATTTGGCTGATAGGAGGTCATTGGTGACTTTGGCCAGGGCAGTTTCAGTGGAGTGGAGGGAGCGGTAACCAGATTGGAGAAGGTCAAGGAGGGAATTGTCCGAAAGGTATCTGGTGAGATGACAGCAGACTAACCGCTCAAGAAGTTTGAAGGTGTAGGGGAGAAAAGAGATAGGGCGATAATTGGCGATGGAGGTGGGGTCAAGATTGGGTTTTTTGAGGATAGGAGAGATGAGAGCGTGTTTGAATGAGGAGGGTACAACACCAGAGGAGAGTGATAGGTTGAAGAGGTGTGCCATTTAGGAGCAGGCAGTGGGAGAGAGAGAGTGAAGGAGGTTAGAGGGGATGGGATCAAGAGGACAAGTGGAGGGAGGAGAGGAAAGAATAAGGGAGTGAGCTTCATCACCTGATGTGGGGCAGAAGGAGCACCAGAGTTGTTCGTTAGAGGGGGTGAAGCAGTAATTGCAGCGAGAGAGGGGTTGGAGGAGGAGATGTTAAGTCTGATGGCTTCAATTTTGGAGGAGAAAAAAGTGGCAAAGTTACCAGCTGAGAGGGAAAGACGGACCAGAGGGGGGGGAGAAAGGAGGGAGTTAAAGGTGGCGAAGAGACGACGGGGATTAGAGGACTGAGAGGAAATGAGGGATTTAAAGAAGGTTTGTTTAGCCAGAGAGAGGGCAGAGCAGAATGAGGAGAGGATAAATTTAAAGTGAAGGAAGTCAGCCAGGGAGCGAGATTTCCTCCAGAGACGTTCTGCAGTGCGAGAGCACTTTTTGAGGAAGCGGATAAGTTTGGAGTGCCATGGTAGGGGGATGAGACGGAGTCGGCGGATGGGAGAGGCAGGGGCGACAGCGTCAAGGGCAGTAGTGAATGAGTGGTTGTAGAGACAGGACACCTGGTCAGGGCAGGCCAGGGAGGGAAGGGGAGAGAGGAGAGAATCAAGAGGAGAAGAAGATGGGGTCGATTGCTTCAAGGTTGCGTCTGGTGAGAGTGGCTTTGGGCGGGGGGGAGCAGGGGAGGAGGACAGAGTGAAAGAGAGAAGATGGTGGTCAGAGAGTGGGAAGGGAGAGACGGAGAAGTCTTAGAGATCGCAGAGATGCGAGAAGACAAGGTCGAGGGAGTGACCAAGATGGTGGGTGGGGGTGGAGGTCCACTGGGTGAGACCTAAGGAGGAGGAGAGGGAGAGAAATCTGATAGTGGCAGGGTCTGAGCAGTTGTCAATGGGGATGTTGAAGTCACCGAGTATGATGGAGGGAAGGTCAGAGGAAAGGTAGTGGGGGAGCCAGGCGGCGAAGTTATCCAGGAACAGGGAGGTAAGGCCAGGGGGGCGGTAGATGACGGAGACCCGGAGATGGATGGGGGAGAAAAGACGAATGGAGTGAACTTCAAAGGAGGAGAAAGAGAGGGAAGGTACAGTGGGAATGACCCAAAAAGTACAGCAGGGGGATAGGAGAAGTCCCACTCCGCCTCCAGGACATTCATCCGGTCTGGTGGAGTGGGTGAAGGAGAGGCCACCATAGGAGAGGGCGGCGGGTGAGGTGGTGTCAGAGGGAGTGAGCCAGGTTTCAGTGATGGCGAGAAGGTTAAGAGAGTTGGAGATCAGTTTGTTAGGGATGGACCTTGAGTTCCAGAGGGCACAGGAGAAAGGGGGGAATGATGAGGGGAGATGTTGATAAGATTGTCAAGGTTGCTGGAGTGAGGGGGGTGTGAATCGGACCGGTGTGCGAGAGGGACTGGTGGAGGTGGCCCGGGGAGTGGATAGGTATGTGAAAGGAGCGGGACGGCATAGTGAGATATGGGGGACAGGAGTGAGAGAGAGACGAGGCAGCAGAGGCCGGAGGAGAAAAATTAGGCTAGGTCAAGTAGGGACTGACGGAGCAAAGAAAGACAGCACGTAGGAGAGTAGAGGATTGAGGAGTGGAGTGAAACAGAAGGGCAGTAGCAAAACAATATGAAAGATGCAAAGTGGGGGAGAGCAGGGGTAAATCAATGGGGACAATGTATAGTGAAGGGGAATAAAATAACAATCTAAACAATAACAACCTAAATGATGAAGACAATGTATGGTGGAGAACAATAAAATAAAGGTGGAATAAATAAATTTGATTAAAATTAAAATAAACACATCAAGTTAAAGATAAAGATAAAAAATGATGGTTAGATCAGATAAACACAAGAACAAGCAGTGAAGGGCTACTGAGAGCCCATACCGGGAAGTCAGAAGGATAACTCAGGAACGGGGGAGTCCGCGCAGGATTCCCGTGGTTGCAGGAGTCAGAGTAGTCCAGGGGGTCGATCGATCGGGAGGTGGTCCAAGGGGTCCAGCGATCAGGAGGTAGGCGCAGGATCAGAAAAGTCCAAGGGGGTTAAGTGATCAGGATGGATCAGAGTTCCAGAGGGTCAAGATAACCAGTCCAGTACAGAGTTCAGGCCCGGAGTAGCACGAGAGTCAGAGGGTCCAGGGGGTCAGGAGTTACGGGGAGTCCGGTGGGACCAGGTGGGGGCATGAGGAGTGGCAGGTGTGGGACGATATTGGATATAAACAGGCCCTGTGTTGGTGAATAATTGTCTAATTTTGGTGGATAATCCTGATTGTATTTTTGTTTTTTGGTTTTTTTTTTTTTTTTTATATATAAATGAACCATGTGCTGGGGCAGGGGGCATGAGAGGCAGCCCAGAGTGGAGGTTAGATCCTGGAGACCATGAGGTTGAGGCCGGTGCAGAGGAGCCACGGAGACCTCAGGGGAGCAGGGACCCACGTGGAGAGGGACACAAGGGTTGACTGAGTGCCCGCAGCAGGAGGGGTGTCCGGTGGAGGGGAGCAGGCCGAATCGGCAGCCTGTGATGAGGTGAATGCAGAGGAGGGGAGAGCGGGCTCACGTTAGTTGTCGACAGAGATCACCGGAGATGGAGCAGCGGGACACATGGACACGTGCTGCTGGAGGGAATCAGCCCATCCAGGAACAGGAGACACATGGACTCAGCAGCAGCTTAGGCCGCAACGTGGAGGTGGGAAGCAGCAGTGGAAGTCACACAACAGGCTGTGAACAGACGAGTGGAGCGGTAGGAGTAGCGGCAGGAGACGACAGCGTGAGAACGGAAGACAGCAGGCAGGGGTCAGGCATCAGGTTGGAGGTCGGGCTACAGGTAGAAGGTCCCCGGAGGCAGCGAGGCAGAGTACCCCAGCCATCAGCAGCAACGCTCGGAGGAAGAGGCAGGCATCTCCGTGTTGAGATTCGGGGTCCAGAGGGGTTCCAGGCTGGGCTCAAATGGAGAGCTGGCAGGACACGTCTGTCCTGTTCAGAGGTATGGTTGTGAAAGAGACATGACACGTTTCCTGTAACCTGAACCTTAAATAACACTAAAGTGTACATATAATCGTAATATATTGTTAGGAACCCCTCCAGCCAGCACATCAAATCCCGGAGTCTGCTCTGAAGTCTGGTGTTCACTGGAGCCCCTAGTGGTGGGGACAGACTTGGCCGCAGACAAACAGAGGGTCATGAGATGAGCACTGACTGGGGAGAACCCAGCTATAGAGTGTAGTAGCAAATGGCAGAGTGAAATCCAGGCAAGGGTCGAGGGCCGGCAGCAGACAACGAAATCCAAAGAACAAGCCAAGGTCAGAGGTCACAGGCAATACAACAGGGTCCAGAAACAAGCCAGGGGTCATACACGGGAGATCAGGTCTAGCAAAAACAATCAAGGAGCAGAAACAGGAACAGGGAGCCTAGCTACACTGGGAGCTATAACTGGCAGTGAGGCTCAGTCCTCACTGCCTAAAATAGTGAGAGGAACCAATATGAGTAGAGTGCCAGTGAAACCCCTCCTACTGCACTAATAGCCAGTAATAGTGATGTGCCCAAAACCTGACAATCCTACCCCGTGCCTACATATTAAAACGTATCTACTGACTAAATGCCACACACTAAGGACACTAGTCGCGCTAATGCATATACAAAATCGGGACAATAAATTCCTTGTTGCACGTATATTCAGGGAAGAAAGGAAGGTGAAATAGTTACACTTTTCTGCGCGCATGCGCCTGGCTGTATGACCGCTGGCCGGGCGCTGCGGCAGAGGAGGTTGAGCGTCCCGTTTGTTGCCCAGGCAACCGGGACGTGGAGGCCGTAAGTGACGTCCCGGTTGTTATGGAGACGGCCGGGACGCCCGTAAGTGAGCCACGGCGGCCCGTCGGGGAGCCGCGACTCATAACATATATAAACTAATAATAAACTAAATACTATCTGCTCACAAATCACTGTGGAATGGAATCAATATAAATATGAAATATAAATAACTAAATGTTGTAGTGCGATTGTGTGCGTGCGTATTTTACCGCGTGATCGCACCCTGCCACATGTAGCATACTGAGTGCAATCGCACGATAAAACAATATTAACCAATATACTTTCGTTCATCCAATTTGACGACTTCGATACCAGCTACCAGATTCACAGCTTCTACTACGTGCAGAAATTTAGATGGTGAAGTCTTCCATCCTCTCCAGAGGGATAGCTCTATTGGCCTGTAGTTGTAGCCTGTCCATTTCTCTAAGCTTCTGACGGATGTACTCATGCCTGCCAACATCTGAACCAACCTGATTGAAGAGATGCTGCCCCATCCGCATGATGCATTGGTCATTTTTGACTGCGAGTAAGACTTCATCCTGGGTCATGTCGCTCAAGAGCTTCCAAGATGTCAGGTGGAACAGGCTGAGCAAAGGCACACCGTGACTGTTTTTGCCAGGTGTCCGCTTGTTGCCCCGTTGGTTTAGCTTACATCTCTGCATGTGTTGCCACAGGTATTTCCTTGCAACAAGCCCTGGCAGGCTACCGAGTGCATGAAGCCTTCGGCATCCATCACTTTGTCTGGAAGTTTGTACGGGCCCAGAACGCCTTGGCCTGCCCTTATTGAATTAGCATTGTATGCAAAGTTGCCACTATTGCGAAGATGTGCCAATTGCATGCAAATTTCTTTCAAGTGTTTGGGTAAGTTCATGTCCCTGGCTACTTCAGTCTCCTTGTAATGAACATGCTTCATGTGCCGGGCTATTGTTGAGAGGGGATTCTCACAGTACAGGCAGTACTGCTATTTGTTATATGTCCTGGAGTCATCACTGTTTCTGGATAGCGTTTGGACAGATACTGTGTTGTCTCTTCCACCCTCTGTGTTTAAAACACAGCTGCCAGAAGGTCAAGAATAGTCATACATAGAACTCATCTCTGGGTACCTGCACTTTGCTCCGCTGGCATCTGAACTGCTCTCCTCCGAAGTGTCAGGGACATACTCATCTCCACTGCTCTTCTGGCTATAGCCGGAGCCATCGGTGGGCTCTGTCATGATCCACTGTCCCTGCTTGGTCTGCAGCAGCAGACGGATGCGACTGTGTTTTGGTTCGTTTGCAGTATAAAGCACCGGATGACGACAGTCACTTCCTCTTCCTGCTCCTCTGGTGGTGGGATGCACACACACTCTCACTTCCACATTGGACACACGCACACTTTTTGTCTGACAAAAGTACTATACAGTATACAGACTGAGTTAGATAGATCTCATTCTGAACTATCTAGTATATATTTCTTTCTATGAGAAAAACAATGTGCTTTTTCTTTCATACCATTAACAGCATAATAAAAAAAACATATATTTCTTTCTTTTAAATTTGAAAGTTTTTCTAGTGAAAGTAATCTTGTGTGGGACAGTGAAAACTGAAATAATTTAGAAAAAAAAACTATGCGTTTGTGTGTGAGATTCAGCAGCAGTTGCACACCATAAAAAAACTATATATTCTAATATTTTCTATTTTTCAATACTTTGATATTTTGTAAGGGACAGTCACTGAAATCTATATTTAAAGAAGGCTGTTATTGAGTGTCAGTATGCAGCTAGCCCCCCCTTCCCCCTCTCCCCAAAAGGCTATATATTACACTTTTTTCTATTTTCAATACATATATATTTTGGAAGGGTCAGTCAGTGAAATATATATTTCAAGAAAGCTGTTTGTCAGGGTCAGCATGCAGGAGCACACCCCCCCCAAAAAAGCTATATATTCTAATCTTTACTATTTTCATTACTTTTATATTTTTGTAATGGGTCTGTAATGTTCGTATTAATAAATATTGTCCGATGTGATTATTGTTATTTCAAAGCACAATAGAGATTTAAATAGCAAAATTAAGCAGAACACAATGATAATACAAAGTACAACCGATACTTACGCTCAGGGGCCGGATTAACCCGAGGTCTAACTGGGCTACAGCCCAGGGGCATCCAGGGGGCCTTTGAAAGTGCTCAACAGTATTATTGATCGGTCGGGGGCGGGGGCACCCCCGGTCCGATCAATGTTGCTGAGCACATTCACTGCGGTGCTTCCCCGGCTCGCTGTAGTCTCCTTACTGAGGAAATCTCGTTAGTCTCCCTCTCACGAGATCTCCTCAGTAAGGAGCTTACAGCACGCTGGGGAAGGACCACAGTAACAGGAGAAGGAGGTAAGTGCCTTGGAGGGTGGCGGGCAGCTCACAGGGGGAGCCTCACCGAGAGGGGGGGGGGGGGGCGGTTCAGATCACGGGGGCCTCACGGAGGAATGGAGGCCCCCTTAGCCCAGGGGCCTTCATTCCGTTAATCCGGCCCTGCTTATGCTGCACAGCCCTGGATCCAGGAACAGAACGTCAATTCTGATGAATGTTGGCAAAGATTGAGGCTGTTCCTAAATCAGAGGCTGTTTTTATGTTGTTAAGTTTAGAAGAAACACTGATGATGTCACAAAATATACACAGATAACACTAAGAGAGGTCTTCATTGGTCTAGGGTTAACGATGTTCCAGTAGACTGCTGGTCATAGGGCAATTCATTTGATTTTCTCCCAAAGGAGGGGGCAGCTCACTCCAACTGTTGCCTACGTGTCTTCCTGCCAAAGAACCGGTTTAAATTGATTCAGGATTGTAATGCAATTCTTCATTTACCGTAGTACCTGTACATCCAATAATCATCACATTCTCATTTTCATTCTCATTTTTAGTATTCACCTCGGTAGAACGTTTTTCTCACTTCAACATAGTTGGAGCACACCTGACACATAAGCCATTTAATATAATGACACCAAATATAAGGATACGGAGCTTACCTATACTAGCAATCATTTCTTGTACCAATTTCCCCAGACCTGAGAACCATTCTGCTACTTTTTCTCCTATTTCATACAATGAAGAATTAAGGTTCTTCTAGAATTCCCATATTAACTTTAAAATTTCGTCCATCTTCCGGTCAATTACTTTTTTGGGGTCATCTGTATTACCAGTAATATTTGTAAGATAATTTAACACCAACCTATGTTGAACTAACTCGTTCTTATAATCTACTGTATTTCGGAAAAAGGCTGTTTGTGCATGAGGGTTACCAGCAGATATATATATATATATATATATATATATATACATATATATATATATATATATACATATATATATATATATATATATATATATATATATATATATAGTAAACAGGGTGTTCTTGTCTTTGACTCAGAGCAGAATAATCCCCCGATAAATTATAAAACATGTTTGTTAGAAGTATATTGTGAAGCAGCGTCCTACGAATTGTAGGATAACATTCCTTCCTTTAAACAAAACAGAAAGGAAAGTTGCTCAATCAATGTATAGGCTAACAGAAGGTGCTTGAAAGGGTGAGGTTAAAAATGCAGAATTCTTAGTTACACACATTGGCAAATGTATGCTATGCCACCCGCCAATTCACGGCTCTTCTGCTAATAGGGTGGTCCTAACTCTAATCAATAAGAGTCCCTATTTTTGGGTCATACATATAAGTGTTTTTAAATTGAGAGCTAACTTACCGCAAGAACCTCCAAATGGCAGTATAGCATCAGTGCTCCCCACCAGCCACTGACACAAGAGCATGCCTCTCAAGCAAACAAAACAGAAAGGAAAGTTGCTCAATCCATTTATAGTGTCAACAACTAGGCTTTCAAGTCCTGTCACTTACCTCTCTCCTGTCTTTCCAAGCTGTCAATGCGATCCTCAGGCTCTGCTGGTTTCCGATCTCTCAGCAAAATGTTGGCCAGTCTGTCTCTACTCCAGATATCCATCCAAAATCAGGGCATGGGTGCTGTCATCTTTGATTCAGTCACATGATTAGTCTCAGCCAATCTGGGGATAGCAGCATACACTTCAGTTTTCCCTCCAAAACCAGTTCTTGAGAGCTGCCATCTTGGATATGGTCAACTGATCCATCTCCGCAATTCAGACTGCTGCTTCTGCCCAGCTGACCGCAGTCTCCAATAAGGAATCATCAACTACTATAAAAGGACTTCCTGGAGCTCTCACCTGTTGCCAGTGCATTGTTGTTATTTCAAACGCCAACCTGGTTCCCAGCAGTCTGCAATCATTTCTGTTGTTCCAGTACAGACAGTGCAGTCTGCATCTTGGCTCCAGTCCAGTTCCAGCATTCTGCTTCCATTCTGTGTTCAGCAATTCAAGTTCCTGTCTCGTCTTCTCTTGTAGTTTTGTTAGGAACCCCTCCAGCCGGCACAACACAACCCGGAATCTACTCTGCCAGTCAGGTGTTCACTGGAGCCCCTGGTGGTGGGGACAGACTGGGCTGCAGACTGACAGAGGGTCGTGAAGTGTGTACCGGCTGGCGAGAACCCAGGCAAGCAGAGTGAAGTCCAAGCAGAGGTCACAGGCCGGCAGCAGATAGCAATTCCAATAACCAAGACGAGGTCAAGGGTCACGAGCAGACAGGAAGGTCGGTAAACAAGCCAGGGGTCAAGGTCACGAGAAACACAGGCAGGGTCCAAATCCAGGCAAAGGGTCATACACGGATAATCAGCAGAATATGCAACGGACAGGAACAAGGCACAGAGCAGGTCAGCAGACTGGCAACAGAAGCTATAACTGGCAGTGAGGCTGCAGACCTCACTGCCTTAAATACTGGTGGCCACCAATCAGAGCCTAGCTCTGAATAACTCACAGCCCCCTGCATGATTAATTTAACACAGATTAATTAGCTCACAGACTAGTGGAAGGCTTGTCCACTCAAGCCACAGGTTTTCAAACTGCTGCGCGTGCGCACCCGGCTCCCCCCGCCGCCGGGACGCAGCGCAGAACATGAAGCTTCCGACCGTTGCCTTGGCAACGGTCGGCCAGGATCCGGAAGTGACGTCCCGGTCGTCAAGGTGACGGCTGGGATGCCAGAAGACACAGTAAGCGAGCCGCGGCGGCTGTGAGCACCGCCGCGGCTCGTGACAGTACCCCCCCTTTGAGGAGGGGTTGAGGAACCCCAACACCCAGGTTTCTTAGGAAATCTCCGGAAAAATTCCTTCAAATGTCTTGGAGCGTACAGTCATCTTCGCGGGACCCAGGACCGCTCCTCTAGCCCACGATTCTTCCACTGTACTAGGAAGTGCACCTGACCCTGCACTCTTTCAGAGTCGAGAATCTTCTGGACAACAAATTTTTGGGATTCGCTCCTATTTCTCACAGAAAAACCTGAAGGCTGGGATTGATTCGGGTATAGTACTGGTTTAAATAGAGAACAATGAAATGTGTTGGGGATCCTTAGTGAGTCAGGAATATTCAATCTGAAGGCTACCAGATTAATCTGTTTGGTAATCATGAATGAACCAATAAATTTAGGCCCCAGTTTCTTACAAGGCTGTCCAAGCCTAATATTCCGTGTTGAAAGCCACACTTTCTGGCCCACTTTGAATGAGCAGGTGGTACGGTGGCGATCCGAATTTTATTTAGCAGACAATGAGGACCTTTTTAAGGAGGACTGAACTTTCTTTCAGATTACTTTGAGATCAGCGGCTGTGGAACGAATCTCCGGGATACCAGCAGATTTGAGAGAATATAAAGAATTGGACCTGGGACGAAAACCAAAATTACAGTACAACGGGGAAGTTTGAGTAGATGAATGAGATGAGTTATTGTAGTCAAACTCCGCCCAGGGCAACAAAGAGGACCAGTTGTCATGAAATTCTGAAATATAACATCGTAAGAACTGTTCAAGGGACTGGTTAACCCTTTCAGTTTGCCCATTAGACTGAGGGTGGTATGCAGATGACAGACTGATCTTGATTCCGAGAAGGGTACAGAAGGATTTCCAGAACTGTGCAATGAATTGTGAACCACGATCGGAAACAATATCAGAAGGGAGTCCAAGGAGACGGAAAATATGTTGGATGAAGAGAATGGCCAGATCTCAGGCAGTAGGAAGCCTGGTTAGCGGTATGAAGTGTGCCATTTTGCTGAAGCGGTCTACCACAACCCAAATGGTATTGTGTCCCGCAGAGGGTGGCAAATCAACAATAAAGTCCATGGACAAATGTGTCCAAGGTTTTGCAGGAATGGCCAACGGTACCAACTGGCCTACCGGGCAGGTCCTGGGAATTTTATTCCTGGCACAAACCTCACAAGAGAGGACATGACTCTTGACGTCAGCAGACAAGAATGGCCACCACACAGTGCGGGAAAGGATTTTCAATGTTTTGAAAACTCCAGGATGTCCAGCAGTCTGATTATTGTACGCTTCAGCAAGGACTGCTTTCCTTAAATGAACTGGGACAAACATGCATCCTACTGGAGTATTATCAGGAGCTAATCTTTGAAACCTCTGTAGGGTGCAATTCAGGTCTTGGGTTAACCCAGCATGGATCATAGACGAGGGAACAATAGGCTCCGGACTAGTAACTGGATCATGGTGTGCCAGGAAGCTTCTGGACAGGGCGTCTGCCCGGACATTTTTAGAACCTGGACGGTAGGTGATTACGAAGTTAAAACGGGTGAAGAACAGCGACCAACGAGCCTGCCAGGGGTTCAGGTGTTTGGCCGACTGTATATACTGCAGATTCTTACCCTTCGTTATAACAGAGATCTGGTGTGCAGCGCCTTCAAACCAATGTCGCCATTCCTCAAAGGCCCATTTGATTGCCAACAGTTCTCGGTTTCCCACATCATAGTTGGTTTCCGCTGAAGAGAACTGATGGGAAAAGTAGGCACATGGGTGTAAGCGGTGAGTATGGGAATCTTTCTGTGACAAGATGGCACCAGCACCGACGTCAGAGGCATCAACTTCAAGAATAAACGGTACCTTAGGATCTGGATGTCTAAGGACCTGAGCAGACACAAAAGCTTTCTTCAGGGTTTCAAATGCAGTTATTGCCTGGGGTGACCAGTTAGCTGGATCGCTTCCTTTGCGAGTCAAGGTGACAATAGGAGCCACAATATCAGCAAAGTCGCAAATAAATCTTCTATAATAATTGGCGAATTCCAGGAATCTCTGGAACCCCTTGAGGTTATTCCGTTGTACCCAGTCCAGGATAGCTTGGACCTTGGTTGGGTCCATGGAGAATCCTTCCGAGGAGATTATATAACCTAGAAAGGACACCTTCTGAACCTCAAATTCACATTTTTCAATTTTAGCGTAGAGGTGGTGTTCTCGCAATTTTTGTAGGACTTGTCTGACATGACCCTGATGTACTGATAATGACTCCGAATATATGCATATAAAGCATATTGAATGCCGTCTTCCACTCATCCACTTCTCTAATACGTATGAGGTTATATGCACCACGAAGATCGATTTTGGTGAAGATTGTTGCACCTCTTAATTGATCAAATAGTACGGAGATGAGAGGAAGGGGATAGGTGTTCTTGACTGTAATGAGATTCAGTCCTCGGTAGTAAATACAGGGTCTTAGTCATCCGTCTATTTTGGATACAAATAAGCATCCCGCTCCTACTGGAGATTTAGATGGCCTGATGAAGCCTTTCTCCAGGTTTTCATCAATGTATTTCTGCATGGATTTGGTCTCTGGACCAGAGAGGGAGTACAAGCGTCCCTTGGGTAACTTAGAACCAGGAATAAGCTCGATGGCACAGTCGAAGTCACGGTGTGGTGGTAATGGTAAAGTATCAGCGGCCTTTTTGGAGAACACATCCCAGAACTCATGATATTGTGAGGAAAGCTGCTCCGGAATAGACTGAATCACACGCAGAGGCAGTGTCAAGCAAGACTGTGTACAATTGTCAGACGCCGTCCCCGCTGATCTCCTGTCAGACGGGGAACGGACATCTGACCTCCCGGCGGCAGCTTCCGGCTTCCTCTGTATTTTCGTGCGCATGCGCCCTGCCCTTCGCTCCGTTGCTAGGCAACGGGACGCCGCTGCATTCTCCAATCACCGCCTCCTCCTTTTCGCCAATCAGTGCATCATGACCTTTATTTAAACCTGTCTCTGGTGCCATTAGGGTGCCAGAGTAACAGGTTCACCACCAGTGTTCCTGGCTTCCACACTCCCTTGTTTTCCCTGAGTATCCTGCTTCCTGTTTACTGTTGTGACCCCGGCTTGGCGACCATCCTCTTCCTCTGTGTGACCCATTCTGTACCGTGACTTCGGCTTGGCGACTACTCTACTGGATTTCCGTTTTGTACCTGATATCCCTGATTGCTGTGACCCGGAACCGTCTGACCTCTCTACGCTACACTGGTAACTGGCTAATAGGACCGCGACCTGCGTGCTCTCTGCTGCGAAGTCCAAACCTCCTTGCGGGGGTCCCTGGTGAACACCATGGGCACGTTAGACTCCGCGCCTGTTTGACCAGTTGCGCTAATACCAGTTAGTGTCTATTTCTCTTCAGCCTTCATAGGCCTACAGCGTGACAACAATAGAGCTCCACTGGACAATTTCTCTTTTTACCCAATCCATGACAGGTTATGACGGGAAAGCCAAGGGTGGCCCAGGATCAAAGGAACTGACGGACATTCGATAAGGAAGAAGATTATGGACTCTGAATGTAGAACTCCAATGTTCAACTGTAGTAGCGGGGTCTCCCAGGTAATCTTGCCGCCAGGCAATGGACTCCCATCTAAGCCACATACAGTAATGGCAGATTTGAGCTTTACCATCGGAATTCCAGCAGAGCGGGCAAAACCGATGTCGAGGAAGTTGCCTGCAGCCTCCACTGTCAATGAAGGCCGACAGGTCCACAGAACCAGCACTGAAAGTGAGCTGTGCAGGGATCAATACGCATTTTTTGGTAAACAATTTGCAGACCTAGGTGAACTTTCCCTCATTCCCTAGCAGGGCCGCCATCAGGGGGGTATGGGGGGTACTGTTGTACCGGGCCTGGGCTCACCTGGGGCCCGCCACTGGTCTCCGCTATTCTGTCTTCAGCCTGGCTGTCACCGTGACAGCCAGGCACCAGGATCCGATCTCAGGGGTGGAGGATTCATTCCCCCTGCAATCATGTGATCTGTCACAGGCAGAGCACATGATTGCAGGGGGAATGAATCCTCCACCCCTGCGATCGGATCCTGGTGCCTGGCTGTCACAGTGACAGCCAGGCTGAAGACAGAATAGCGGAGACCAGCGGCGGGCCCCAGGTAAGTATGTGTAGCTCAAGTAGGGGGGCGCTCATGGGGGGGGAGGCGGGTGGCACTGGGGACCGTACTGGGCCCGATTTTTTCTGAAGGCGGCCCTGCTCCCTAGGCATACTCTTTTCCCGGCTTATTAGGGCAGTAACGGGAAAGTGGCCCTTAGTGCCACAATAGAGACATAGGCCTTGTGATCGTCTCCTGTCTCTTTCCTCAGGGGAGAGACGATACGCTCCTAATTGCATAGGCTCCCTCACCATCTGCGGTAACAGGAATCAAGGCAGATGGAAGAGAAGATGCCTCATTCTTAGACTTTCGCTCCTTAATTCTCCTGTCGATTTTAATGGCGAGGTGCATCAGATCCTCCAATGAGGTAGGAGTCGGGTATTGCACCAAAGAATCTTTAATCTGTTCCGACAGGCCTAGGCAAAACTGACTGCATAAGGCGGGGTCATTCCATCCACTGTCAGGAGACCATCTATGGAATTCAGCGCAGTATTCCTCTGCCGACCGCCGAGCTTGTTTCAAGGCCCGTAGATGAGCCTCAGCGGAGGCCATACGATCGGGTCATCATATAGTAGACCTAGTGCCTCAAAGAAATCGTCTACTGACTGCATGGCAGGACTGGTCTGCGGGAAGGAAAAGGCCAGGACTGGGGAGTCACCCTGTAGGAGGGAAATGATAATCCCGACTCTTTGCTGCTCTGAACCGGAGGAGCGAGGTCTCAACCGAAAACAGAGCTTGCAGCTCTCCCTGAAATTCTGGAACCGATCCGGCAAATTCATTTTAGGTTCACAGGTGGAACCTGGAGTGGATTGTGAGGATTGCAGCTTCTTCCTGAACGGACAACGCTCAGACAATCCCTGGATCATTTGGTACAGGTACTCAACATGGCCCGCTAGGGCTTGCGCCGGAGACGGTGTAGTTCCGCTTCCTTCCATTTCAACCTCGTCTCCGGTACGTGTTAAGGCTGGTTATAATGTTAGGAACCCCTCCAGCCGGCACAACACAACCCGGAATCTACTCTGTCAGTCAGGTGCTCACTGGAGCCCCTGGTGGTGGGGACAGACTGGGCTGCAGACTAACAGAGGGTCGTGAAGTGTGTACCGGCTGGGGAGAACCCAAGCAAGCAGAGTGAAGTCCAAGCAGAGGTCACAGGCCGCAGCAGATAGCAATTCCAATAAACAAGGTCAAGGGTCACGAGCAGACAGGAAGGTCGGTAAACAAGCCAGGGGTCAAGGTCACGAGAAACACAGGCAGGGTCCAAATCCAGGCAAAGGGTCATACACGGGTAATCAGCAGAATATTCAACGGACAGGAACAAGGCACAGAGCAGGTCAGCAGACTGGCAACAGAAGCTATAACCGGCAGTGAGGCTGATACTGGTGGCCACCAATCAGAGCCTAGCTCTGAATAACTCACAGCCCCCTGCATGATTAATTTAACACAGATTAATTAACTCACAGACTAGTGGAAGGCTTGTCCACTCAAGCCACAGGTTTTCAAACTGCTGCGCGTGCGCACCTGGCTCCCCCCGCCGCTGGGACGCAGCGCAAAACATGAAGCTTCCGTCCGTTGCCTTGGCAACGGTCGGCCAGGATCCAGAAGTGACGTCCCGGTCGTCAAGGTGACGGCCGGGACTCCAGAAGACACAGTAAGTGAGCCGCGGTGGCTGTGAGCACGTGACATGTTTAACATAAAGGAAACATAAGGAACATAATCAGGCCACCCAACATAGTGCACGTAGTCACCAGCATAACTCCAGAAACACCACCCAGTCTGGGTACAGACAGGTCCTCCGGCGTGATAAACAGCAGGTGCTGGAAAGGGTGGTGTTATCCTGAAAGGAGCAAATACAGAGAAAAATCCCCCAGCACACCGCTGTTAACCAGAAACAAAGCTGCTATTTCTACTTGTACATAAAAATGCAGTATTCTTAGTTGTACACATTTCCAAATGCATGCTAATCCACCTGCACTTCATGTCAATTCAGCTAATAGGATGGTCCTAACTCTAATCAATGAGAGTCCCTATTTTTGGGTCATGCATATATGTGTTTGTAAATTGAGAGCTAACTTAACAAGAGGTACGCCAAGAACATCCAAATGGCAGTATAGCACCAGCGTTCCCCACCAGCCACTAACACTAGAGCATGCCTCTCAAGCAAACAAAACAGAAAGAAAAGTTACTCACTCAATTGAAAGGCTAACAGCAGGTGCTTGAGAGGTGGGATTATCCTGAAAAGGAGCAAATACAGAGAAAAATCCCCCAGCACACCGCTGTTGACCAGTAACAAAGCTACTATTTCTACTTGCACATAAAAATGCGGAATTCTTAGTTACCCACATTTGCAAATGCATGCTAAGCCATCCACCCTGTTACGAAATATGCAGTGAGTTCATTCAAGTTGTGTTCCCAAATGTGGGCAAATTGTGTACTGTATAGTAGCAAGCAGCCCAGCATCATCTGTCAGTCAAAAGAATAAACACTTGCAATTCTTACCGATGTCAACACCTTCATCATCATCCTTCACATTATTAGTATGTACTAGTCCAACGTCCAAATATTAAATTCAAAATATCTCCCCTAATGCAATCAATGATTTCCAAGAAACATCCTTGCATGCTACAGCTGCTTCTACTGCTGAGGGGGAGAAATGTATACAGAAGGGGAACAAGACGAGTTAAGTATTTTTACACAATTGTCTGTGAAGTATGACAGTCAGCATCCTGTTGCACAGCATATCACTAAAGCCATGACAGCTATGTTAGCATTGGATGTGCGCCAAATTTCCACCATCAATGAAACTGGTTTTAGTTGAGGTCATATGTCCACGCATTAAAATTCCATCTTGATTCCATTTCTCCAGAGCACCAATTCCTCATCTGTACTGTGAGGTTAAGTCAAAAGTCATCATTCATTCAGTCCTAGAAAACACCAATGTACTGACAGCCCACTCAACTACGGATATGTGGGCAAGTGACACTGGTCAAAACAAAAACTATATAACAATCACAGCCCACTGGTAGAGTATCGTCATCAGCAGCAGCGCCGGTGGCTTCACCATCATCCTCCTCATCCTTTTGGCATACTAGACCTAGCACACAATGCCAGATCATTCAAAGGAAAGCTTCTCTGTGTATCGCTAGCTTCACAAAGAAACATACTGGTGTCAATCTTTTGGAGAAACTCAGGAATGTGATAGCAAAATGGCTCACCCCGCTAAGACTCTCCCCAGGATTCCTCATTGCAGATAACGGAGTCAACATTGTGTGCATTACAACTTGGTGAATCTTCAACACATACCATGGTTTGCACACACAATAAACTTTGTGGTGCAGAAATTCTTAAAAAATGAGAGGTCAGCGCAGGAGATGCTGTTCATGGCCCACAAATTTTCTGGCCATTTTAGACATTTTGTGACCGCATGTATAACATTGCAGCAGTTGAAAAAGAAATGTCCTCTGCCTTGCCACTGACTTAATCAAGAGGTAGTAACAAGGTGAAATTCCACACTTTATATGCTTCATTGACTAGAGGAACAGCAACAAGCCATCAAGACCCTACACAGCAAGCTATGATATAGGGAGAGGATGGGCATGTTATCTTGCACCAGCAAATTGGGGAATCTTTAGTGTTTTATGCAAGCTTCTGAAAGCCTTTGAAATTGTAACAAATGAAGGGAGCTTAGACACTGCTGCCTGGGTCAAGTCATACCCCTAATCAAACTGGAAAAGCAGCTGGAGAAGCTGAAGGAGGAGATGAAAGCTAGCGATTTGGCAAAGTATGTTGGCCTTGTAGATCAAGTTCTTTATTCACTTCACCAAGGGTTTTCAGCAGCTTGAAAAAGGATCACTGCATTTTGGCAACCATGCTTGATCCTAGGTTTAAGTCATATGCCATGTCTTTCTTTCAGAATGACCCAAATCTTCACAGATGTAAACAGCTCCTTGTGAGCAATCTGTTGGCTCAAGTTTCACGTGACACATTCTCTGCTTCCGCTTCTCCAAATGCTACTACCAGAAAACATATTTCCTTTTGTGATAGTCACACTGATTATGAGTCAACAACACAGTAGCACACCAATGTGAAAGTTTATGACATCTGTCCAGGCTTAATAGAACTGCCCAAATGTACTACTGACATCTCTAGCATGTCTTAATCGGATACACCTTGTCTTAGTGGAATGGAAGAGGATTACTTTAATGATAAAGTAGAAATTAGCATCTCAGACTGTCCCTTTAAATATTGGGAGGGAAAAGAGGAGATTTTCAGCCCCAAACTAGCTATGATGTATGGTCCACTCTCCAGTGTGTACTCAGAAAGAGTGTTTAGCGGAGTCAAGAACATTGTGAGTGATCGTCGGGGGAGACTTCTTTCCAAAAATGTAGAAAACCTGGTGTTCATCAAAATGAACTACCAATTGTTTGAAGAATATTGTTCTTGCCACCAATTACCAACATAATGTGTAGATTCGAGTGATGATTAATTAATATTGTGAAATGATAATGATCATGACATCAGTGATGAGGATGATGATGAGGGTGATGATGTGGTCATTAACATAGAGGAGGATGACTACTATTAGCTAAATTAACTTTAGTAATTAAAAAAAAAAAAACTGCTGCCTATTCTGTCCAGTTCATCAACCAACAGCCAAAATGTTCTCTTTGTGAAGCAATTATAAAATTGAGAAATGTATTTATATAGCGCCATCAAATTACGTTACACTTTACAATTGGGTATCTCGCTACTTCTACTTCTAAATCTGTAGAGGTTGTATTTATACATTCCATTATATATATACATTTTATATTGATATACAGGGCATATATTATACATGACATATTTATATACTTTGAAATATATACGAGTGACAAATCCCTTGTTTGATTCACAAGGGCAGCACAGTGGCTGAGTGGTTAGCACTTCTGCCTCACAGCACTGGTGTCATGAGTTGAATTCTCGACCATGACCTTATTTGTATGGAATTTGTATGTTCTCTCCGTGATTACGTGGATTTCCTCTGGGTGCTCTAGTTTTCTTCCACACTCCAAAAAAAACATACTACTTGGTTAATTGGTTGCTATTAAATTGACCTTAGTCTCATGCGGTATGTTGGTGTGTATGTTAGGGAAATTAGACTGTGAGCTCTTATGGGGCAGGGACCAATGTGAGTTCTCTGTATAGCACTCTGGAATTAGTGGCAATTTATAAATAGCTGCTGCTGATGATAATGGGCAGATTTACGACACAAATTTCAGATTTAACTTGCTCATAGCATAAAAAGCACTTATAGCAAAACAAGGTGTTTAAAGCTCTACTCTTGGCTCGCTGTGAATACTCTGCCCAACGAAAACTCATAGTATAGAAATAGCTGAAGGTGCAGGCCAATGTCTGTGTTAACTTTATTAATTAACTGTATTAATTCTACCACTGTCCATCCAATGAACGCTGCCTGTTCCTGTACCATAAGTGTCTATGATGGATGCTCTGTTACGTTCTTTCTTTATTATGAAGTAGATCATAGAGTAGAGAGATATCATAAAAGTAATCCCCTTTTAATGAAGGTACTTATGATCTCGAAACTGATTTTATGCAAGGCTGCCTGATCATCTATTGTGTCTCCTAGTCTACGGATTGTATCTGTTATTAAACTGTCATGTACTTTGGCCAAAAATGGTGAAAATTGGGACCTTTTTGAAGGGATCATTAGTAAATAGACTGGAAATGAATGTTAATGCTATAAATAGTAATATAGGAGCAAAAACAGCTCAAAAACCATTATTTTACCTATTTTTCATAATTTTCCATTAAATCCAGATCCAAAACCAAAACCTTTTGTGATAGTTCAACAAAATCGGTAGCATTGCTATAACACGAAGTTGAGTTAAAACCAACACCAGTATCGAAACCGAAACATGAGGGTCAGCGCACATCTCTACTCAAAACCCTTTGGCTTTTAAAATAAAAAAATATATTTGTTTTCAGGATGTGCTGCACACAGTCAAAAAGCTGTTTTTTGCCCGCTTACTAAAGATGTCCTTGAGATAGCCCCTTACTAATTGCTTGCAGCTTGAAACACTTTGCATTTGAAAAGCAAGAAATATATTTGTTTTTTGGGGTGTGCTGCTCAGAGTCATACAACACTCTGGTTTTTCTTCACTGAATAGCTCATAGTGCATACTATATATAATATAATAACAACCTGTAGCCACTACTCTAAACTCTCTGACAGCCAATTGATCAGCACACAATTCAAGCAGACTGATCTCTACATTAACTGCATTAAAATCACAATTAATGCTTGCTATATAAATTTCCTCTTTCACCCCGTATAACAGCTACCCTACTCTCCACAGGCTCTCTCTTCCATTTTACCGGAAATTATGTTTTGCCTTGTTTTCAAATCCGAATTTGGAGCGAGAAACCAAGTCTTGTTTTGTTTCGACTCAGTACCACAAAATTCATATCTGTCGGATTTCTCTGTATCCGAACCACTCATCTCTACTAATTATAAACATTAATACTTCCATTATATGGAAGAGGACATGTGAAATAGAAACAAGTTTTATTGTGATTGAATTACTGTCACGCGTTATGCATTCTGTGGAAGGGGTCCTCCAACTGTTATGTGTAGGACATTCATATAGCATCTGTCTGCTGCTTAAGATGTAAGACATGCTCACTTAAGTGAAGGGTGAGTAAGTGTTACATCTAAATTAATGTGCTTCATATATTGGAACAATAAAATATATTATCTGATACAGAACAGTAAACATGTACTTTTTATCCCAATGTTCCCCTAGAGTGTCTACCCTAGCACACATTATGACTGTGTACTCTGTATGTGTGTTTTCATTGGCAAAGCATGTCTGTGCTCACCCCCATATTATGTTTAAAACACAATGGAGTGAATAGTCACCATTATATTATGCTGTAACCATTTATATAGATTGTGTATTTTTACATTGCTAGTTAACCACAGGTCACAGGCTAAAAATAAGAAGCTGTAATAGGATGCTTTTAGCTACATTTGTAGGCAAACAAGATAATGCTGTAGTAGTGTATTCACAAGTCAGACATGGTAGCTTTCAGTGTCTGATATAAGCACCTTAATTAGGAAACGTGTATTGTATTCCTATGTCTTAATATCCTAAGACACAGCAGACAGTCAACACACACCTACAGCCTAAGACAATTCTGTGGGTATAAGATAGAGCAGTGGAGTGTTTGGGGGGTTATTGGAGCAAAGATCAGGCTGGTGTAGGAGGTATGGTTCCTGCCAGCTTACGGAGGACATAGATTGGGAGAAGGACTGTGAGGACCCTTGTTCCACTTCCTTTGGATAAGTTTCACCAGGTCTTGTGAATCTGTGTGCTCGCCAAAAGTGAGCTGACAGTGAAGCTGGACCGCTGCCCTGCTGGCCTTCACAGGGGCTTCATACTCCCAGGAAAGCGTAAGCCTATAGTTGGATTTCCCAAGATGGCCATAATAGGACTGGTATTGTATTGTATGTACTACTCTCATGTCCATTGTGCATACCTGTAATTGCTACTCCTGTACATATGTTGGTTTTGTGCCTATTGTTGCTGTTCAATTAATAAAAGCTACCTGTCTGCTGCTTAAGATGTAAGACATGCTCACTTAAGTGAAGGGTGAGTAAGTGTTACATCTACATTAATGTGCTTCATAAGTTGGATATCTGCCTGGGTGTAGGCATTTACCCACGAAAAGGGGAGCACGGTAGGCTGTTCAGCCCTGGTAGATACCGTTTGGATAGAGTATTTAGGTTAAGTTCTATTCTGGATGGGATTGATTTGTCCACTTGATAAAATTATTGCATTGAAGATTTTCAAATATTTATATATTAGATTTCAGGTTTATATAACAAGTTTGAATTATATATCTTTTATACCTATTAAAAGATTTTAGTATTATAAAGAGTAAATCTCATTTATTCACAGTAATGCAAAATAATGGGGCCTTCAAAAGTGGAAGCACGCTGATTTGAACAGTAACATAAATAACATTTTTATGTCTGTAAAATAAATAATATTAGGCTTCCATGATGATGAAAATTCATATTGAAAGTTAATTCACTTCAGACCAGTTCATTGTAAAAGTGTATGGAAAAACACGATCTCTAAATATACAATTCTTCTGTGAATATAATTAAATATTGTAGTCTTTTTTCCTTGAAACAAGTTTTACTAAAAGTGTATTTGTTTAACTTTTAGTATGCAAATGATAATTAATACAGAGTATCTGTTCATCTGTTTCATAAGAGACAATACCGACTTGCAAATCTTAGCACATGTGATAATTTATTTATTAATTAGCAAGAGAGAAAGTTTGTCTGATTTAAAAGACTATTTAAACCAAACAAGATAAAGCTTTAAAAACTTTTAAAGGCATCTGAAACGAATAATACACAGTTTGGGCCTGATTCATTAGCGAACTTATATGCAGATATTTTGCGTATTGTATGAAAAAGCACACTGTGCATGCCCAGAACTGGGAGATAAGTATCCAAAACAGTTAGATAAGTAAGAGCTTTTACTTAATAATAATGAATTTGTACGCAGCACCACTTATGAAACCATGGGGTAAATGTATCAACCTCCGGTTTCTTAAACTCCCGCGAGTTCGGCGTCTCCGCAGCTTAAATTTAAAGTGGCACTGCCTTGTAAAGGGAAACTTCCCTTAACTGGTCTGAATTTCACTCTACAGATGGCTGATCCTACATCCTCTGCAGCATATACAGGGTGTAGTTCTATTGCATCAATACCTCTTGTTTTTGACGATGACAGGTCATTTTAATTAATTTTGGATTTAGCCCCAACATTGAAAGTAGTTTAATATCTGATACGCATCTATCTGGACTGCGTAGTGGAGTGGCCCCGGTACCCAATTTGCCACAATATAAAACCCTCAACTGGTCTGAATACCACTGCACAGATGGCGGACACCGGATGCACGTCTAACACCAACATAGCAGTTATTTTTTTTTGGAACTACAAAAAAAAAAACGTAGCAATAGAAATGGCAGTTCGTCTTTTTTGGAAATACAGAAAGAAAGAAAGAAAGTAGTAATATAAATGGCAGTTCCTCTTTTTGGGAACTACATATAGAATGAAAATATAAATAGAAATGGCAGTTCCTCTTTTTGGGAACTACATATAGCATGGAAATATAAATAGAAATGGCAGTTCCTCTTTTTGGGAACTACATATAGAATGAAAATATTAATAGAAATGTCAGTTCCTCGTTTTTTGAACTACACAAACAATGAACGTAGTAATAGAAATGGCAGTTCCTCTTTTTGGGAACTTAACAAGAATTAGAGCATTTTTTTTATTCAGAAATGATGAGTCTCTCTATTAGAGTGTAATGCCCCTTAAAACTCCTTTAAATAAAATAGTACGTATTCTAGGAGACCCTGTTTATATATTTAAATTGGTTCTGCAAAAATATGCATGATGATCACTGTACAGAGATCTGTAATAGAGCAGTGATTAAAGTGGCCTGATTAAAGGTCATGTAAGATCTTAAAGCACTCACAATTATATAGATACTGTATTCTCGTTAAAGACACTGCTTAACGTGTATAAAATTTGACACTTATATAGGGCTTGCTTCACTGGGTGATGTGAGCAAGCGGAGTGTGTTAATATGAGACCCTATCTAAACATTAATATGATAGAACAAATAGCAGCGCTGTATAAGCTGTGTGTAGGTAAGGTAAGGATCTCAAATACCATGACACTCTGTTTAGCCTAATCCCTGACAATGTAATATCACGGAAAGCCTATTTGATTATCAAGGCCAATGACTAGCTTCTGCTAAATCAGACAGAGTATGCAGCGCACGTCTAATACCAACATAGCTGTGCCGGTGACATGGCCTGCAGGAATATCTCTGATGGAGATAGAACTAGGCCCCAAAGCGCACATAATGGCAAAAAAAAAGTTGCAAGATGGTATTGTCCTTGGGCCCTCCCACCCACCCTGATGTTGCTGAAATAGGACATGCACACTTTAACAAACCAATCATAAGCTACATATGGCCATACATTTGTTGTCCGGATTCGGATAAAAATAACTCCAGACAGAAGAGGTGGATTTTTGGGTCTTCTGACCAGGCATGACGATGGGCTTTTTCATCCCATGGACAACAACTGTTTCCCCCCCTGGTGGCTCATTTATGATAACCACATCAGCATCCTCCTCGTCAAGTTCCTCCACAACGCCATCTATAGCCTCCTTGACACCTTGATTATCCAAATCTGAATCTACACTGTGGGTGATCCTTCCAGCACATGCAGAGGGTGTGCTGCAAATGGTGGATGGAGTCACCTCTTCCCGTACAGTGATGGGAAGGTCAGGCTTTGCAACCACCAACACCCTTGGACTCGCCTTGGGGATTTGTGATGTCATCTGTTTAGAAGACAGAGTTGTTTACTGTTTTGTTGTTGTTGCTGACAGCATAACTCTCTTCAAATTTTTTGAGAGGGGGGGAGGAGGAGGGCTTAGATCCTTGGGTGAAGCTGAACCACTAGTCCTGAACACGGGCCAGGGCCTAAGCCGTTCCTTGCCACTCCGTGTCGCAGATGGCATATTGGCAAGTTTACGTTTCTCTGCAGATGTTTTCAATTTTCTTTTTTTGCTAATTTTAGTCAACTTTGGGTTTTTGGATTTTACATGCCCTGTACTAGGAGATTGGGCATCGGCCTTGGCAGACGACGTTGATGGTATTTCATCGTCTATGTCATGACTAGTGGCAGCAGCTTCAGCATTAGGAGGAAGTGGTTCTTGATCTTTCCCTATTTTATCCTCAAAATTTTGGTACTCCATTATATGCAGCACAAGAGAGCGTACCCCTAAACCACACACACTGGGCATAGCCTTTACAAATTATCTGCGGCACAGGAGAGTACCACTGGACTGTAGTTATACAGCAGTACCTCATTTTTGTGACAGCTGCAAAAGTGAACATAATGTGACTTTGAATTGAAATAGTACTACCTATTTTTTGTGACAGCTGCAAGAGTGAACGTAGTGTGACTTTGAATTGAAATAGTACTACCTATTTTTTTCAACCTAATTTTTTTTTTTTTCGTATAATTTTTTTATTTTTTTTATATTTATTTTTTTATAACTTTGTAATAATATAGAAATAACAATGCCCTTAGCAGAACAGAGCACAGGACACAGCACCACTGGAATCAGCAGGACACAGCACTGCACAAAGCACCAGTGGACTCAGCAGGACAGAGCACAGGACACAGCACCACTGGACTCAGCAGGACAGAGCACAGGACACAGCACCACTGGACTGGACTGAGCAGAACACAGCACAGCACAGCACAATAAATCACAGGACAGAGGACCACCTAACACACCCTCCCTCTTCCCTGATCAATGCCCGAGTGAAGATGGCGGCGGCAAGCGGGGAATTTAAAGGATCCGGGTATCGCGAGATCCGACAGCGGGATTATGAGTCAGAGCCTCGTTTTAAGTTTCGGAATCGGCGGGAATACCCGGACATCACTCGGATCTTACTCGGAATCACACTGTTCCGGTGGGCTCGGATTCCAGACATCCGAGCCCGCTCATCCTTATAATTCTTACCATCATCTCATCTTGTTTTAATGTGAAATCAAGTGAGACTGGGTTTTGTAAAGCAAATTATACTTACGGTTTCGGCAAGCTTAAAGGTGTGTTTGCTCCATTTATCCAAGCCTCATGATTACAAGTGGACTTCCGGGCCGGCGAGATACAGAGGAGATGCCTCTTTTCAATCCAAACCTCGTTATGACATGCGGAGATCCAGTATAAAAACTTCCAGTTTGGATATGGCACTTATGGAACAATGTGCTTATTGATTTGTTTGGATGTATAAATAGCACCTGATTGTATGTTGACATATCTGCCTTGAAAAAAACTCTAGTAAGGAGTAGAAACGCGTCGAAAAAGGCTCTGGGACCCGTTTTTTCCAGCCAGTTTCACGAGTGGGAGGAATATCAGTTGTTACCATCCTTTTTGTATTCACTATATGCGAGTCATATCTGGATTTCTGATACGGGCATTCCCCTTTTAGTAAGGGATTCTATGTATGTTTTATTCATGTTTTTATGTATGCATACTATATTAAAGTGGCAATACACTAGAAGGATTTATCCTTTTTTTTCCATATAATCATTATGGTGAGAGTGAAGTCTTCATAGATGTCTACACTGGAGCAGAGTACGAATATTTGTGCCTGTATATAATGAAGACACCAAGAAAATATCTTGTAAGCATATGTATTTAAAGAAAAGGCTGTGTATACAAAACACTGAGTTAAAAAGTGTTTCTTTTTTTATTCACTATCTTCTTGGGAACTTCAATCTGTACGAACATACTGCACCATATTACTCCTTTGTATTTTTTACATTGTATACATCGTTTGTGTGTTACATTACGAGAAGAATAATTATTATCCTGATGGTTTGGATATCCATGAGCACTTTTGTACGTATACACTTTCTCATATTACTGTACAGGAAGTTTTAAGACTAGGTGGTAAATGTATTAATGTCCGGATTCTTCAACTTCGGCGTGTTCAGCGTCTTCGGTGATTAAATTTAAAGCAGCGCTGCATTGTAAAGGGAAGATCCCTTTACAATGCAGCGCCATGAAGACACCGATCTCCCGTGAGTTGAAAAAAACGGGGTATGATACATTTACCCCCAGGGGTTTGTTTTGTTAGAAAGCTATTAGTGCCTTTGAGGTTTTAAAATTGTGAGAAAGTCATAGTTTTTTTACAAATTGTTAAAGATAGGGAATTTCACAGAATTTCATAACGTTGCAAATGTCAGATAGAGGTGTGTGCTGGGTGGCTTCACTTGAGAGTATAAATATGACTGACCTCCCTCGGTAAGAATTTTTTTTCTATCAGCCATATTTGCTGGCTACAGGGAGGATGTCTAGGGTTTTAGGTCTGCATTTTAGCCCTGGCACCTCGGACTGGGGCATGAAGGGCCCACCAGGGGACTGTAATGCTAGGGGCCCACCAGAGGGCGTGTGGCCAGCCATCATAGAGGCGAGAGCAGACACTAGAGGGGGGGTGATCAGCCCACAAAGGACAGCTAGCACCATAGTATAGTATATAAAGAATACAGTGTGTATATAAAGAGTACACAGTCTTGACCTGCCCCTTAGATTGGGCAGAACAGTCACCAAAAATCGGGATTGTCCCACTAGACTCAGAACATTTGACAGACTGTCATACCTGTTCTTGTCACCACCTGTGGCTGCTGGCTTCTTTAGTTGTGGATTGTCTGGATCCTGGAATGCTGGGGGCCCTATTTGGAAAAAAATGGGTACATTTAGAAAAATTCTAACCAGCCCCGGCGTTAAATCAATAGGACCCACAATTAATACTTAGGTCTTCCTTCAGCCCTAACATTAAAGTGAAAGTATTCCCATTTAATAAATAAACCTGTTTCCCTCCCTCCAGACAGCCCCAGCAATAAATTAATAGCATTTACATATAATCAATATACCTATTTCCCGCAACCGTCACTGCCATTAAATAATTCATATTCACATTTAATAGAACTCATGCTCCTCAAACTCAGCCCCGCATTTAATAATTAGCCCCCAAACCACCCCATCTTAAATTAATAGTCCCCACTATAAAATTAAATTGTCCCACCATCATCCCACAAACAAAATAGCACCCATTAGTTAGCCACTACCTACCACACACACATTACATTGCTACAAGCCTGCTTCGCCCCTTCATCACCATGCTGTGCCTCCTTATGATCACACTGCGCCCTCCATGCTGCTTTTGCTCCCCCCTTCTCCTGGCACCCCTTTATCACACTGTGCCATGCTGCTTTGGCCCCCCTTCATCACACTCTGACATGCTACTTTGGCCCCTTCACAGTCTGACATGCTACTTTGGTCCCCTTCATCACACTCTAACATGTTTCTTTGGCCCCCCTCCACACTCTGACATGCTGCATTTGTTCCCCCTTCACATTGTGTCTCATCTTTCATGCCACATTTCTTTCTCTCCCATATCCAATGTCCTTATTTATCCATATCCCATTCTTGAAATATATTTTTTAAACAGGTTTTAACATGTATTGACTCTCAAAGTAACTCTCAAAGTAACTATGGCATCAAGTATTCACTTAACAAGCTCCTACCCGGAGGCACTGTAAAGTGTCTATTGCATTACACCAGGGAGTCACTGCATTTGTATTCTCTTAAACAACAAGGCTTATTTGCATAATATTTGATTTTTTTCCCACTGGTAAAAAAATGGGAGACTTTCTAAAACAGGATCACTTAACAGTAATTTTCTGCAATGAAGACTGCTGAGACATTAGAATATCTGAAAAACTGTGGCTCAACAGGTTGTAAAATGAATAAATACAAAAAAAAGTACAAACAGCAGTACCTGGACTGCGTAGAGGAGTGGTCCCCACAATATAATAAGAAAACCGGCATCAACTGGTCTTAATTACACCAAACATTGTACCTGGACTGCGTAGAGGAGTGGTCCCCACAATATAATAAGAAAACCGGCATCAACTGGTCTTAATTACACCAAAAATTGTATCTGGACTGCGTAGAGGAGTGGTCCCTACAATATAATAAGAAAACCGGCATCAACTGGTCTTAATTACACCAAACATTGTATCTATACTGCATAGAGGAGTGGTCCCCACAATATAATAAGAAAACCATCAACTGCTCTTAATTACACCAAAAATTGTACCTTGACAGCGTAGAGGAGTGTTCACCACAATATAATTTAAAAACCCTCAAATGGTCTGAATCCCACCAAAAATTGTACCTGGACTGCGTAGAGGAGTGGTCCCCACAATATAATAAGAAAACCGGCATCAACTGGTCTTAATTACAGCAAAAATTGTATCTGGACTGCGTAGAGGAGTGGTCCCTACAATATAATAAGAAAACCATCAACTGGTCTTAATTACACCAAAAATTGTACCTGGACTGCGTAGAGGAGTGGTCACCACAATATAATTTAAAAACCCTCAAATGGTCTGAATCCCACCAAAAATTGTACCTGGACTGCGTAGAGGAGTGGTCCCCACAATATAATAAGAAAACCCTCAAATGGTCTGAATCCCACCAAAAATTGTACCTGGACTGCATAGAGGAGTGGTCCCCACAATATAATAAGAAAACCAGCATCAACTGGTCTTAATTACACCAAAAATTGTACCTGGACTGCGTAGAGGAGTGGTCACCACAATATAATTTAAAAACCCTCAAATGGTCTGAATCCCACCAAAAATTGTACCTGGACTGCGTAGGGGAGTGGTCCCCACAATATAATAAGAAAACCGGCATCAACTAGTCTTAATTACACCAAAAATTGTACCTGGACTGCGTAGAGGAGTGGTCACCACAATATAATAAGAAAACCGGCATCAACTAGTCTTAATTACACCAAAAATTGTACCTGGACTGTGTAGAGGAGTGGTCACCACAATATAATTTAAAACCCTCAAATGGTCTGAATCCCACCAAAAATTGTACCTGGACTGCGTAGAGGAGTGGTCCCCACAATATAATAAGAAAACCCTCAAATGGTCTGAATCCCACCAAAAATTGTACCTGGACTGCGTAGAGGAGTGGTCCCCACAATATAATAAGAAAACCGGCATCAACTGGTCTTAATTACACCAAAAATTGTATCTGGACTGCGTAGAGGAGTGATCCCCACAATATAATAAGAAAACCGGCATCAACTGGTCTTAATTACACCAAAAATTGTATCTGGACTGCGTAGAGGAGTGGTCCCTACAATATAATAAGAAAACCATCAACTGGTCTTAATTACACCAAAAATTGTATCTGGACTGCGTAGAGGAGTGGTCCCTACAATATAATTAAAAAACCCTTCACGGGTCTAAATTCCAAAAAAAAAGTTTCTTGACTGCGTAGTGGGGTGGCCCCGGTAAACAATTTTTTACCGGGGCCACAATATAATTAAAAAACCCTCCACGGGTCTGAATTCTACCAAAAAAGTTTATGGACTGCATAGTGTAGTGTTCCCCACAATATTATTTAAAAATTTTGCAGCAACGGTCAACGTTGTTTAATATCTGATACACCTCTATCTGGACTGCATAGCGGAGTGGCCCCGGTACTAAATTTGGTACCGGGGCCACAATACCTCCTCCAACTTCCAAGTGTAGTGTTTATAACATATAAACACTACAGTAGTTCTAGCACGTCAATACCTCTTGTTTTAAATTATGACAGGGCATTTTACTTTTGGTTTAATTTTTTGAATTTGTTGACATTTTGTTTTACTTTTTGAACATGGCAAACGACTGTTGAATGGTCACATAATGCCAAAAAAATAGTTGCAAGATGGAATTGTCCTTGGGCCCTCCCACCCACCCTTATGTTGTTGAAATAGGACATGCACACTTTAACAAACCAATCATTTCAGCGACAGGGCCTACCAAACAACTGTGGCTGAAATCATTGGTTTGTTTGGGCCCCCACACCAAAAAAACAATTCATCTCTCCCTGTACAAACTAAACAGGCTCTACTGAGGAAAGATGTCGTCCTCATCCTCAACCTCTGATTCCTCTCCCCCTACAGTTTGTACTTCCTCCTCCTCACACATTATCAATTCGTCCCCGCTGGACTCCACAATCACAGGTCCCTCTGTACTATCTGGAGGGCAGTGCTGTACTTCATTGAGGAATTGATTATTCATTTTTATAAACATCATTTTTTCAACGTTGTGAGGAAGCAACCTCCTTCGCCGCTCACTGACCAGGTTCCCCGCTGCACTAAAAACTCTTTCCAAGTACACACTGGAGGGTGGACAACTCAGGTAAAATAAAGCCAGTTTGTACAGGGGCTTCCAAACTGCCTTTTTTTCCTCCCAGTAACAATATGGACTGTCTGACATGTCTATTTGGATGGTGTCAGCAAAATAATCCTCCACCATTTTTTCAATTGTGACAGCATCCAATGCAGCGACAGTAGACATGTCTGCAATGGTTGGCAGGTCCTTCAGTCCGGACCAGATGTTATCAGCATCACCGCCAGCGGGTCTTTTAGGAAAATTGAGCTTTTTCCTCGCAGCCATAGATGTGGAAGAAAATGAGGGTGGAGCTGTTGGCATGTCACGGTCCTCTTCAGAGGACAATATCCTGACCAGCAGGTCTTTGCACCGCTGTAGATTTGTGTCCGCCAGAAACAGAGACACAACATACGCTTTAAACCGAGGATCGAGCACGGTGGCCAGAATGTATTCCTCTGACTTTAAAAGAGTGACCACCCTCGGATCCTGGCAAAGCGTACGAAGGGCTACATCCACAAGAGCTACATGCTTGGTGGAATCGAAATGGTTTACAAGCTCCTCCCTCACTTTCTCCAGCTGCTTCTGCAACAGCCTGATCAGGGGAATGACCTGACTCAAGCTGGCAGTGTCGGAACTGACTTCTCGTGTGGCAAGTTCAAAGGGCTGGGGAACCTTGAACAACACGGAAATTAGTCTCCACTGCGCTTGACTCAGGCGCATTCCCACTCCTTTGCCTATGTCGTAGCTGGCTGTGTAGGCCTGAATGGCCTTTTGCTGCTCCTCTATCCTCTGCAGCAATAGAGGGTGGAGTTCCAGCGCGTCACAACCTCTTGTTTGAGGTGACGGCAGGGTAGGTTCATGGTTTTTTGATGTGCCTCTAGTCTGCGGTAGGCACTGGCTGAATGCCGAAAGTGTCCAGCAATTTTGCGCGCCACCGCAAGCATCTCCTGCACACCCCTGTCACTCTTGAGGTAATGCTGCACCACCAAATTAATGGTGTGGGCAAAACATGGGACGTGCTGGAAATTGCTCATATTTAATGCCCGCACAATGTTACTGGCATTGTCTGACACCACAAATCCCCATGAGAGTCTAAGTGGGGTAAGCCACTGGGAGATAATTTCCCTCAGTTTCTCTAATATGTTGTCAGCATTGTGCCTCCTATTAAAGCCTGTAATACACAATGTTGCCTGCCTTTGCATGAGCAGCCGTTTTGTAGATGCTGCTACTGATGCAGCAGTTGCTGTTGCTGCGGAAGGGGATGCATCTACCCAGTGGGCTGTCACAGTCATATAGTCCTTTGTTTGCCCAGAACCACTTGTCCACATGTCCGTGGTTAAGTAGACAGTGGGTACAACCGCATTTTTTAGAGCACTGATGACACTTGATCGTACTTCTCTGTACATTTTTGGTATCGCCTGCCTAGTGAAGTGGAATCTCGACGGGATTTGGTACCGGGGACACAATACCTCCATCAACCCTCTAAATCCCACTCCACTGATGGCGGACACCGGGCGCACGTCTACCACCAACATAGCAGTTACAGCCGCAGTTATACGCTTTGCAGAAGGGTGACTACTATCGTATTTTGTGGTCATGGCAAACGACTGTTGGACGGTCAATTGTTTTGTGAAAGACTTAGCGGTCTTACGACTTCCCCTCTGGGAAGATGACCGACTAACAGCAGCAACAGCAGCAGTGGCAGTAGTAGGCGTACCGCTGCAGGATTCCTCGGATAATTCCCGTATTGAAGAGGGCTCAGTCTGGCTGCTGAATTGGGCTGCAGGACTCAATCTGATGGAGATCGTGGAGGAAGTTGACGAGGAGGGTGTTGCTGGTGTGTATCCAACTGGACCACGGGATTTAGGTGTCACTGTACCGATGATGGTCCTAGCCCCAGTTCCTGAACTAACCACTGAACTATGAAGGTTATTCAGGTGACGTATAAGGGAGGATGTCCCTAGGTGGGCAAGATCCTTACCCCTGCTTATTTGAGCTTTACATAAGCTACATATGGCAATACAATTGTTGTCCGGATTGGGATAGAAATAACTCCAGACCGAAGAGGTGCATTTTTTGGTCTTCTGACCCGGCATGACAATGGGCTTTTTAATCCCATGGACATCAGCTGTTTCCCCCACTGCTGCCTCATTTACAATAACCACATCAGCATCATCATCATCAAGTTCCTTCACACCGCCAGCTACATCAATAGCCTCCTCCCGAGCCACCTCTTCCCGTACAGTGATGGGAAGGTCAGGCTTGACAACCACCAACACCCTTGGACTCGCCTTGGGGATTTGTGATAATGTCTGTTTAGAAGGCAGAGTTGTTTGCTGTGTTATTGCTGACAGCATAACTCTCTTAAATTTTTTGTAGGGGGGGGGAGGAGGGCTTAGTTCCTTGGGTGAAGCTGAACCACTAGTCATGAACACGGGCCAGGGGCTAATCCATTCCTTGCCACTGCGTGTCTTAAATGGCATATTGGCAACTTTACGTTTCTCTGCAGATGATTTTAAGTTTCTCTTTTTGCTACTTTTACTTAACTTGGGCTTTTTGGATTTTACATGCCCTGTACTAGGAGATTGGGCATCGGGCTTGGAAGACGACGTTGATGGCATTTCATCGTCTATGTCATGATTAGTGGCAGCAGCTCCAGCATTAGGAGGAAGTGGGTCTTGATCTTTCCCTACTTTATCCTCCAAATTTTTGGTCTCCATTATATGTAGCACAAGATACTGCAGAATGTGTGAACTTGGTAATATTGCAGTACCAATGGACTTATACTGCTGGATTGGTTTTGCAAATTTTGTTATAATTACTTTTTTTTTTTTTGTATAAGTTTTTTTTTATCTTTTAAAAACTTGGGAATAATGGGGAAATAACTATGCCCTTAGAAGCACAGAGCACAGGACACAGCACCACTGGACTGAACAGGACACAGCACAGGACCCAGCAGCACCACTGAACTCAGAAGGACAGAGCACAGGACACAGCACCACTGGACTGATACTGCAGAATGTGTGAACTTTGTAATATTGCAGTACCACTGGACTTTTACTGCTGAATGTGTGAACTTGGTAATATTGCAGTACCAATGGACTTATACTGCAAGATTGGTTTTGCAAATTTTGTTGTAATTAAATTTTTTTTAAATTATTTTTTTGTATTTTTTTGAAAATGGGGAATAATGGGGAAATAACTATGCCCTTAGAAGGACAGAGCACAGGACACAGCACCACTGGACTGAACAGGACACAGCAAAGGACCCAGCAGCACCACTGAACTCAAAATTGACAGAGCACAGCACACAGCACCACTGGACCGATACTGCAGAACACAGCACAGCACAGCACAGCACAGCACAGAACTAAACAGCACAGCACGAGATCTCTTAGGACAGAGGACCACCTAACACACCCTCCCTCTACCCTGATAAATGCCCGAGTGAAGATAGAGGCGACTAGCGGGGAATTTATAGGATCCGAGTATCGCTAGATCCGACAGCGGGATTATGACTCCGAGCCTCGGTTTCAAGTTTTCATTTGGCGCCAATACCCGGATCTGTCTCGGATCCAGCTCGGATCGGAAACGTTCGGGTGGGCTCGGATTCACGAAATCCGAGTGCGCTCATCTCTAATATATACACATTTAGTGTTACAGAGAACAATAGAGATGACGTAGATTGTTTCTATAGGTCCAGACAAAGGGTGGCTCCAGGGTAAACAGGTCATAGGCTGATTCAATCTAAGGAATCCAAAGGTGGGGGTCGTCTCTCCAGGGGGTCTGCTCCTTTCATAGCCAGCATCATACAAAGGTTTATTCCCTAATATCAATAACTAAAGTATGCAATGTGCGATCTCTTCGCCGACTGCACCGGACAGCTGCTGATGAATAGGGGATCAATATGATATCAGACATGACTCCTTTCCTATAACCTAAACCTTTAATAACACTAAAATGTACATATAATCATATTATGTAAACTAATAATAAACCAAATACTATCTGCTCATAAATTACAGTGTAACGGAACCAATATGAATATGAATTACATAGATAACTAAATGTTGTAATGCGTGTGTGTGCGTGCGTATTTTACAGTGCGATCGCACCACGCGCTGTGTTAGGTGGCGTACGGATCTGTGTTACGTGGCGTACGCATCGCAATCGCACGGCAAAACAGTATTAACCAATATACTTTCGTTCATCCAATTATACGACTTTGACAGTCCACCCTTTGATAGTATAATAAACTACACCTTAAAGATGTTATAAGCAGGATCTCAGTACCACGTTTCATTGCTATGTAATACAAGTCCCCCTTGGTGTATGACCACGCTGTTTGTAGCTCTAAGCAAGTTATCATAATAGAGAGTCTTAATCCTTAAAACAATTTCTTCTTTTACCAAACACCGTATATTTCTGGAGCTTGGAGATAACAATTTGTATGCCCTTCAAGGGTGCAATAAAACACGTAATACATTATTCGGAAAGGTACAGAGTACAACAGAACATGTATCAGTTATACAGAATACTCTACTACAGTTCTTCAAGTTTAACAGGTTCATCTGTCCAACGCATGTCTTTAAGCTCAGAATACATTTAAACACTTCATGTTCATTAAAAGCATCATCCTATGTCTATCAATAATGTAATATACAATCTCCTTCAGCTCGCGTTAATATACACTCTTCTAATAATGTCATCAGTTCTTTTCATCAACACTTGTGGGCGAGCTATTGTCTGTTCGTTCTTCCCAGTCTCCCAATACTCTGGTTTAATATTGGGAGACTCCAGACTAAGGGACCTAGGTGTTGTACTTTTCCCCTAGTGGCCTCCCACCCATAATTTGGGTACCTCAAGAATATTTAGTGGAAAGAGAACTAATCCTACTTGATATAATCACTGAGGCACCTGAGAGCACGCCCAGCACTATGTTTGGTCTAAAACCTTACCCTCCCAAGAATGATAATCATTCTTAAGGATGCCTGCTCAAGTCCAAATATTACTGGACTGGCATTGCTGGGTGTACCTCTTTTTTAACCATGGGGTCGCCGTACTTACAGATGTAATGCTACTCAGACAATAGCCCCTCGCACTTTCTCCAAGCTCCAAGGTTTCCAAATTTTCCTTTACCCCTGAATTGAATAGAGTAATTGGCTGGACCGATTATGCTACTAACTTCTCCGTCATCCCCAATTCCTCAACATTATTACCTGAACCAGCCTCTGTCACCTGCCAATAATTAAAAGAATTGACCGTCCTGAGAAGAGAATGAAATGAGAGAACACAAAACAGGAAAACTACAACTTCATGCTGGACAACTGTCTTAGCCTTTGGCTCAGGTGCTACTAACTGCATTCGAGGCCTTCCAGAACAGACTCATGAGTGCCCTTGGACCCTTCTCTGAGTGTTGGCCCCTCTGCAGTGGGTGGAATGGGCACCAGTGTGTCTCTGCTACCCTTGAAGCCGTGATGCTGGTAGCCTACACCTGGTACCTGTCTGTCAAATAACCTAAGCTTAAGAAATTTCTGCTCCACAGCTTTCTCTCCCGATCCAACATCCTGACAGTTAGTGTGACCTTTCAGGAAACAGTGTTTTGGACGTTCTTGGTTGCTGTCTCACTATTTACCTTCTCTCAAGGTCTAACCTAGCCTCCCAGTTACAATCTCATCTCACGAGGGGTCAAGAACATTTCAAAAACTAACAGGTTAAGAGTTTGCCCAGGAGTGATCTTTTGGTAGCGGGACAGGACTAGTGGCCGAAGCTATCAGTCACTTCAATCCAGTTCCAACTCTTATTCTATTCAATTCGTTCTACCGAGTACCGTTACTTTATGTTCACACTGGTTTATGGCTAATTGAAAGTATGTGATTTGTTACCACTACTCATACATTATACATCGGTTATTAATAACAGGAATACCCCTATCATCTATTATAACTCTAGGACTATAACATTGAATAACAAAAGCTTTGAGTATGACACAGTAATACATTGGACACATTTCAATATACCTTTACCCAGACATATTTCATTGGTACACCAGTGTATACTTGAGGATCCTGCATGGTGGTAATTGGATGACGTGTATTTGTTTTACCTGGAGGAAAACCCATCAGCAGGAGGGATATGGGATGGCTCTATTGGTATCATTTTCCTGACATTCTCTTAATCAAGATAGGACGTTGCCGTCCTACTAGCTTGAGACGAAATATCTGGTACACCCCAATATAATCTTACCAGCTTGCATATACCTTCTGTACCCAGCTGAGCCAGACCATTTGCTGCCTCCTCTGGGACTGGGAGATACACTCTGGGAGCTTCTGGTCTACCCCTTTCATCTCTCCAGAGTCCACCAGACTCCTCACCACATCTCTTCACCTTCCAGACAGTTTATTCCTCAGGTAACACAAATCTTCATATATTAACCAATATGTGTATGTGTGCATGTTTGTGTGTGTGTGTTCACATTTTAAAACTAAAACAATACAACGAAAAAACAAAACAAAACATAGATTTGTTAGCTGTCACATAAAACCTTGCTGTCTATTTGACAGCTATGTTCGCCCTGGTGTGACTGCCATGTATGGTTGTGTGTGTAAGTGTGGACTTTACTAGCAGTTACTTCAGTTGGTAACTGTGTCACTGTATAAAGTTCTCTATGTAGTGTCCTAATCATGTGCTGGTATTGCTATACAAAGATTTCTCAGTCAACTCAACATCGCCCCCTAGACTAGAAAAATGCTGAAGGCCAATGTATATCAATCGATTTTCCCTCTGCCAACTCACATGCCCTTCTCAGTACCTCACATTCAGCTACTTGACTAAGTGAGAAAGACAAAGGGGTCTATTTCTATAACACTTTCTTCAAATATAACAGTACCCAGTACATGTCTGTCTAACAGTAAAAAATATAAAACACGAAAATTCTACATTTTCTAGGGTTTCACATTATGTTGTATCTTGTGGCACAAATCCTACTCTTATGTTCTATACAGAGATGCATATCTGTATGCTTAACCTCTAGAATTCTTCTGTCCTCCTGTCCTTCCCACCCTTTGTGCATCCATATAAAGGCACATATTTGTACAGGAGGCACGAACCAAAACAAAAAGAAAAAAAATTAAACAGATATGCAATCTATAAAACATGAATCGTATTTCCACAACAGAACCTTTCTGCTTAAAATCAGCAGTTTCTATACACATGAAAACAAAACCCCTGACTGTTTCTGTAACTCATGTCAATCTAGTGTGTGTATCTCTGACTTTGTCTTATGTAAAAAAAATAAAAATATGTCTTAGCCCCATTGATGAGACTGTGTCTGATTTTATCTCTACCAGAGCAGAGAGAGAAAGAGAGAAAAAGAAAGAGAGAGAGAGAGAGAGAGAGAGGGGTACTAGCATTTGTGTAAAGAATGAGAAATAAGAAAGCAATATATAATGGGAATACAAAGATTTGAATACAAACATTCATGCAGAAAGGGAGATTTCACAACACAAATGACAGCTGGATTGGACTCTGTGGGAAAATGGCTGTATTCATTTCACTCATCCCCTTAGCTATTTGCTAACTATGACCCCTCCCCATACTTGACTAGGGGGTCTTAACCCAACCGTGCAATCCAGTGTCGTCCGTCATTTGTTCATTAAAAACACGGTATCACATTGACTACATACCTTTTCAACGGACTTTCTAACTTATGGCAGAGAAATATAGAAGTTAACTCTTGATGACTCCTCTGAGATACATAAAACGATATTTTTGGAGCAAAGTATGTACATACTTCATTTTTGGATAATGATTCTCGGCCAAACAAATTATCGTGAGTCACTGCAGCCTGAAACAAAGAGTGTTCCAATGATCCATTGTTAATTAGTCTTTCAAGAGTAATCTTTCTATTTCTCTACCTCACCCTTTTAAACACTGAGTCTATATTTCTTCTGCGTACCCTTTATCTGTGAGAGGAAAACAAGATAGTTATCTTAAAACAGCAAACAAAACAAACATTTCCATTCTTTTCTCTCAGCCAGCGATTAGGAAAACAAACATTTTACAACATAAAACAAAACAAGCAAAATCAACAAAGATTACCTTTTAAATCAGGTTTTTATTCCTAAACTTGCACATTAATACTTACCACAGTTTTAACCTTTACCTTGTCTGGTTGTAGGACTACAGGTCTGACCTGTACTCTAGAGTTGGCTATAGTTCTCCTCCAAAGTATTAGTTGTTACATGGTGTGCAATCAATTGTTGGGGAACCTCTGAGAGAAGTGTGCGCCTCCTTTGTGGATGTCTATGTGATTTCCAACCCAGGTATCCATTCTTCTCTCTACACAGTTCCTACTCATGTGTCCCTTCTTACGGCAGTAAAAACACGTCCCTGTCATGTCTGCACAATATTTTGCTAGGTGTCCTATTCTATTGCATTGAAAACACTTCCTCAATTCATGTTGTTTCTTTTCTTTAACCCAGGTGTTATTACACAGTGGTCGTGTGTGCAGTCCCTCTAATGCTGGGATATTCACCATCATTAACCTATCACTCTGTGTTTTTTCCTTTTTACATTCTCTTGCGAAATGGCCTTCTTCGTTACACTTGAAACACCTGATTATTCTATGCTTCTTATTATGTGGGTTGTATGCTGGTGGTCGGGTGTGCAGACCCTCTAGTGCTGGGATACTTATCATCATTACCCTATCACTTAGTGTCTTTTTCTGTTTATTCATACTTCTATCATGTCCTATAGCTGACTCCCTGAGAGCACTTACAGTGATTCCTCTCCAGTATGGTAATGAAGTCTGCACCCTTCTTTTTAAGTTTTCCCTGAGGCCATCCATTAGAACTGAAATAGCAACCTCCCTGTAGTATACATTATCTTTTATGTCTGATACCCCAGTATTTTTGGCCATCTCTATCAGAGCCCTGCAAAAATAGTCTGTTGCATTTTCACTATCCTCTTACCTGATAGTAAAAATTTTACTCCAGTCCACTATCACTGGAAAATATATGGCCAACTGTGTGATTATATGTCTAATATTGTCCTGATTATCATTCTCGGTTAAGGATTCATCCTCCTCCAACATACAATCCTTAATGAACTTTTGTATATCAGTATTGAGAGGAAGACAGGTCTTCAATAATACTCGCCAATCGTTATTAATTGGCTCGTACACATTACCACAATATCTAATAAACTGCTGACATTTGGTCAAATCTTTCCTAGGATCAGGGAAATTAGACAAAATTGAAAATGTTTCAGACCTAGTGCATGGATCATGCTTTGCTACATGTTTTAAGGGAACATCACCATCTCTGTCCACTTTCCTATTGGGAACTGTTGTTGTGCAGACAGGATGTAAGTCTACCAAACTTACTAAAACTAGTTGCTGAAATTGCTGCTGCAGTACAATGGATGTCTTCCCCTGTGTTAACCTTTACATTATTCTCACCACTTTCAGCTGCTGCCCCTGCTGGTGGGATCGTTCCTTTTCTTTGTCCTGAAGCATTACTTTTAACATTACTTAAAACAACATACAAGTTACTAGTTACAGTTTTTACATTTTTGGTATTGGCTGTACTTTCCGCCCCGACCAAATTTGTTGGGGGCGTGTTTGCGCTCAGTTCGCCACGCTTAGCAATGCACACTTCCGGAATGCTTGTTTCCGGTAAGCTTACTTCCGCTGAACACGCGCTTTTCGCTACACTCACTTCCGCTGTGCATTCGCTGCTCTGCCACGTGTTACCTTCCATTTGCCACGATTTTAAACAATCATTATGTGCATTTCTCACTTTCGTTGACTTAATCAACCGTACTTTATCTTTTACGTTATTTAGTACCTCTGTATTAAAACTCCCTATTGTTGGGAAAGGCCTATCACAATCTTTGGTCATTTCGACCCACGTGTCACAATACACAGTTGCGTATGCACCATATTTTTTACACATGAGAAATCTCGCTGAATCAATAAGGCCTTCTTTAGGCAGTACATTGGCCATCTCTAGCGTATGCTTAGCCCCCACGTTGAACAATACCTTCAGCACGTAACACAGACACACCGCAATGCTCTGTTCTTTCCGGCCAACAATACTCTTTTATGTGGAACACAGATACACCGCAATGCTCTGTTCCTTCCACCAAATAATACCCTTGTTGTTTGTGGAACACAGATATACCACAATACTCTGTTCCTTCCAGCAAACAATTTCAACCCTGTTGCTACAATCACCGCTAGAGATCTCTAATGCCCGGTGGATGTAATTCCAAATAGGCGCGTCCACTCGCTTACTCTTGTTCCGAATAAGAATCCCTAACACAGAAATATCACTGTGGGCCCCAAGGGCTATCAGCTCCTCGATACCCTGGCTCAACCACAAAAATCTGCTGAGTTTATTATAACTGGTAGCACCAAGTTCATACAATCAACCAGCCTTTCCAACATAATTCCTCCTAGCTGCACTTCCAATTTTACACTCACGGTTGTTTTTACCGTGCGGTTAGATCGCACCGCCTACTGATACTAATTAGCAGTAAACTTTGCGATCTATTGGTGGTGCTTTGCGAAAAACCCTGTTTTCGCATTCGGTATACCTGCCCCGTATACCGGCCTTCAGTTGGGCAACCCACCTCGTCAGACAGCAACTGAGCACAATCCACAATAAAACAGTGTATCTACGTTACAAAATCACACACTATACACCTTTTCTGAGCAGAAAATTAAAAGTTCCCAACAATAGTAATAATGTCTCAGAGGCTTTCACAAGTAATTATACTATGCATATATAATAACTATCAAAACGATTGTACAACCACGTGGCAATATTAGCGGAAGTTCACATACGCAAGGCAGAAAGTACAAATACCCTATGCAATGCAATACACTTTAAAACGTAAAACGACAATAAAAAGAAACATTTTTCTTTCTTGTCCCTAGATTCTAGTTAGCGTTCCTTCAGTTTATGCAACTGCGGACATTCGGCTTCTCAACACAAAATGAACAACAGGTTTTGAACACATTGCGTTCTTTCCCATATGAGACGCGTCCGTCAATATCCACCCTTTGTTGAGCAACCGAAATCCGCAAGCGTTGCGGACTTTCAGATAACGTAACCTCCTAAACTCACGAGCCCCCAAATTATTAAAGTAATTCTATCGTTTTCAAATAAGCATTGCCCAATCGATTGTATGTGTTTCCAACGCACAAAGTGATTTATTTTAGCAGATGTAAAAAGTTAACAATTCAATACATTATTAAATAATACAGTACAGTACAGCACAGCCAATACCAAAAGATACATACATACCGCGCTCTTATTGCATGCATTCGCTGCGCATCCACGGGACCCAATGGACAGTATATCTGCTTAGAATACTGTGTCAGAGTTGACTGCAGACTGGGTGGCAGACTATGATCATATATACACATTCAGTGTTACAGAGAACAATAGAGATGACGTAGATTGTTTCTATAGGTCCAGACAAAGGGTGGCTCCAGGGTAAACAGGTCATAGGCTGATTCAATCTAAGGAATCCAAAGGTGGGTGTCGTCTCTCCAGGGGGTCTGCTCCTTTCATAGCCAGCATCATACAAAGGTTTATTCCCTAATATCAATAACTAAAGTATGCAATGTGCGATCACTTCGCCGACTGCACCGGACAGCTGCTGATGAATAGGGGATCAATATGATATCAGACATGACACCTTTCCTATAACCTAAACCTTTAATAACACTAAAATGTACATATAATCATATTATATAAACTAATAATAAACCAAATACTATCTGCTCATAAATTACAATGTAACGGAACCAATATGAATATGAATTATATAGATAACTAAATGTTGTAATGCGAGTGTGTGCGTGCGTATTTTACCGTGCGATCTCACCATGCGCTGTGTTAGGTGGCGTACGGATCTGTGTTACGTGGCGTACGCATCGCAATCGCACGGCAAAACAGTATTAACCAATATACTTTTGTTCATCCAATTATACGACTTCGACACTATCTATCTTTTTATCTATCTTACTTAGAAGTGAGGATGTATTGATAATGTTAGTGACAATTCTGGAATGCTAAAGCGGCAGGACATATTTGAAAGAGTGTGTTTGTCTCAGGGCTTATACTGTAAATGACCCATTGAAAACATTGAGTATTGTGCCTTGGCTGGGAGATTGAGTCACACCCTGTGTGAACTAATCAGCATTGAACTTCTAGAATTTTACATTTTTGAGATTAATTGTATAACGTTTAAGATGTAAAGATTATAGAAAACATTTTCTGTCTAGCTTCACTTTTCTTGGCATTATATAAATTGTGGTGAGACGAGGTATTAATATCACCTCAACCAGTCTACACCTTGTTTCTCACAAACTGTGGACTATAAAAACATATACTTTTTCTAGCCCTCTGGTTTCCCATATTTGTCAGTCATATTTAAACTTGTATATATTGTATTTGAAAGTAGTTAAAATGTCTGCCAGCATGTTTTTCTTATCTTGCAGACTAGTCCATTGTTTCAGCCTTGCTGATGAGGTCATTTTTGGGCTTAAAAGAGAGCTCCAGAAAACAGCAAATGGGGTAATGTAAGTATTCGGGTATGTACAATATACGTTAGAAAAGGTTGTACATTGTACATATTGTACATACCCGCATACTTACATTAAAAGCAGCGTTAACAGCGCCGCCTATGTCAGTGACATCATCAAGTCGTTCCGGCTTCTTCCTTCATCGGGATTGGTTGAAGTCTGTTCACAGAACGGTCGCCATGGATCCACGTCGGGAAGCAGCCGTACGGACTGAAGATGTCGGGGTAAGTGCTGTCTGTGTAGTTAGCACCATTATGCCGTACCCCACCCGTAAGAAATACATTTTAATTGAATGGCACACACACACTCCCTGCCTCATTCATTCACAAAATGTTTATTATAAAAAAAGCAACGTAAAAATATATTCTGGTTTCCAAATATTAATCTGAAGAAGTGTGGTTGGTAGAAGTATGATATTAGTAGAAGGTTAAAAGTAAAAAAAGGTTGTATATGAAATATAAAATAGAGAAGAGGAGGTCATGGGGCAGGAAGGATGCAGTCTGTGACTATGTGAATATGTATGTGGATAAGGCATATAAATATTGTTGTAGATAAGTAATATGTATGAACAGGTGGATATACATAGACCAGACAGATAAATAGTGGTTTCTGTGCGATACATGTTGGGTAAATGTGTGGGGCAATATTTGCACATGCTGGATACTGTTGCTAGCTATTTTGTACATTACTCTCTGTGTGCCATACGTTTTTGTTACAAAATACCTGGCTCATAAATTTTTGGGAAATGTTTCTAGGCCTGCTTTATATTATAAGGGCACATATGTGCATGTGGGCCAAGGGTGTGTGTGTGTGTGTGTGTGTGTGTGTGTAAAGCATGTGGGCAGATGGGACGTGTGTGTAAACCATGTGGGCAATGGGGGCGTGAGTGTGTAAAGCATGAAGACAGAGGGGGTATCTGTGTGTAAACTATGTGGGCAGAGGCAGCGTGTGTGTGTAAACCATGTGGGCAGAGAGGGCGTGTGTGTAAACCATGTGGGCAGAGGGGTGCGTGCAGGGCAGGACTGGGACTAAAAATCAGCCCTGACATTTGAAGCACACAGGCCCACCTCTGTTGATGAGCAGGAAAAAACTGTGTGCCGCTGCGCATCACCGGTGCTGCCAAGGGCGTGGTCACATTATGTTGTGGGTGTGGTCAACATTGATACATACATTATAATAAAACTTTACATTTATCAAGCCCTCCCAATAGACATCACGCCACCCCCCACCCCAGAAACACATTACAATACCCCAGTCTACTGTACTTATCTATGTTTCTGATGCTGCTGACATCCATCAGGGTGGGAACTTCCTGTAGAGTGAGCAGGGAAGCTCTTAGTCTCACAAGATTAATAAATCTCATGAGACTTAGAGCTCTACGGCTTGCTCTGCAGGCTGTGTCCTGTCTGGGGACTGGGAGTAACTATCAGATTCCTCCTGCTAACCAGAGCTGGATTAAGGTTTGTGGGTTCCTAGACACTTAAGACAAGGGGGTTCCTATGATGTAATATGGTTATTAGACACATTTCAACAAATACACTGGCAATAGTGTGAGCACTACTGTTAAGTGTACACAGTTCTGCCTTCACAAGCAATACAATGTGAAGTTGTCAGGCCGAAGGCCTTCTGAGGAATACAATGGAGCAAAACACTAACCGGTATTAGAGCCACTGAAATAGCAGGTGCGGAGTCTAACGTACCCCTGGAGTTTGCCAGGGACCCCCGCAAGGAGGTTTGGATTTCGCTGCACAGGGCACGCAGGTCGCGGTCCTACTAGTCAGTTGCCGGTGTAGTGTAAAGGGGTCAGACAGTCCGGGTCGAGCCAATCAGGAATGTACGGTACCAGGGAGAATCCGAAAGGGTAGTCAACAAGCCGAGGTCGCAGTACAATATGGGTCTCACAGATAATAGGATGGCAAGGCAAGGCAAGGCTCATGCCCCGACGGAGCCCCGAAGCAGAAGCCGCAGCACGTCTGTTGCCTAGCAACAGAGTGCTATGGCCCGGAAGGAGGAATGCGTCCGTTCCCCAGCTGAGAGGGGATCAGCGGGGACGGCGCCTGACAGAAGTAGGACATACCTCCCAACTGCTCTTGCAGTCAGACCAAATCCTGACTAAGCAGGACAGTCACCCACCAAATTCAGGTCAGTTGGCAGACTGTCCTGCTCTCTCCTAACTGTCTTGTCATTGTCACCACTTGTGTCTGTTGTGTCTTTAGATCAGTTGCTGCTTGTCTGGGTCCTGGAATTTTGGGGGCCCTATTTGGAAAAAAAAATGGGTACATGAAATTTAGAAAACTCCAACCAGGACAGATGTTAAATCAATATTGCACCCACGTTTTAAAATTAGGCCTCACTCCAGCCGCAACATTAAAATAATAGTATTCCCATTTAATAAATAAACCTATTTCCCTCCCTACATACAGCCTCAGCAATAAATTAATAGTATTTACATTACATAAATATACCCTTTTCCTGCAACCATCACTGCCATTAAATTCATAGTCACATTTAATAAAGAGACCTCATTCTCCCCAAACTCACCCCCACATTCAATAGCCCCCAAACCAACACATCTTAAATTAATAGTCCCCACTATTACATTGCCCCACCATTACCCCGCAAACAAAATAGCACCCATTAATTAGCCACCATCTACCTCACACACACTACATTGCCAAAAGCTCCCTGTGCCATCACACACACATTACTGTGCACCTTCATCATCACCATGCTGTGCCTCCTTATGATCACACTGTGCCCCTTCATCACAACCACGCTATGCCCCCTTACGATCGCACTGCGCCCTCCATGCTGCTTTTCCCCCCTTCATCACACTCTGCCATGCTGCTTTTGCCCCTCTCCATACTCTGCCATGCTGCTTTTGCCCCTCTTCATCTCCCTGTGCAATGCTGCCCCCCTTCTTCATCCCCCTGAGCCTTGTGTCTCCTCCTTCTTCATCCCCCTGTTCCTTGTATCTCCCCCCACCCCACTTCTTCATTACCCTGTGCCTTGTATCTCTCCCCACCTTCTTCATCACAGTGTGCCTTTTACCTCCCGCTCCCTTTCTTCATCCCCCTGTGCCTTTTATCTCTGCCCCTCTTTCTTCATCAGCCTGTGCCCTTTTATCTCCCCCTCACTTCTTCATTACCCTGTGCCTTGTATCCCCCCTTTCTTCATCCCCCTGTGCCTCTCTGCGTTCCTCCACTCTTTTACTTACCTCTGCCTTCTTTCATCTTTATTTTCTTTTCTTGTCTTTCTCTTTTGGAATCTTTTGGTAATGGAATAAAAAAAAAAATTGAAAAGAAAAAAAGTGTGAGGGTGGCACCGCGAATATATGAGTATACAAATACTCACATGAACGCTGTGCAGGGTCCCTGGACCAGCCCATATAGCCATTGGCACTTCTGGCAAATTTCTGTGTTCATGTTTCTGAAATTGATATCATAAACATTTTAACTTTAAAAAAAAGCTATGAAATTCCATAGACAAAATCCTTACGGTTTAACATGTCTGATTAAGGTTCCTTACACTTACTAGAGATGGGCGGGCTCGGTTTCAGAACCCACCCGAACTTCGGGGATCCGAGTACAGAGCTGAGTTGGCTTGGTACTCTCACGCCTATTCGGATTCCAAACCAAGGCAAAACATCATCCTGACGTCGTCGGATCTCGGATATCGCATGTCACTGTCATTTTTTAAAAGTTCTGTAACACCAAGTTGATTGTGTGAGCAAAACAGGAAATGTAATGGAATCCCCCCCCCTTCCCCTGCTGTAATACTCTAAATATATTGGTGTCGTTATCAGAAATCACATATCCTCAGGAGAGTCCAAGCAGGATTAGCCATGATTATTAATTTTTATTATTATTAATTTTTATTTATAGGGCGACACAAAGTATCCGTAGCGCCGTACAAGGACAAACAATGGCACAGTACAAGGTGAAACAGCACAGTACAAGTAACAGTAAGCACTATAACTCTGGGGGCTCAGGCACAGCATGAAAGAGAGGGAGGGAGGGGAAAAGTGAGTATAGGCAGGTAACTATGGCCCAAGAGGGTGGGCACGGATGACAGGTTGAGAGTCACTGAGGGGAGCGGAGAGAAGCGAGAGGAGACAGAGGGCAGAGGGACTGAGAGGAGGTGAGCTGAGTAGCTGGAGAGCGCAGTTAAAAGTGATGGAAACAGAAGGTAGGAAAGCCCTGATCAAAGGAGCGAACAATCTAAAGGGAGGGGAAGACAGACAGATACATGGATGAGACGGAGAGACGGGAGAAACGGAGACGGAGTCGAGGAAGGGGGAGAAGGGAAGAAGGGATGAGAAAGAGAGGTAGCCGACCGGTGGGAGTTTAGGCATGAGACTGGAAGGCTTTAAGGAAAAGGTGGGTTTTTAATGTTCGTTTGAAAGAGGACAGATTAGGGGAAGTTCTGATGGAGCGGGGGAGCTTGTTCCAATGGAGGGGAGCGGCACGGGAGAAGTCTTGGATACGTGCGTGAGAGGAGGTAATCAGAGGGGAAGAGAGGCGACGATCGTTGGACGATCGCAGTGAGCGGGAGGGAGTGTGAATAGAGATAAGGTTAGAGATGTAGGGAGCAGTGGAGTTGGCGAGGGCCTTGTAAGTCAGAGTGAGGAGCTTGAAAAGGATTCTGTAGGGGAAGGGGAGCCAGTGAAGGGCTTGGTAGAGTGGGGATACAGAGGTGGAACGGCGAGAGAGGAAAATAAGCCTAGCAGCGGCGTTAAGTACAGATCTAAGGGGAGCGAGATGAGAGAGGGGGAGGCCGATAAGGAGAAGGTTGCAGTAGTCCAAGCGGGAGATAATCAGAGAGTGGACGAGAGATTTGGTGGCATCCTGGGAGAGGAAGGGCCGAATGCGGGCACTGTTGCGAAGCTGGAAACGGCAGGATTTGGCGAGAGAGTGAATGTGAGGGGCAAAGGAGAGAGAGGAGTCGAGGATGACACCTAGGCAGCGGAGTTGGGGAACAGGGGAGATAGATGAGTTGTCAACAGTGATGGAGAGGTCAGAGGGGAAGGAGGTACGAGAGGGAGGAAAGACAATGAGTTCAGTTTTAGCAAGATTGAGTTTAAGAAATCTAGAGGACATCCAGGAGGAGATGGCAGAGAGACATGCGGATACCCTGGAGAGAAGGGAGGGAGAGAGATCAGGAGAGGAAAGGTAGAGTTGAGTGTCATGAGCATAAAGGTGGTACTTGAGGCCGTAGGAGCTGATGAGTGCACCCAGAGAAGAGGTGTATAGTGAGAATAGTAAGGGTCCAAGGACAGAGCCCTGAGGGACCCCGACTGGAAGGGAGGAAGAGGGGGAGAGAGAATCAGAGGTGGAAACAGAGAAGGAACGGTCGGCAAGGTAAGAGGTGAACCAGGAGAGGACGGTACCGGAGAGGCCAATGGACTGAAGGGTGTGAAGCAGGAGGGGGTGGTCAACGGTGTCAAAGGCCACTATGAGGTCGAGGAGAATCAGGAGGGAGTAGTGGCCCATGGCTTTAGCCGAGAGGAGATCGTTCCCCTGTTGCAATGATGCAATGACATCCCTTACTTTTTGTAACAGATTGTCAGTTGTATGCCTCTTACTGAAGCCACTGATACACAGAGTAGCCGAATTCTGAAAAATGGGACGTACTTGGGTACATGCTGCTGCTGTTCCTGCTGGTGAAGGCGAATCACTAACCCAGTGGGCTGTCATAGTCCTATAATCTTTAGTTTGCCCAGTTCTGCTTGTCCACATATCTGTGGTTAAGTGTACAGTGGGTAGAATGGCATTTTGTAGCCCAATAATTACATTTTTATGAACCTTCTGGTAGAGGTGAGGAATAGCTTTTCTAGTAAAATGGTGTCATATTGGAATTTGGTAATAGGGACAGAAGACCTCAAATAACTGTCTAAAACCAGCTGCATTAATAGTGGTCATTGCACGCAGATCTAATACTAGCATAGTCCCCATGGCTTCTGTTATCTGCTTTGCGATTGGGTGACAGCTTTCTTACTTTCTTCCTCTAGCAAAGGATTGTTTAACAGTCAATTGTTGTAAACTACTATTAATCTTCATCTGGGTTGAAGATCCACCCCCAGCAGCAGCAGCAGTGGGTCTAACGCTCAATAATTCTTCAGAGGAATCATGGTTAGTGGAGGAGTCATCTAGAATTAGGACCTTGGATGCAGGACTAACTCCCATCACTTCTGGGGATATTGATGATGAAGGTGTTGGGGGTGTAGATTGCAGATGCTCAGATCTAGATGAGAGAAGGGAGGTAGATGATGCTGCACTGCTTGTTGTTATTTTTTTAACATAAGTTTCGGATTTTCCCAACAGATTTCCATGAACACACTTCAAATGGATGAGGATCCTAGATGGTTAAGGTCTCTACCTCTACTGAGTGTGGCTTTAAAAACGCTACAAATGGCTAGACAACTGTTGTCAGGATTTGTGTAAAAATAATTCCAGACTTAAGAGGTGGATTTTTGATCTTATGCCCAGGCATGACAATGGCCTTTCTCTTATCACTGGCAAGAACTGCTGCAATCTTTGTTTGAAAGTGTATGAAAATAATATTGTGACCTGTGAGGTGGTCAAAATTGAATGGAAATGAATGGAAATTAGTGTTAGTGAGGTTAATAATAATGTAGGTTCAAAATAATACCTAAATTATGTGATTTTAGCAAAACAACACCAAAACCAAAACACGGGCGGTTTGTGAGAGTATAAAACAATTAATAGTTATTAAAGGAACAAATATATGTGTGAAATACTTTAAAAACTATTCTACAGATACAGGACTACGTCTTGAAGGAAAACAAGTGTTTCCTATGGAACAGACAATAGCAGGATGCCAGACTGAAGAAAACAGCCTTGAGGAAATTACGTAGAATTGGACAAAGGATGTTGCCTTATATGTATTTATTGTTGCAAAGAAATATTTGCTGAACTAAAGAGATTTCCTTATATGTGCTTGTTGTTAACCAGTTAATGCTGGACCTTAGGTATAAATAAAGGGCCAGTCTGAAAAGTCCCTCACAGCTGATTTTGAAACTGCAACAACTCGTCTGTGTTTCACTTCCTCTCCTGTCAACAGAATTATGCTAATGGGAAATCAGGTATCAGATATCAATAATGGGGGCACCAAGCCTTGGTACCCGACAGGTTTTGGAAAAAACAAAGCCAAAACCCAAAGCTAATCCTGATCCAAAACCAAAACACGGGGGTCAGTGAACATCTCTAACAATTACACACTATCTAAAATGTAAGAAAACTGTTGAAACTCTTGAAAGCAACTCCAAAAAGCAATGAAATTAAGATGATTAAGGCAAAATGATGTGTTCCAAAATGTTAGCAAAATAGTGGAGCTGCTAATTCACAGAATTATGAGTTTACTGGAATACACACATGCAGTCTATGTTCTTGATGGTCTGAGCAGCTATGTAGCAGAAAAGACAATCTTAACATTCATCCCACTCAGTCCTGATTTATGGATAGTAATTTATTTAGATGTATATGCAAATTTTTAGCTACATAGTGGAGCCAGGTTTGTGCATGTAACGAGCTTTGCCTGAACATAACCCCATTTAGAGGATTTAGTATTAGTATTCTCCTTCTTTAACAAACTGTCCAGTTAATTTTGCTATAAGACCTTGTCCTATGGAGGACCTTTCACTTCACTAGAGAGGGACTAATTTTCTCTGAGCATTTATAACATATGTGTCTATCTGTATATGATGGTTTGAGCACTCACTGCACTAGTAACATATTTTGTTTTACTGTTGGCAATCCATTTGCATGAAGTTTTTGCTTTCTAAACAGATAAATCTTATATACTTTATTATTATATAAATATAAACTAGCTTTTATTTTACTTTTAATACAGGAACATATTCTAATTTTATGTATATACCCCATGCATCTTTGAGCTAGTGCTCTTTGTGGGTTCTGTTTACACTACTGTGAGTTTTACTAATAAAATACTTCCTGCTAAAGTTGGCTTTATGTATCCTTAAATTGTTGGTAAAAGTCAATGTAGGCCTTTTAAGGGAATGGAATGGCAACCAAACTAGCTGAGGCTTCTTTACCAATTATATTTATCTCAAATATATTGCTATTTTGTAGTTTTACTTTTTTTTATCTGTTTTTATTGAAAATAAAGCAGCGCATTCATAGGTATGTAGCAATATGAACACAATGGCACAGTACTTTTAGCTTTTTGTTACAGAACAATATTCACAAGTTCTACAGTATCTGCAAGGCAATTCTTGCACTTTGCTAGGAAAATAAACATCCCGTTCTGCTTCACAGAGCTGAAGGAGATATAAGTGAACATACCCAAGAATGTGTGTAATTACTTAACAACTCTATAGTATGGGGGATAGAAATTTAAAAAGGAAAGATACCAAGTAGTATTCGCTATATGTGTCATCCGCCGAATAAATTATCTCGTCCATTGACATATAGAAGTCTATGCGTGCAAACCATTCCTTTATAGAGGGAGCTAATGGTGATCTCCAGTGGACCGGTATCACAGCCTTTGCTGCACCATTGAGGTACTTTACAGAGGACTTTTAGATTGGGAAATTGGCATTTTGGTATCATTGAATAGCCAATATCTCGGACAAATAGACAATTTAATTTCCACAATTGTTTTGGATATAAATAAAACCGTATCCCAGAAAGGTGCCGCGTATTCCCACCATATGTGTAATGGGGTGCCCAATGCCCCTTGACATCTCCAACAGAGGTCAGAGACACCAGGGAACATTTTAGCTAGGAGGCTGGGACACCGGTACCACCGAGTCAATATTTTATAATGTGTTTCAACCACTCTCACACTAACTGAACTGGCTTGAGTGCGCAGAAATATGTCCCCCCAATATGATTCAGGTATAACTCCCACTCCCAATCCTTAGTGAATTTGGGTAGTGCATTGAATAAATGCTCAATTAGGGTCCTATATATAGATGATAAAGTATGCCTAGGGTGTTGGGATGCGGTGCATAGGGACACAAATTGTGTGAGTGCTCTCCCCGCCTCCTCAGGAACGCCCGGGGAGCACGAAAAATGTCTTAATTGTAAATGTCTCCAAATTTCCACATTAGGCAGGTCCCATTCTGCCTGTAAATCAGCAAAGGGTATGACTCCTGATGCGTCCACCAGCTGGCCGACACGAGTTATCCCCGCTCGAATCCAGTGTTGGAAAGTCTGTTTTAAAAGACCAGGGGAAAAGTCTGGGTTGTCAAAAAGTGCAGTCAAAGGAGAGAATTTTGTGGAGATATGTGGAGTGGTACGCAGTTTTGACCATCTGGTCAAAGTGGGAGAGATGGTCGGGTGTTTAACAGCGGGAAGTGAACATTGCCATGGAGCAAAATCAATTTGTGTATTTAGTGTGTAACCTTCAATCCAAACCCATTGTTTGTCTACCCCTCCTCTCGTCCAATCAAGAACTCTATTCAGCATGACGTCATCATAATATGTAGAAAAATGTGGCAACTGTAGCCACCGTCATATTTATGCTTATATAATATGTCATGCCTGAAACGAGGCCTCCTACCCCTCCAAACAAAATGTCTAATAGCACTATGTATATATTAAACCATGATGTGGGGACATGGATTGGAAGCGTATGTAATAGATAAAGAACTCTTGGAAGCAAATTCATTTTTACAACATTAACTCTACCTATCAGGGAAAATCCTTCTTGAGCCAGTCTCTCAGATTGGTACGGATGGTTGCAGTGATGGGTAGTAAATTATCAGTGTAAATCTTTGAGTTATCTTTATTTATGATCACCCCCAAGTATTTAAGATGTGTGGGTGCCAGACAAAGGGAAAAGCCGGCTTCAGAACTTCAACTACGTCAAGTGCAGTTGAAATATTAAGGGCCACTGACTTTGAATAATTTACTTTAAAACTGGACAGATCTCCAAAAATCCATAATTCCGATATTACATTCGTGATTGAGACTACAGGGTTCGTAAGAATAGCAAGGAGGTCATCCGCGAAGAGTGCTAATTTGAATTCTTTGTCTCCCATCCGCAATCCCGAGATATCTGGGTTTGTTCTAATGGATCACGTTAATGCCTCCATACATATATTGAAAATCATTGGAGACTAGGGGCAGCCCTGACTCGCTCCATTTGTTATGTCAACGGGTTTTGATACATCTCCGTTAACCTTAGTTCTAGCTGTCTGATGTGTGTATAACGTTTGATCCCTTGCCAGCCCCACCGGTCCCAAACCCAGGAGGCTAAGAATACTCAGCATGAAGTACCAGTCTGCTCTATCAAACGTTTTATGGCATCCGTAGATAGCAAAACAGTTGGGGTACAGGTAGAAGTGGCAAACTGAATCAAATCAATTATTTTAGTAGTATTGTCAAGTGCTTCGCGGCATGGTATGGAGAACCATAGGTAAAAATTGTTTCAATCTGTTGGCAATAAGCTTGGCATATAATTTAATGTCCACATTAAGCAGAGCTATGGGCCTATGGACATTAGCACTGGATCTTTCCCTTCTTTGGGAAATACTGGGATATGGGCTGCCAGAGAGTGGTGTGAGAAGTGAGATTGAGCGGAAATCGCATTAAAGGCCTGAAGCATGAGAGGGATCAATTTGGTTTTGAAGGTTTTATAGTATGACATTGTGAGACCGTCCAGACCTGGACTCTTCCCCGAGGGTGTCGTTTTAAATGCCTCCTCTAATTCCCCAGTTGAAAAAGGTGCTTCCAACATTTGTAGGTTCTCTATGTCTAGTGTGGGGAAATTGATCCGTGAATCACTGTTAAGATTATAAAGTTTAGAATCATAGGCGTGAAATGTCTTAGCTATATCAGAAGAGGTGACACATAATTTCCCAGTTTCTGATTTAATGTGTGGTATATACAGTTGTGCCCTTTGTGTTCGCAGGGCTCAGGCCAATAGTTTTCCGGGTTTGTCTCCCCACCGATAGAACTTGTTTCGGCATTTACGATAATCCAACTGTATTTTACCTGACATTAATTTGTTAAGGGCCTTTCTTACTTCCGGTAACTCAGTCAGGGTAGATGACTCTTGGGAAACGTTATGTCTCATTTCAAGGGATTTAATTTTCTCAAGGAGCGAATCTCTATAGGCTATCTTTTGTTTTTTCATAAAAGCCCCTAATTGTATAAAATTTTCCCCGAATGACACATTTGTGTGCCTCCCATTATTAAATTATTGACATGTTGGGAGTGTCGTTAAGTAGGATATAGTCAACAAGTGTTGTCTCGATTTGGGATTTGTTATAGTTATCTTGGATCAAAAGTTCATTCAACCTCCACGTGGCCTGGCTGGGGTAATGAAAGAGACAAATAAACGGGGGCATGGTCAAACCAGATGACTTAACCTATTGTAACTTCTCTTATCAAAGCTAAGTAGTTATGTGTGATAGGAGAAAGAAGTCCAGTCGGGAATAGATGTTGTGTGGATGGAAGAAGAAGGTGTATTCTCTTTCTGTGGGTTGTTTAAACCTCCATGTGTCGACCAGATTGTGTTCGTGTACGGTGCTTCTCACCCTGCGGTAGAGTTTACCTGAATATCTAGCTGCCCCAGATGAAGCGTCAATCGCGGGATGAAGCATCCAATTGAGGTCTCCCCCCAGTATAAGGATTCCTCCCCTCAAAGGGTCCACTTTGTCCAATAAGGCTTCTAGGAAGACAGGCTGATTATGGATAGGAGCATACACATTCACAAGAGTAAAGGATTGGTTAAATATTTTACAGTTCAGAGCTAGACCCCTAAATGTTTATAACTTATGTATTACTATGTCCTTGACAGGCAATCGCCTAGAAAGGAGAATGGCTACACCCAATGTCTTACTATCAGGATTATTACATGCAAATAAATGGGGATAGTGTCTCTTGTATAAAAGCCACATTACTTTACATACCATTACTTTGTTAAACATTTTAGTGAAAGTGTCCACTTAACCTTGGGTGGGATATCTCCTCTTGCAGACCCCTGATTCTTAGGTTATTCCTACAGCCTCGCTTGTCCATATTGTCTAACTTGAAATAAAACCACTGCAAGGTATTTGCTTGTGCAGCCACCGTGGCTTGTACAGCGTTATAGCGTTCATCATCTGCTTCCTTATGTTCTTCCAGAGTAATCACCCTATGACCTACATGTGCAAGATCTGCTTGAAGTGTGGGCACTTCTTGTCTGACCACCTCCTGTAACTTGGCTTCCAGTGTTTCAAAGTGTTTCTTGGAAGGAACTTCTTTTTTGGTTGGTAAAGTACGGTGCAGTTGCATGTCTTGCGCTAAATCTGGTTGGTCTTTAGTCGGTGATGGCTACGCCTTCACTGGTAGTGACACCGGTGTCGACGGGTGTGAAGGACTATTGAATGAGGCCATGTCTCTCGTATTTGTAGCCGTTGATGATTTCAAGAATGAGCGCAGATCCGAACGTTGAGGAGTTGCTGTGGACTGTCTAGAGGCTCTCTTGGTGTTTCCTTTCTTGCCTCTGCCCATCAGGGCTCTCAAATCATACACGTAGCTCTTAGCAGAAAGTCTGTCTCTTGTCAGTTGCAGTAGATTAAGGATATATGGGTTGTCACTTTTCACTTCCCCCATCTATGACACTAGGCAGTCAAGGCGGCCACGGGGTGGCTACAGTTACATTGGGGCAATTTGCATCTTCTTAATGATGGTATTCTTTCTTTTCTATTCTACCTCCTCTCCTAACTTGTAATGATGTATTTTCGGTTGCGGTCATATTAATTTCAACTTGCAAGAATCAAAGTAGCCACTAGGTGGTATCAAATGCCAATTTTTGCATCTTGCTTGTAGTTATGAAATTTGCCCACAAGATAGTGAAAGCGTGCACACCAGTTACAGAAGTTACAGACCTGGAGAAGAGGGATTATCTGAATAATCAACTTTTATGAAGAAGCTACAGACACCATAGGATGATGTTAAAAAATCCCCACAGGTCTCCCCACAGCTCCCATGCCTCAGCAAGGCAATTATGTTCTACAGCGGGATTCCGTGCCTCACACCTCTATTTTCTCAGCCTCTCGCCTGCTGTCTAATGCTGGGGACAAGATTATCTGCTTTCACCCACCTTCAAGAAGACTGCGTTCTCCCAGCGCAGGATCCATGATGTGAGAGTTGGAGACAGGGGCGTGTGGAACAGAAGCCACAGCTCGGTCCGGACCGACTTGAAGTGAGGGTCCAGGAGATCTGGCGCCAGGCAGAGACTCAAGGGTCCCAAGACATCGGTTTTGGAGTCCAGTGAGAAAATTCAGGGGTTTACCCAGATGGCGGTTGATGACCCGGAGCTCACCTAGGCAGCCACTTTTAAGTTAATGAAGGGATTCTGTCCCAGAGATGCTTAGGGGTAAATGTATCAAACTGAGAGTTTTCTGGCGGGTTTGAAAATCCAATCAGATTCTAGCTATCATTTATTTAGTACATTCTACAAAATGACAGCTAGAATCTGATTGGTTGCTATAGGCAACATCTCCACTTTTCAAACCCACCAGAAAACTCTCAGCTTGATAAATTTACCCCTTAGTGTCAAAATGGCCCCCGGCACAAATCTCTCCTCTGCTCCGCAGGTATAAGTTTGTTGCGGGTCATATACCTCTAAATTCGCAAGATCTATATTCCCCCATCCTGTGGGAGTGATTTAGTGGTGAACCACTGGTAGCTGGTATCGCTATTTTTGCAGACAATTCAGAGCCTCTCGGAGCTCTCCCAGAAAGAATACGGCCATCTTAGGTGCTCGGCCAAACCACCCGTAGTTTTACTTTTTAATGAAGTAAAACTACGACACTGAGGCCCTAAACTACAATAAAGGTAAACTAAGATAATGTAATAGTACTGCATGTGTGTATGGGTTGGGTAGGGATTACCGATTACTACCATTCCGACATGTTTTATACCTACAAAAAAAAACTGATTGCACAAAAAAACAAACTAAATACAAGCAGTTTACTTGAAAGACAAAGATGCATACTGCATATGACTAGCCGGAGTTTCTGAAGTATTGGTACTTTTTGTTCATTGCTCTGTATGGTTTCACCCTGTATAGTCTACTGTTAGTACTGTGTGCGGCGCTGCGGATACCTTGTGGCGCGTAACAAATAAATGGTAATAATAATAATAATAATAATGTCCAATGGCAACGCAGGCTGATAGGCAGTGATTCCGAATAGACAGGTCTCCGGCACTTGAGTGTGACGTGTGTGCACCTTAGATGAATGGTAATTTGAAGCGGCAAGGTTTGGACCCTGCAGGCTTAGTGTTTCAACACACATATATATATATATATATATATATATATATATATATATATACATATATATATATATATATATATATATATATATTATAAGGGCACATGTCCGATTAAGGTTCCTTACACACTATCAAAAATGTGAGAACACAATTGAAACTCTTGAATTCAGGCTCGAAAGAGCAATGCAATTACGATGATTAAGTTTGCATCTAATATATGATATTCTGCCTTGTTAATTTTGTAAGAAGGGGGCATGGTGTTTGAGGGGCTACATTTTTAAAACTATTAAAGCTATTAAGCTGAAATTTGGCACGCGAATAGAGAACCGTATATAGGTGCCGCGTGTCAAATTTCAAAAAAAAAGAATAAAAAGGGACAAATTAGGGAAAGTCTAAATTTGAAAATCTTGCTTTTTTTTCCACTTCCTGTTTTGCAAAAAGTCTCTGGTTTTTTGTTTTTTTTGGGAGAGCTTAACTCAGTGTACAGGGCGTTATAAGAGTAGGAGTTTGCTTTGTTAGAAAGCTATTGGGGATGAGGAGTGCCTTTGAGGGTTCACAGGTTTGACAAAGTTAGTTTTTTTACAGTTTTGAAAAATATGCCCCATTTTAAAGATAGGGGATTTTATAGAATTTTCATAACGTTGCACATGTCAGATAGAGGTGTATGCTGGGTGTACTCAGAGTGGCATCAGTTGAGAGTACAAATATGGCTGACCTCTCTCTAGCTAAGAAATTTTCTTCCGTGAGCAGAAGACACAGAAATAGGACGTGTAAGTTTACTCCTCCTACCGGCCTGTGGTGCTGGACCCCAGCCAGACCTCCCACAAGAAATTCAAAGAGTAAACAACTGGCCAGTCTCCCAGGCAAAGAAGCCGCCGGTAAACAGAAAGTGGAGAGGCTGAGACTGACCTGCAAGAAGTGCTGCCAAGGTGAGACCGCATCTAGCGAGAAGTCCAGCACAAGCGGCACCAGTGGTGGCTGTAGCACCCCAACCATTTCAGAGGTCTCGGGGATTTTGTGTGGCTCGCTGGAGGAGATCTGGTAAACAGCCACCCCTAAACACACCAAATTTCCCCCCTTAAGGGTCCAGGATGTCTCTTGGGAGTTGAAGGTCTCAGCTGATCTTACAGGTGAATCTGCAGTGGGGGTGAAGATCCGTCACTTCCCCCTCGTGATCTCGGCTCTTATTGTGGTCTTGATATACTCTCATAGCTCTAATTCACGGAATTTATTAGCAACAAGCTGCAGCATAAGTCTCTATGGAATCTTTAGGCATATTGATCCGTTGTTTGTGCAATGCTGTCGATAGTGTGCACCAGTCCAATGTAGCAGTATAGCAATATTCCAGTGATGGTAAAGGAATAAAATCTATAATTGTCCACGAGCATCACCAAGTCTCAGTGTGACAAACAATGTTAAAAATTAATATTCTAACGCAATCATAATAATAAATTCAACTTTATCTGGGGAATAGTTGATTCTGAAAAATTTGCTCATATAAATAGTGTGTAGCTCTAATTACAAAAGTCCCACACAAGTTACGATCCTTATTAAATGATTAAAAAATAGTTAAATTAAAAAGAATTGCGTGAATCGATCAGTTCTCCCAGCTGACATCCAAGTCCGGTTTGCAGCCAGCAGAGAGTTGATCAGGAACATCTCTATCACAGTATTTTATTTTGCATGTTATCATAACCATCTTGCTTTTCCATGCTCCGTTAAATGTTTTCTGTGTAAAGAATACAACAGTTATGTATAGATTTTATGTGTAATTGTTTCTTATTATTGTATCTGTTTCATTTTGCTGGGGATTTCTTTACACTTTCTCGAATGCACCCATCAATTCCAAATATCTCTACAATTGAAAAAATCTTCTCACGGACGAAACGCGTTGGTAAATGCCCACTGATGCTCAATTTGCTCAGAACGCAAACCGAAAGTGACGTGTGCGTTCCACAGTGGAACGCATGCAGTTTTCTTCGTCCTCAACGCCGAACTCCGTCTTGCTGCTGACTACACTACAGCCCATCAAGGACCTGCTGGGTACCCGGATGATTTTAATAACAGCAAGTATCACTTATTAAGTCTGACTCATCGGGGCATATTTAATTGTTGGCGAGCTGCAAAAGTCCCCGCGGCATTAAAAAAAAACAAAAAAACAGCGCTCGTTTTTACCTGTTCGAGCGACCATTGGAACATAAAACAAAAAAAAAGCTCACTCAATTCAATTCAAAACCTTGCAACCACCCCCTCGCGCTCTATCTATTGGTCTGAGCGAGTTTTTGTCATTGCAATGGAGGAGTGGTTAAGGCGGCCATCTTGAGTGTAAAAAATTAATGCAGCCATCAGCAAACTGTCATTTGCTGATAGCTGTTGGCTGGTTTGGTGACTGCTGTGGCTTTTGACTCCTCTGGCTTTTATTTGACTCCTCTGCATTGCTGTATTGCTGCCTTGTGAGTTGACTTTATAAACTACACTACACTACCCAATTTCAAACTACCTTTTTTACATTTTTATTTATATATTACAATTTGTTTTTACAGTACTGACACTACACTACAGGATGTACTACAGACATACCACACTGCACACCTACATATACACCACACACACACACATATATATATATATATATATATATATATATACACACACACACACACAACCAAAATCCTAATTTTTTATTTTTTTTTTAATATAATTTTTTGCCTGTAGTCAGACATTATTATCATTCCTATTTCAAATTGTATTTTTGTCCTTTTTTTTCGTGCAGTTGCATTTTTTTGCATATTGTATGGTTTTGTGTAGTTTCCATAGTGAAAGATTTAATTTAGCCTAGGTTCCATATAAATTTCATTAGTATTTAGTTAAAATAAAACTGCATAGTTCTTCTAAATTTTTAAATAGTGTGTAGTGTAGGTTAGTATTTAGTACTATTGTAGTATAGCAGTATATTTGATACTACATAATAGTCTAGTGTAACCTGCAGTATAATATATTAATCTAGGCAACTGTTTTTTTCTAATTTTAAAAAAACATCTAAATAGCCAATAGTATTTTGTTTAGCTAGTTCCATTTTTGTTTAAAAGTTTAAAGAGCAGGCATGTCTAGGGAGCATAGGGATTCTCGTTCTCCACAGGAAAGCCAAGAGGAATATGTGAGTAGTGGCGAGGAATGGAGAGAGAGACGTGAGCAGCAGCGACAAGAAAGAAGAAGACAGCAGTTTGTGAGCAGCGTGCAACCCAGCACAAGCACCCAGCAGCAACATACAAGTAATTCTGATGACGATGAAGGAACAGCTGTAGCACGCTCCAGGCGCTTCACACTGGAAGAGAATGAAGTCCTTGTTGCTGGGGTACTGCAGCACTATGAGACACTGAAGGGTGCCCAATCTCAGAAGGCCTCCTTCAAGCATAAGCACAAGATTTAGGCCCAGATTGCCTCTGACGTGTCATCAGTTGAAGTCGGAGTCCGATCAGTCGAAGTTTGCCAGAAACGCTTTTGGGACTGCAAGCGCACCACAAAGGCGAAGATGGCAACTGTTGCCCGTCATTCCAGGGGCACCGGTGGTGGCAAGCCACTGCGCATAAAATTTAAACCTTGGGAGGAGAAGATGCGGCAAATTCTGAGTGCTGATCTTGTGGAAGGAGTGGAAGGGACAGTGGACACCCTTGAACCATTCACCTTCCATCCACGAAGTATGTTTAATAGTCTATAAAAATAGTGATGTGAATAACTTTTAAATCAGATTTTTATAAACTTGTTGTACAAACTTGCAGAACAAGATGCAGCACAAAGCAGAAGACATGCAAGGGAAGCAGTACCCCGGAAGAGAAAATCCAAATCTGGAGGTAAATGTCCAAAATAATTTTTTTTTATTTATGTATTTTAGATTTGGGTTCTTCTCGAGGACTCAAGGGCCAGAGGAGAGTAGAAGGAGAAGGTATGATATAAAAGAATATACGCACATGCATGTATGCATTATCCATAGATAACATACTTTACAGTACACATTACACTCGGCTAACTCTTGACCTATTTTTTCATAATGCAATAGTATTCACATTGTCTATTACTTGTCCCAAAAATATCCCTAATGTAAAACTTTAAAAACTCATGCCAACAATAGCGTTACAGATATTTGTTTAGTAGTAAAAAAAAATTTACAAACATTTTAAATATATATATATATATATATATATATATATATGTATATATGTTTATATATGTATATATGTGTATATGTATATATATGTATATATGTATATATATATATATATATATATATATATATATATATATATGTATGTATATATGTATGTATATATATATATATATAGGTAATGGTTTCACAGAAGATATTTTTGTTTAGTCTTTCTAAAATGTTTTTTATACTGTGTCCATTTTTGTTTCCTTATAGTGCGTGTGTATGTGTTTCTGTGTGTGTGTATTTATATCTATATATATATATACACATATACATATACATAATCATATATATATATATATATATATATATATATGTATATATATATATATATATATATATATATATTTTTTAAACTCTTTTGTACTTTATTATTATTTACAAAAGCCCGACACGTTGAAGAGATGCCAGCAGAACGGGGAACATCAATAACGTTTGCTGATAGTCCAGAAGGTATAAATATGTTAAAAATAGTTGGTACATATCTATCTATCCATATATAGACATATTTTTAAACTATCAATATAAATATACATATTTTTTTCTCACACATGTATTATTTTACATAGTTTAATTTTACACATATATTTTTTTTTTTAACAAAATTTGTTTTATGTTTTAGAATCCATCATCACAAACGAACAGGTGGTAACACCACTTACTACCTCTCACCTCTCATTTGCCTGCTGCCATGGAAGAAATAGCATCTCCTGGTGTCTCAGTAACCGGTGATTATTATTATTTTTTTTATTAGTTGTACTAAATACATGCAATTATTTTTAGTTTTAAAACTATAAACATCATTTAATATCAGACTAAATAATTTATGTAAAAATTTTTTTTTTTTACAGAGCAAATTAAAAATGACAGTGAATCATTGACATTTTCTCCTGCTGAGAGTTCGGTCCACGAAGATGTTGCAACAAGATTTGAGATGCTCCAGCAAGCCTTCCCCAACCTTCAAGTTCCATCCACCGAAGGGGAAGGTCCATCTCAAGCAAGGGTATCCTCCACAGGCATCAGTCTTCCAACACAACTGGTGCACGGTCTGCCAGAAGAACGCACTCGGTTTCATTCCATCACAAACTTTGCTAGACAGATGGAAGGAAGGCAGGAAACATCTCGCCGAAATATGGAAGACAGAGTTCAGAGAATTTGTGACTCGGTAGACCGTTTGACGTCTGTTGTAGAAGAGGTATGAAGCTCCCGTAATGTCAACAATTCGTTATTGGTCACAATGCAAGGCGAAATTTCAGCATCTCTGCACTTGAATAACAACCTCCAAGCGTGAATGGCAGTTGCAATGGAGCAGAATGCTACACTCCATTATCAGCTTAATCAATCCATGGCACAGATGCATATGCAACAACAACAACAACAGACAATGCATCTGCAAATGATGACAATGCGTCTGATGAATATTAGTGAAGAGCTGAGGGTCCGGCGAGGCCAGGGTAATGTTTCAGTCCCATAACCCGATTGGAATATTTCTGGACTTGTTCCCCCAACACCACAGCAGAGGACGTCATCGGTACTGAACACCCCCGTGGTAGTAGTAAGAAGACCGGAGTCAGCAAGGAGAAGATTGCTACTGGAAGAGCCACAAGAGGAAATCATGAACACCGTGTCAGAAGAGGAAGAAGGGTAAGATTGAAGAAAGTAAACCCAAAAAAAAGCATATAAGTTATAATAGCCTAATGACATGAAAACATATAGATGTCATATGTATTATTAAGTGTAATTTTCACTCTTAAAATTGCATGATGTAAAAATTTCACATTTTACTTGCATAATATGGAAGGATTATTGTTTTCAATGTGCACGTTAATGTATCCTATGTTTTAAATTATATATTAGTTTAATTTTAGGTAAACCAGAAGCGCCGTGGATCCAATCGAGGAGGAACCTAAAGCAAGAAGATAACATCAACCACTTAAAATCATTATTTTAAAGATTTTTCCGGTCTTTATCTATCTCTCTATAAGATGTTTGAATGAAATTTTCTTTTTCTTGTGTATGTGTGTGTGTGTATATATATGTATGTATATATATATATATATATATATATATATATATATATATATATATATGAGCCAGAAAGATATTTTATTTCTAAAAAATGTTTCTAAAATTTTACTCGGTGAGTTTGTTTCAGTTTAGTGTGTCTTATTGTTGTTATTTAACCTGTTTTTTTCCCTTTATGGAAGGGGTATGATGTGACAAATGGACAAGGAAATATAAATGATTTATATTGAAGTCCATACTGATCCTTCCTTATTTTAAAACTAATAAATGTTTTTTAAAAACAAATACAGGTTTCACATACACTTTTCCTTTTTTTTTTAGATTGCGTCCAACTATCAAGTTTATACAACATTCAAGAACATGGAACACACAAATGAAGACATCACTAAAGATTGAAGGTAATAATGTTTTTAACTATTGACTTCTACATACATTGTAATGGCAGTAACAGATGGTAATGTATAGGATAGGTTGTCTCCTTATCAACCTTACCACTATCAATTTTGAGGAAGTTCTATGTCAGTTTGAATTATTTTTAGTTTACACTGAAAAATGTATTACTTTGTGGTTTAAATATCAAATCTATTTGACCACTACCAACCATGAAAGTTACAAAGGTGGCTTTATATCAACACAGAAACCTTAATCTCCCACAATGCTTGCTTATGAAAAACCGTTCTAACTCCTCAAAATTGTAATGGGTACTGTTAAATTTAATAATAATTTCAGCTTTAACATATTGACATTTTTATATATTTTGCAGAGGTTCGGATGCAATTGGTGGATGTCACTTTTTTCTTGTGCAATAAAAAAATTAACTAATTATTGTTTTATTATTTATTAGATAGATACACCTTCACCAAAATGTGGTACACAGAACATTTATTAGTAATTGTGTAGAAAAATCACTTAAGTTGGGGTGGTACACATGTTAACTGTGTAGTACCCCAACCAAATGGAATGTTTTCTAACTTTTTGGTACTATTTAGTTTTTTTTTCATTGCATAAAAAACACTTTCTTTCATTACGTGAACATCTAAAAACACTTGTACACAATCACTTGGATAGGTGTGACACACAGTGAAGACGTGTACTTCCCCAATCGAAGTGAATGTGTACCATATTTTTTTACAATATTGTAAAACTGTGTGTTGTGCACTGCTAAAACTAACTAAATAGCATGCTGATCAAGAGGTAAGTGTTAATGGTTAAAACCTAAATAAGTTGTTCTGTAAACAATTTTACTTACCAGATTGGTGTAAAATTGTTTTAATAATAATTTTTGCAAACTGAAGTATTTTTTTATTAAATTGAGCACAATAGATTTTTTCAAAATACACATAATAATGGTGCATTTATAACAGTTTAGAAGATAAATGTATCAATGATGTGATTTTGCATATCTGAGATTTTCTCAGGAGAGTTTAAACTCGCACATATAAGAAGCATATTTTTAATTTAAATTTCCAAAGTTGTGCTTCTGTCAAAATCACTATTAGCAAAATTACTATAGATCAAACTCCAATTTTTTTTCCACTGCAGCTGATATCAGGCAGCTGTCAAAAGTAATAAAAATAGATCAAATTTTTTTTTAAAAAAAAAACAAGTTTGGTCCCCCCTCTATTTAGTCTTAACCCTAGTGCTGCCTGACTACTGCTGGTTCTGTGAAAATCGGGGGAAAATGTTGCGTGGGGTCCCTCCTATTTTCATTGAACCAGCACTAGGCAAATCACCGGGGTTGGAGGCACTATAGCAAGGGGGACACGTGGCAGGGGTCCCTCTGCCATAATGACTAACCAACCCCAGACTGTTCAGCGCTGGGCTGTATTCCCTAGTGAGTGGGGTCCTCCGAAAAAAAAGAGCGGGCCCCCCCTAGGGATACCCAGCCCAGTGCTGATAGCACTAGGGCTCTTCCTACACCCCTGGGTGGTGGGTGTAGGGTAATAATGGCGATTTAATCGTGATAAAACAAACTGACGCCATTTTGTTTTGTGGAACTACAAGTCCCAGCCTGCCCGGTTGCCCTTAATAGTGTGGGCATGCTGCTACTTGTAAAACTACAAGCACCAGCATACCCACGGCAGCCAGGGCATGTTGGCACTTGGAGAACCACAAGTGCCAACATGCCCTGACACCCAGGGCTGGCTGGGAACTGTAGTTCCACAAAGCAAAATTTTTAAACAATCACAACACCCTCATTACAAGCACAAATTTTTATTAAAAATAATAAACCCACAAGAAATACAGTAAACACCCTCATGTATACCATATATTTTTATTAAAAATAATAAATTCCCAAAATACTCACCAATGAAGATATCCTCTGTTGTCTGCAGCTTAACCTCCCAAAATCGCTGTAAACAAAGTTCACAATAAATTTGTACTTCCAAACAGTCTGGCATACCCTTGTCCCTAAAATATTTGTACCTTCCAAAATGTCCGGCTTGCCCATTGTCCACAAAATATTTGTACCCTCCAAAATGTCCGGCTTGCCCTTGTCCCCAAAATATTTGTACCCTCCAAAATGTCCAGCTTGCCCATTGTCCCCAAAATATTTGTACCCTCCAAAATGTCCAGCTTGCCCATTGCCCCCAAAATATTTGTACCATCCAAAATGTCCGGTTTTCCCTTGTCCCCAAAATGTTTGTACTTCCAAAATGTCCGGCTTGCACATTGTCCCCAAAATATTTGTACTTCCAAAATGTACTTCCAAAATGTGCATGCTTGAAATATCTGCGCGTGTCCCCCCTGCTATAGTGCCTCCAACCCCGGGTGGTTTGTCTAGTGCTGGTTCAGTGAAAATAGGGGGGACCCATGCAAAATTTTCCCCCCATTTTCATGGAGCCAGCAGTAGGCTGGCAGCAGTAGGGTTAAGACTAAATAGAGGGGGGACCACACGTTTTTTTTTTGGCAGCCCCCCCAAACAAATGACAAATTTAAAACAGTTTTTTATTGGTAAAAAAAAAACATATTGAAGAAGTTCCATCGGAAAGGTCACTTTACTTGAAGAATCTTCATAGAGGTACTGCACTGATCACTTATTGGTACTGATATATGATTAGATTTTCATATAGGTAACTTTTATTAGGTTGAATATTGTAGTAAAAAAAAAAAAAATTGTAGTGGACACTGCACTGCTTCGCTCTGCATACTCATGTACAGTCAAATTTCCAGATGATCCATGTTGATATGTTTGGAGGAGATCTTAGAAAAGAAAAAATGATGTCACTAACATTCATTTAAGATAAAAAAATTTAGGTAATCATTTACTTAAAACAAATAAGGGTCAGCAATATTGTCAAAAGATTTTGATTATCAATGGACAAATCCAATCACATCACTCCCTTACATATAAATGCTATACAACAATTTAACACAGTAGTGTCATGTAAAAAAAAACAAAAAAACTCACCATGGATGTTTTTGGCTTTTTCTTACCCATTATCAGAAATGGTAGAGAATATCCTCCTTTGGTGACAGGTAAACAGTTTGGCATCATTCCTGTATATTAGATGAAAAGGACATTATTTTATTATTTAACTACACATAACTTGGACCTTATTAAAAAAAAAAATGACTTACATGAAAAGAAATCTTCTATTACACGTTGACGGAAGAAAGGTCCAAATCCAAAGAAATCTCTGGATCTATATCAAACTCCAATTGGTTTGCAATACAAATATTGTGCAGAATATAACAACCAATAATTATATCACAAACTTTAGAGGGTGAATATAAAAGCACACTGCCGGACCTGTCTAAACAGCGAAACTCACTTTTAAGTGCACCAAAGGTTCGCTCTATTACACCCCTGGTACGAATGTGTGCTGCTTGGTACTTTTTTTCTGCGGAAGATGCAGGGTTGGTTAATAGAGTCAGCAACCAGGACTGGTTCCGATATCCAGCGTCGCCTAAAAAACACCAATACCAACACTTTTTAGTAGCACTGACACATCTTTACATTTTTGGGGGGTTTTGCACTAAGTTTGGAATAAACATTTAAGAAACAAACAAAAAAAAAATTAGAAAGCAGCCAGCCATGTGGAAAGGATCTTGCTTCGAAATTCCGGAACAAGGACGACTGTTGCAATATGAAAGAGTCATGGGAAGAACCTGGAAAACCAACAACAACATTGGTGATTTTTTGGGTTGCATCACAAACCATCTGAACATTTATGGAATGGAAGTGTTTTCGATTACGAAAACTTTCTTCCATTTGGCGGGGTGGTGCAAGGGCAATGTGGGTGCAATCAATTGGGCATTTGAGACAAAGCATAAAATTTAGCTTTGACCTCACGCCACTCATTGGCAGACTGCGGGAAATTAATAAATGTTGCAGTGTGCTTTTTGAGGGCATTTAGGACCTGGAACAGGATCCTAGAAAAAGTGGGTTGGGAAAACCCGGCAATAACTACCAAGGTGGGCTGAAATGTTTCTGAAGCAAGAAAATGCAAAGCACCAAGCAGTTTGGCAAGTCCAGGGACTGATCGGTTACTAGGGTAATGAGGTTCCAGGTCCTGTTTTATAATCTCATACAGATTGTAAATTGCAGAAGAGGATAGGCGATAAAATCTTCTCACCTCCTACTCGGCCAATCCGTCAAGCAAACGCCTGTTGCGGTACAGACGTGGCCTGGGGATTCTAGTCCTACTTGCCGCAATTGACAATGCTGCCATTGCCTGTCCACCATTCTCTCCCACAGGCTCTCCCTCTTCCATACTCACATTCACACCACATACATCAACATTCTCTCCAGCCACTCCCACATTTGCATCACCTTGCATTTCATCAAAAGCAGTCTCCTCCATACATGCAGCATATATGTAAATCCACACTTTGTCCAGGAATGGCTCCATTGAAAAAGAGACAATAATTAAAATGGATAATTTAAAACTAAAGTATTAACTATTTTTTTTAAAAATGTAGGGAGAAGGCCTGTTTATGCAGGGGAAGAATGGGCCTGTGAGAAGCACTATTTTACTATGATATTAGTTTGGGTGTAAATGATAAATTTATATGTTACTTTAGCTAATTTTTAGGACAGACAACACCAAACAAACAATACGATATGTGTCCTTAGGAAATCCGCAATAATCCACCAGGAAACACTTCAGTGAAATGCTGGAAAATATTGTGTGAACCAAAAAAAATCACCCAGCCAACAGTAATGTCTGCACAAAGCTGTTCTGCACCACTGTCCACTCAAGTGAGTTTGAAAAAAAAAAAATGTGTCAGTTTATTTAAAATAAAAAAGGACTGCACCACTGAAGTTATTTTACAAAGGGGAAATTTGTAAACTTTATTATTTATTTTGACTGGATTTATTAAAGACATATTCATCCTTTTTCATTAAATGTGATTGCAATAACCTTATATTACTTTTTTTTTACCTTTATTAGCTTTTTGCTGGAACTTTTAACTTTTTATTTTTATGAGCAGACCAAGGAGGTGTGAGATGAAACAGCATATTTGCCTGTTTCACCCACAGTGTTAAAAAACGATTGAATAGCTTTTAACGCTGAGGGTTCTCAACCACCCTATACTTTTCATAGACAAACGCCTGGAGCGCGAGAGGACCGTTTCGTAAAAAAAACCCCAAAAAACTGAATTGCGGGTAAAGTTTCCGCACTTGAAAATAATGAAAAAAACCCCAAAAACACTTAACGCGCTTGAAATAGACAACTCGCCAACAATTGAATGCCCCGACATCTTCATTCCAATCTATTAATATGTGTTACAACTGAGGACGGAAGTCTGAGAATCGGCCTGGCACCAGCACTTTATAAATATTTTCAGTGCATCCACACTTCTCAACTCATTAATGAGAAGTGGTATGTTCAATGACAGTACAGATATTTGATATTTTATCATTTTGATTATAATTGGTGAAACGTCATTTTCATTCCTGGGAACTTACACTGGATATTGTTCAAATTTTAGTCATCATTGACTTTTTGTTTGATCAATTGGCTAGAATGACCATAAATTTTATGCTCTTTTAGCTAGTTTTTACTTATTTTGAATGGACTATTGTATGTTATTTATAAAGACATATTATTTATTTGGGTTTATGCATGTCGCGAGGCGCGGCGGCCGCGTGCACCGCCGCGACTCAGTTCCTGTTTCTTCTGACGTCCCAGCTGTCGCTATGGCGACCGGGACGTCACTTCCGGAAATCCAGGGCAACGGCCGGACGCCGAGAACTTTGCCCAGGCGCTCTGGGCGCAATAAACACCTGGGCACATGCGCAGTCTAGCGCAACCTGTAGGAATTAATCAGGCAGGAGCTGTGACTTGTTTCAGAGCTAGGCTCTGATTGGCTAGCAGTGGTATATAGGGCAGTGAGGACTGAGCCTCACTGCCGGTTATAGCGTCCTGTTCTCAGTTCTGCTGCCTGCTTGTTCTCCCTGTGCTTGGTGACTATTACCTTTGTTTGACTTCCCGTGTATGACCTTTGCTTGTTTTTGGACCACTGAACCTACGCTTCTGACCCTGACCATTTGCCTGGAAACCGGATTCTACTTCTCCGCTAGTGCTCCTGACCTTTCGCTTGTCCCTGGATTTCGAACCTGTGCTTGTGACCTCTGACCTTGATTTTCCTGGCCGCTACTGTCCGCCAATCACTCCACTCCTGGGTTCTCCTTAAGTCAGTATATGTTACTCGACCCTCTGTCGGCCCGTGGCCAAGTCTGTCCCCACCACTAGGGGCTCCAGCGAACATCGGGCCTTCGGAGTAGACCCCGAGTTTCATTGTACTGGCTTGGGAGTTCCTAACAATGCACAATTGTTTTTGTGGAAATTATGGTTGATTTTATGCAAAGTTTACGACAACTGGTGGACATCTGGATTAATAAACAGGATTTAGTCGATTGATTGTTAGTAATGATATATTTTAATAATTAAACATTAATATATTATTCATTGTTATTAATAGGCTGTTATATTCGTACCAACATTAGGTTTATTGCATTAAATATATGCTAGATATCGGACGCCTCACACTCACACACAACATATGTTATGTAAGGTGAAATATCAGAGTATATCAGCAACAAGGTTATAACAGCAGCCATTGAGTGTCTAGCCTTTACTGTATATTGTATTTATGAGGGAGGGATACCCTTAGTTAGTGCGGCTATTGCAACCCTGGGAGTAGAGTCTCCGTGCCCCTGTACCAATTCCAAATATTTGTCATTGTTATTTCGCCCAAATTATAGAAGATAGTACATTGTCACAGTCATTGCAGGGGTCTAGCAATGTGTGGAATAAGGACATGAGAGATTTAAGGCATACATGATTTTAATATAAGGGTACTGCAGGGAGGTGGTGTTACACATTGCTCCAGGACTTTTGCAAACTCTTTGGGAAGTGTAGATGTTTGTGTTGTTGGCAGAGATATGCTGGACCGCTGGGAAGTGACTAAAGATTTTTGTGAATGGTGCCAATGAGAAATTGTCATGATGAAAGACACCATATTGGGGAAATTAGTGACAAGGACACTGTAGAGTGATGATGAGGACCTTTACCCAATCTCCGATTACATGGTGTGTAACCTGCAGAGCTCCAGGGCAGCACTTTGCTACTTGCAGGATGAAATCAGAAGGTGGTACTGAAAGCATTAGCTTTTGAGGAGAGAGGGCTGCTCTTTTCTATAAATAAACAAAAATAGCAGCATCCATTAAAGATTGTCTCTCTGTCATAGTATTCAATAAAGAAAATGATTGGCCAACTAAAGAAATTCCCCTTTCACTAACTACAGCTAATCTTATAGATTAGAATATTCCATTGTCTGTTTATGAATGCTAAATGAAAACAACGCAGTCATTTGGATTTTGTGGAGTCACAGTCTTACTAATGTATCCATGTTATATTGCCTCACCAGCAGCCCTTATCTGCCCCCAGAGTTCTTCCTGAAGTCAGTAGCTGAGAGATGTCACTCTTTATCCTGCCACATAATATAATACTGCCTCATTGCCCCAGTCAACTTCCTGAAGTCAGTAGCTGGGCGATTTTCACGCTTCATCATGCCGCACGGTATGAGTGCAGGTAGCTCCTGCTTTATATTTGATTGACATTGCACATAGCATGAGCTTGTATAAAAAGATTGTTAAAATGCATAGTGTTGATTACCCTTCTTATGCAACTCCCCTTTCTGGTTAACCTTGCCCAACACTTATATTAAAGTAATTCTATCGTTTTAAAATAAGCATTGCCCAATCAATTGTATGTGTTTCCAAAGCACAAAGTGATTTATTTTAGCAGATGTAAATAGTCAACAATTCAATACATTATTATATTATGATAAAGTACAGTACAGCCAATACCAAAAGATAAGTACATACCAATGCTATCGCATGCGCTCGCTGCACACCCACGGGACCCGGTGGACAGTATATCTGTTAGAATACTGTGTCAGAGTTGACTGAGGGCCATGGTGTGTGCAGCTATGATTATATACAGTACAGTGTTACACAGTGAACAATAGAGATGACGTAGATTGTTTCTATAGGTCCAGACGTTGGGTGGGTCAGGGTAAACAGGTCATAGGCTGATTCAATCTAAGGAATCCAAAGGTGGGGGTCGTCTCTCCAGGGGGTCTGCTCCTTTCATAACCAGCATCATACAAAAGGTTTATTCCCTAATATCAATAACTAAAGTATGCAATGTGCGATCTCTTCGCCGACGGCACCGGACAGCTGCTGATGAATAGGGTTTTAGTATGATACTAGACATGCCACTTTTCCCACAACCTGAACCATATATATCACTGAAGTGTACGTATACTCATTATATATATATTTATATATATACTACTAATAAACCAAATATTATCTGCTCATAAATTAGTGTGACGAAACCAATATGAATATGAATTATATAAATAACTAAATGTTGTAATGCGAGTGTGTGCGTGCGTATTTTACCGTGCGATCGCATCACGCCACGTGTTACGCGGTGTACGCTTCGCAATCGCACGGCAAACCAATATTAAACCAATATACTTTAGTTCATCCAATTATACGACTTCGACACTTACAAAACCATAAAATAAAGACACGGACACCGACTTAAGTTTGGAATAAAAAAAGGTCCTTTTATTTTTATTATTATTATTTATTTATTTTTAATTTTTTTATTTATGTTTATTTTATTTTATTTATATCAAAAACTATTAAAAGTTTCTATCAACAATTTGGACCTTTTTCTTTATATAGGTGGCGAAGAGCAGGGCAGTCAGCTAAAACCAACATAAACCAATAAGGTGGAAGATCGTCTCCTTTCCACCAACCCAGGTTAAAACCTTATCTATTGGCCGGTACTATAAACTACAAATTAACTCAATACCCTCTGGACTCAAACTGGTTTAGCCCATTCTAGGCAACACCTGATACTCCTTACTAGAGCATCAACGAGTCTGATAACATCAAGGGAACCAAGGCTACATCGCCAACACTTAAATACCGTATGTTTAACAACCACCTGACTGCCATGCTCTCCCACCACTGCCGTGTGTTCTATGGACCGCGCGGCCCGCCACCTAAAGAAAAAACTAACCACTTCAACTCCGAAAAAATACTCTCTATAAACAAAACCGTTCCTTCTGCCGACAAATGAACCCCATTCGCTCTGAAAAGATGTCTCTTGTCTACCGTTAACCCGGGATGACTTATAACTACCCCTTACATGCTTTCAACATTCTGTCTCGCGTACCTGTTTATCTTTTTAACCACCCTTATCAATGTGGCTGGGGGAATAGATGATCTCCAGGACAACCTAGGTATTATGTTAGACCAACAAACCTTAATTGAAGGCCATCGGGCATGTATTTGTGCATAATCCTCTCTAATGTTAATGATTAGATCCAGGGATTTACCTCTACCCACGTCATTACCTCCCAAATGAGTCACCACTATGTCGGGGGTACCGTGATCTTCTATCTCCTTACCTAACATGTGAATCAGCGCCGCCCATACCATGCCCCTTTTACCCAACCACCGGATGTCAACTGGGTGCGTGAAACCCGACCACCTATCCGCTATTCTGTGTTTCGCTGCCCAAAAGATAAATGAATGACCCACGACCCATATTCGTGTCCTCTTCACCGCAGAACCTAGAACAAAATACATAGTCTATACCCATGTTTGATAACCATAATAACTACCAACAAAACCAATCGTATTCTAAGCTGCTACCACCTTCCTAAAATAGCCCCTCCGTACCAGAGGGGGCCACCCCAGTTTAAGCGGAGTACTTGATTATACCCATCAATGGAAACACTTCCTTCATTAGTTCACATTTATATCCCTTCATGAGAGCCATCTGTTTCGATATTTAAAAACTATTTTATTTTAAATTACTTTTTATTTTATTTTCAAATTAATTCTTAAAACCTGGAAATAGGAAAATTGGTAACCCACATGAAGGTAAAAAACCCCTTATAACCCTGGGAGGCACACACACTAATCAGGCCTTGCCAAGGAAACAAGAGGAGAAAATCCCTTCACGCCCCCGTTCAACACAGCGAGCAGCATAGCCCTGAGTCACCAAGTGATAGAGGAGAAAAGATAAGATGAAAGCGATAGAGAGTACTGAAAAAACATGAGGAGATGCAAGAGAACCTCTAAAGGCTCATTTGTCCGGCCGGATGTATTTCTTATAGGTCTGCGACTTCCATCTCGATAGCGCTTGAATCTCAATGACAGATGCACCCCTAACTGCAGTGGCAGCCCCTATCCTGAACGAATGTGTACCATAGTCCCCTGGGTTCAGTCCTATTTCCCCTAGGGCGCATTTTAACAAGGCGTTAAACTGAAATTTAGTTAATGGGGTACTATCCATATGACTTAACCACAAACCCTCCCCTGGGGGCCGGACACTAGCAAATTTATTGGCCAGCATGACCAGGCATATAGATGTTCCTTGCTGCTCCGTAATTGCTAACCAATGGCCTCTGCCTAACTGATCTGTTTTTGACCTAACTATCTTACAGCGTATCACATTAGGTTGTAAAATTATATTTCTAAACAGCAAAGCTCCACCTATGTCGTTCTTAGATCTGGCCACAAGCTCGCTAACCCTAAAAGCACTGTGATACGCTACCGAGAAAGCCAAACCAAAAAGCAAAGCCTCGTAATCATCTACAGCTAAGTTATGCAAGACTTCAATCAACCTGGCGAAAATTTGCCCGTCAATAGGCCGGCGAGTGTCATTCCTTACTGGCTGAATTCTGGACCAACCCTTCAAAGCCTTAGCTATGATAAATGACTTTGTGGGATCCGGCATACCATTTAGTCTAGCCATGAATGAAATACCGGCTAACAGGGACCCCATCCTAGCTTTAGAAACCCCTTTGTTATAACTATTCCACATAAAGCCCGTAATAGAGGGAATCTGACCTGAAGTGCTGCTGTTGAAAGCCGCCTGGTAACACAACCAACATTCCCATGCCCCTTGATAACACTTTCTAGTTGCAGGAGCCAAGGACGCCTCCGCTAGCCACCTTATCCCTATTGGATCATCTGCCAAACACAAGGGGGACACTGTAAGCCGGTTAAACGGGCATGCGGGGCCAGAGATCTAAAACGTTGCCAGTCAAAACGAGAAAGAGCGTCCGCAATCTGGTTATCCAGGAACTTGGCGTGCGCGAAAATTAATATCAAACTCTAGACATCTCAACACCAAGTTGATTGCCGTGCGTGATGAGGCGTTCTGCTTGTTGATAGCCTGGACCACACCTAGGTTGTCACACTAAAACACCACGCTCCTACCGTGCAACCGTCCAGACCACAACTCCAAAGCCCCGACTATGGGGTACAACTCTAACGTTAACAAGTTCCGCACCAAACCCTCAGCCTTCCATGACTGCGGCCAAGGCGCAGCGCACCACTCTCCTTGAAAAAACGCACCAAAACCTTTCGAGCCTGATGCGTCTGTATGCAAGTACAAAGATGTACTAGATACTGAGGGTGCTGGCCATACTCGTATACCGTTGAAAACCGTTAGAAACCATCTCCATATACACAAATCCTCCCTGGGAAAGGGGACTACGAAAACCTGACGTCGCTAGTTGTAATTTTCTACAAAATACCCGACCTAACAAAATTGAACGAGCCTAACAGAGATTGAACTTTCCGCAAGGAGCAGGACGGTGCCGCCATAACTTCTTCAATCAGGACTGTAACTTAACAATTTTATCAGAGGGTAAACGACAACAACCTTCTATCGTGTCAATTTCTATGCCCAAAAACGCCAAGCATGTGGCCGGGCCCTCGGTTTTATCTGCAGCTACTGGTACACCTATCACCCGAAATAGCGCTTGCGCTGCATACAATGTGTCCTTACAACAAGGGGAATTGGCTAGACCTATAAACAGGAAGTCATCCAGATAATGTGCTATGCCGCGTTGTCCCGTCCCTGCCCCTACACACCAGTGAAGGAAGGGACTGAAAGCCTCAAAATATGCGCATGAAACTGAACAACCCATTGGCAGGCATCGATCCACATAGTACTCGTTTCCGAATTTTAAACCCCATAAATTTAAAGGACTCGGGATGCAACGGGAGGAGGCGAAATGCCGATTCTGCGTCTAATTTAGCCATCAGCACTCCCTTGCCAAACTCTCTCACTATGGTTAACGCATCATCAAAGGACTGGTACACCACTGAGCTGATTTTAGGGTCGATCGCATCATTAACTGACTTGCCCACTGGGTGAGATAAATGCTGAATTAATCTAAATTTAGCCGGGGTCTTTTTAGGTACTATTTCGACCAGTGAAATTACTAAATCTTGAATGGGAGGGGATGAAAAAGGACCCACCATGCGACCCAGGCCTATCTCCTTACCAACTTTCTCCGGAAAAATGTCAGGGTGTACATATGCGGAACGAAGGTTTTTGGCGGCGGTACCCACCACCCCACTGTCAATGGAGAGGCGAAAACCGTTGTGAAAACCCTCAATAAGAAAAGAGGCCTGCGCCGTATCCGGGTAAAGTGCCAGCCATCTAAAGAGGATTGGGAATATAATGGGAGAATGCACTTTAGACAGCACCCCCGGCCCTCCCCTTCCCCTACCGATGCCAATGGCGCCCCTAGGGCAATCTTTGAGGGGGTGACTTCCTCTACAATTGGAGCAAGCGTGTCTGTATTGGCATGCCTTCCCCCTCCTGCATGAGGAATTGTTAAAGGCAAAGCACTGGTTCTTTGAAGACTGGGGAGCACCTCGTCTCCCCCCGTACTGAAACCTAGTTAACTGCGGAGGACCGTACCCCATATGCACCCCCCTATTTGAGCTCTATTCAACCTCATCCATATTTCAACATCCTTATAGGCCAGGGGCATATAACGTTGGCCATGCACCTTCTCACGAAAAAGCTTATCATATAACCTCCAGGTCCCTGGACGTTCACAACTATGCATTTCGTTTCTTAAATGGAGATATTTCCAGACATCTATAATTGCGTCTGGTCTCGTTTCCAAGTAACAAGCTGAAAAGACGCAATACCCTGTTAACCAGATTGAAAAATTTCTGTACTAATCCTCAACGACTCCCCCTCTTGCGCACTCAGCTGCCAACTCTTTTTGCGTGTCTGCTGTCAGCTCAAAGATATCCACATAGTAACTCCGCTTTATCCTACACCTCACGCTGTGCCTAATTCCTATCAACAACGCTGTGTTCTCACATTTCACTAGCGGGCCTCCTGACGGTGCGGGAGAAGTGGTTTCCAACCGATCCCTGCTCTTCCTCTTGGTTCCCCCAAAATGAGTGTTTAGTATTTTAATTAGCTTGCGCTGACCCTGCCTAGGGGAAAATGAAGCTGACTCACTGGTAGTTGAAATGCTCGAACTAGACCTTTATGTATTGCAGACAGTAGAACCCTCATACTCACCGGCTGCTCCCTGTGCCTCCTGTAGAACTGCTCCAGCTCCGCCCTCATCGTCCGAACCGCCCTGCTGCGAAACTTGTTGCACTGCCGTCCGCTCTGCCTCCTCCCCCTGTTGCAGCCGAGACGCTGTCCCGTCCATGCCCTTCTGAACAGCTTCTGAAGATGGCTCCGTCTGTGAAACTGAATGAGAAGTCACGTTAACACGCGGGGAAGACAGACTGTGCAAAGCCCGAGGCGGGACCCCGGCTGGGGTAGGCAAGGTGGGTGCACCCAGGAAGTGACCCAGAAAACCCGATTGAGGGGGGACCCCCTGACTCCTATCACCCCGCTGTTCAACCACGGGGGGCTGTGGATCCATGCCAGAAACAAAAGCCATATTAACAAAGGAGGGTTTAGGGTAAGAATGAAGGAACTGACCAGACAAAGAAGGGTAAGGGGTCGCCCACATATTCCCCTAGGGGGGTATGGCAATGACCAAGAGAGGGAAGCTCTATCCGCCATGTGTTGATTGAGGAGCCTTGGTTGGGAAGGCCAGTTTTCAGATGGGTCAGGAGCGCCATGAGCACGGTTAGTATATGAATATGCCGCTGAGGGCTGCTGGTGAGCTGTTCCCATGCTCCCGGGAGGAAACATAACCTGGGCTGGCCCCAACAACCCGGGGGTCTTATTAGATGAGATGCCTGTCCCTGCATGGATAGCAGACTCCAACGAGAACAACAGGGGGGAGGACCCGGGAGGTAAGGTATCCCTGACCTGAGGTAAAGGAAGGGAGGGGAGGGAATTAGGAACCATAACCCCGCGTAAAGGAGGCAAAAGGGTGGGGGAAGACTGCCGAATAACATCTTGCAACTGGTGATTTTGCTGTTCAAAAACTTGTTGACTGGAGGGGAGAGGGGTTCCACTGCTATATGCTTCCCCCCTTGAAAATGCTGCCCCGGAGGAAAAAAAGAGTCTAAAATCACCGGACCGAGACCTCTGTATGGGGACCCCTGTCCCTGAGCCCTGGCCAACTGAGAGCCATCCCCTTGTGCCATTTCCCCGCTGACAGGTGTCTGCTGGGCAGCACCACCGGGAACCACAGTGATAGGGGGGGTCAAAGATGGCCGCTGGGCGCCACAAACAGCCGCGGGAGAAGGGGAAGGAGATCCCCTGCCCCGGGCTCTGGCTGCCTCCCTCATGCACTGCATGACTCCGGACACGAGCGGCCTTGTCGCCCGCTCCGGAGCCCTGGACCTCCTCACACGACTCGGGCCTGCCCCGCGAGAACCTCTCGCGGCGCCCAAGTCGCGAGTTCTCACACTGCCCGTTCGCCCCGCCCTCCGACTACCACCGCCGGGCGGACCCGGCATACCTCTCTGGACCCGGGGAGGTGAATGAAGTAAAACAGGGGGGGGGAGAAGGTGAGAAGGGAGCGGACACCGCCACGGGAGGAGGGGGAGAAGAAGCCAGTCTGGCGGGGGTGGACCTGGTGCGTCTGGGGCGAGATAAAGACATGTAGCAGGGAAGTATAGAGACAGGAAGGAGGAGGGCTACAAACAGGACAGGAGAAACAAAGACAAGAGAGAAATAAAGAATCAGACAACAAGGTAAAAGCAATACAGGAGCAGAGATACTAAGCCTGATGCTGCCAGGTATCCGGATCCAGGAAACAGGAAGCCCTCTCCTTCTCCAACTGCTTGATATATTTTTTCCACGACACTCCCACCTCTTCCCAATTGGCTGATTCCATCACAGACTTAACCCTTAGTGGTAAGTAACATTATCAGCTCATAACACATGCTTTTAATTAAACTCCCTCGGCTTAATGGCCTCTCTCATACTTTCCCTGATATATTCTTTCATGTTAAATGACCATTCTTCTTTTGTATGTTAGAAGTATCCTGTGTTGTTGTATATTAGTACTTAATAGTAACAAGCAGTTACTAATAACATGAAGTTATGAATGATATCAGGAATACTTCTGATTGGCTGTGCTGGTTACTATACTGATGCTGATTAGCTCGTGTTAAATACTTTAATTTATAGTTTATTTTGCTGATACCAGTGAAGTACTAATGGAAACCCTAAGTTACATACTATAAGTAGAATATGATTATCAAGTATGTACATTAAGGTTGATGAAGTCTGCAGAGGTTCTGTGTTGCCCCATTCTCTGAAAGACTTGGTAATTACTTATGTTTGTCTGCTATTTGAAAATGTTGTGATAGTTTCCAGCTGTTATTCACTCTCTTACCTTATAGAACTGCTGTGATTTACCATTCAGCAGCCAGATTGCATTTATATATCTTAGCTGCTTCACAGCGCTAGGATTTTATGAATGAAGCTAAAAGGAAAGTGATTGGATAATACTGTGCACACCTCAGTGCTTTTATTGGTTAGTTTAAATATGTGAGTGGTGCTTTACATTTAAATATTGTTTTGTTCATATTCTAATATATAAAGATATTAATGTTTATATATAGATTATGAATGGTTTAAACCAGGCCTGTCCAACCTGCGGCCCTCCAGATGTTGTGAAACTACAAGTTCCAGCATGCCCTTTTAGCTACCAACAGGTTGTCTACTGGCAGAGCATGCTGGGGCTTGTAGTTTCACAACACCTGGAGGGCCACAGGTTGGACAGGCCTGGTTTAAACTGTATAAGCTCTGTAAACTATAAAAGCAGAGGCCTACATTACATAGATTCAATATATGGTTATTAGTTCATTAACAGTATCATCGAGCCCTTCTCTTAAAGTGTATTTTAACCTTTTCACATTAACTATAACCTCCAGGTCAAAGAGGGTATAGACTAGACGCAAATACTGTTTTCTGGCTAATTTGAATGCTGGAGTCAAGCAAGACATGCATATGTGACCTATAGGTTATGGCAGGTGTTTCCCATTGTGTTCACAGTACAGTTGTCTTACAGTTTCCCCAATACAAGTTCTAAAACAGTCAGCCACATCTATGTAAACTGCTTTGTATAAACACATGCAGCACCACAGCAATTTTTCCCTTCTACCTTACTGCATTGGTTGGGATTTAAGCTATCAAGTATTTGTGTGCTACATGAAAAAACAGTCAGTATTTAACTTATGTGCAAAACAGAAAACTAATTTTCACCCCTTGCATTGTAACATGGTTTTGTCCAGGAGACTGAAATAAGAAAATTCTTAATTTAAGATCCTTAATGAATCAGGCCCCACATGATTTACAAAGGCAAAATAACATTTTCTCTTTTAACCTGACATTACACCGCAACTCTTCAAATAAAAATATGACTTCTCCCCTCAATTACAGACTGTCTCCTAATTGGATCTGTTGTAGGTAAAAAAACCAAAACCAAAACTGAGTCTTTAGTGCAGTATGCTGTTTGAAATCACTGGCCCTGCACTTGTGTATGAGGTTACCAATCCACACTGGGACTTTCCATACCTTCCATTATATCAGATGGCCCAAGAGAGACACCTAAAGGAGTTTTCCACTTGCACCAAACAAATCCCTACCCCACTCCCATTAATAATATAGTTGCCTTCTCTACCTAAATGTCTCGAAGACTCACAAGCTAGGGGAAGACCTTTCCAGACGATGAAGGTATTCTCCAGGAGAATACTGATATTGGTAAACAGACATGAAACAATCACATCATCAGGCCCTTAGGAAGCACAAAGTGACATGGATGAGATGACACAATTTAAATTGTTGTGTCGGGTTGATGATGTGTTTGCCCTGCCCACTTGTTGTAAATCTTTTAACCAAGCCCTGCCCACTTCTTCTTTTCTTACTTTACTTCCACATCACCTGGCAGTGAGTTAGAAATAGTAGGCAAGTATGAATAATAGTACTCTGATGGGGTTCCCACCTTTGTGACCACAAAGCACTAAAACACACTATAATAGAAAAGCTGAATACTTATATAAATTTTGCTGCCAGACACACAAAGTATGAGGCCAATATTGAATATGTTTTAATGCATATTGCATACCTCCCAACATTAATCATAAGGAAGCACTACCACCTCACTGTGGGGTATGGTCGTATCACAAGGGTCATGGTTGTCTGACAAATGTGACGCCCTCCAGAGCAGTGAATAGCGTCTCTGAAACGCTAGGCCACCCCCAACATCTTGCATCCCCCGAGAACTCCCTTGTACTGTCCCACACATGTCTAGCAGTTGTGTGGGGCACCCAATCACTGTTGCTCTGCTATTCAAAACTACAGAGAGGGTCATACCTACCATTGTTTCAAAAAGTTGGGACAAAAATGCTAGCTGGACTGTTCCCCAGAATCGGGACTGTCCTTTTTAAATCGGGACAATTAGGAGATATATTATTCAAACTTCCCAACTTTGCAGAATGTTGAAATGGGTCAGGAGGCTGGCAACATCACGGTCGGGGCATGGCCATACATCCGGTGGCACGCCTAACATTTTGAACCACTAGGATGCTCCTTTACCCTTCTCCCTTTCAAACACCCATTCATTTCCTCGCACACAAGTGAAAGACGTGCATGACTCTCATTCACCACTGCAGTGAACGGGACATCCCCAAATTTCCGGCAACAAGGATGTCCACAGGCAGGATAGAGTCTTTGAACAGGGTATGTCTAGTCTAAATCGTAAAAGTTGGGAGGCTTGAGCTTAGTCTTTTCTAATGTCTTATATAATTGCAAATATAAATTTATATTAACTGTAGCATTGTTTAAAATCTATTAACTACTGTAATGTTTATGAAGACAAACCTTCTTATACAGACATCCTTCTTATACATTTTATCTTTCCTTGAGACTGTCACAATATTTGTAGATCTGTAAGGAAGCCGGCCCAAGACTTAGGTAATGTATGTGGTTCACAGTAAGCAGCGGGTATAAAATGGATTAGTATACAGTGATACTAGAGAGACATGTTTCTAAACTGTATCTCCAGTATACGGGAGCCATTTTTTGGAATATAGAAGTGTATTAAACCCCATACAAATAATGTTTACAGAAACGAGCCTATAACTTTTACTAATTTCCTCTCTATTTTTTAAAGAACATGTAATCAGATAAAGTGATAGATGTGATGCTATGAAGAAATGTCTTTAAAGCAGGCCAATTTCCAGGCTTTTTGTGTTAATTATTTATTTGCTAAACAGAGATCCATTCGGACCTCATTCACCGAAAGCATGTTATTGAGCGTGCTAGACTTTCTCCCAGGCAGCCCTCCTCGAGTCCGCTAGTTATAATATAGTATAGTTATAGTATAGATATGATGTGCAGCAAATGCCAGCAGCGGCATCAAGCACTGTACCCTTACAACCGATTCAATTCTACAATAACTGAAACTAATAATAATAAGTCAGTCGGTTTCTTCTACTGTTGGACCTATTACATCAGTGAGGATCGGATGACTTTGTCCGGAACAAAAGCAAAAATAGGGACATTTTGATATTATAATACTATTATTTTCAGTGTGTAGTTTTTAATCAAGGTTTACTTTTACTTTACATTTATTAATTGAACCTAGGTTTAAACCACAAACAACACAAGGTTAATTGACTTCAGAGTACACCAATATCTGTAAACTACACTAGGTCACATTGGCAAGTACATCACCAGTACCCATAGTAAAATTTTAGGTGGGGCACCTTTTGGGGCCTCCAGTACTGCTCTCTGTGCACGCATAGTATGGCACATGCGGCCATTGTGAATGTACAGGACTGGCAAATATTCATAAGAGACCTCCAAAGGGGAGTGACCAGACATTGCCAACCCCCATCATCTTGGAGCTTGAACCTGGTACTTTTGTATTTTTAAAAACCAATTTTGAGAGTTTTGAGGCATAAAGTTTTCCTGTAGCTTATTAAAACTTTCATTTATGGCAGTTGCAGGGGTGTGTGTAACCATTCTGCTTTCTAAGGCTATAACTGAAATGGCACCCTAAGGTATAGATTTATAATTAGTAGGAGAACTGCACATGGAATAAATACAGCTCCAGGCAATATTATATTATTTTCTATTAGACAAGCTGGGGGAGTTGTATCTAGAAAATACTGAATGACATAACATTTTGATTGCTCTCTACTCCTAATATCAGCCACCCATCAATCAAATTTTATCGCTAGTAGTCTGGTACAGGTGTCTGAACGCACTGTGAAATGACACAAAATGAAACATGAGGCCCATATAGTTTTTAGTTTCTTAGGGGCCTATTTATTAATAATTATTTTCATCTAAATTCCCTGAAAACTTCTGTTTTCGGCAATCCGCTACTGATCTAACTATAGTTCAAATTTATGTTTCGAAATACAGAGCAGTTAACATAGATGTCTACGAGGACTGCTCTGTACCGCAATTTACTAAGAAATGAAAATGCATTTACACATACTGTAATGTACGCCAGCTCCTGAGTACATTATGGTATGTGTAATTTTTCAGGTCTGCCCTATGGGGAGAACATTGTGGTAGAGGGAACTTTAGATCCCTCACTACATCTTACTGCTCTCCCCTCCACTATCACAAAGGTGGTCACTTTGCGATACTGACCATAGGACAAATAGGGCAGGGATCTTCAACATGAACAGCAGTCACAAAAAACTGCTGTTCCTGCAAAGATTTTTAATAAATACACACAATCTTTTAATTCCCTGAAAAAATGGAATAGGTCCGCATTAGGTAAGGACCTTCAGTATTCTATAAAGCAATTTATTGTTTGCATTTAATCCAAGGAGTGCACTTCCAACTGAATAAAAGCATATTTACTATAAGACTAGAGTTGAAACAAACAAAGGCACACCAGCCCAAAAGACTGAAACCAACTTTATTAATACTTTTTTTTAGTAGTTTGTTTATTAACCAAATGTTCACATCTTCACATTCATCATGGCAATGATGGCAGTATATTAAAAATAATGATAAGAAAGGTGAAAGCAGAAAAAAAAGTGCTCTGTTAAAATTTTAAATCAGAACTTCTAGTGGGGTCAGAATGTAATGTCTGGTAAATCAGATTCTATGTTGTATCTTCTTCTACTAATACATTCTCTTTATTAATAAATATACAATACAATTTGTTCACAAAGTTATATAATTAGTACATTAATCAGACTCGAGGTTTTTTTTCGATTCCTCTCTTGGGGGCCTATTTATTATTCAGTATTTTCATTAAATTTCCCCGAAAACGGAAAATATAAGTATGGTACAAATGTATCAACAGGGTATGCTTTGCATTTTTTAACGACATCTATAGCAATCCCCATAGATGCCTATGGGGTATAGGGACTGTTATTTACAGCAATGTAACAAGTAATGAAAAGGCATTTACACATACGGTAATATACGCCAGCTGAGGCTCGGCTACAATACCGTATGTGTAATTATTCAGATCTGCTCTATGGGGAAAGCATAGTGGTAGAGGGATCTTAGGGTTCCTCACCGCATCTTACTGCTCTTCCCTCCGGTCACTATCGCAAAGGTGGTCACATTGCGATACTGACCATAGAAAAGTTAGGAGAGGGGTCTTCACAAGAACAGCAGTTTTTCGTGACTGCTGTTCCTGTTGAAGATTTTTCATAAATGCACACAATCTTTCAATTCTCTTCTTTGAGGTAAGAATTGAAAAGGTTCGTGTTAAAAATGTGGTCATTAATAAATAGGGTCCTTGGTATACTTAGTAGAGATGAGCGCACTCGGATTTCCTGAATCCAAGCCCACCCGAACGTTGCCGATCCGAGTCGGATCCGAGACAGATCCGGGTATTGGCGCCAAATGAAAACTTGAAACCGAGGCTCGGAGTCATAATCCCGCTGTCGGATCTCGCGATACTCGGTACCTATAAATTCCCCGCTAGTCACCGCCATCTTCACTCGGGCATTGATCAGGGTAGAGGGAGGGTGTGTTAGGTGGTCCTCTGTCCTGGTAGATCTCGTGCTGTGCTGTTTAGTTCTGTGCTGTGCTGTGCTGTGCTGTGTTCTGCATTATCAGTCCAGTGGTGCTGTGTGCTGTGCTCTGTCAATTTTGAGTTCAGTGGTGCAGCTGGGTCCTGTGCTGTGTCCTGTTCAGTCCAGTGGTCCTGTGTCCTGTGCTCTCTGTGCTTCTAAGGGCATAGTTCTTATTTCCCCAATATTCCCAAGTGTTTAAAAATTTAAAAAAAAGTTATAATAAAAAATACAAAAACCTAATTAAAAAAGTTTTTAAGTACAACAAAATTTGCAAAACCAATCCTGCAGTATAAGCCTATTGGTACTGCAATATTACCAAGTTCACACATTCAGCATTAAAAGTCGAGTGGTACTGCAATATTACAAAGTTCACACATTCAGCAGTATCAGTCCAGTGGTGTTGTGTGCTGTGCTCTGTCAATTTTGAGTTCAGTGGTGCTGCTGGGTCCTGTGCTGTGTCCTGTTCAGTCCAGTGGTGCTGTGTCCTGTGCTCTGTGCTTCTAAGGGCATAGTTTTTCCCCCATTATTCCCAAGTGTTTAAAAAATTAAAAAAAGTTATAAAAATTAAAAAAAAAGACAAAAAAATAATTTTAAAAAAAATTAATTACAACAAAATTTGCAAAACTAATCCTGCAGTATAAGCCCATTGGTACTGCAATATTACCAAGTTCACTGATTCAGCAGTATAAGTCCAGTGGTACTGCTATTACAAGGTTCACTGATTCAGCAGTATAAGTCCAGTGGTACTGCTATTACAAAGTTCACTGATTCAGCAGTATAAGTCCAGTGGTACTGATATATTACAAAGTTCACTGATTCAGCAGTATAAGTCCAGTGGTACTGCTATTACAAAGTTCACAGATTCAGCAGTATAAGTCCAGTGGTACTGATATATTACAAAGTTCACTGATTCAGCAGTATAAGTCCAGTGGTACTGGTATTAAAAAGTTCACTGATTCTGCAGTATAAGTCCAGTGGTACTGCTATTACAAAGTTCACTGATTCAGCAGTATAAGTCCAGTGGTACTGCTATTACAAAGTTCACTGATTCAGCAGTATAAGTCCAGTGGTACTGATATATTACAAAGTTCACTGATTCAGCAGTATAAGTCCAGTGGTACTGCTATTACAAAGTTCACAGATTCAGCAGTATAAGTCCAGTGGTACTGCTATTACAAAGTTCACTGATTCAGCAGTATAAGTCCAGTGGTACTGCTATTACAAAGTTCACAGATTCAGCAGTATAAGTCCAGTGGTACTGATATATTACAAAGTTCACTGATTCAGCAGTATAAGTCCAGTGGTACTGCTATTACAAAGTTCACTGATTCAGCAGTATAAGTCCAGTGGTACTGCTATTACAAAGTTCACTGATTCAGCAGTATAAGTCCAGTGGTACTGATATATTACAAAGTTCACTGATTCAGCAGTATAAGTCCAGTGGTACTGCTATTACAAGGTTCACTGATTCAGCAGTATAAGTCCAGTGGTACTGCTATTACAAAGTTCACTGATTCAGCAGTATAAGTCCAGTGGTACTGATATATTACAAAGTTCACTGATTCAGCAGTATAAGTTCAGTGGTACTGCTATTACAAAGTTCACTGATTCAGCAGTATAAGTCTAGTGGTACTGCTATTACAAAGTTCACTGAATCAGCAGTATAGGTCCAGTGGTACTGCTATTACAAAGTTCACTGATTCAGCAGTATAAGTCCAGTAGTACTGCTATTACAAAGTTCACTGATTCAGCAGTGTATAAGTCCAGTGGTACTGCTATTACAAAGTTCACTGATTCAGCAGTATAAGTCCAGTGGTACTCTCCTGTGCCGCATATAATTTTTAAAGGCTTTGCCGAGTGTGTGTGGCTTAGGGGTACTCTCTCTTGTGCTACATATAATGGAAAACCAAAATTTGGAGGATAAAGTAGGGAAAGATCAAGACCCACTTCCTCCTAATGCTGAAGCTGCTGCCACTAGTCATGACATAGACGATGAAATACCATCAACGTCGTCTGGCAAGCCCGATGCCCAATCTCCTAGTACAGGGCATGTAAAATCCAAAAAGCCCAAGTTCTCAAAAAATAGCAAAAAGAGAAACTTAAAATCATCTGAGGAGAAACGTAAAGTTGGCAATATGCCATATACGACACGTAGTGGCAAGGAACGGCTTAGGCCCTGGCCCGTGTTCATGACTAGTGGTCCAGCTTCACCCAAGGATCTAAGCCCTCCTCCTCCCCCCTACAAAAAAATTAAGAGAGTTATGCTGTCAGCAACAACAACAAAACAGCAAAGAACTCTGCCTTCTAAACAGATGACATCACAAATCCCCAAGGCGAGTCCAAGGGTGTTGTTGGTTGTGAACCCTGACCTTCCCATCACTGTACGGGAAGAGGTGACTCCATCCAGCATTTGCAGCACGCCCTCTGCATATGCTGGAAGGATCACCCACAGTCCAGTTACAGATTTGGCTAATGAAGGTGTGAATGTTGTACACGGGAGGAGGATATTGATGTAGCTGGCGCTGAGGAGGATGTTGATGATTATGATGCAGACAGATACCAAATTGCCTTTCTCAATTTCTATTTATATTCTAGATTATATAACGGCTGAATAGTTTTCTATTTTACTCCTAGTGGAGAGGGGATCTGATGCAGACAGATACCAAACTGCCTTTGTCCATTTCTTTGTATATTTGAATTTCTAGTTCTACAGTCTAGCCAGGCTGCTTTTTTTATATTCACCTACAAGTGTAGGGCATACTTGCCAACTCTCCCGGAATGTCCGGGAGACTCCCGCATTTTGTGAGAGTCTCCCGGACTCCCGGGCGAGTGTGGCAATCTCCCGAATTCTGCCCACTTCACTAGGAAGTGCCCCACTTCCTAGTGAAGTGGGCAGACTTAGATCCCAAACGCCGCGATTCCCGGTGAATCGCGGCGTTTGGCCCCGCCCCCGCTGTCAAATGACGCAATTTGCGTCATGACGTCACAGGGGGCGGGGCCGAAATGACGCGATTTCGGCCACCCCGCCCCTTCACGCCCCCCTCCACTGGCTGGCTCCCGGAAGGGAGCTGAAGAAAGTAGGTAAGTATGGTGTAGGGCGGGGGGGGGCATAGATAGCCACCAAAGTAACGTGGTCCATTTAATTTCACTTTCTAGCTCCACAGTCTGTGCAGCCTGCTTTTTTATCTTCAAAGTATTTACAAGCCTTGCAATCTGAATTAACTAGAGGTAGTGACGTGGTAGAACTCCAAACGGCAGTTTGGAAGCCCCTGTACAAACTGGCTCTATGTCCTCCCTCCAGTGTGTACTCTGAAAGAGTTTTTAGTGCAGCGGGGAACCTGGTTAGTGAGCGGCGAAGGAGGTTTCTTCCTCACAACGTTGAAAAAATGATGTTTATAAAAATGAATAATCAATTCCTCAATGAAGTACAGCACTGCCCTCCAGATAGTACAGAGGGACCTGTGGTTGTGGAGTCCAGCGGGGACGAATTGATAATGTGTGAGGAGGAAGTACACACTGTAGGGGGAGAGGAATCAGAGGTTGAGGATGATGACGACATCTTTCCTCAGTAGAGCCTGTTTAGTTTGTACAGGGAGAGATGAATTGTTATTTTGGTGTGGGGGCCCAAACAAACCAATCATTTCAGCCACAGTTGTTTGGTAGGCCCTGTCGCTGAAATGATTGGTTTGTTAAAGTGTGCATGTCCTATTTCAACAACATAAGGGTGGGTGGGAGGGCCCAAGGACAATTCCATCTTGCAACTATTTTTTTGGCATTATGTGACCATTCAACAGTCGTTTGCCATGTTCAAAAAGTAAAACAAAATGTCCACAAATTCAAAAAATTTAATCAAAAGTTAAATGCCCTGTCATTATTTAAAACAAGAGGGTTTGACGTGCTAGAATTAGTGTAGTGTTAATATGTTATAAACACTACACTTGGAACTTGGAGGAGGTATTGTGGCCCCGGTATCCAATTTAGTACCGGGGCCACCCTACTACGCAGTCCATATACTTGTTTGGTGGAATTCTGACCATTTGAGGGTGTAACTATTTATTATATTGTGGCCCCGGTATCAAATTTAGTACCGGGGCCACCCCACTATGCAGTCCAGATACTTGTTTGGTGGAATTCTGACCAGTTGAGGGTGTAACTATTTATTATATTGTGGCCCCGGTATCAAAGTTAGTACCGGGGCCACCCCACTACGCAGTCCAGAAACTTGTTTGGTGGAATTCTGACCAGTTGAGAGTGTAACTATTTATTATATTGTGGCCCCGGTATCAAAGTTAGTACCGGGGCCACCCCACTACGCAGTCCAGATACTTGTTTGGTGGAATTCTGACCAGTTGAGGGTGTAACTATTTATTATATTGTGGCCCCAGTATCAAATTTAGTACCAGGGCCACCCCACTACGCACTCCATATACTTGTTTGGTGGAATTCTGACCAGTTGAGGGTGTAACTATTTATTATATTGTGGCCCCGGTATCAAATTTAGTACCGGGGCCACCCCATTACGCAGTCCAGATACTTGTTTGGTGGAATTCTGACCAGTTGAGGGTGTAACTATTTATTATATTGTGGCCCCGGTATCAAAGTTAGTACCGGGGCCACCCCACTATGCAGTCCAGATACTTGTTTGGTGGAATTCTGACCAGTTGAGGGTGTAACTATTTATTATATTGTGGCCCCGGTATCGAAGTTAGTACCGGGGCCACCCCACTACGCAGTCCAGATACTTGTTTGGTGGAATTCTGACCAGTTGAGGGTGTAACTATTTATTATATTGTGGCCCCGGTATCAAATTTAGTACCGGGGCCACCCCACTACACAGTCCAGAATTTTTTTGCGGGAAATTCAGAGCCGTGGAGGGATTTTTATTAATTGTATTGTGGTGACCACTCCTCTACGCAGTCCAGGTACATTATTCGGTGCGATTCAGACCAGTTGATGGTTTTCTTATTATATTGTAGTGACCCACTCCTCTACGCAGTCCAGATACATTTATTGGTGCGAATGATACAAGTTCAGGGTTTTTAATTTATATTGTGGTGACCACTCCTCTACGCAGTCCAGGTACATTATTCGGTGCGATTCATACCAGTTGATGGTTTTCTTATTATATTGTGGTGACCCACTCCTCTACGCAGTCCAGATACATTTATTGGTGCGTGCGAATCATACAAGTTCAGGGTTTTTAATTTATTTTGTGGTGACCACTCCTCTACGCAGTCCAGGTACATTATTCGGTGCAATTCATACCAGTTGATGGTTTTCATATTATATTGTGGTGACCACTCCTCTACGCAGTCCAGATACATTTATTGGTGCGATTGATACAAGTTCAGGGTTTTTAATTTATATTGTGGTGACCACTCCTCTACGCAGTCCAGGTACATTATTTAGTGCGATTCATACCAGTTGATGGTTTTCTTATTATATTGTGGTCACCCACTCCTCTACGCAGTCCAGATACATTTATTGGTGCGTGCGAATCATACAAGTTCAGGGTTTTTAATTTATATTGTGGTAACCACTCCTCTACGCAGTCCAGGTACTTTATTCGGTGCAATTCATACCAGTTGATGGTTTTCTTATTATATTGTGGTGACCACTCCTCTACGCAGTCCAGATACATTTATTGGTGCGATTCATACAAGTTCAGGGTTTTTAACTTATATTGTGGTGAGTGACCACTCCTCTACGCAGTCCAGGTACATTTTTTGGTGCGATTCATACCAGTTGATGGTTTTATTATTATATATATTGTGGTGACCACTCCTCTACGCAGTCCAGATACATTTATTGGTGCGTGCGAATCATACAAGTTCAGGGTTTTAATTTATATTGTGGTGACCATTCCTCTACGCAGTCCAGATACATTTATTGGTTCGATTCATACAAGTTCAGGGTTTTTAATTTATATTGTGGTGAGTGACCACTCCTCTACGCAGTCCAGGTACATTTTTTGGTGCGATTCATACCAGTTCATGGTTTTCTTATTATATATATTGTGGTGACCACTCCTCTACGCAGTCCAGATACATTTATTGGTTCGATTCATACAAGTTCAGGGTTTTTAATTTATATTGTGGTGAGTGACCACTCCTCTACACAGTTCAGGTACATTTTTTGGTGCGATTCATACCAGTTCATGGTTTTCTTATTATATATATTGTGGTGACCACTCCTCTACGCAGTCCAGATACATTTATTGGTGCGTGCGAATCATACAAGTTCAGGGTTTTTAATTTATATTGTGGTGACCACTCCTCTACGCAGTCTAGGTACATTATTCGGTGCGATTCATACCAGTTGATGGTTTTCTTATTATATTGTGGTGAACACTCCTCTACGCAGTCCAGATACATTTATTGGTGCGAATCATACAAGTTCAGGGTTTTTAAATTATATTGTGGTAACCCACTCCTCTACGCAGTCCAGGTACATTTTTTGGTGCGATTAAGACCAGTTGATGGTTTTCTTATTATATTGTGGGGACCACTCCACTACGCAGTCCAGAAAGATACCTCGTTGCAACGTTTTGGACTAATAACTATATTGTGAGGTGTTCAGAATACACTATAAATTAGTGGAAATGCTTGTTATTGATTGTTATTGAGGTTAATAATAGCGTAGGAGTGAAAATAAGCCCAAAAACTTGATTTTTGAACTTTTTATGCTTTTTTCAAAAAAAATCCGAATCCAAAACCTTAAATCCGAACCAAAACCTTTCAGCAGGTGTTTTGCGAAACAAATCCGAACCCAAAACATCGCAAAAATCCGAATCCAAAACACAAAACACCAAAAGTCGCCGGTGCACATCCCTAATACTTAGTACATATTTTGAGAAATATTACTTTTCATCCACACTCATTTGTACATATAGTTACCATATTCCCAGTTGGCTCTATGCAAAAACTTTTTCTATGGAAGCAGTATATTTGCTTCTGAGACTTGAGAAACATTAGAAACATAAACTTGTGTTCTATTCACAATTGGTGAGAAACTAAATACTTTTGTATTTGTAACTTATTGTTATCTCAGTAAACATATAGACCTATACTTGTATCTCTTGGATTAAATTTAACCAGACATATACTAGGATTGCAATTTAGGCTACAAAACACTTACACCGTTTTTACATTTCACTATAACATATGTAACCAGATGGTTGATATATTCTTTTTTAATGAACTACTAATAAAATGATTCTACTTCCTAGAATGCCCCTTTAAGGAACATAGCTTTTCTCTCCTATATCTCTTACTACATGTAAATTAACATGTACGGATGCACCTCCAGATAAAAATAAATATATGTTGGGTATTCTGGATAAATCTATAGCTTTAGAAAATTCCTGGGAAATGTCCGCGAGCCACATCACCGGCAATAGAATTTCCCCCATTGTGTATTAAAATTAGAGCTGCTCACTGACCTCCGTGTTTTGGTTTTGGATCTGGATTACCTTCGGGTTTTGGTTTTGGTTCTGCCAAAACCGCCCTTGCGTGTTTTAACTTTGGTTTTGGTTTTGTTTAGCTATTTTTTACAAAATTCCATTTTTTGGGGTAAAATCACATAATTTCGGTATTATTTTGTACCTACATTATTATTAATCTTACTAATACTAAATTCCAGTGATTTGCATTAAATTTTTACCATCTCACAGGTCACAATATGCTTTTCATACACTTTCAGCCAAATACTGCAGCGAGCTGGCTGAATTTTAAGCGACAGAGCAATGACACCAACACACTGCAGTTTATCACATTAGGAAAGGTAGCATGTACAATTTATCAAGCCAAGCAGTTCATCCACAAGGAGTGCCACTTTTGTGGATGAAGTGCAAGTCCAACATGGCCCTCCCTAAACAAGCTAACAATGGGCTTGTTAGAGTAATGGCAGAAACACAGAGTGCCAGGAAAGATTAATGGTGCAAGATGGAATTGTCCTTTGGCCCTCCCACCCACCCATATGTTGGCTCTTACAAAGGGCATGCACACTTTAACAAACCAAGCAAATCAGCGACAAGGGCTGCCACTTTTGTAGCTGAAGTGCTTGGTTTGTTTGGGCCCCCACTAAAACCAGCTATCAATGCCCTAAAGGCAGGTTAGATCAACAGTGCTGTAAAATTAATTCTACACTGTCAAGATGTTGTCGTCATCATCTTCAGCATCATCCACACCCTTATCAGTGTGTACATCATCATCACAGATTATTAATTCATCTCCGCTGGAATCCGCCATTAGAGAAGTGTAAGTACTTGGATGTATTTGCCGGTAAAGGCCTTCCTCATGGAAGATGTATTTCATTTTTTTGAGTAGCCTCCTATGTCGATCACTGACAAGGTTCCCGACTGTGCTGAAAACTCTTTCTGAGTACACACTGGAGAGTGGGCAGCTTAGGTTGCAAAGCTAGCTTGTACATGGGTTTCCAAATTGTTTGTTTTCCTTCCCAGTATGGAAAGGGACATTTTGATTTCAATGAACTCTTGAAAATAATCCTCCACCATCCTTTGCATGTTAATAGTAGGATCTGATGGAGTTATGGCCGAGGTCACACTTATTTTGCTAAAATCTTTCAAACCAGACCAGATGTCAAACTGTTGTGGTCTGCCACCTGCGTCATCCCTGCTTCTCTTTGGAAAGTGGCAATTTCTTATGAGCAGCAGCTGCCTGAGAAACTGAAGGAGGAGACATCATCAAGCCAAGGACCATTTCAGCAGTCAACTTGCTGACCAAAAAGAAAGTTGTCAGCGCTTATCTGTGTGTGTCTAGCAAAATGAAAACATGAGGTATTAGTTCATATTTTGATCAAAAGACTTAAGCCTGCATCCCAGCGTCAAGGGTACCTCATTATATGCAGGTCCTACACTGACCTATATGCTTTAAACACTATTAAAATGCAGTTAAAATCAGATGCACTCACCTCCCAGGTATAGGGGTTTAAATAGGCTTGATGGACAGCTGCTATGACAAAAAGGCAATATTTTGAACCAAAACCAGAGAAAAATAAGCTCGCACCCGGTATATCCCACATTATATATGGTACCAGCTGCTTGGCAATAAGCCCGCGCTCTGTATATCCCATATTGTATGTGGTACCAGCTGCGTGGCAATATAAATCCCCATATATGTATACAAAACAAAAAGAAACTTGTCAGCGCTTATCCTTTAATTTGCATATCTGTGTGTGTCTAGCAAAATGAAAACATGAGGTATTATTTCATATTTTGATCAAAAGACTTAAGCCTGCATCCCAACATCAAGGGTACCTCATTATATTGCTGACCAGGAGCTCCTTGCATCTGTTCAGATCTCGGTCATTTGGAAGCAAAAAATCTACGTAGGTCTTAAACCTAGGATCAAGCACAGTCGCCAAAACACAGTGATCCAACTTTAAGATTTTAATAACTCTTGGATTATTGCGAAGCCAATTAAGTACTTGATCTACAAGGTCAACATACTTTGCAGAATTGTTTAGCCACAACGAACCACTGATTGTTGGTAATCCACCACGATATTCTGTGCCTCCTGCCAGATATACTCATTCTGGACATTATTTGGAGTTTATTGTTATTCTCCAGCAGTCCTCCTACTCTACTCGACATCTATATCATTCATATAAACTCTGCTATTGTTCCGTTACTCTATGTGATTGTTGCATGTAACTGTTTCCTATGTTACTGGATTTTTATGTTTTTTCTGTATTCTATTGGCATTGTTCACGCCCATTAGACACCATAGGTCCTCCTTACCTGGGGCAGTACCTTACCTGTATCATATTGTATTTCATGTGTAACCCTCCATTTATATATGCTCCGTTCTTTCTCCTGAACTGTTCTACAGCTCCGTTATAGCTTGTTCAATACTAGTTATTGTGATAAATACAAGTACACATCATCTACATCTCTCTGTTTGTCATCCTTATTGCGCCTAGGGGCTTTATACCTTTGCATATCTCATCATCCAAGGGTAGGAACTTCCCTTTAGCTCTACCTCTGCAGGCAGCAACCCTCTTACCTATACAAGGGAGCACTGACCCACCTATCTCTGTTTATTGTATTATATCTAGTTCCACTGTTTCCAGCAGCACCTTCTAAGAGAAACAAGACTCTCTAGAACTGAGGAGATATTCTCTCACAACAAGGACAAGGATCTTGAACCCAAGGTTAGCGAAAACACCTTTTGTGAAAACTTCCTTAGGTATGAACAGCTACTCATACAGGAACTAAAACAATGGTGGGAAATCACTACTCTTTTAAAATATTTAGAGAAAAAGATTCTCCCACGGGGTCTAAGAATTATAAAAAGACCCACCTTCAACCTTGATAACACACAATTCATGAACACATGGACAGATGCCTTAGAGTCCTGCTCGTTTTCTCTTATGAGACTAATTATTACCGATAGAGAGGAGTCCCTAAAAAAGATTGAAGAAGAAATCACTCTCATACAGGAGATACTGAAACCTCTACAGCATCTCGATGGCTATATCAATTTAGAGACACTCACTCTCAATAAAATTATAGGTATAGAAGAAGATATTATCAAAAACAAAGAAAAGAAATGTCAGAGAGACATTAATGATTATGATCTGAAAACACCTTGCCTCATACCTCAATCTAAGACACAAGGTTCATATCGTAAACATATAGGTCAGCCCACCATCAAAAAGAACTCTATTAGGAAATCCAACACTGAAAAAAGAAAATATTCTAAGTCACCTCTCATCAAGAAACTACCTGAGAAAACATCCCACGACAGGGTTTACAAACCTTTTAACCCCAACTACTTTGTCAACCCACCGATACCATCTCCCTATAGAAAATCACGTGCCTCTCACAACGCTAGGTCAGGGTTTCTTAAGGGCAAACACGCTTATGTCAAGGAGATCCGTGACTCGCAATTTGATCTCCTTGAAAAAATAGACCATACCCATTTTTTTGATAATACCGAACACCTCAAAGTGGCAGACCCCACTAATACAGCCCTAGAGATAGAAGGCAACATTGACATTTTTTTAGGTCTAGCCCAATAATGCACTACCCCACATACCTCCACAAACTTTCTCGGGAGTCATCCCATGCACCAATCCCAAGACACCCCCAACCACTCTGTGGACCTACCACTAGCTACCTTGAATTTAAAAAAGAGACGAAAACCATCAGAGGAAAACGAGGAGGAAAAATCACAAGGGGCGAGACCAAAAATAAGAAATTAGTTGATAATTCTAAGGGGATCTTCAACTTAAGTAAAAAAGCTTTATCCCAATCACAACTCAAAGTCTTAGGGAAAGGTCTGAAATCTGCCCCAGATCGCCCACTTAATAAGTTTGAAACTTACGTCAATTTACAGAAATTTATTTGTAAATTAACTTTGAAGAAATTTTTCTCTCAATCAGACAGATATACCACATCCAAACGACCTAACAAGTTATTGACCAAATTCCACCATTCCAAACTGAAGGATAAATCTAAATTCTATCCCTGCCATCTTAAGGGACCCTTCATCACTACTTTTCAAAAACTAGCAGAACATGATATCAACCAACTTCCCACCAAAAATATTCAAAATAGCCAACCATCAAACCTTACTAGGAAAGAGAGAATTGCTATTAAGGAACTCAAATCTAACCATCACCTCATCATCAAGCCAGCTGACAAGGGTGGTGGGATCACCATCCTAGATAAAGATTCCTACCTGGAAGAATTAAATAGACAGCTCAAAGACACCAGCACATATGAAAAACTTCCTGGTGACCCCACATCCATCTATCAAAATGAATTACTGCACCTTCTCAAACCAGCCTTTGAAAGAGGTATTCTCAACGAGGTGGAATTTGACCATTTGTACATTCAACACCCGAGAATTCCCGTCATTTACCAGCTCCCCAAAATACATAGCTTTAGCCAACCCTCCAGGTAGACCCATAGTCTCTGGTATCCTATCACTAACCACCAATTTGTCCAGCTACATAGACTCATTTCTACAGCCCCTGGTCATTAAACAAAAAAGCTATCTCAGAGATACAGGACATGTACTGAATCTGCTCAAAGATGTCAAATGGGAAGAAGGCTACATTTAGCCACATGTGATGTCACCTCCCTCTATACTATAATTGACCACCAGGCAGGGTGTACCCAGGTGAGGAGCATCCTCACAGAAGCTTCCGATATACCCTGTGCCCAAATCATCTTTATTATGGATAGCATCGCCTACATACTCCACCACAATTATTTTTGGTTCGAAGGCCACTTCTGCAAACTGGTTTGCGGAACTGCTATGGGCGCTAAATTTGCGTCCAGTTACGCGAACCTGTTTGTGGCAGCCTGGGAAAATAACTCCATCTGGGATAACAACCCCTATCTTCCACATATCCTTTTCTGGCATAGCTACATCGATGATGTTATTTTTATTTGGACAGGGCCCAAGGAAGAACTAAACCTTTTTCTAAGCTACATTAACCAGAACAACTTAAACCTCCATTTCACAGCCAACACGAGTGCATACCAGGTCCAATTCCTAGATCTTGAAATGTTCATCGAAAACAATCAGATTGAAACAAAAACATTCTTCAAAGAAGTAGATTCCAATTCATACATCCTCACTACCAGCAATCATCATAAAAAATGGGTCCGCAACATCCCCAAGGGCCAATTTACAAGATTAGGGCACAATTGCTCAAAACCTGAGCAATATATACTACAAGCAGAAACACTCAAAAACCGCTTCTTAGAAAGGGATTACCCACAAGATTCAGTTGACAGAGCCTTTGAGGAAATTAAACATAGCGATAGGGACTACCTCTTGGCTAACAAAGACACACAACCAGAACCCCCTTCCATCCCCTTCATCACTAAGTACAGCCGTGATTCTTGGCAAATTGAGCGCATTATCAATAAACATTGGAATATACTATTAGGGGATACCAAATTAAAAGACATCCTCCCAGTTAAACCGAGATTTATTTACACCAGAGCAGACAACCTGAAAAAACTAGTAGAAAGTACTATTCCACCCCGCACTGCCCTCCCAAGAGGTACATGGTTCAAAGACACTGAAAAAGGCTTCTATTACTGCAATCGTTGCTCAGCATGAGCCGAAATCACAGTACGAAACTTATCACCTCCTTCTTTTCCCACACCTCTGGAGAAAAATTCAGCATTCAAAATAGGCTAACTTGTGACACCACCAGGGTTATCTACCTTTTCCAATGCCCCTGTGATTTGCAATATATCGGGAGAACTATCAGAAAGCTTAGCGTGAGGATCTCTGAACACCAGAGAAATATCAAAAAGGGTTTCGAGAACCACAGTGTTTCTGCCCACTTTGCCACACACCACGCACAAGACCCCTCCTTGCTCCACTTCATGGCCATCAGCAAAGTTGACAAACCATGGAAGGGTGGCGACTATACAAAGCTCATCTCTCAAAGAGAATCAGAATGGATCTTAAACATGAAGACCCTTACACCTGAGGGTCTCAATAAAGATTTCGAATTGGAACATTTCCTTTGATTTATTTGAAAGGACTTTATCATGTCATTTTTTCCTTATCCTGTGCATTCAATGTTTTGAACACTTGTACATTTAACCATTGGCTACTCAGGATGTCTGTCACCATATCTGCATACAGATAGGACTCCACAAGCTCGAGCCTCAAAATATATAATACTACAACTCGATTGGCTGCTCAGAACTGCCCACTGCAGCTGCAACCAATAGGAAGCTGAGTCCATCGTCCAATGACGGAGATCCATCGGTAATAGACACCTATTTAAACTTGACTCCTCCATACCCACCCAGTTATCCCTGAGGAAGCCTATTGGCGAAACATGTCGGATATACGCCTACTTACCGTCCAGACTGTGCTTCATCGTTTATACATATCACCGTACAGTCTGAAGACCTGTTACTTTGACCTTAGCCGCATGCGCATCCAGGATACAGTCGCGGCCGCGACCTATCCACACTCAGACATTACACCCGGCAACCGTCTGTTACACCACGGGACATCCTAGCCGCTTTACAAGAAGGTACTTTATCCCCTTGATCAGGGTAAGTGCCTATCCATTTGCATTCGCACGGAATTTACTCTCCGAACAAGCCTGTTGTAACTTTATCTGGAGATTTTGGACACTCATTTTGCCTTCTATATACTGCACCTGGCAGCCATCCGTTACACTATGGGACACCATAGCCGCTTTGTAGAAGGTACCCTATTACCTCATTCAGGGTAAGTGCCAAATTACTTACACATATGCAGAATCATTTTTCCGGACAATTTGTTATCATATCGGGAGGTTTTGAACACTTGTTCTCAGTGAATCCTTCTCGGAGCACGACTGACCCCATATTGTATCACACATCAAGCACCATCACAGAGTATGCCAGAGTATGCCAGGTATATGGACTAAGATTGTTTAGCCACAACGAACCACTGATTGTTGGTAATCCACCACGATATTCTGTGCCTCCTGCCAGATACACTCGTTCTGGACATTATTTGGAGTTTTATTGTTATTCTCCAGCAGTCCTCCTACTCTGCTCGACATCTATATCATTCATATAAACTCTGCTATTGTTCCGTTACTGATTGTTGCATGTAACTGTTTCCTGGATTTTTATGTTTTTTCTGCATTCTATTGGCGTTGTACACGCCCATTAGACACCATAGGTCCTACTTACCTGGGGCAGTACCTTACCTGTATCATATTGTATTTCATGTGTAACCCTCAATTTATATATGCTCCGTTCTTTCTCCTGAACTGTACTACAGCTCCGTTATAGCTTGTTCAATACTAGTTATTGTGACAAATACAAGTACAGATCACCTACATCTCTCTGTTTGTCATCCTTATTGCGCCTATGGGCTTTATACCTTTAGATATCTCACCATCCAAGGGTAGGAACTTCCCTTTAGCTCTACCCCTGCAGGTAGCAACCCTCTTACCTATACAAGGGAGTGCTGACCCACCTATCTCTGTTTATTGTAACAGCGAGGAACTAGCTGATCTGTTAGATGATAACTCAGAGCTACAGCAGTTGAATTTACTGGTGCAGCGGAAGTTCAGTAGAAATAATAACAATGAGGAAGTTAGCTGATCTGTTAGATGGTAACTCAGAGCAGCAGGTGTAGAGAGTTCCTAATGAGGCTGGAGATCCGGCAATGAAGAGCTGAAGTTGGGGCAGTAAAGTCGAACAGGAAACACAGAACATGGCTGCAGTGGACAGGTATAGTTGAAGTACCAGTGGAGGCACTGAAGAGAAACCACAGCTGACTTGGAACAGCATGCACAGCAGATACAGGTAATTAAAAGGCAGGAAGCTGAATCCTGATGAGAGTGAGCAACTCGAAGAACAGGCATCAGACAGCAGCAACTTGGAAGTTTAAATAGCACTCCAAAGTGCCATGACCAATAGGAACGGATAGGAGGTCATAAGAGAGAGTGGTGGTTGACAAATGCGCAGGCTGACTAACCAGAGGGATACTGGAACGTAAAACACTTCAGGATACCGTGGTCACCGCTTATGAGATAGAGGTAACAAAGCTGGAACCCGTCCACGGGGCCGGTGTGTGACACAGGGCTAATTAAATTGTTGTTGGAGCTGATGCAATCTCCTACATGCTGTGGCAGAATGGCGGAAGTGTCCCAAAATTTTACGGGCCACCAAAAGCATCTCCTGCACCTCAGGGTTATTTTTCAAGAAGCTCTGTACCACCAAGTTTATTGTGTGAGCAAAACAGGGAATGTGATGGAATTCACCCATCTTTAATGCTCGCACAATATTGTTGGCATTATCAGAAATGACATATCCTGGGGAGAGTCCAAGTGGCATAATCCATGTATCAATGACATCCCTTAGTTTTTATAACAAATTATCAGCTGCATGTGTGGTGGTCGAGTACTGATGGGAATCCTTCCCTTACCTTGTCCTCCAGACACGAGTCAGGTTCTTTTCTGTTCGGATATCCGGTGGTGAGGAGATAAAAACTTCAATGAAAGGGACAAGGATTGGTCAAACAACTCGGGTTTACTGAGAATGCGGTAAGGATAGTTTCGGTAAGACACCGCGCCACTGACCCCTTCAGCTCAATAGTATGACAAAATAATGTGTCTGATCAGCATAGAGCACAATAGCATTTAACATATAACATACACATTGTCTAATAAGGCACACTGGTAATCACAGTTACTACTTTCAAGTTAGCAATATCTGACTAGGGATGATGCAAGAACCATCAGTAATAACCCATCAAGACTCTTACGGTCACTACCGCGCCCACTAGAGGGCTCCTTCTTATTCAGGTGTTTGGGGTACCGTGCTATTCCCTATGGGTCAGGCGCCCCACTTTTAGCATCTACTGCTGAGTTAACTTTAATTGCAGCGGTACCACCAACACTGGTATTTATAAATTCCAAAACTCCTGAGATCCGACGACGTCACAATGATGACTGGAATCCAAAATAGCGCAAAAGTATCGGTATTCGGATCCCCAAAGTTGGGGTGGTTTCGGCTTTCAGGAAACCGAGTCCGCCCATCTCTAATTAAAATGGTGTTCCTCTCACCTATCTGTTGATGCAGATTTCACAACCTGGTACTGAATTCTTGTATGGATCCAGTAATTTTGGGACCTGTTTGGAAAATGTATTGGCACATGAATTATGGAAAATAATTAGTAAACACAGTACACCGCACAGATCACGCAGTATATAATTATATAACAGACAAAATATGTGTGATAAAAATAATCACAAACACCTATATGTTTGGAAATGGTCAGATAATGAAACACAATTGCAGGTGTATAAGAGAAATGGCTGACTTTAGGGGCTCTGCAACCCCATACAAAGATAAATGCACAATAAAAATTAAGAGACGCTCAAAAACCCTTAAACATAAATTCAATAATGAGAGAAAATGACAAACTAATGTATTCATAAAGTAACTATATGGAGAAGATTCAATTTCCGGTGATGTGGCATGCGGACATTGCGGTGCGCACATTGCTGGCAGTTACAGTTGGAATCTCCACTGCAAGGTGTCCCGTGGACTTTCTTATATATATAAAATTATGGTTTATTACAATGTATGTATTATATAAAAATTAAGAGGCACTCAAAAACCCTTAAACTAGAGATGGTCACTGACCTTTGTGTTTTGGTTTTGATTTTGGTTTTGCCAAAACCACCCTTGCGTGTTTTGGTTTTGGTTTTGTTTGGTTTTGTTTTGCAATTTGTTACAAAAATTTATTTTTTGGGGCTAAAATAACTTAATTTAGGTATTATTTTGTACCTACATTATTATTAACCTCGCTACCACTAATTTCCAGTCATTTCCATTCAATTTTGACCACCTCATAGGTCACAATATGATTTTCATACACTTTCAAATAAAAATTGCTGCAGTTCTTGCCAGTGATAAGAAAAAGGCCATTGTCATGCCTGGGCATAAGACCAAAAATCAACCTTTTATGTGTGGAAATTTTTTTACACAAATCCTGACAACAGTTGTCTAGCCATTTGTAAGATTTTTAAAGCCACACTCAGTAGAGGTAGGGACATAAACCAGCTAGGATCCTCATCCATGTTACGTCATTTTTCAGCAAGTTTATGGAAAGCTGTTGGGAAAATCAGAAACTTATGTTAAAAAGATAACAACAAGCAGTCCAGCATCATCTACCTCCCTTCTCTCATCTATATCCCAGCACCTGAAATCTACACCCCCCAACACCTTCATCATCAATATCCCCAGAAGCAACAATTGACTGTTAAACAATGGTTTGCAAAAGGAAGCAAGTATGAAAGCTTTCACCCAGTCGCAAAGCGGATCACAGACGCCATGGGGACTATGCTAGTATTACATCTGCGTCCAATGTCAACTATTAGTACAGTTGGTTTAAGACATTTAATTGAGGTCTTGTGTCCCTGTTACCAAATGTCATCACTATACCATTTTACTAGAAAAGCTATTACTCACCTGTACCAGAAGGTTCCTAAAAATATAATTACTGGGATACAAAATGCCATGCTACCCACTGTACACTTAACCACAGATATGTGGACAAGCGGAACTGGGCAAACTAAAGATTATATGACTGTGACAGCCCACTGGGTTGGTCATTCGCCTTCAACAGCAGGGACAGCAGCATCATTTACCCAAATACGTCACATTTTTCAGAAGTAGGCTACTCTGTGTTTCAGCGGCTTCACTAAGAGGCATACAGCTGACAATCTGTAACAAAAACTAAGGGATGTCATTGCAACATGGCTAATCCTGCTTGGACTCTCCTGAGGATATGTCATTTCTGATAACGACACCAATATTGTTCAAGCATTACAGTGGGGTCGAATTCCATCACATTTCCTGTTTTGCTCACACAATCAACTTGGTGTTACAGAACTTTTAAAAAATGACATGCAGGAGATGCTGTTTGTGTCCCAAAAAATGTATGGTCATTTTCTGGATTCTGCAACAGCATATAGGAGAGTGCAGACACGGTTAGCTTGAGTCAAGTGATTGCCTTAATAATACATTTTGGGAAGGAGCTACAGAAATTTAACAGATGAAATAAAACAAAGTAAATGTGCTAACTATATTTTAATTGTAGATTAAATACCTAATTTGCTTCGCCAGGATCCAAGAGCTTGTAATGATGTCTTCTCCTTCAGTTTCTCTGGCAACTGCTTGTTGGAAAAAAAGTTGCTTTTCCAAGACACCCAGTGGTGATGCAAATGAGTCAGCACAACATTTTGATATTTGCTCTGCTGTAAAAGAATTGGCCAAAAATCGTGACAGCTCTGCTCTAAGATGAACTACTAATTCCATTTGGAAGGCCATTATCGGAAATTACATCATAGTACACAGACTTCTATGATGGTGGGATGAATTAGTATTGTTTGAGGAAGATTATCACTGAACCCTGCCACCTCTCCTGTTTCTGAGTGAGCTATGGTAAAATAAAATGTAACTGCAAATTTAGACCAAGACTGTCAGCCCTATTATTTCTATTTCGGCAATTACAATTTGCAATGGAGCAATGTAGCTCTTCTCTTTGGGTGTTACCTATATAACGCAGTAGAATTTGCCTGCAAATTCTACAAACAAGCCTGCTTGTCTTCCTATTCATCAATGACTCTTAGCAATTGAGCACTCATCTTTGGGTGTATATTACACCCAAACCTTATTAGTGCAAATTCGGAAAAATACAGTTTAATCCCTGTTAGGCCCTCCACCATCCATTGCATGTTAATAAATTTCATACCACAGATTCATTCTCTTACCAACTAAAAAATAAAGACACCGACAACTTCAGCTTTGGCTAAATAGGTCACAGTTTATTAAAGTATATATATAAACCTGGTGGTGGTGAGAGCACTTGCCTTCAGCAAACCACTAAAGGCTAAACCAAACAGTATAAGTCCACCCGGTCTACCACTGGTACCAGGACCTAGTCCCTTACGATTGGCCGGTGCTAAATCTGGCGTAATAGTGACCACATGACTTCAGGGTTCACAAATTAATTGCCGTACAATGCAGATCAATGGGTCCCCGTACCGGGTAACCACGAACCAGGGTACTTCGAAGTATGTGGTGGCATTATCCAATCAGCGATAACCCCATACGCCTTAGTTGCCAACTGCAAGGGCTCTCCCGCCAAGCTGATGTCCTTTAACGAACAACCAGCCCGCCACCGAGTGACCTAACCACTAAGGCCAAATACGAACCAATCTGCTCTATAAACAAACTATTGCCCTCATGTGACAGATGCACCCCAACCTGCCTATATAAATGAGCCTTCCCAGTTGTAATTAAAGGATGAGGAAAAACTACCCCTCCCAGGGACTGCACCGTTTTGCTCGCCATTCTATTGGCTTTTGAAAGCAGCGTTTTCATAATAGACATCGATATTGGGGACCTCCACCTAAGCCTGGGTATGATGTTAGACCAGCATATACGCACTTGTGGCCAGTAAGCATGAATAGCACACAGATCTTCCCTTATTTCTATAAACAGATCCAGGGACTTCCCCTTACCCAAATTGTTACCTCCTAGTAGTAACACTAAAATGTCCGGTCTCCCTTCACTACGCTCCAGTTTATTTAGCAAAGGGATAAGAGCACTCCAATGCATACCTCTGTTCCCAAACCATTTTATTTGAAATGAATAAGGTATCTCTGAACCTCTTACCTCCCTATCGTGTCTGGATGCCCAGTACACGTAGGAATGACCTACCAACCATATCTGCCTCTCTCGATCAACCGCACTTGCAAATAAAATCTGCATTAATACCGGATCACACGCAAGGATCAAACCTGCTCCATTACCAACAACTCCAAACTCCTTCACCTGCCACCATTACCGTTCCTCAGGGAAGAATTCTTACCATCCCTTTACCAGCCCCACACCGGGGATATTGTTTACTTGTACTGGTATCAAATACCGTCGGCACCAACACACTCCTTTAACCTCATACCTTGGGGAACAATGTCCAGAAACCCAATCTTACGGGTATCAAGAAAAAACATTTGGGGTTTAACATTGACCCAGGTGAAGGTAAAAACCCATCAATTCATGGAGGCACACCACTAATCAGGCCTCGATCCAGAAAGATGGGAAAAATCCCTCCACGCCCTCGCTAAAAGCGATGAGCAGCAAAGCCCTGGGCTAACGTACAATGAAAGGGCCTACTAACTCAGTCCAGGTCTAATATATTTCCTATAAGCATTAGACTTCCATCTCCCTTTATATTTAATTACAGATATGGACGATCCTCTCTCAGCTGCTGTAGTAGCTGCGCCAATTCGAAAGGAGTGAGTGCCATACAGCGCTGGATCTAAACCAACATGCTTAATCGTAGCTTTAAGAACAGCATTAAACTGAAACTTCATCAATGGAGCCCCATATGAACCAACCATGGTTCAGATCCATGGGGTCGGACCCCTTCAAACTTAGAGCATATCATAAACGCACAAATACTCTGGTCCTCTTGAGCCTTTATCGACATCCAATGCCCTCTGCCCATTTGATCGGTCTTTGATCTGCTGTCCTAGTAGAGAGGGCCAACCTTATTTTAGCTAGATCTTGCAAGCCCGTTCGACAATCTGCCAAATAGATGGGGGACACGGGGAGCCAGTGAGCTTGGTCTGAGGAGCCAAAGTTCTAAACCGAGACCATTGAAAGTGCGATAAGGCATCTGCTACATTGTTATCAACACCCGGGACGTGCCTAGCACTAAATGTAATGTCTTTTTCTAGGCAAGGCAGGACCAAATGTCTTAACAACGCTATGGCAGGTGGAGATGAAGAACTCTGGCTATTAATGCATTGCACAACCCCCAGGTTATCACACCAGAAAATGACTTGCTTGCCTACCAGCTTATCTGACCACAACTCCTACTATAGGAAAAAGCTCCAAAACTAGCAAGTTTTGCACTAGACCACAAAGTCGCCATGAATCAGGCCACAATGCCGCACACCATTCACCGTCAAAGAATGCTCCAAAACCCATCGAACCAGCTGCATCCGTGTGTAGATTCAGCTGCTCATTAGATGTGATGGGACTGGGCCATATACGAATACCGTTAAATTTAACAAGAAACATCAACCAAATGTGCAAATCCTCCCTAATTTCTCGCGACAGTGTCACCCAAGCGTGAGGGTGAGTGAACCCTATGATTGCCATTTGCAGCTTCCTGCAAAAGACTTTGCCCATAGGTATGATCCTGCACGCAAAGTTAAGAGAACCTAACAAAGACTTTATGCTCCGCAGCTTTAGGGACCGAGACCGCAAGGCCAATTGAATTAAAGCCACCAACTTGGTAACTTTTTTAGATGGCAACCTACAATATCCCATAACCACGTCTATTTCTATGCCTAGAAAAGACAGGCAGGTCATAGGACCCTCAGTTTTATCCTGCGCCACCAGAACTCCTAAAACTGAGAACAAATTTTGCGCATCGCGCAATAAGTCTGAGCCGACTGGGGAATTGGCCGCTCCTATAAAAAGGAAATCATCCAGGTAGTGAGCAATACCGAGATGACCCGTTCCTACCTGCACGCACCAGTGAAGGAAGGAACTGAACTTTTCAAAATAAGCGCAGGAAATAGAACACCCCATTGGGAGGCATAAGTCAACATATATGCCGTCCGAGCGCTTGAAGCCCATGTAACGGAAAGATTCTGGATGCAGGGGCAACAACCTAAAAGCTGATTCTATGTCCAGCTTTGCTAATAACGCCCCTTTCCCAAATGACCTAACCAACTCCAATGCCTCCTCAAACAACTGGTACGTCACAGAGCTATCCTCTGGGTCTATAGCATCATTGACTGAGCCTCCCTGAGGTTGTGATAGGTGCTGTATCAATCGATATTTCCCCGCCTGCTTTTTTGGGACCACGCCTACTGGTGATAAAGCTAAGTCCGCAATTGGAGAAATTGCAAATGAGCCTGCCATGTGACCTAAAGCCACTTCCTTTAAAACCTTTGCCGACAGAATTTCGGGAAAAGTATATGCAGACCTGAAATTCTTTGTAGCCTGAGCGCGCACAGCGCCCTTGATAGGCAAACTAAAACCGCAACTAAACCCTCTAAATAAGAATTCGGCTAGCTGCTCATCCGGGTTGAGGTGTAGCCATCTAGCTAATGCTTGCACCCTCACTGGTGAGCGTGCCTTATTGCTTAGCGCCTGATACCGGTCCTCCTCTGCCTGCCCCATCCTTAATTCTTGCGCAATCCCACGCGGGGTGAGCCCCTTTGCATAGGGTGCAAATGTGCTTGTATTTACAAGCGACCCCCCTTGAGCATGTACCGCTATTGAACGCAAAGCATTTGTTGCGAGCGGGGAAGGAGGCACCCTGCCTCCCGGGCCCTGGAAACCTGGGTCCCACGTTACCCCTTAACTCTGAGACTGAACGTCGAACCATATCCATCCACGTTTCCACATCTTTTGTACCAAAAGGGATGTCTTTTCTACCACTTAACCTCTCCCTAAAGACCTGATCATACTTCCTCCAAATAAACGGGGCATCCGACTCGTACATCCCGGTTATCATATGCAGATAACGCAGTATGTCCCGCATGGCATCCGGTCTGGTTTCCAGATAAACCGAGGAAAAGGAGCAGAAACCCAATATCCACTCTGTAAACGACTTGTAAGCCTCCTCGCCTATACCTCCCTTACTTGCCGCCTTTGCTAATTCTTTCCTCCCATGGGCCGTGATCTCAAAGATATCCACATAGAAACCCTAATTTATTCTATCCCTCACGCAAGGTCTAATGCCACAAGTCAAGGCCGTATTCACGCAACGCACCTTGTCACTACCATCCCTTCCTTCCTTGAGACTAGATCCTGCAGGATCCACGTTCCCTGACCCTTTAGCCACGCCAAAATGCTGCTTCAACACCTTCATGAGCTTGTGTGGCCCTGCTTCTGTTTCTGAATCGTTACTACCATATGATGACATGGGAGGACTAAATGCATGATCTATAGGTGTTGAAGAATTTGATTACTCACCGCTGCCTGCTGCTTCCTGCCTGGGTGCAGGAGACGCCTCCCGAGTCCCCTGGAGTGTCAAAGGGTCACCTTGGCCTTCCGACTCGCCGTGCCTTCCATCCGAAACGTAACCGCCTCCCGGCACATCCTGTAATACTGAATGACAAGACATATCAACAGCGGGCCCACTCATAGACAAATTCGCGCCCCCACCCACCCCTCATTGAATCCTGATCCAGAAGCAAAACCTTGCGCAGGAAGTGGCCCTAATTTGAAACGTTGCGGCATGGGTGAATGACTAGCCGGGACCTGATATCTATTAATTGCGTCTTGCGACATCTGTTGCTGGGCACTAGGTGTGAATGAGTTTATGTTCCCTAAGTAGGGGGGAGGCATGGAGAAATTGAAATTAGGCGGGGGATAAAGAGCGGACCAACCGGCTATGCAATTATCCCCAATAGGCACACTATACTGGCCCTGCGAATGCACCACTGGGCGGAACTCCACTTGTGTGGGGTGGGGGGTCAAACCTCAAACAGGGGGGTAATCACCGGAAAAAAACACTGATGAAGCCGGCACCTCCAATGTGGTTGGTGGGAGTTGTCCCTGAAACACATTTCTAGCAGGGCCAAACTGATGGGACCATGGCTCTATATTATTCCAAACTGACAAATGCACTTGAGGGAGGGTTTGTGGGGTGGGGAACGGGCCAAGGGATAAACCCCTAGCGTCCTGTGAAAATAACAAAGGAGAACACAGATCTACGTGCGTACTTGAAAAGTGAGGCTGAGTACTTTGAGCTGTAGTTCCCCAGGCCGGACTCTACCTGCTACCTGCCTGCACTGGAACTTACTTAAAGCCGGATCCATTCTACTCACTGGCCGTGTGACCAAGGACATGAGAGGGGGGGCGCTGCTGGGTCTCCTGCCTTGTGGCTGTGTTTGCCTCAAAGCCCTTACCTCGGCTCGAACATAGGAGGGGCTACTCACTTCTCCCTGCCGCCCTACTGCTGCGGGACCCTGTACACTGGCCCTCACTCCTATAGTACCACTGGTATGGCTGACACTGTCTATAATCGAAGACCACATGCCAGCAGGGGAAGGGGACCCTCTTCTCCCTGCACTCAGCCTGTTCTTGTCTGCAGCTGGAGCGCCAGAGGCAGGAACCAGAGCCTCCCTCTCCGGCACATGCGCTCGCTTACTAATGGGTGCCGAAGTTGCGCCCATCCCCCTCACTACACGACCGCGGCGGGGAGAACGTCCGACTCTCTCCCTACCCCGCCCGGCCGTAACCGCTGACCCCCGCTTCGCCCCGCTATTCCCTCGGCGAGCAGAACTCCTGCTAGCGCTGGAGGACATATCCGGCACCCGAGCTGCAGAGGCGGTGGGAGGAAGCCCACGAGGGGGAAAGCAGAACCCCCAGTGAATCTGGCGGGGACCGGAACGCTTCTCTTAGGGCGAGACATCGCAGAGGGGCAAATTAAAACAAAAGGACAGGGCACCAAGACAAATAAAGAAAAGAGCAGGGCCAAATTCGGTGAGGAGACACACAGAAAAAATATAGGAAAAATACAGAACTTAAGGGGAGTAACAACTAAGACTAGGGAAAAAATAAGGATAGGAAAAATACAGTTTACAGCAATCACTACCAGAAAGGCACTAAAATACAGCAAACAAACTGGTGCTACTCAGCCTGACACAGCTATTCCCTGAAGATTTCTGCGATGGAAGAGACCCAGCATCCTTTGCGTTAGAATATATGGGCACACGAACCTAAACACTCCCACAGGATTCTATTGGCTGGAGATCTCCAACAACTTAACCCTCAATGGGTAAGTGCTATGTTTCTAAACATATGGATAAGTTTAAGGGCGTTTGGCTTCATGTGCCTCACTTCACATAGTAAGATTGGTTGGAGTGATGGGCAAGGTCACACATTTTTTTGGTCAAATCTTTCAAACCAGCCAAGATGTCAAACTGTTGTGGTCTGCCACCTAAGTCATCCCTGCTTGTGTTTGGAAAGTGCAATTTGGTGAAAGAATATCACATGCCAGAACTGCTGCCACTGGTGCCACACTGCTGCCACTAGCACAGGACTTACACAATCAACCGCATCCTCATCAGCGCCCTCGTCGACTACCCAAATCTCCCCCTCATCCTCTTCTAATTCCAAAGTGTCATCCTCACTTGGTATATCACCGACTACACGCGGGCTGTTCAGGCACACATCATCAGAAATGCTGAAAGGGCCCTTCTTTATGGGTACACTATCAGAATGGTCACGATTACACATACCACTCGTGGATGGACCCTCCTCAGGGATTGGTGTCATTTCGGATTCTGAGGATACATTTTCCTCTAATGTCTTACTGTTTTCATGCAGCTCGGCTTTCTCACATAACAGCACTTGTGCACCACTTCTGGACTCCGAATTCCTTGGTCTTGCTTGCTCACGACTGACCTTACAAGAAGAAGGCTCTGTAACATTTTAGATCTCGCACTAATAGAGAAAGGCAAAGGCAACATTCTTTCTTTGCCACTGCGTGTGTAAAATGGCATGTTGGCAATTTTTTTTTTCTCGGCAGTTAACCTTTCATAAGTTACACCTCTTTTTCTCTTCAAAGCGGTTAAATTTGGGGGGTTTTTTTGTGTTTTTTTTCCTTGACTTAAAAAGACTATGGGCCTGAGTCATTAAGGCAAGCAAAGGAGTAAATGTTCTCTGGGACAAACCATGTTACAATGTAAGGGGTGCAAATCAGTTTATTATTTTGTACATAAGTTAAATACTGGCTGTTTTTTCATCTAGCACACAAATACTTGCAAGCTTTATTATTACATTGAAATATAAAGTTGATCTAGGACATGCCCTACCCAAACTATAAATCTGCCTCACATTTTAAATTTACCTCCCCCTCCAATACAACATGGTTTTGCCCAGGTGCAAATGTTACTCCTTTTTTATGCTTTACTCTCCTTAATGACTCAGGCCCTATGTATTTTACATAGGCTTTACCAGATTATTATTATTATTATTATTATTAATTTTTATTTATAGGGCGCCACTAGGTGTCCGTAGCGCCGTACAGGGACAAACGAAATTACAATATGAGGAGAGACAGCACAGTACAGTAAACAATAAGCACAGTAAAGCCGTGAGCTCAAAGCACAGCAAGGGCGGGGGAGGGGAGAGGGGAAGGTCTGCATATGATGGAGCCCAAGAGTGAGGGAGCAAGAGGGGACGGGGGGAAGAGGGTCCTCGAGGAGGAGGGCAAGGTAGCTGGAGAGCAGAGTTAACAGTGGTGAAGACAGGAGGAGAGGAGACCCTGCTCAAAGGAGCGTACAATCTAAGGGGTGTGGTAGACAGACAGAGAGACACGGGGGAGAGAGGGAGGTACGGAGGATAGGGGAAGGGGAATGAAGGGGAAGAGGCAGAAGAAAAGGTAGAAAATTCACTGGGAGACTGGAAAGCTTTAAGAAAAAGGTGGGTTTTTAAAGCCCGTTTGAAACTGGACAGATGACGTACAGGGAAGACTACCATCAGGACTGGTGCCAGCAGATGCTTGTTGCTCCTGCTCATATGTGGACTGCTTTGAATCCATTTTAATGAGCCCAAAGCACTTGCAGTGCAAAATATTAAATAGATAGTGCTGCTATATAATACTTTCAGCACCAGACAAATTGTTTGTTCACACTGGGAAATATGGGACACCCCAAAGCAACTGTAGTGCAAAATATTAAGTAGATAGTGCTGCTAGATAATACTTTCAGCACCAGAAAAATTGTTGTTTCACACTAGAGATGGGCGGGCTCGGTTCCCCGAGATCCGAATCCATCCGCATTTCGCCTATCCGAGTACCGAGCCGATCACGCTCGGTACTCTCCCGCCCGTTCGGTATCGAAATCGAGGCAAAACGTCATCGTGATATATTCGTATTTGAAAAGCTTAAATAACAGCCCCCACAGCAATCCATCGCCATTTCACAGAGGGAGAGAGCAGGGTTAGGTCACAGGCTTAATTAGCGGAAAGACAGAGCAATAATTGTACACATTATTGTTTCAATTCTTTTCTATACAATTCTAATATTAATACCAATTGTATGAGCAATTGTTAGAGCAGTAAGAGAGGAGGATAGAGGAGGCTTTTTTTTCAATTTTTGGCACCCCAAGTGCTTTTGGGGTGTCCCATATTCCCCAGTGTTTTACAGTAATTTTTCTGGCATATTTGTCAGCAGTATCTAAAGCAATATTTTGCAATCCAAGTGCTTTTGGGGTGTCCCATATTCCCCAGTGTGAAACAATGATTGTTCTGGCTGTCAAAAGTCATATTTGTCAGCAGTATCTAAAACACTATTTTGCACTCCAAGTGCTTTTGGGGTGTTCCATATTCCCCAGTGTGAAACAGTAATTTTTCTGGCTGTCAAAGTCATATTTGTCAGCAGTATCTAAAACAATATTTTACACTCCAAGTGCTTTTGGGGTTTGCCATATTCCCCAGTGTTTTACAGTAATTTTTCTGGCTGTCAAAAGTCATATTTGTCAGCAGTATCTAAAACAATATTTTGCACTCCAAGTGCTTTTGGGGTGTCCCATATTCCCCAGTGTTTTACAGCAATTTTTCTGGCTGTCAAAAGTCATATTTGTCAGCAGTATTTCTACAATTTTTTGCACTACAAGTGGTTTAGGCTCATTAAAATGAATTCAAAGCAGTCCACATATAAGCAGAATCAGCAAACAGGTGCTGTCACCAGTCCTGATGGTAGTGTTCCCAGTATGTCATCTGGTAAAGGCGATGTAAAAGTACATGGTCTTTTTAAATCAGGAAAAAAAAAAACACACTACAAAATTTTTTTTTACCCTGTTGAAGCGAAAAAGAAGTGTAACTGAGGAAAATGTAACTGCCGAGAAAAAAATAAATTGTCAACATGCCATTCTACGCACGCAGTGGCAAAGAAAGAATGAGGCCTTCGCCTTTCTCTATTAGCGGCAGATCCAAAAATGTTACCGAGCCTTCTTCTTGTATGGTCACTCATGACCAAGCAAGACCAAGTAATTTGGAGTCTAAAAGTGGTGCACAATTACTGTTACGCGTCAAAGCCGAGCTGCAAGAAAACAGTAAGGCATTAGAGGATAATGTATGCTCTGAATCAGAAATGACACCAATCCCTGTGGAGAGTCCATCCACCAGTGGTATGTCTAATCGTGAGCACTCTGTTAGTGTACCCATAAAGAAGGGCCCTTTCAGCAGTTCTGCTGATGTGTGCCTGAACAGCCAGAGTGTAGCCAGTGATACACAAATTGAGGATGCCACTTTGGAATTAGAAGAGGATGAGGGGGATATTTGTGTAGGTGACGAGGGCGCTAATGAGGATGTTGATGAGGATGAGTTTGTTTGTATAAGTCCTGCACCAGTGGCAGCAGTTCTGGCACGTGACAAGAAAAAGGCCATTGTCATGCCTGGCCATTAAACCAAAAAATCCACTTCTTATGTGTGTAATTGTTTCTACCCAAATCCAGACAACAATTGTATAGCCATTTGTAGTGTATGTCAAGCCACAGTCAGTCAAGGGAGGGACCTTAACCATCTTGGAACCACGTCTAGATTATGCCATTTAACAAGAGTTCATGGCAAAGTGTTGGGAAAAGCTGAAAGTTCTTCCAAAAAAATTACAAGCACTCCATCATCAGCTAGGACCCTCCGGTCACCGACATCCCGACGGCTACAAAATACACCCACAACACCATCCTCATCAATATCCTCAGTAGCGCTCGGATTTAGCCCTGCATCCCACTTATTAAGGCTGGATGACTCCTGCACTATAATTGATTCCTCTGAAGAAAGCGTTAGTCCCACTGCTGCTGCTGTTGCTGCTGCTGGGGGTGAATCTTCAGCCCAGAGCGAGGCCAAGAAAAAGAGAAGTCCTACATTTCAACAATTAACTGTGAAACAATCATTTGCAAGGGGAAGCAAATATGACAGCAGTCACCAAGTTGCCAAGCGAATCACAGACACCGTGGCTTCCATGTTCACAATAAACGCAGCTGGTTTTTCACAGTTAATTGAGGTTTTGGGTCCGCGTTACAGAATTCCATCGCTACACCATTTTTCTCGTAAAGCTATTCCACAACTATACCAAAAAGTGTGTACCAATGTAGAGATTACGCTGAAAAATGCCATTCTGCCCACTGTCCACTTAACCACAGATATGTGGACAAGTGGAAGTGGTCAAACCAAAGATTATATGACTGTGACAGCCCACTGGGTTGATCATTCACCTTCACCAGCAGGAACAGCAGCAGCATGTACACCACTACGTAACATTTGTCACAGGAAGGCCACTCTTTGTATCACCGGCTTCACTAACAGGCACACAGCTGACAATTTGTTACGGAAACTAATAGATGTGATTGATACATGGCTTATACCACTTGGACTCTCTCCAGGATATGTCATTTCTGATAACTCCAACAATATAGTGCGAGCATTACAGCTGGGTGAATTCCATCACATTCCCTGTTTTGCTCACACCATCAACTTGGTGGTGCAGAGCTTCCTTTGAAAAAACCGTGATGTGCAGGAGATACTTTCGGTGGCCCGTAAAATTTCAGGCCATTTCAGGCATTCTGCCACAGCATGTAGGAGATTGCAGCAGCTCCAAGAGCAGTTTAACTTGCCCTGCCACCAACATAAGCAAGGTGGTAACTAGGTGTAATTCCACCCTGTGCATGCTTCAGAGGATGGAGGAACAGCGCAAAGCCATCCAAGCGTATTGCACAAGCCATGACATTGGGAAAGGAGGGTTCATGTATTTCACTCTTGCACAGTGGGGAATTCTTTCAGTGCTGTGCAAGGTGCTGAAACCATTTGAAGTTGTGACATGTGAAGTGAGTGCAGATTCTGCTAGTTTGAGCCAAGTCATTCCTTTGATTAGACTATTGGAAAAGCAGCTTGAGAAACTGAAGGAGGAGATGAAAGCAAGCAATTTCGCAAAGTATGTTGGCCTTGCAGATCAAGTACTTAATTCGCTTCACAATGATCCTCGAGCTATTAAGATCTTGAACTCGGATCAGTACGTTTTGGCCACTGTGCTTGATCCAAGGTTTAAGACCTACATTGAGTCTTTGCTTCAAAATGACTAAGATGTGAACTTTTGCAAGGAGTTATTGCTCAGCAAGTTGTCCGCTGAACTGGGCCTTGGCTTGACAACGTGTCCTCCTTCAGTTTCTTAAGCAGCTGCTGCTCGTAAAAAATTTAATTTTCAAAAAAGAAACAGGGAAGACTCAGAGGGCAGATCAGAACAGTTTAACATCTGGGCTGGTTTGAAGGATTTTTCAAAAAAATGTGTGACCTTGCCCGTAACTCCCTCCAATATGAGTATTAACATGCAAAGGATGGTGTAGGATTATTTTCAAGAGGTAATTGATATGGAAATGTCAGACAGTCCCTTTCCTTACTGGGAAGAAAAGCAGGCCATTTGGAAACCCATGTAGAAACTTGCTTTGCAATATTTAAGCTGCCCACCCTCCAGTGTGTACTCTGAACGAGTGTTCAGCACAGCCGGGAACTTAGTCAGTGATCGCCGTAGAAGGTTACTTCCCAAAAATGTGGAGAAAATTATGTTTATAAAAATGAACTACATCTTCCACGAGGAAGGCCTTCACCATCAAAGACATCCAAGCACTGACTGTTCTCTAATGGCAGATTCAAGCGGCAACGAATTGATAGTCTGTGATGATGACGTACACACTAATGAGGGTAATGATGAAGCTCAAGATGATGATGATAACATCTTTTTAAAACTTTCTATTTAAGTGTAGGGTGCAATCTACCCCCAAAGAGGAAAGGGACTTGGGGCATTTTTATATCACGTACTGTCTTGAAAGGCTGCTATTTGGGCAAATTCTCATTAAGGGTAGGGTGTCATACACAGACTGACCCCAAACTGGCTTTGTCCATTTCAATTAATAGTGTACAGTCTATAATGGCTGAATTTTTTGGTATTTTATACAAGTGGAGGGGGGCCTATAGATAAAGAAACCAAACTGCCTTTGTCCATTTCTATTAATATTGTACAGTCTATAACGGCTGAATTTTTAACTATTTTCTACAAGTGGAGGGGGACCTACAGAGACAGAAACCAAACTGCCTTTGTCCATTGCTTTACATAATTAATTATAGGTGTAGGGTGTAATATACATCCAAAGACGATGGCTGCATTGGCAATATGCATAGATGGAGAGGAAGACAATCTGGTTTGTGTGTAGAATTAATGAAGGCCTACCAGGAATTGAACTGTTTTTTTGATAATTTATTAGCTTTACAATTACATTACTTATCCAAGAAACAGGTGGAGCACTAAATTTGGTTATTTTATGCCCAAAAACATTGAAACATTGACATTTTTAAACAAAATAGCAAAACAAAACCAAACAAAACCAAAACCAAAACACTCAATGGCGGTTTGGCAAATCCAAAACCAAAACCAAAACACGATGGTAATCCAGATCCAAAACCAAAACCAAAACACGGGGGTCAGAGAACATCTCTATTTCACACTGTGGGACACCCCAAAGCACTTGTAGTGAAAAATATTAAATAGATAGTGCTGCTTGATAATACTTTCAGCACCAGAAAAATTGTTTGTTCACACTGGGGAATATGGGACACCCCAAAGCATTTGTAGTGCAAAACTTTATACTGCTGGTATATTTCTATTTCTGCAGCCAGAAAATAGTTTCTGGAGTAGGGAATATCACACCCCAAACAGTTGGTAATGTTTTCAAAAATGTCTCCTCTATCCTCCTCTCTTTCTGCTATAACAATTGCTAGAAGAATTGGTAGAACAATTGCAAGAATAATTGCTAGAATAATTGCTAGAATAATTGCTCTCTCCCTGCTCTAATTCTGCCTGCGATCTGACCCTTCTCTCTCCCTCTGTCAAATGGCGATGGATTGCTGTAGAGGCGGGTATTTATGGATTTCAAATATCGCGAGAACCGAGCTCCGAGATCCGATGACGTCACAATGACGTTTTGCCTCGATTTCAATTCCGAATTGGCGCCAGAGTACCAAGCCTGCTCGGCTCGGTACTCGGATAGGTGAAGTTTGGGCGGGTTCGGTTCTGCCTTAAACACACACACATATTTTTAAGTGTTTTTGGGTGCCTCTTAATTTTTAGCATGCAATATGTAAGGCATACATTATAACAAAACATAACATTTAACACGCCACGTCCCCCAGCCACATCACACCACCCCCACAGAAACATTACACCACAGCCACATTACAGCCCCCCCAGGCATGTCCTAATCCCCCAGACACATCATAAGCCCCCAGACACATCATAAGCCCCCAGCAGACACATCATAAGCCCCCCCAGCAGACACATCATAACACTCCTCACAACTCCAGCCCAGCACACTTACCTAAGTTGAGCAGGAACTCCTCCTCCTTGTCCTCCTTGCTGCTGGGACAGTGTGTGCTGTCACACACTGCTTGGGGACTGGGAGCTGCTGACAGCTGTCAGCTCTCTCCCTCCCTCCCCCTTAGCATTACCCACACCTCTAATTTGCGGGTGCGCGCTAGCACCATCTGTTGGCAGAATAATTTTTTTTTGCTTATAAAAAATACTAGACTGCCGCCCCCAGGCCCACAAGGCAGTCCGGGCCCCGGTAATTTGTACCCACTCCCCCCCCTCTCGGCGCCCCTGGTCATAGGAATCATGTCACTGATCCCATGACAAACAACATTATTAAATACATCAAACACTTATACTAACAATTTCATGGATGATCCATACGTTGTATAATAATGTTGTGCATATGATGTAAATAAATATTATACTGAACATACTTGCAATCCTAGTGTATGTCTGGTTAAATACAGTTAAATTATTTTAGGTGATTTGTATGCTTGTAATCCATCTATATGTTTACTGAGATAAAAATAAGTTACGAAATAATTAAAAGTATTTGTTTCTCACCAATCTCACTTCTCAACATTTGTGAATAGTACGAAGGTTTATATTTCTCATGTTTCTCACATCTCGAGAACAAATATACTGTTCCCATAGACAAAGTATTTTAGAGTCAACTGGAGGTATGGTAACTATATGTACAAATGAGTGTGGATGAAAGATAATACCTCTCCTTTTTTTGAAAATAAGGATAAGCGAGTGACAAGTTCAAAGTCTATACTTAGTATACCAAGAGTGAAATAAAAAAACGAGTTAAATTAATCTACTAATTATAAGACTTTATTAATAAATATACATTACAATTTGTTCATAAAGAGAGTGTATTGCTAGAAGCAGATACATCATCATCATCATCAACATTTATTTATATAGCGCCAGTAAATTCCGTAGCGCTTTACAATTGGGAGCAAACATTGATAAGACAATACTGGGTAATACATACAGACAGAGAGGTAAGAGAACCCTGCTCGCAAGCTTACAATCTATAGGACAATGGGAGTTAGAAACACAAGAGCATGTGCTACATCATATTGCACAATGGACCAGCTAGAATGCAAAGGTAAAAGTGTTGAGTAGGCTTTGTGTGCTACAATGTTGGTCAGAGGATTTTTGTCTTGCGTTAGCAGTGTAGAGGATGGTAATAGGGTAATCTAGGGAAATTAAGATGCTGGTTGTGTATATATGTGTAAAAAAAAAAAAAATATATATATATATATATATATATGTATATATATATGTATTTATATATATATAATGTGTATATATTAGGGATGTGCACCGGCGACTTTTGGTGTCTCGTGTTTTGTGTTTTGGATTCGGATTTTCTCGATGTTTTGGGTTCGGATTTGTTTCGCAAAACACCTGCTGAAAGGTTTTGGTTTGGATTTAAGGTTTTGGATTCGGATTTTTTTTGAAAAAAGCATAAAAAGTTCAAAAATTAAGTTTTTGGGCTTATTTTCACTCCTACGCTATTATTAACCTCAATAGCATTCAATAACAATCATTTCCACTAATTTACAGTGTATTCTGAACACCTCACAATAATGTTATTAGTCCAAAACGTTGCAACGAGGTATCTTTCTGGACTGCGTAGTGGAGTGGTCCCCACAATATAATAAGAAAACCATCAACCGGTCTTAATCGCACCAAAAAATGTACCTGGACTGCTTAGAGGAGTGGTCACCACAATATAATTTAAAAACCCTGAACTTGTATGAATCGCACCAAAAAATGTACCTAGACTGCGTAGAGGAGTGGGTCACCACAATATAATTTAAAAACCCTGAACTTGTATGATTCGCACCAATAAATGTATCTGGACTGCGTAGAGGAGTGGTCACCACAATATAATAAGAAAACAATCAACTGGTATGAATTGCACCAAAAAATGTACCTGGACTGCGTAGAGGAGTGGTCACCACAATATAATTTAAAAACCCTGAACTTGTATGATTCGCACCAATAAATGTATCTGGACTGCGTAGAGGAGTGGTCACCACAATATAATAAGAAAACCATCAACTGGTCTGAATCGCACCAAAAAATATACCTGGACTGCGTAGGAGTGTTCACCACAATATAATTAATAAAAAACCCTCCACGGGTCTGAATTCCCCCCCCAAAAAAATCTGGACTGCGTAGTGGGGTGGCCCCGGTACCCAATTTGATACCGGGGCCACAATCTAATAAATACACCCTGCCTCAACTGGTCAGAATTCCACCAAACAAGTATATAGACTGCGTAGTGGGGTGGCCCCGGTACCCAATTTTAAACCGGGGCCACAATATAATAAATACACCCTCAACTGGTCAGAATTCCAGGGAACAGATGGCGGACACCGGATTTACGTCTAACACCAACATAGCACTTAAGGGCGCAGTTCCTCTTTTTTGTGACTGCACAAACAATTAACGTAGTAATAGAAATGACAAGTTTTTTTGGGGGTTTTAAATATAGAAAGAAAGAAGGTAGTACTAGAAATGGCATTTTTTTTTTGTTTTAAATATAGAAAGAAAGAAGGTAGTACTAGAAATGGCAGTTATTTAATTTCTTTTAAATAGAGAAAGAAAGAAGGTAGTACTATAAATGTCAGTTTTTTTTTTTTTTTTTAAATATAGAAAGAAAGAAGGTAGCAATAGAAATGGCAGTTCCTCTTTTTTGGAACTGCACAAACAGTGATGAAAATGAAGGTGGAGCTGGTGGCATGTCACGGTCCTCTTCAGAGGACAATCTCCTGACCAGCAGGTCTTTGCACCGCTGTAGACTTATGTCCGCCGGAAACAGAGACACAACATACGCTTTAAACCGAGGATCGAGAACGGTGGGCAGAATGTATTCCTCTGACTTTAAAAGACTGACCACCCTCGGATCCTGGCAAAACGTACGAAGGGCTTCATCCACAAGAGCTACATGCTTGGTGGAATCGCAATGGCTTACCAGCTCCTCCCTCACTTTCTCCAGCTGCTTCTGCAAAAGCCTGATCAGGGGAATCACCTGACTCAAGCTGGCAGTGTCGGAACTGACTTCTCGTGTGGCAAGTTCAAATGGCTGCAGAACCTTGCACAACACGGAAATCATTCTCCAGTGCGCTTGACTCAGGCGCATCCCCACTCCTTTTCCTATGTCGTAGGTGGCTTTGTAGGCTTGAATGGCCTTTTGCTGCTCCTCCATCCTCTGCAGCATATAGAGGGTGGAGTTCTAGCACGTCACTACCTCTAGTTAATTTAGATTGCAAGGCTTGTAAATACTTTGAAGATAAAAAAAACAGGCTGCACAGACTGTGGAGCTAGAAAGTGAAATTAAATGGACCACGTTACTTTGGTGGCTATCGATGCCCCCCCGCCCTACACTTGTAGGTGAATATAAAAAAAGCAGCCTGCATAGACTGTAGAACTAGAAATTTAAATATACAAAGAAATGGACAAAGGCTGTTTGGTATCTGTCTGCATCAGATCCCCTCTCCACTAGGAGTAAAATAGAAAACTATTCAGCCGTTATATAATATAGAATATAAATAGAAATTGAGAAAGGCAATTTGGTATCTGTCTGCATCATAATCATCAACATCCTCCTCAGCGCCAGCTACATCAATATCCTCCTCTCGGTGTACAACATTCACACCTTCATTAGCCAAATCTGTAACTGGACTGTGGGTGATCCTTCCAGCATATGCAGAGGGCGTGCTGCAAATGCTGGATGGAGTCACCTCTTCCCGTACAGTGAGGTCAGGCTTCACAACCACCAACACCCTTGGACTCGCCTTGGGGATTCGTGATGTCATCTGTTTAGAAGGCAGAGTTCTTTGCTGTTTTGTTGTTGTTGCTGACAGCATAACTCTCTTAAATTTTTTGTAGGGGGGTAGGAGGAGGACTTAGATCCTTGGGTGAAGCTGGACCACTAGTCATGAACACGGGCCAGGGCCTAAGCCGTTCCTTGCCACTACGTGTCGTAAATGGCATATTGCCAACTTTACGTTTCTCCTCAGATGATTTTAAGTTTCTCTGTTTGATATTTTTTGAGAACTTGGGCTTTTTGGATTTTACATGCCCTGTACTAGGAGATTGGGCATCCGGCTTGCCAGACGAAGTTGATGGCATTTCATAGTCTATGTCATGACTAGTGGCAGCAGCTTCAGCATTAGGCGGAAGTAAGTCTTGATCTTTCCCTACTTTATCTTCCAAATTTTGGTTTTCCATTATATGTAGCACAAGAGAGCGTACCCCTAAGCCACACACACTCGGCAAAGCCTTTAAAAATTATATGCGGCACAGGAGAGTACCACTGGACTTATACTGCTGAATCAGTGAACTTTGTAATATCACTACCACTGGACTTATACTGCTGAATCAGTGAACTTTGTAATATATCAGTACCACTGGACTTATACTGCTGAATCAGTGAACTTTGTAATATATCAGTACCACTGGACTTATACTGCTGAATTAGTGAACTTTGTAATAGCAGTACCACTGGACTTATACTGCTGAATCAGTTAACTTTGTAATAGCAGTACCACTGGACTTATACTGCTGAATCAGTGAACTTTGTAATATATCAGTACCACTGGACTTATACTGCTGAATCAGTGAACTTTGTAATAGCAGTACCACTGGACTTATACTGCTGAATCAGTGAACTTTGTAATATATCAGTACCACTGGACTTATACTGCTGAATCAGTGAACTTTGTAATAGCAGTACCACTGGACTTATACTGCTGAATCAGTGAACTTTGTAATATATCAGTACCACTGGACTTATACTGCTAAATCAGTGAACTTTGTAATATATCAGTACCACTGGACTTATACTGCTGAATCAGTGAACTTTGTAATGTCAGTACCACTGGACTTATACTGCTGAATCAGTGAACTTTGTAATATTTCAGTACCACTGGATTTATACTGCTGAATGTGTTAACTTGGTAATATTGCAGTACCAATAGGCTTATACTGCAGGATTGGTTTTGCAAATTTTGTTGTAATTAATTTTTTTTTTTTTTTTTGGTATTTTTTTTTATAACTATTTTTTAATTTATTAAACAATTGGGAATAATGGGGAAATAACTATGCCCTTAGAAGCACAGAGCACAGGACACAGCACCACTGGACTGAACAGGACACAGCACAGGACCCAGCAGCACCACTGAACTCAAAATTGACAGAGCACAGCACACAGCACCACTGGACTGATACTACAGAACACAGCACAACACAGCACAGCACAGCACAGAACTAAACAGCACAGCACGAGATCTACCAGGACAGAGGACCACCTAACACACCCTCCCTCTACCCTGATCAATGCCCGAGTGAAGATGGCGGCGACTAGCGGGTAATTTATAGGATCCGAGTATCGCGAGATCCGACAGCGGGATTATGGCTCCGAGCCTCGGTTTCAAGTTTTCATTTGGCGCCAATACCCGGATCTGTCTCGGATACGACTCGGATCGGCAACGTTCGAATGGGCTCGGATTCTGGAAATCCGAGTGCGCTCATCTCTAGTATATATATATATATATATATATATATATATATAATGTGTATATATTAGGGATGTGCACCGGCCACTTTTGGTGTCTCGTGTTTTGTGTTTTGGATTCGGATTTCCCTGAGGTTTTGGGTTTGGATTTATTTTGAAAAAAACATAAAAAGTGTTAAAATCAAGTTTTTTGGTTTATTTTCACTCCTACGCTATTATTAACCTCAATAACAATCATTTCCACTAATTCCCAGTCTATTCTGAACACCTCACACCTCACAATATTGTTTTTAGTCAAAACAGGCTCTACTGAGGCAAGATGTCGTCCTCATCCTCAACCTCTGATTCCTCTCCCCCTACAGAGTATTTCCTCCTCCTCATACATTATCAATTCGTCCCCGCTGGACTCCACAACCACAGGTCCCTCTGTACTGTCTGGAGGGCAGTGCTGTACTTCATTGCGGAATTGATAATTCATTTTTATGAACATCATTTTTTCAACGTTCTGAGGAAGAAACCTCCTTCGCCGCTCACTGACCAGGTTCCCCGCTGCACTAAAAACTCTTTCCGAGTACACACTGGAGGGGGGACAACTCAGGTAAAATAGAGCCAGTTTGTACAGGGGCTTCCAAACTGCCTTTTTTTCCTGCCAGTAACAATATGGACTGTCTGACATGTCTATTTGGATGGTGTCAGCAAAATAATCCTACACCATTTTTTCAATAGTGACAGCATCCAATGCAGCAACAGTAGACATGTCTGCAATGATTGGCAGGTCCTTTAGTCCGGACCAGATGTTATCAGCATCCCCGCCAGCGGGTCTTTTAGGAAAACTGAGCTTTTTCCTCGCAGCTTTATCCTCCAAATTTTTGTTTTCCATTATATGTAGCACAAGAGAGCGTACCCCTAAGCCACACACACTCGGCAAAGCCTTTAAAAATTATATGCGGCACAGGAGAGTACCACTGGACTTATACTGCAGAATCAGAGAACTTTGTAATATTGCAGTACCACTGGTGGACTTATACTGCAGAATCAGTGAACTTTGTAATATTGCAGTACCAATGGACTTATACTGCAGGATTGTTTTTGGATATTTTTTTTTAATTTCTATTTTTTTATAATTATTATTTTTTTTTTTTTTTTATAACTTTTTTTAAAAATTTTTATAACTTGGGAATAATGGGGAAATAACAATGCCCTTAGAAGGACAGAGCAAAGGACACAGCACCACTGGACTGAACAGGACACAGCACAGGACCCAGCAGCACCACTGAACTCAGAAGGACAGAGCACAGGACACAGCACCACTGGACTGAGCACAGCACAGCACAGCACAGAATATAGCAGGGCAGAGGACCACCTAACACAACCTCCCTCTACCCTGATCAATGCCTGAGTGAAGATGGCGGCGGCCAGCGGGGAACTTATAGAATCAGAGTATCGCGAGATCCAACAACGGGATTATGACTCAGAGCCTCGCTTTCAGTTTTGCAATTGGCGGGAATACCCGGATCTGTCTCGGATCCGGCTCGGATCGGCAAGGTTCGGGTGGGCTCGGATTTCAGATATCCGAGCCCGCTCATCCCTAGTATATATATATATATATATATATATATATATATATATATATATATATATATATATATATATATATAGAGAGAGAGAGACGGTGCGCACAAAAGTTAAAAGTTCAGTATTTGGTAGTGTAAATTGTTAATCGTTGTATAAGTCCACGATACTTTGAACACCAGAGGTGATGGTGGAATATCTGTGAGGATCACACTGAATTGATATCCCCACTTGGATGCTTTAATACTGATTTATGCCTGAAAACTTCTCAGTTCTGGTACGTGTAATTTTTATGTTTTGGGAATAAACATTTTACTTGGATTTTACACCATGGAAGCGCCCCTGTCTTTTTGATGTTATATATATATATATATATATATATATATATATATATATATATATATAATGTTTTGCGATATAATGAACCTCTACTTACGTATCATGAACTTGCTGTAACATATAGACTTTCCCAGGACTATAAACACGCGCCACAACTATGCAAGAAGCTTAACATAATGAAAATAACTGTTTTGATAAGTATTTATTGTGTTAATGGAAGAGGTAAGCTGGGAATTACAATTGCCTTGCTTTTATACAGACATGAGAATTGTAACTAATTTTAAAGATTGTAAATAGATTAATAGCTATCAATGCTCTTTTTTGGGAACAGCTTTAACCCAAGAAACTCAGTTCTGGCACATGTTTTTTAATATTTTCAAATGAAATGTTACAGAATACAATGCATTCCTATATTAATTACTGTATACTTTATAAAAAAAAATCAAATAGAAAAATACATTGATCTTGGTGTTAATCAATTTTTCACTAGCATTTTTCTGTACTATATTTTCTGGTGCTTGTCAATAACCTTACTATCAGCAGTAACAAATAATTTCAGTTTATCTATATTTTGCAATAAGCATAGAACATTATACAATAAAGATTCACTATTGTAATAGAGTTTTAAAATTACATCTTGTGATTTTGTTTTTTTGGCATATGCATTTAAAAATAATATTACTTATATTTATTGTTCTAATTTCACATGCACTTGTCAATACATAATAAGGTATAACAAAATCTTAAAGCTGCAATTCATTTTGTCTAGCTATATCCCAAACAATCTGCATCTGGTATGTCATCCAACATTGCATAGTAGTCAGCACTGTTTTTGTCCTTGCAAATTACAATAATGATTTCACCATCTATGTGACTGACCATATCCATTCCAATCTGTAGTCATGTCACTATGGATGCAATCCCAGCTTGGCCTGATTGAAGCAAGGGTAGTTAGAAGAATAAGAAGTCTCTCAATTTCATCAATACTGTTCTTGTACTGTGTCCCCTTTTTTGGCTCAAATCGTGCCCAAGTCCTCTTGTATGGTTCATATGGCATATCAGATTAAGGAATCAATACAGCTGAAGTAGAGCACTTTCATAAGTCTTTTTTGTTCATTTACACGTAACCCGTGAGGCTATACCCACTTGTCTGTCTCTTAGAGGTCTGTGCCACGCTGCCAGAATTTGTTCCTTTGTCTGCCAATAGAGCTTTTCCTTGATATCTGTTATAAAAAGCTTGGTCTGGTTCCTTAGATGGGCAAGAGGCACAGAGAATTGCACCACCCAACACAGAAAATATTGAAGACATGATACCAATGTAGAGAGCAGGTCCAATCTCATACCTCTGTGCATCAGGAAGCATTGGGTTGTAAAAGTCTTGGAGGATAGAGTGCAAATTCCAGCATATGGGTACCAGACAAAGAATCCCCCCCAGTATGAACACAACGCCACCAGTGACTGCCAGTTTATCCTTATCATAATTGTCTTGGTTAAAAATGGTACATTTCATGCCAAAGACTGTGAAGATTGTAGCAAGGCCAGATAAAACACAGGATGTGATCATGAGTGCCTGGGCAGCCTGAATTTCTTGTGGTAGTCCTAGCATAGAGTTATATATATCACACTGGGTGATACCTGTGCTAAAAACAGCACATTCCATCCACAACCCTTTGTTAAAGCCTACAGCTGTTACAATACTGGCACCAATGTATGAACTAACCTTCCATTCAGGTAGGAGTGTTGTAATTATACCACCAATTAGACCCAAGACAGCCATGAAGTAGCCCATCATCTGCACTCCAACAGAAGTCATATTCCTCTGTCCTTTTCTGGATTATTTTTTTTATTACCAATTAACAGCTGCCAAGTTCTCAAAACCAAGCTCTTTATTTTCTCAGTTCCTCAACTTTGAGTGGATCTTTTTGGATGCTTGATCTCTTTCAGAAAAAACAGGCTGTTCAGAAGTAAGATGTCTGCATGTGTACTGTATATTCTTTTTGCCAGGCTGTTTCTTTCTCTTTTGACAATAAAATGACAAGGCTGCGTCTTGCTTCCAGCTGTCTTGATGTCATTTTGAGTCCAGTTTATATTGAGATTTAATGTGAAGAGGTAAGCACGAAGGGGGTTGGCTGGGGGTTAAATATTCACTAGCACCAATTGATTTAGTATGTGCTCCTTGACCGTGTTATCTCTGGAGCTTAGACATCAAACAGACCCCCGCCTGAGTCCTGTGATATTCTGCCAGTGAAACTTACCGGCATTGTGCAACCCACCTCCAACTTGCAATTTTGCCCATACAATTTATTATTATAGCAAGCAATATCCTCAGTGCGTGACGACTTTGAATGCCTTAGTTTCCTTTGAACTTCTCTTCATTATTGCTTTGGAATAGTTCTATTACAGTGTACAGGATATGTTCTCATATAATGTACAAATAAGCTGTCACTTGTAATAGAGAATTTAGTTCCTGAATTGCAGATTAACATATCTTGGTGCCTTACAGAGCGGTTTTACACGTTCATTTCACTATATTAACTGAATCCCAACAGCATTGGCTTTCATGTCCAAACTTGCAGTGAATAAGGAGATCAGAAAAAGTGCATAAATGCATAACATCACAACTTTGTATTTAATGTAATTCCCTCTGGAATTTAAAGACATATTAATCTGCATTGTTCCCTTGCTCACTACTTCTGAAAATTAATTCCACACAGTATTTAACCCTTCCTCAGTCAAATTTCTGCTTTCTTACACAAACCAACAATAGACATACAAGATGATACACTTTTTTTTTTATAAATATCATATTTAAAAGGTAGTGTAAATACATAACTTATTGCAGAAAACATTTATTTTTATTTTTGCTACAATATAATTTTGCTGGAAGCTTAATGAGCTTTGAAGCAATGATGCCTAATTGAAACAATTGTCTTAACAATATCAATCTGTGGGTGAAAAAAGAGAGACACATTGCTTATTTGTGCATGGCTTATTAGGTTTAAGTTATTAAAATATATGACAAATATAAAACACAGAAACAAATCTGGAAGCCAGAATACAGAGACCCACCATAGTGATGACCAGTATGAGGCACAAACACGTGGCAGGATCAGTGGACTTAAACAGCAGTACCACTGGACTTATATGGCAGGATCAGTGCCTTGCTTGCAGTCTCCTAGGTAACGCAAATAATATGTACAAATATGCACACAGTGGCATGGCCAGTAAAATATGGAACACATATTTTATGGATAAACAATGTCAATACACTTCATGCCGAGAAGCTAACCAAATAGTTTTCTCCATACAAGATACTCCCAACTATTCACTGAAATACCTAGCTTTTATCACCACGTAAATGAACTCAGCAGTCAGATCCATAATAAAGTGTGCCATCACACAAGTCAGGTTCGGGATAGACTCATCACAGTTCAGGTAAATTTAAGTTTGACCACCTTTATGTTCATCAATATAAAAGATTTGAAAAGGTGTTTTTTTCTGCATCTTACTGAAAATCAAGCTACAGAGTATTTGTTTATAGAAGCTTCAAATCCTAGATTAATTATTAAATATGCCCCATAGCATTATATTTCTCATCTTGCAGTGCAGCCCTTAAGGATTTTTTTTAAGTAACAGTGTTACGGTTCATATACACAGGCACAACTGATCGCCCAATACAAGTGTGTGTGACACATATTAGTGAGGTCAGACAAAAAAGGTAACTTTACAAAAGTGCAAACCATGTACCTCTCACATTGCTTAAGATATTTTTACCTACATTCTTGTGAATGAACTTGCTTATTTTGCAAAAATCTGTGCAGTTCGGGTGGTTCTCTTGCTGATTGAGGGCTATGCATCCACTTGAAAAAATAAGCTGTTCTTAATTTTAGATGGTTATGCACATTTTTAGGTGTAATACAATAAAAACATTATATATGTAGCAAAGGCATTCCTGACACTCTCTTGCTCTCAAATCTAATTTTAGAAGATAAATGGAAAAGGTAAAATGAATGAACAGGATAGTGCTGAAGTCACATTTTCACTCTTTACACTGTGCATATTTCCATGCAAAGCTCCATACAACCACACAGTCAGATCCTAGACATTGTTCAATCACATTTTCGCCGAGATTATATTAAAGTCTTCAGCTTTTAGTACCAGCGATGTGCTTAAAAGTGAATAATTACCTTTATTTACGACCGGTTCCTTCTCTTTTCCCTTTGCGAATTATTCAGCATTATTATTCAGGATTCAGCAGGACAGAGTGACAGGACACAGGAGCGCTAAAAAACCCAACCTCCCTATACTATCCAAGTCTTGCGAAATCCGACGGCGGGATTTGGAGTCTTAGCCTCGCTTTGACTGTTTCTCCCCGCCGGAAATACCCAAACAGTGCTCGGATCGCCGTCGGATCCGCACTGTTCGGGTGGGCTCGGATTGCGATAATCCGAGCCCGCTCATCTCTAGTTAAAAGTGGTGTAAACGGGAGGAGAGAGGACCCTGCTCAGAGGAGCTTACAATCTAAGGGAGGGGCAGATAGACAGAGGACACAAGGAAAGTGAGATGGGGACGGGGTCAAAGAGAGCAAGAAATAGGAAGGAGGAGAGAGGGAGAGGATGCCGACAGGTGGGTAGTTAGGCAGATGACTGAAAGGCGTTTAAGAAGAGGTGGGTTTTTAATGCCCATTTGAAACTGCTTAGAGTGGGGGAGATTCTAAAAGCATGAGGGAGATCATTCAAGTGGAGGGGGGCAGTGCGGGTGAAGTCTTGAATATGTGAGTGAGATGAGGGAATCAGAGGGGAGGAGAGGCAATGATCGTTGGCCGATCACAGTGGATGGGAAGGATTGTGAATAGAGAGGAGGTTGGAGATGTAGGGAGCAGTGGAGTTGACAAGGGCCTTGTAAGTGAGGGTGAGGAGCTTGAAGATAATTCTATAAGGGAAGGGGAGACAGATGCAGAGCAGTGAGAAAGAAATATAAGTCTAACAGCAGCATTGAGTATAGAACGAAGAGGAGCGAGATGAGAGTGGGGGAGAACAGTGAGGAGAAGGTTGCAGTAGTCCAACCGAGAGATGATCAGGGAGTGGATAAGGGATTTGGAGGCGCTCTAGGAGAGGAAGGGCTGAATGCGAGTAGTGTTGCATAACTGGAAGTGGCAGGATTTGGCAAGAGAATGAATGTGGCGAGCAAAGGAGAGAAAGGAGTCAAGGATGACATCCAGGCAACGAAGTTCGGGAACAGATGAGAGAGTGTAGTTGTCAACAGGGATGGAGAGGTCAGAGGTCAGAGGGGGAGGAGGATCTAGATGGCGGGAAGACAATAAGTTTGGTTTATGTTGGGTTTTTTAAATCTGGGGACACCCAGGAGGAGATGGCAGAGAGGCAGATGGACACCCTAGAGAGGAGGGATGGGGAAAGGCCAGGAGATGAGAGGTATAGTTGGTGTCATCGGCATAAAGGTGGTACTGGAGGCAGAAGGAGCTAATGAGTTTACCCAAAGAGGAGGTGTATAGAGAAAATAGTAAAGGACCAAGAACAGAGACCTGAGGGACCCCAACTGGAAGTGAGGAAGAGGGGGAGCGGGAGCCAGAGGTGGAGACAAAGAAAGAGCAGTTGGCAAGGTAGGTGGTAAACCAGGAGAGGACGGTGCTGGAGAGACCAATGGACTGGAGGGTGTAAAGCAGGAGGAGGTGGTCAACAGTATCGAATGCTGCTGAAAGGTCCAGGCGGATAAGAAAGGAATAATGGCCCCTGACTTTAGCTGCAAGGAGATCGTTGGTGACTTTAGCCAGGGCAGAGTGACAGTGGAGAAGATGCCAAGAAAAAGGGACACCAGTATGCCTTTATCCATGCATGGGAACCATGAAAATGGTGTACAGCTGTTTACCTTACATTGCATTGTATATAGTCTACTTTAAACCAGTGGCTGGCTGGCCGGCGGACAGGGGGGCATGTGCCCCCCGAGACGGTCAGAAAAGAGTGTTTTTTGGGTCGGTGCCCAAGTCTCTACTGCTGGTCCCGGGGAGGATTTGGCCGCGGATACTTCTGATCCGTCCCCCCTCCCGCTCAGTGATAGGCCAAACATTTGGCCTATTATTGAGAGCTCTTGTGTGACGTGGGACCTGCATCACATGACAGGTGTCGTCCCATGTGTGAAGTGCTGTAGACAGAGTGCGGCGCAGATGGAACAAGGTAAGTGTTAATTGTGTGTGGAGGGGGCACAGTCTGTCAATGTAGTGTGTGTGTGTGTGTGTGTGTGTGTGCTTGGGTCTGTGTGTGTGTGTGAGGGTTCAGCATATGAATGTAGTGTGTGTGTGTGTCACCAAATATATGTAGTGTGTGTGTATGTGAGGGGGCAGCATGTGAATGTAGTGTGTGTGTGTCAGCATATGAATGCAGTGTGTGTGTGTGTGTGTGTGGGGGTGCCAGTAAATGAATACAGAGTGTGTGTGTGGTGGCCAGTGAATAAATGTAGTGTGTGTGTGTGGGGGGGCCAGTAAATGAATGTAGTGTGTGTGTGGGGGAGCCAGTAAATGAATGTAGTGTGTGTGGGGGGGCAGTATATTAATGTAGTGTGTGTGTGGGGGGACCAGTAAATGAATGTATTATGTGTGTGTGTGGGGGCCAGTAAATGAATGTAGTGTGGGAGGGAGAGGGGGTCTTAATATAATGTGGGAGCTAGGCTATTAATTCAATTGTGGAGTGCAGGTGGGGGCTAATAATTGGGTGCTATTTTATTTGTGGGGTGATGGTAGGGCAATTAAATTAATAGTGGGGACTATGAATTTATAATGTGGTATTTGGACTTTTAATTTAATCCTGGGTGGTTTGGGAGCTATTTATTGATTGTGGACTGTTTGTGGAAAATGAGGTCTATTTATTAAATGTGATTATGTATTATTTAATGCCTGTGATTGTTTTGGGAAATGGTAATATTTGTTAAATGACAATGCTATTTAAATTATTGCTGGGACTTTGGAGGGAGGGAAATAGGTTTATATATTAAATGTGTTTGCTATCTAATGTCAGGGTAGGTTGGAGGGAAAGAGATCTATTTAGCAAATGTGAATATTATTATTTTAATATTGTGGATGGAGGGAAGCCTAATTATAAAACGTGGGTGCTATTTATTTAACACTGGGACTGGTTGAAGTTTTCTAAATTTTATGTACCCATTTTTTTTTCCAAATAGGGCCTCCAATATTCCAGGATCCAGACAACCAGCAAATGAGCTAAAGCAGCCACATGTGGCGAAAGTGACAATAACAGGTAGGAGAGAGAAGGACAGTCTGTCAACTGTCCTGAATCTTGTGGGACAGTCCCGAATTTGAGTGACTTTCGCTTAGGACAGTTGGGAGGTATGTCCCGCTTCACCACGTACTGGTCGTAAATGCAGAACTGTGCACCTAACAGTAGTGCACACAGTATTGCCTGTGTATTTGTCTAAAATGATAACCATGCTACATCATAGAGGGTTACCCTGTCTAAAGTGTCCAGGCCCCCCAGAGCCTTAACCCAGCTCTGGGCCTGGGCATAAAAATATATATATGCATTAAGCAACACTAAAATAACCTCTTTTTATATAGATAAATATATATTGTACCAAAAACCACCCTTTTAGGATGGGCCCTACTTATGGGCCAGTGCTGTGTGCTTGCCCCCCGGGCTAAAGTCTACCAGCCCTCCTCTGCTTTAAACCCAGGATATAATCCAATATATGCACATAACATTAGCATAATTTCACAGCAGATAATGAATATTAAAGTAATACCTCAAATTTAATTAAAGAGTGGCTGATTTATACCATATGATACTACACACCACATATCCTTAAATAGAGGCTTTATTCGCTGTGTAGACTTGTTGAGCAATCTCACAAAGGGCTTGGAATGTGAAAATTAATGTTAAAATAGAATAATGACCAGTAAACAATAAACCTCAAAAAATATGAGGTATGTCCCATGTAGGTCTATCTGGGTAAAAAAATAAGTGACGTCCAAGTCTCGAGTCGGATCTCACGAGACTCGGATGTCATAAATTCCCCGCTTGCGGCCACCATTTTCATTAGGGGTGAGATCAGGGAAGGTTGTAGTAGTGGTGCTCCTGCTCCTGTGTCCTGTCACTCTGTCCTGCTAATCCAGTGGCAACTTTGTGGTGTGCTATGTCCTGCTGATCAGTCCAGTGGTGCTTTGTCCAGTGCTCTGTCCTGCTGAGTCCAGTGGTGCTGTGTCCTGTGCTCTGTTCTGCTAAGGCCATTGTTATTTAAAAATTATTAAAAAGTTATAAAAAAAATAAAAAAAGAATTATAAAAAAATTATGCAAAAATAATCAAAAAAAATTATAAAAAAAGTATACAAAAATAATTAAAAAAATATGTAAAAAAATTATAAAAAAAGTCTATAAAAATTTCTACTGCAATATATAAATACGTTCACTGTTCCTGCAGTGCAGAAATATTAGTACTGCAATATTAAACTACGTTCACTGTTCCTGCAGTCCAGAAATATTAGTACTGCAATATTTTACTACGTTCACTGTTCCTGCAGTCCAGAAATAATAGTACTGCAATATATAAATACGTTCACTGTTCCTGCAGTCCAGAAATATTAGTACTGCAATATTTTACTACGGTCACTGTTCCTGCAGTCAAGAAATATTAGTACTGCAATATATAAATACGTTCACTGTTCCTGCAGTCCAGAAAAATTAGTACTGCAATATATAAATACGTTCACTGTTCCTGCAGTCCAGAAATATTAGTACTGCAATATTTTACTACGTTCACTGTTTCTGCAGTCCAGAAATATTAGTACTGCAATATATAAATACGTTCACTGTTCCTGCAGTCCAGAAATATTAGTACTGCAATATATAAATACGTTCACTGTTCCTGCAGTCCAGAAATATTAGTACTGCAATATTAAACTACGTTCACTGTTCCTGCAGTCCAGAAATATTAGTACTGCAATATTTTACTACGTTCACTGTTCCTGCAGTCCAGAAATATTAGTACTGCAATATATAAATACGTTCACTGTTCCTGCAGTCCAGAAATATTAGTACTGCAATATTTTACTACGTTCACTGTTCCTGCAGTCAAGAAATATTAGTACTGCAATATATAAATACGTTCACTGTTCCTGCAGTCCAGAAAAATTAGTACTGCAATATATAAATACGTTCACTGTTCCTGCAGTCCAGAAATATTAGTACTGCAATATTTTACTACGTTCACTGTTTCTGCAGTCCAGAAATATTAGTACTGCAATATATAAATACGTTCACTGTTCCTGCAGTCCAGAAATATTAGTACTGCAATATATAAATACGTTCACTGTTCCTGCAGTCCAGAAATATTAGTACTGCAATATTTTACTACGTTCACTGTTCCTGCAGTCCAGAAATATTAGTACTGCAATATTTTACTACGTTCACTGTTCCTGCAGTCCAGAAATATTAGTATTGCAATATTAAACTACGTTCACTGTTCCTGCAGTCCAGAAATATTAGTACTGCAATATTTTACTACGTTCACTGTTCCTGCAGTCCAGAAATATTGGTACTGCAATATATAAATACGTTCACTGTTCCTGCAGTCAAGAAATATTAGTACTGCAATATATAAATACGTTCACTGTTCCTGCAGTCAAGAAATATTAGTACTGCAAGATATAAATATGTTCACTGTTCCTGCAGTCAAGAAATATTACTACTGCAATATATAAAAATACGTTCACTGTTCCTGCAGTCAAGAAATATTAGTACCAAAGATTAAACTATAATGGAGTACAAAAATTTGGAGGATAAAGTAGGGAAAGATCAAGAACCACTTCCTCCTAATGCTGAAGCTGCTGCCACTAGTCATGACATAGACGATAAAATGCCATCAACGTCGTCTGCCAAGGCCAATGCCCAATCTCCTAGTAGAGGGCATGCAAAATCCAAAAAGCCAAAGTTCACTAAAATTAGCAAAAAAAGAAAATTAAAATCATCTGAGGAGAAACGTAAACTTGCCAATATGCCATTTACGACACGGAGTGGCAAGGAACGGCTTAGGCCCTGGCCCGTGTTCATGACTAGTGGTTCAGCTTCACCCAAGGATCTAAGCCCTCCCCCCCCCCTCTAAAAAATTTAAGAGAGTTAAGCTGTCATCAACAACACAGCAAACAACTCTGCCTTCTAAAGAGATGGCATCACAAATCCCCAAGTCCCGCGAGTCCAAGGGTGTTGGTGGTTGCGAAGCCTGACCTTCCCATTACTGTACCGGAAGAGGTGGCTCCTTCCACCATTTGCAGCACGCCCTCTGCATATGCTGGAAGGATCACCCCCAGTCCAGTTACAGATTTGGCTAAGGAAGGTGTCAATGTTGTACATCGGGAGGTGGATATTTATGTAGCTGGCGCTGAGGAGGAACTTGACGACGAGGATGCTGATGTGGTTATCTTAAATGAGACACCAGGGGGGGAAACAGTTGTTGTCCATGGGATGAAAAAGCCCATCGTCATGCCTGGGCAGAAGACCAAAAAATCCACCTCTTCGGTCTGGAGTTATTTCTATCCCAATCCGGACAACAAATGTATGACCATATGTACCTTATGTAAAGCTCAAATAAGCAGGGGTAAGGATCTTGGCCACCTAGGGACATCCTCCCATATATGACACCTGAAGAACCTTCATAATTCAGTGTTTAGTTCAGGACCTGTGGCTAGGACCGTCAGCAGTCCAGGGACATCTAAATCCCTTGGTCCTGTTGTATACACACCAGCAACACCCTCCTCGTCAACTTCCTCCACAATCTCCATCAGAGATAGTCCTGAAGGCCATGTCACCGGCATGACTGAGTCCTCTTCAATCCAGGATTCTTCCAGAGGATCCTGCAGCGGTACGCCTACTACTGCCGCTGCTGGTGTTGCTGCTGGTAGTCGGTCATCTTCCCAGAGGGGAAGTCATAAGAACGCTATGTCTTTCACCAAACAGTTGACCGTACAACAGTCGTTTGCCATGAGCACAAAGTACGACAGTAGTCATCCTATGGCAAAGCGGATAACTGCGGACGTAACAGCTATGTTGGTGTTAGACGTGCGTCCGGTGTCCGCCATCAGTGGAGTGGGATTTAGACGGTTGAAGGAGGTATTGTCTCCCCGGTACCAAATCCCGTCGAGATTCCACTTCACTAGGCAGGCGATACCCGGGATGTACAGAGAAGTACGAAAAAGTGTCCTTAGTGCTCTGAAAAATGCGGTTGTACCCACTGTCCACTTAACCACGGACATGTGGACAAGTGGTTCAGGGCAAACTAAGGACTATATGACTGTGACAGCCCACTGGGTAGATGCATCGCCTTCCGCAGCAACAGCAGCAGCAGCATCAGTAGCAGCATCTCCACAACGCCTGCTCGTTCCAAGGCAGGCAACGTTGTGTATCACCGGTTTTAATAAGAGGCACAACGCTGACAACCTCTTAGAGAAACTGAGGGAAATAATCTCGCAGTGGCTTACGCCACTTAGACTCTCCTGGGGATTTGTGGTGTCAGACAACGCCAGTAACAATGTGCGGGCATTACATATGGGCAATTTCCAGCATGTCCCATGTTTTGCCCACACAATAAATTTGGTGGTGCAGCATTACCTGAAGAGTGACAGGGGTGTGCAGGAGATGCTTGCGGTGGCCCGCAAAATTGCTGGACACTTTCGGCATTCTGCCAGTGCCTACCGCAGACTCGAGCATGTCACTCACCGGACTGTGAGTGCTTCTTCCCGGACATTTAGGAACCGTGGCCGTCCTCCATCCTGAGGGTCTGCGCATGCGCAGCCCTTTCCAATCCTTCAGTGTATGTCCCTTTAACTTAATTGGCAGATCAGGCAACACTCCCTATATTAAGCACCTGTGGTCAACACCACGTTGCCTGATCTTGGAGTCTCATTCCCCATGAGTCTCTGAAGGTGTTCCTGTGTTTCCTCGTTTATTCAGCGCTGCTGATTCCTGTGGTTTCCAAACCACTTCTACCTCTGTGGTTTCCAAACCACTTCTACTACTGTGGTTCCCATACCACTTCTACCATCAAGTGTATCATCGTGACTGTTAGCTGATTCCTATCCGCTGCCTCCGTGCACTACAGTCTTCTAAGCCACTTCAACTCTACCACATATCATTGTGACTGTTTGCTGATTCCTATCCGCTGCCTCCGTGCACTACAGCCTTCTCTCCACATCCACTCACCTGTTCATCATCAAGACTGTGAGCTGATTCCTATCCGCTGCCTCCGTGCACTACAGTCTGCAACTGGCAACTCGTCTGTGTTTCATCATCGTGACTGTTAGCTGATTCCTATCCGCTGCCTCCGTGCACTACAGTCTCCAGCTTGCAACTCGTCTGTGTTTCATCTTCGTGACTGTTAGCTGATTCCTATCCGCTGCCTCTGTGCACTGCAGTCTTCATCTCATCTCTCCCGTGTTTCCTCGAGACTGCTGCTATTATTGCCATCCGCTACTCTCCGTGATCAACAGCTCCTGGTCTACTCTGCTCTCCCGTGTTCCATCGCTATTGGCACCTGCTGGTTGCTACTGGTTACCTCCGTGTGTCCGCAGAGTCCTGCTGCTGCTGTCAGCGCTAATCGTCCATCTACTGCTGATCCGCTCTCCACGCCTTCCTGTGTTCCGCTGGTCTCTACCCGCCTGTCAGCATTGGATTCGTGTCTCATCAGCTACCCCTCTGCTAGACCATCACCATTCTCCTGGGTCCTCCAAGAGTCCAGTTCCACGTTCTACTGATTCCTGTGGATTCGTGTCCCTGTTGGTCTACTTACCTGTGCGCTGCACCTACTAGACCTCTGCTTCATCCATCCAGGGACTTCTCATCCTGCCGGCCTCCTGCCGCTCAGGTATCGCTGCACTCCTGTCTGACTGCCTGCTTCTGAACCACGGTATGCATACTTCTCATTGACTGTGCTGGCGTATTGCATATCTTGCTGGACTGTGTTGGTTCTCCTCTGGAGTCTACTATCCGCTGAGTCTATTGCCATCATTGACTGTATTATCTTGTGCCGGATTACTTCAAGAGACTTTCTATATTTGCAGTGCTGTTCAGTCATTCATATATATATCTATATTGTGCATATTACTGTGGATCGTGTCTAAGGTGCCGTGTATACCCTGTGTTGCAGTCTCTCCCCGTGCACCTCCTCACATATATATTCAGTGGTACAACTTGCTAGCGGCAGACCACTGATCCCTGTTTCCTGTATCACCTGTTCCAGTATCCTCTCACATAGCAGTGGTACAACTTGCTATCGCAGACCACTGACTCCCCGGATACCTCCACTTGGATTCCATTCCTTCACACAGACAGCGGTACAACTTGCTATTCGCAGACCACTGACTACCTTCACGTGTCCTTGTCCATACAATTCCTCGTGTATTATTACCTCCATATTACCAGTGCTGCTAGTCATAGACTTTCCTGAGCATCTCATCATCTGCTATTTCCTGTTCCGTGATCACCCTGCTACCAGAGTACCCTATTACCACCTACATTGCTCTGGTAAGCCTACCACCTGGTGATCCCTGGGTAAAGACTCCTAGTGCCCGTGACAGAGCAACATCAAAAAAGGCTGAACCTGCCCTGCCATCATCTCAAACAAGAGGTTGTGATGTGCTGGAACTCCACCCTCTATATGCTGCAGAGGATGGAGGAGCAGCAAAAGGCCATTCAAGCCTACACAGCCACCTACGACATAGGCAAAGGAGTGGGGATGCGCCTGAGTCAAGCGCAGTGGAGACTGATTTCCGTGTTGTGCAAGGTTCTCCAGCCATTTGAACTTGCCACACAAGAAGTCAGTTCCGACACTGCCAGCTTGAGTCAGGTGATTCCCCTGATCAGGCTGTTGCAGAAGCAGCTGGAGAAAGTGAGGGAGGAGCTGTTAAAGCATTGCGATTCCACTAAGCATGTAGCTCTTGTGGATGAAGCCCTTCATACGCTTTGCCAGGATCCGAGGGTGGTCACTCTTTTAAAGTCAGAGGAATACATTCTGGCCACCGTGCTCGATCCTCGGTTTAAAGCGTATGTTGTGTCTCTGTTTCCGGCGGACACAAGTCTACAGCGGTGCAAAGACCTGCTGGTCAGGAGATTGTCCTCTGAAGAGGACCGTGACATGCCAACAGCTCCTCCTTCACTTTCTTCCACACCTGTGGCTGCGGGGAAAAAGCTGAGTTTTCCTAAACAACCCACTGGCGGGGATGCTGAGAACATCTGGTCCGGACTGAAGGACCTGCCAACCATTGCAGACATGTCTACTGTCGCTGCATTGGATGCTGTCACTATTGAAAAAATGGTGGAGGATTACTTTGCTGACACCATCCAAGTAGACATGTCAGACAGTCCTTATTTTTACTGGCAGGAAAAAAAGCCAGTTTGGAATCCCCTGTACAAACTGGCTCTATTTTACCTGAGTTGTCCCCCCTCCAGTGTGTACTCGGAAAGAGTTTTTAGTGCAGCGGGGAACCTGGTCAGTGAGCGGCGAAGGAGGTTGCTTCCGCAAAACGTTGAAAAAATGATGTTCATAAAAATGAATTATCAATTCTTCAATCAAGACCAGCACTGGCCTCCAGAGACTACAGAGGGACCTGTGGTTGTGGAGTCCAGCGGGGACAAATTGATAATGTGCGAGGATGAGTAAGTACACACTGAAGGGGGCAAGGAATCAGAGGATGTGGATGAGGACGACATCTTGCCTCAGTAGAGCCAGTTTAGTTTGTACAGGGAGAGATGAATTGCTTTTTTGGTGTGGGGGCCCAAACAAACCAATCATTTCAGCCACAGTAGTTTTGTAGGCCCTGTCGCTGAAATGATTGGTTTGTTAAAGTGTGCATGTCCTATTTCAACAACATCAGGGTGGGTGGGAGGTCCCAAGGACAATTCCAGCTTGCACCTGTTTTTTGGCCATTATGTGCTCTTTGGGGCCTAGTTTTTCAAACTGCCATCCTGTCTGCCACTGCAGTGCCATTCTTAGATGGGCCACGTATTTGTGCCACCCACTTGTGTCGCTTAGCTTAGACATCAAGCTACCTCGGTGCAACCTTTTAAACTAAAAACAATATTGTGAGGTGTGAGGTGTTCAGAATAGACTGGATATTAGTGGAAATGAATGTTATTGAGGTTAATAATAGTGTAGGAGTGAAACAAAAAACAAAAATGTGGATTTTAGCACTTTTTATGCTTTTTTAAAAAAAAATTAGAACTCAAAACCCAAAATCAGAACCAAAACCTTTCGTGGGGTGTTTTGGCAAAACAAATCAGAACCCAAAACCTCAAGCTAATCACAACCTAAAACCCAAAACACCAAAAGTCGCTGGTGCACACCCCTAGTTAGGGAGCTCATCACAACTGCTAGTCTCTGCAGGAATATGGTCTTTAAGAGAAGCAATCAATGCACAAAATTATCTGCAACTACTCGCTCTGTGGCAGACTTTGCTAAATAACAAGGGGCCTGATTCATTAAGGATCTTAAATGAAGAGGTATCTTATTTCAGTGTCCTGGACAAAACCATGTTACAATGCAAGGGGTGCAGACTAGTTTTCTGTTTTGCACATAAGTTAAATACTGAATGTTTTTTCATGTAGCACACAAATATCAACTTTAAATTTCAGTGTACAAATAAGCTCATCAAGTATTTGTGTGCTACATGAAAAAACAGTCAGTATTTAACTTATGTGCAAAACAGAAAACGAGTTTTCACCCCTTGCATTGTAACATAATTTTGTCCAGGAGACTGAAATAAGATACCTCTTCATTTAAGATCCTTAATGAATCAGGCCTAAGGTTCTGTGTCAGTAGTATCCTACATCAGTGTACATTGAGGAACAAGGATCTTTTAATTAGCCCATCTATCTACTATGATTCTCTTTTGGGCAACGTCTCCAAAATATCCAGTCGACTTCTTAAGCAGTACACAACATGCTACCAGGTGAATGTTTACTGTATTGAAGGACATTTCAATGGCTTGTGGATAATTGAGAATAGCCTTAGCTGGATCTGTTTGCCACAAACAAGAACTTCAAGGTAGGGTCCTGCTTCTTCTCCACTTGGCTTTCATCAAATGTCAAATACCATTCAGCTTTTGGTTTTGTTGAACTGAGGTTCAATAATACACGATAATCCTTAATATATCATTCAAATATATAGGGATGCTAAAGCCAGCTCTTGAGATCACAAAGTGATCACATGTCATTAATCCCAGTCTTTGCAGGGAAAACCTATTACATCTAAAACATACTGATAGAGGGCCTGAGTCATTAAGGCAAAAAAGGAGTAAATGTTCTCTGGGATAAACCATGTTACAATGCAAGGGGTGCAAATCAGTTTATTATTTTGCACATAAGTGTAATACTGGTTGTTTTTTCATCTAGCACACAAATACTTGATAGCTGTATCATTACACTGACATTTAAAGTTGATCTAGGGTATGTCCTACCCCAACTATAAATCTGTCCCCACATTTTAAATTTACCTCCCCCTCCAATGCAAAATGGTTTTGCCCAGGTGCAAATGTTACTCCTTTTTTATGTTTTGCTCTCCTTAATGACTCAGGCCCAGAGTGTATTAATTTTGATGACTGGAACAGTCAAGCAGCTCATGAGTTGCAGGATGACCCCATTTGACCAATGAAAAGTGTTATGGGCCACGGCTGTTTGATAAGTTTCTAGAACCAGACTGTTAGAGATCTTCACCTATAGCAGTCGCCATTCCTGCAGAACTGGTTTGTTCAGAGGTACTTGGACGTTGCGCTAGTAATGAGGGCTTCCCCATCGTTGCCATGACAGCTGGAATACTATCCGGAAGAGCTGTCATGGTTACAGTATGCCCTTGAGGAGGGGTTAAGGAACACTGACATCTTGGTTTCCCTGGAAAATAAAACAAAATCCTTGATGAGTTTGTCAGCCTCTGTGGAATCCAAGATAATTCCCCTTAAAATGGAGTCTAAAATATAGACTGTCCGAGGTCTTTGTGATTTGTGGAACCGAAACTTGTTTGAGGAGACAACGGATTCAGAATTCTCAAGGAAGGAGAAAGCTTAAGCCTGAAGGCAATGGGATTGACCTTCTTGATAATGGTAAAGGGTCCGATAAACCTAGATCCAAGTTTCTTCCAGGGCTGTCTTAGCTTAATGTTCCGGGTAGAAAGCCAAACTTTGTCACCTACTTTAAGAGAGCACTTCTTGTGGTGATGATCCAAAAAGAATTTGGATTGAAAGGATGCCTGAATTAAGGTGGAATGGACCTTCTTCCAAATGACTCTAAGAAGAGAGGCTGTAGAGGGTATACCAGGAAGATCAGAAGGAGTAATGGAAGACACAGAATTAGACCTGGGATGGAAGCTGAAATTACAAAAGAATAGAGACATACAGGTGGAGGAATAGCAAGAATTATTATAGGCAAACTCAGCCCATGGAAACAGGGAAGTCCAATTGTCATGAAATTTGGAGGGGTGCAACCATAGAAATTGTTCCATAGCTTTACTAACCCTTTCTGTCTGTCCGTTTGACTGTGGATGATAGGCAGATGATAGCCTGATGCCAATGCCAAACATTGTACAGAATGATCTCCAAAACTGAATTGATAACCACGGTCAGAGACAATATCTTCAGGTAGGTTGTGGAGATGAAAGATATGTCGGAAGAACAATGATGCTAAAGTTTGAGCATTAGGTAGCTTTGCCATGGGAACAAAAAGGGGCATTTTGCTAGACCATGTCCATTGAGAGATGGATTAGGCAAGGGCTTAAGTTGACCCGAAGGATGGCTTTTTGAGAATTTGCTTCTGGTGCAATCTTCACAGGAGAGCAGAACATATCTGACATCTGAAGAAAAGGAGGGCCACCATCCGGAACATGAAAGAATCTTAATGGTCTTGGCAATACCTGGATATTTTATTCTCATGAATTTCAGAAAGTACTGTCTTCCTGAGATGGACTGGTACGAGCAACCTATCAGTCTCTGTAGACACCACTTGAAATTATCGAAGGGTTACCACCAGAAATTGCGTTAATCTCGCAAGAATTACAGAGGACAGAATGAAAGGTTGAAGTTCGGCTGGTGGAAAATGACAGGAGATGAAGCTTTGGGAAAGTGCATAGGCTTTGACATTCTTAGAGCCAGGTCTATAAGAGATGGTAAACCTAAAGCGGGTAAAACGTAATGCCCAACGTGCCTGCCTGGAGTTCAGGCATTTAGCAAATTCAATAAATAACAAATTCTTATGATCTGTAATAACAGAAATGGCATGCACAGCCCCTTCTAGCCAATGATGCCATTCCTCAAAAGCCCATTTAATGGGCAGGAGTTCACGGTTGCCCATATCGGAATTAGTCTCCTCACAAGAGAATTTTAATGAGAAGTAAGCACATGGATATAGTTTGTGGTCACAGGGGTCTTTCTGAGACAATACAGCACCTGCGCCAATATCTGAGGTATCCACCTCCACCACAAAAGGTAGTTCTGGATTAAGGTGTTTTAGGATTGGAGCATAGATGAATGCTGACTTCAAGGCCTCAAAGGAAGTCGGCTCCTTTGTGGGTTAAGTAAGTAATATGAGCCACCAGGTCAGAGAAGCTATGAAAAAATCTCTGGATGGCCTTCAGATTGGTTGGGCGCACCCAATCCAAGATAGCTTGAACCTTGATAGGGTCCAAAGAGAACCCATTGGAGGAAATAACATACCCAAGGAAAGAGACTTTCTGAACTTCAAACACACACTTTTCCATCTTAGCATAAAGTTGATGTTCCCGGAGTTATAAGACTACCTGTTTGACATGAAGATGATGCTGAGCCAATGACTTTGAGTAGATCAAAATATCATCCAAGTACACAACAACTGAAGGAATTCAGGGAGTACATCTTTAATTAAGATCCGAAAGGCGCATTATATAAGCCAAAGGGCATGTCTAAGTGCTCATAATGGCATGACTGGGTGTTAAAGCAGTTTTCCATTCTTTGACCTCTCTGATAATTATGCGTTTGTATGCCCCATGTAGGTCAGTCTGGATAAGAAGTACCGTGGCATCCATGAGCTGGTCAAAAAGCACTGAAATGATCGGAAGCAGGTAGGTGTTTTTAATGGCAATCTTATTTAACCCATGAAAGACAGAGACTGAAGCAGCCGGATGGGTAGAGTTAAGCAAGATGAGGAGCAGGAAGAGCCCCGACGAACAATCTATCCCTTGTTCCAATCTATTGTGGAGCTGGAGCCAGGGGTGTCCCAACATTAATGGAACAGAAGGTCAGCTGATAAAAAATGCATACAAGGGTCCCTGTATGCTGGGACCCTACAGTGAGCTGCAGGAGAGGTGTTTGAGAACAATTCTTGCCACCAGTTAATGGACCACCATCAAGACCACAGACTGTGATGGAAGGCTCAATCTTCACAGGAGAAACTCCTAGAGATCTGGCAAATTCGACATCCAGGCAGTTCCAAGCAGCACCACTGTCCAGCAAGGCATAGACAGAGGAAAAGCATGCACCCAAAGAAAGCAATGTAGGAACCAAAATTGCATTTTTAGAAGATATTATGTGCAGACCTAGACAGACCTCCTCCTTTTTCTCTAGGCCTACTGTTTTCCCGAATTGTTAGGACAAGAGAGGAGAAGATTGCCCTTGTTGCCACAGTATAGATATAGCCCAAGGGACATCTCCTTGTTGTTTCTTCTGGAGACAGACGGTATGACTCTCGCTGCATGGGTTCACAGTTTCCATAAGAGGAAGGAAGGAGGCCAAAGGTGTGCAAAAAGAAGGTGCTTTCTTCTCAGCTTTCCTCTCCTTGCTATGTCTATCAATCTTGATAGCAAGTTGCATAAGCTCTTCCAGAGAAGTAGGTGAAGAGAATTGTACCAAGGCATCATTGATATGGTCAGATAACCGTTGGTGGAACTGACTACATAACGCCTGGTCATTCCACTTGTTGTCAGTGGACCAACGACTGATTTCAGCAGAATATTCCTCATCGGAGCGACAGCCTTGTTTCAGTGATCTCAGGTGTGACTTGGCAAAAGCCACCTGATCTGGGTCATCCTAAAGCATTAAACAACACTGATCGTAGAGTGGGACTGTCAGGAAGCAAGTCGAAGGCCCAGGTCTGAGGGTCTTCCCTGGAACAGTGAAATTACAATTCCCACTCTGTGTTGCTCAAAACCAGAAGAGCGGGCCTGCAGGCGAAAGTACAGTTTGCAGCTTTCCTTAAAATTCCGGAATCAGGTTCGATCCACAGAAAAGTGGTCCGGGAGGTTTAATTTGGGCTCCACAGATGGCGCCAGAGTGAGGACTTAGCTGCCTCTTCTTGAAAAGACAGCAAGTGGGACTACTTGAGACAATCCCGTCCTGTCATCCCTTCGCCTTCCAGACAGCCTTCTCCTGTAGGGAACACAAATCTTGCATTTCAATTAATTTCTGCATGTTTAATGTCTGAAAAACCATCATAGTCTCGATCGATACAGTCATAGGTTGCCCTGCTGCCCATTTAGCAGCTTTGTCCACCCTATTGTTGCCCAATGACACCGGGTCTTCTTCAGAGGTATGGGCTTTACATTTTATGACGGCTACTGTCCTGGGTAACTGTATCGCTGTCAAAAGTCCTTTTATGTGTTGTGAGTGTGCCACTGGCGTGCCTGCTGCTGTCGTAAAGTTTCTAAGATGCCAAAGAGTCCCGAAATCGTGCACTACCCTGAAGGTGTACCTAGAGTCAGTATATATATTAGCTGACTTACCCTTTGCCAACGCACACGCTCTCCTCAATGCTACTAGTTCAGCCACCTGGGCTGAGTGAGGTGGGCCAAGGGGTCTAGCTTCTACAACATCCTGATTGTCTACAACAGCATAACCAGTACATAGTTCTCCCGTCTCCGTCTGTCTATGGCAACTCCCGTCTGTATAAAACGTAAAATCTACATTTTCTAAGGGGGTGTCACATATGTCGGGTCTTGCAGTTAAGGTCTGGTTCAGGTATTCCATAAAATCATGCGTATCAGTACTCTTGCCAAACTCATCACCAACCAGGGTCTCCTCACCTCCCACCCTTTGTGTCTCTCGAGACACATATGGAAGGAAAGTAGCTGGATGTAAGGTGCTACATCGTTTGATGATGATGTTTGAGGGTGCCATCAGAGCTAGTTCCCACTTTGTGAATCTAGCTGAAGAGACATGTCTGGTTTGAGCTGAATTTAACAGAGCTGATACAGCATGGGGTGTATAGACAGTTGAATCATGTCCTAATACTACGTCTTCGCTCTTACTTACCAGAAGAGCAGTTGCTGCTACACTTCTGAGACATGTTGGGAGTGATCTTGCCACAGTGTCCAATTGTTCACTGTAGTATGCTACCGGTCTGTTAGCGTCACCATGTATCTGTGTGAGGACTAGCTCCTGCAATGGTAATGCCAGAATAGAAATACCTGGGATCCAGGATCTACAGTATCCACACATCCCCAAGAAGGTTTGAATTTGCTTCTGGATAGGCGGCAGAGTCATGTGTTGTATGGCCTCAATTCTGTAGGTTGTCAAGTGTCTTAGCCCCTGGGTGAGACACTAACCTAAGTATTTGACCTTAGTCTGACAGGGCTCTAACTTGTCCTTTGCCACCTTGTGCCCTGTTTGCGAGAGATGGAGCAACAGCAATTTAGTATCATGTAAACATGACATAAAAGAATCAGAGCACAACAACAAATCGTCCACATATTGAATCAGAACAGACCCATTGCTAGGTTGGAAGGATTGTAAACAGTCATGTAAGGCTTGGCAGTCTGGTCCATGTGTATTGCACCCCCCAGTAGGAGAATGCAAAGAGGTATTGGCAGTCAGGGTCAAGAGAGACTGAGAAGAAGGCAGAACACAGGTCAATGACAGTAAAATCACTAGCAGACGGTGGAATCTGCATGAGGATGACAGCTGGATTGGGCACTATGGGGAATTGGCTCTCAACAACTTTATTAATTCCCCTTAAGTCCTGGACTAATCTATAGCCCCTCCCCCCACTCTTCTTCACAGGGAAAATGGGACTATTTGCTGTGCTCGATGTACGAATTAAAATCCCTTGTTGTAACAGCCTTTCAATAACAGGATATACCCCTAGTTCCACCTCTGGTTTTAATGGATACTGTGGGATTTTTGGAGCTATCCTACCACTTTTTAGATTTACCATGACAGGGGCTACATTTGCCATCAGTCCAGTGTCCTGTCCATCTCTGGTCCATAGTGAACCTGGTATTTCCTGCAACATCCCCTTTACTGGAGATGGACTTGGTTCTATAACAGTAGAGTGTAACATTAACCTTTGAGGGGTGTCCAATATATCCTGTACCTCATGCGCGACCTTCTCTGGTATATCAAGGAATACACCATCTGGGGTACAGTATATGACACTTCCCATTTTGCATAACAAGTCTCTTCCCAGCAAGATAGTAGGAGCTGCTGCAGCCAAGAGAAACTAATGTTTGGTATGCAGAGGCCCGATAGTAACTTCTGTGGGTTTAGTTAAAGGATAATGCAACACTCTTCCCGTTACCCTCATAGCTGGAATAGTTTTACTGGTCACCTGTAGATTGAAAGGAGAGGTTATCACAGATCTGGATGCCCCTGTTTCTACAAGAAAAGTTTGTTTCCTACCAGCTATGTCAGCTATCATTGTTGGTTCTTCTCTGAGACTCTCTGTTAACCTCACTGGCTGTAGACTACAGGTATGACCTGAACCCTAGCGCTGACTATCATTTTCCCGCGCAGTATTAGCTGCTATAACCTGCGCAGGTAGCTGTGTGTCGCTTGCCTATGTGTGTTTCACCTTGGAGGATATCTATATGTTTTCCTCTAGGTGTTTCTCTTCTTCTTTCTGGATAAGCTTTCCTTATGTGTCCCTCTTTATGACAGTTGTAACATATCATTGCCCTATCACCTGTGTTGTGTGCATGGTATGTTTGCGGTTGTGTATGCATTCCCTCTAATGCTTGAATACTCACCGTCATCAACCTGTCAGTCTTCTCTTTCCTCTTTCTAAAAATATTTTTGTTGTGTTCCACGGCAATCTTTCTAAGAGAATCTACCGTGCTGCTCCTCCAACCAGGTGTTGAAGTTTGTACACTTGTCTTTAGGTTTTCCTTTAAACCATCCATCAATACCGTTACAGCTACTTCCCTATGATGTGGATTCTCCCTTATATCTGATATCCCAGTAAACTGTGTCATTGATGCAAGAGCTCTAGCAAAATAATCCAATGCAGTTTCACTATCTTTTTGTTTTATAGTGAAAATCTTACTCCAATTTATTACTACTGGAAAATAGATGGCTAAATGTGAGACAATTTGCTCTATATTTTCTTGATTAATCTCATCAGTCAAGGTGTCATCTTCATCCAACACACAATCTTTAATTAATTTTTGTATGTCAGTATGGGGAGGAAGACACGCCCTCAACACCACACGCCAATCCTTATCGGTTGGTTCGTGTGCATTTCCTAAGTCTTTAACAAATTTCTGACAATTTGCCAACTCTTTTCTAGGATCTGGGAATTCAGTCATAATGGAACGTAATTCTGATCTAGTCCAGGGACAATGCATTGTAACATTTCTTAAAGGAACTACATCATCCTTATCTGGTTTCCCATTGGGAACTGATATTGTGCGGACTGGGTATGCACCCACTGGTTCACTGGTTTCAAAAGTCACTACCGGATCTGCTGTTTCAAGATTTAGAATGCTATCACTCCTAGTGATCACACTACTCTCACCTATCTCAGCCATTGCTCCTTTCCCATACTTACGCTGAACCTCTAGCATATTAACAGCATGAGCAATGGCCGAAATCACAGTGGGTTCATCTTCATCTTCTGATACACTTGTTTTAAACTGGCTTAGAACAGGATATAATTTAGCAATTTTCCTTTTTGCAGTTTTAATAATGGCTGTACTTATCGCTCCCGCCACATAACATGCCCTCAACACTACCCGCCAATCCTTATAGGTCGGTTCGTGTGCAATTCCTAAGACTTTATCAAACTTCTGACACTTAGCCAACTCTTTTCTAGGATCTGGGAATTCAGTCATAATGGAACGTAATTCTGATCTAGTCCAAGGAAAATGCATTGTAACATTTCTTACAGGAACTATACTATACTTATCAGCCTTCCCATTGGGAACTGCTATTGTGCGGAAAGGATAAGTACCTACTGTTTCACTATCTTCAGGATTAGTCACAGGAACCGCTGCTTCAATACCTTGGATTTTATCCCTCCTAGTGGTCACTCCACTACTCTCACCTATCTCAGCCACTGCCCCCTTTCCATACTTATGCTGAACCTCTAGCATATTAACAGCATGGGCAATGGCTGCAATTACAGTGGTTTCATCCTCTTCTTCAGAAACACTTGCTTTAAACTGACTTAAAACAGGATATAACTTAGCAATTTCCTTTTGTTCATTCTAAATAACGGCTGTACTTACTCCCCCCACCACATAGGGTGGTGCGGGGGGCGCTTGCGCTAAGTTCTCCACGCTTCTCAGCGGCTACTTCCGTTGTGCGCGCGCTTTTCGCCATGCCTTTTTCTGCTGTGCACGCGCTTTCTTGCCACATGTTGCCTTCCATTAGCCACAGTTTCAGTCAACATGTTCAATTCTTAATTTTGTTGATTTAATCAACCGAACTTTATTTCTTACATCATTTAGTACCTCAGAATCAAATGTGCCAATCTTCGGGAAAGGTTTCACACAATCCTTGGTCATCTTGACCCATTTGTCGCAATACACTGTTGCGTATGCACCATACTTTCTAAACATAAGGAACCTCGCCGAACCGTTTTGGACCTTCCTTAGGCAGTACAACATCAACCATCTCTAGCGTTTGTTTCGCACCCATTGTGAAAACAACCTATTTCTCAACACTACGCAAAAAGGGCCTTTTTAATTGTTCTCTTTTAAAACAGAGCCTGCTAGAAATTAACTGTGGACGATTTAATCGGGCTACGCCATCCACCTCCTAACCATGGACGATTTAAACAGGCTACGCCACCCACCTCCTAACACAGAAATATCACTGTGCACAACAGAAATTTCAGCTCCTCGATATCCTGGCTCAACACACAAAATCTGTTGAGTATATTACAGCTGGTAGCATCGGAGTTTACCCGCCTTCCAGCGTAATTCCTCCCGCAGCTCAACCCAATTCACAATCATGGTTGCACAATAAACCACGCGCTCTAATCGCACTGCATAGCGATACTAGCTATCGCTAAACTTTGCATTTACTATTGGGGAGTAAGTTTCAAAAACATCGGTTGTTCAGCCCGCCTCATCAGACAGCAACCGATATCCCTTTATCTTTCAACAGTAAATCAACTTTCACTTCAAAATCATACAATACACATTTTCTGCACAGAAACTAAATTTCCCAAACAATGGCACTATCTTTTCAGAGATTTTACCAAGTGATTACACTATGCATATATAACAGACTATGAACACGACTGTTTAAACACGTGGCAACAATACCGGAAGTTCACATACGCAATGCAGGAAGTACACATACGATAAGCAATGCAATACATTTAAAACGCAATATGACAATAAAAAGAAACAGTTTTCTCTTTTGTCCTTAGATTCAAGTTAGCACTCCTTTAGATTATGCAAAAACGGATATTCGGTTTCACAAGACAGAGTAATAAACAGGTTTTGAACACATTGCGTTCTTACCCGTATATGACGCGTCTCCACCCTTTGTTGGGGAACCGAAATCCGCTGGTCTTGCGTATCGTAACTTCCGCCGCAAACCCCCAAATTGTTATGCACGTTTTGTCGCTATCCAATAACGATTGTCAAATCTCGATTTGTGTTTCCAGCGCACAAATATTTATTCTCAAAAAGTAGCAGAATAATTGATGATGATGATGATGATGATAATTCAAGCGAAATTATTATTATTATTCATTTTTATTTATAGGGCGCCACTAGGTATCCGTAGCGCCGTACAGGGACAGACAGAAAAACGATACAGGGTGAGACAGCACGGTACAGTTAACAAAAAGCACAGTAACTCAGAAGCTCAATGTACAGCTAGATGAGAGGTGAGAGCCCCCAGCGGGGTAGAGAGAGGGGTAGGAGGGCAGGAGGACCTCACGGATGAGACAAGGAGCTGGAGAGCAGAGTTAAGGTGGTGGAGAACAGAAGGAGAGGAGGCCCTGCTCGAATGAGCGTACAATCTAAGGGGAGGGTAGGACGGACAGAGACACAATGGTAGGAGCAGGGGAATGGGGAGAACGGAGGCAGAGATGGAGAGGGGGGAGAGGAGAATGAAAAGGAGGGAGGTTTGGGTTGACATTGAAGCTGCTCTCACAGACACTTCCTCGCCCTCTTTGCTTCTTTGGCTTAAACCTCAACATAGGCCTCCTCCCTCACGTCTCCCCCCTCCACTAGCATTCTCACTTGCTTCCTGGTCTCACACAGTTTCCTCATATAACCTGGCTCCTAATTCATGCCGCATGACGCCCCTTTGGAATAATCCCACCTTTCCCCCTGGACTTCGTCCGATCCAATTCTTCTACTGGATGCAATGTGGCATCAACTTCCTCTCCGACAGCATGCCGCTACAATTCTTTCCCTCTTTCGCTGATATCCAAGCACGCTTTGGTATCCCCTCGTCCTGCTTCTTTCAATACCTACAACTTCGACATCTATATAACTCTATCTGGCGTACAGTCACTTATATACACCTAACCTCTCCTTTGGTCTCGTTTTGCGGTCTTCACTCTTCTTCTCAAGGCTTGATCTCCACATTCTACCGCCTTATGGTAAAACACAATTGTCCCCCTAAGGATTCTCACAAGCTTAAATGGGAGGAGGACATGGGGGAGACGCTCCCTCCCGGGGAGTGGATTAAGATTCGCCTGAACCTCTCAAAGACCTCTATTTGCGTTAAGATAAATGAAAACAGTCGCAAAATCTTCTACTGTTGGTACTTGGTGCCTCATCGTCTTTACATGATATATCCAAGCTCCTCACCGCTATGTTGACGCCAATGTGGTCAGGAGGGTACCCTGTCTCATGTATGGTGGCACTGTCCAAAACTACTTCCTTTCTGGAAGTTGGTCCATCAGTTAATCTCCAGTATCACTCAGATCTTTCTTCCTCCATCTCTTTCGTATTCCTTACTTCCGCGCTCTATTCCCAAGATATCTAAATCAAAGCAGAAACTTATTACACATATACTTAGTGCTGCAAGATGCCAAATTGCCCTTTTTTGGAAAAACCCGACTCCACCCTCCTTGCCCTTGGTTATCAACCACATCTGGCATGTCTATCATATGCAGGGCCGGACTGGGAAAAAAAATCAGCCCTGGCATTTATAGCACACAGGCCCACGTGTTGTGAGCTCCATGCACTATATTGTTGCGCACTGATGCTGGCGCAGTGCACGTTGCTGGTGCTGTTCAAGATGATGTAGTATGAGTGTGTGTATGTGGGGGTATTTATTTCTCCTAATGACCCTCAACATTACATTGTTAGCACCCCAATTACATCAATAAATACCATGACAATACATTATTAGTGCCAAAATTACAGCAATAAATAACCCCGCACACACACTCATATTACATCAATCACCCCCATATTACAACAACCGGCATCACCCCCCACATTACAGCGTCCAGCATGACCCCCCACATTACAGCATCCAGCATGACCTCCCACATTACAGCACCAAGCATCACCTCCCACATTACAGCATCCAGCATGACCCCCCACATTACAGCATCCGGCATCACCTCCCACATTACAGCGTCCAGCATCACCTCCAACATTACAGCATCCAGCATCACCCCCCACATTACAACATCCAGCATCACCCCCCACATTACAGCAACCAGCATCACCTCCCACATTACAGCATCCAGCATGACCCCCCCACATTACAGCGTCCAGCATGACCCCCCACATTACAGTGTCCAGCATGACCCCCCACATTACAGCGTCCAGCATCACTCCCCACATTACAGCATCCAGCATCACCCCCCACATTACAGTAACCAGCATCACCCCCCACATTACAGCAACCAGCATCACCCCCCACATTACAGCATCCAGCATCACTCCCCACATTACAGCAACCAGCATCACCTCCCACATTACAGTAACCAGCATCACCCCCCATAATACAGCAACCAGCATCACCCCCCACATTACAGCATCCAGCATCACTCCTCACATTACAGCAACCAGCATCACCCCCACATTACAGCAACCAGCATCACCCCCACATTACAGTAACCAGCATCACCCCCACATTACAGCAACCAGCATCACCCCCCACATTACAGCATCCGGCATCACCCCCCATATTACAACATTCGGCATCACCCCCCACATTACAGCAATACCCTCTCCTACTTATTAACAATACTAAGCCCCAAACACACTAGAGCATTGCCACCACCACGCCACCCCATACTACAGCAATACCACCAATTATACAGGCGCCACTGTAGGAAACCAATGTTTTGCTTTTTTCAAATCTCCCACAAGATAGCAACAACAGAATACTTACACACATATAGGTAACAGGTACCCTTTTCCCTCAATTAAATAGTAATGGCAGAATTTTCATGAATCATTCCACATGAAATAAAACTCTAACATATATCTAAAAAAAAAAACATAACTATTGAATGATCATTTGTACCCACACGGCCACATTAAAAGTATCTCCATCTACAGCAAAATGTCAGAGAAAAATATTTTTTTTTACTAACTTTTTTTTAAGTAACTGGATATGCGTCAATTTTTCTATTCATTTTAAATAACACAGTATATAAATTAAGGGGGATATTGGAGGTGGGTGAGAGATAATTGGATGTGATCCATCAGTTTGATTAGATAGGAAACATTTAGATTATTTACCTGGAGACGTCTACCCCCTTGACTCACAAGCAGGGCCGACAAGAGGAATTTTGGGCCCCGATACAGCAACTTCTTTGGGCTCCCATCATATTCAACAATGAAAGACTTGCCTTTGGCAGAAGTTCATATTATGCCACACCATAGTGCGCCCAGTTCATATTATGCCACATCGTAGTGCCCCAAGGTCATATTATGCCATAATAGTGTCCCCAAATAACATTATGCCATAGTAGTGCCCACAAATCATTAGTAGTGCCCAGACAAAAACTCATTGACAAATAAAAATTGTACAACATATCAGATACTGAGAGTGTGAGTCCCAGGAGCAGCTTAATACACCATTTACAATGCAAACATAAATAGATATATTGACACAATCAGATAAAATTTATGACAAGCAATGTTTTTTCCTCTTAATTAAAAATCTTTGTACAGATAAATATGCAAGAAACATTACAGCGCAATAATGAGCAATACATAGTGTTTTAAACGTCATTGGATACACAGTAGTGCCCCCAGTTCAAGAAAGGATGGTTAAAAACACATTGCACACGAGAAAATATTTGAACTTACCTGATTATGACATCCTGTGCTCTGTTCTCCTAATGGGTGCGCTGGGCGAGGCGGGATCAGCAGCTGTCAGCTCACAGGCAGTCGAGAGCAGGAACAGAGGGCAGTGGTCGAAGCGGAAATTTAGAAGTGGGGTATGGAAAATATAAGTGAATTGTCCCCTCTGTGCATTCCCATTCTTCATTACTACTTGTGTTTTATGATGGCTGTATCCCTGACATTCCCATTCTTAAGATGTCTCTCCCTTTACACTTTCTTTTACCTATGCCGCTGCACCATCTTCTCCTTTGTCCCTCTCACTTAACCCCCTGCACCACCTTCTCCCCTGGCTCTCTCACACATCTTCCTGCACCACCTTCTCCCCTGGTACTCTCACACGTCTTCCTGCAACACCTTCTCCCCTGGCACTCTCACACGACTTCCTGCACTGTCTACCACCCTGGCACTCACACGTCTTCCTACACCCTCTACCCCCTGGCTCTCTCACACGTCTTCCTGCATCCCCTACCTCCCTGGCTCTCTCATCCCTCTTCCTGCACCCCCTACCTCCCTGGCTCTCTCACTCCCTCTTCCTGCACACCCTTCCCCCCTGGCTCTCTCACCCCTTCTTCCAGCGCCCCCTACCCCCTGGCTCTCTCACCCCTTCTTCCAGTGCCCCCTACCCCCTGGCTCTCTCACCCCTCTCACTGCACTCCCTGGCTCTCACCCCCTCTCCCAGCACCCCCAACCCCCTGGCTCTCTCACCCCCTCTCCCAGCACCCCTACCGCCTGGCTCTCTCACCCCCTCTCCCAGCACTCCCTACCCCTGGCTCTCACCCCTCTCCCAGCACCCCCTACCCCCTAGCTCTCTCACCCCTCTCACAGCACCCCCTTTCCCTTTGGCTTTCACCCCCTCTCCCAGCACCCCCTTGCTCTCTCACCCCCTTTCCCAGCACCCCCTTCGGATCTCTCATCCCCTCTCCCAGCAACCCCTTCCCCTTTAGATCTCTCATCCCCTCTCCCAGCAACCCCTTCCCCTTTGGATCTCTCATCCCCTCTCCCAGCAACCCCTTCCCCTTTGGATCTCTCATCTCCTTTCCCAGCAACCCCTTCCCCTTTGGATCTCTCATCCCCTCTCCCAGCAACCCCTTCCCCTTTGGATCTCTCATCCCCTCTCCCAGCACCCCCTGGCTCTCTCACCCCCTCTCCCAGCACCCCCTTCCCCTTTGGCTTTCACCCCCTCTTCCAGCACCCCCTTGCTCTCTCACCCACTCTCCCAGCAGCCCCTACCCCCTTGCTCTCTCACACTGGTGATCCCCGAGCGTAAGTCGCAGCACCCCCGCGGGCCCCTCAACCCCGAAAATCGCGGCACCCCCGCGGCCCCCCTAACCCCAAAAATAGCGGCACCTCCACGACCCCCCCCCTCCCCCAAAAATAGCGGCACCCCCGAGGCCCCCCTCCCCCGAAAATCGCGGCACCTCCGTGCCCCCCCCCCCCAGGGAATCGCGGCACCCCCGCGACCCCCATTCAGAAAAAAAAAATCTGGAAACTGTCCAGATTGCTTGTAAGTGCAACGGGGGAGGGAGCGCAACAGAGGTAGCTGGTTCCCAGTGAGGAACCAACTACCATGAAGACTGGAGGAGTTGGACCGGCCCATATAGTCATCGGCCCTTCTGGCATTTGCCAGAAGTGCCAGATGGCCAGTCCGGCCCTGATCATATGGAGTATATGACTAGCATTCTCCGCCGTACTCCTGTTCAATTCGATAAGGTCTGGAGTCCTTGGACTGAGTATCACGAAGCCTCCCCTCCTCTTGCATTTTATAATATTTGTAAAACAGTGCAAGTTCCAGGACAGTGAGTGACAGTTAGTGCAGTATGAGGACACCGAGTGTGTGACATGTTAGTGAGCCACGCAATGGCATACACCAAGTGGCTCATGTTTTCCAGCTGTGAAGCACAACTTGTGAATATCGTGTTCTCCCCAAATTCAGGTTCCGAGGCAGGCAGGAGTAAAGTGTGTAGGCTACTATAAGTAGAGCTGTGTTATGTTACTCGCTACATACCTTTCTTGCTTTCGTCACAGAACACAGATGATAGATAGGTGATCACAGCAGGAACCTCAGAGCACTTTTAAATCTCCCGCACCCAGCTCAATGCAGCGAATAAATTAACTGACGTCACTGAGGGGGAAGAAGTTTAAACGGCTCTTTTACAGCCGCTCTGGCCCCACTCAGAGAGATTAAACTTTGAAATGAGAACACTAATAATACTACAGGGTGCCCCCTCTCAGCCCCAAAACACTAGCCAGCGCCCCTGTGGATAGAAAATATGGCTAATTTCTCCAGCTCAGAAATGAAAATCTCTTAGGAAAAAGTCAGCCATATTTGTATTCTCATGTGAAGCCAGGCTGAGTACACCCACTCTCTTTGACATGTACCATAGGTATGGCTCTGCGTTTTCAGTTTGGCTGAGATTAAAGTACCAAACAGCTGTTAGAAGCAGCAGAACCAAAAAGCTCTGGTTGCCTGAAGTCGCCATCACCAACACCACAGCGCCCAGGGTCTGGGGGTGGGGTACGGCCTAACGGTGCTGAGTACACCGACAACACTTACCCCAACATCTTCAGTACGGACGGCTGATTCCCGACGAGGATCCTTGACGATTTTTTTGTGAACCGGCTTCAACCAATCCCAATGCAGAAAGACGTCGGTGCGACTTGATAACATTAGTGAGATACGCGACGCTGGTAACGCTGCTCTTAAGGGGGTAATGTAAGTATGCAGCCATGTACAATGTACTTTAGAAAGGGTTGTGCTGGAGTCTCAGGAGAGCAGGGAGCCAGTGGTGGTCCCAATCCTACTCATAGGTGCTGGCTGGGGCCCTGGGACAGGGGAGACACGGGGAAAGTACATGGAGCAGTTAGAAGGGCAATTTGAATCAAAAAGTATGTGGGGAAGGCAGAGTGTTTACTCGAGCACCTATCGTGCTGCTTGCTCTCACTGTCTGTCTGTGTGTGTGTGTGTGTGTGTGTGTGTGATGGGCTGCATGTCAGTAAAATGTGTGTGTGTGTGTGTGTGTGATGGGCTGATGGGCTGCACGTTAATGGAAACAGGTGATAAGGAGACAATCAGCCTCCTTCAATAGATATGCAGTGAATATACAATTTTTTCCTCTTTTGGATTCTTAAACTTCAAAAGGAGTCTTGATAATATTTAACCAAATGGTCAATATCTAATAGTAGTATATATAAAATATATTATAATTTCCAATTCATATAAGTGTATTAATCTCCCCGTCTTGAATTATACGACATTCACAGTGTTATGTGCGTATTGTCGCTAACCAATAACGATTGTCGAACCTCGATTTGTGTTTCCAACGCACAAAGATTTATTCGCAAATAGTAGAATAATATGTTCAAGCGAAGTGATAATAAATACAGCCGTTACTTATCGCAGGCGCTCTGGATCCTGTGTGCAGTCATTCAATCCTGAAGTCTGGGGACAAGATGTCTGAACACTAGATGTGAAGCTGCTGCTTATATGCACACAGAAATACAGTAATACAATGAAGATGGTATAGCTTGCATCTATTGGTCCAGGTCTCAGGAAGGTCCAAGGGGTTGTCAATCATTGGCTAGTTCATCCTAAGGAATCCAAAGGCGGGGGTCATCTCTCCAGGGGGTATGCTCGGCTCTTCCCGCCAAGATTCCTTAGTCTTAAGTAGTTCATAATTTCTTATCATTCATAACTTGCGTATTTACTCTGCGATTCCTTCGCAGAGTGAACCAAACAGTGTCAAATGTTAAGAGGTTTATTATGATACCTCATATGATATGATTCCTTCAACCTGTTCCATATATTTCACTAATATGCATGTAACTTTAATATAAAACATAAATACTACTATATTTCGACATAACCGACAATGTGTTGCAACTACCATTAATGTGTACTATTTTATAAGTATGCGTGTTTGTGCGAATGTATGGTAAAAGACCAAATACTGTTGCTGCCACGTGTAGTAGCTGCGTACGCCATTTCACGCCGTAGCGTACCGTACGCATCTTTTCAGACAAAGACAACCAAGTTTGCTCGACTTTAATTGAAATGACTTTATCCAATTTGCTGAATTCGACAGCTCCACCCTTTGATAGTGTAACAAACTATCACCCAAGCACCGTTTCAAGTTGAGGATTATACAATACTTCTTCACAGACCATGATCTCGGTATCCGGTACCACCCTTTCAGTCTCTTTCTCAGTGTTACTCCTATGAGACCTTTTTTCACACTTCAACACAGTAGGAACACATTTGACAACTAAACAATGTAGCCACCTATAACAGTAACAGTAACAGTACAATATATATATATATATATATATATATATATATATATATATTCTGGCTACATTTTACATATTTATTCAGGCAATCAAGTAGTAATCATGCTGTGAGGCGTCTTAAATCTGATTACTTATTTTATCAGTAGTGTTTCAATTAGGCTGATAGAGCAAATTGAGTGGCAGATTATATTGTATTAATCATTAGTAAAGTAATTACTGAAGCCGTATAGTTATATTAAAGTTTGAATAAAATTGTAGTACATTATGTATAATTTATATTTATATTTTGTTTATATATATATATATATATATATATATATATATACACATATTTATGTCATCTAATTAAAGCTTTAATATAAGTGGCAGGCTTCGATAATAACTTTAATAATGATTAATAAAATAGAGGGTCCTGCATGATTATTACACATTATATATATATATATATATATATATATATATATATATATATATATATATATATAGACACATAGATATGCACATATATACATAGCTACACACACATATATAAATATAGATATATATAGTCAAAATTGGTGTTACGTTAACATTTTTATGTTAGTTTAAATGTGCGGTATCATTGCTAGTTTTAATGTGCATTTTCAATGGTATTTTTAATTTGCGGTATCATTGCTAGTTTTAATGTGCATTATAAATTTTATTTTTAAAGTGTGGTATCATTGCAAGTTTTAGTGCACGTTATCAATGGTATTTTTAATGTGTGGTGTCAATACCCATTTTAATGTGGTGTTTTGATGATTGTTTTAATGTACAGTATTTTAGTTTGTGGAAACAATGATTTTTCTTATGCAGACAACCTAGGTGAGCCCTCTGGGAGAGCTGTAAGTGTCATACTGTGGGCTGTAGGTGATGTAATGCAGGATGTGTCACTATGCCCTTAATTTTAGATCTTAGGGGCCCCCCTGTCTTAAGTGCCCCGGGCCCCCCGAAGCCTTAATCCAGCTCTGATGTACGTGCAACATTTGACACCGAACTGAGTGGCCAGTGTCACACAGTACCCACCAGTAATAGAGGTGAGATAATTTAGTACCAGTCTATGTTGCACCAACTCCTTCTTGTACGTTTGTAGCTCCCTTCCAGTATACCTGAAAGTGTCATCATACATCTCGGTGATATTATCTATTAATTTAGCTAGGTCTTGGATATATTTAAAGTTTAATGTTCCCTGAGCGGTCCTGGTGAGATGTATGGTGGTGATGTAGTATTGTGAATACCAACCATTTCTTCATGAGTAATAGATTTCAGGAACCAGTTTAGCTAAGAAACACAAGCCCTTGGAACTCGGAGTCACCCAGGAATAAGCTTTCCTCCCACAAACAAAATACACATCATCAGGGAGAACATAAGGAACAGTATGCCCATTAATTATATCACATAGAGTTTTGATAAAACTACCCATGCCTAGTGTCTCCATTTGCTCTAGACACGTGTCGGCATGAATGACATTTTTACAATTATCTATAGAGACTTTTCCAATGGATACCTTCTTATGTTTGGTTATACGCCCTAATTTGTGACTTCCATCAACATTCCTGCCTATTGGTGACCTTGTGAGTCTCCCTCTAAAATGAGTGTGGCGAGCCATTGTCTGATCTGATGGGTCAGCCTCCCAATTTTCCAGGCGCTTTGCATGAGATATGTTTAGGCAAAGCAAAGATCTGCCTATGGAGTATTGTCGAAGCGTTAGACTAGGGGACCTAGTGTTATTGTACCTAACGTCTATGGGCCTCCCACCCCTCAATTTGAGTACTTCGGATATGTTTAGAGGGAATGGCACTAGTCCTATATTATGCTGCCCTTGCGGCACGTGAGAGCACACCCAACACTCGGTTTCGTTTAGCACCTTACCCACCAGGGAGTGATAATCCTACAAAGGATGCCTGCCTATATTCAGAGTACTAGGTGACTGGCATCGTTGGATGCATCTCTCTTCAACTAGGGAGTCTAATACAAACTAACACATACTTTAGATTCCTGCACGGTGGTAATTGGATATAGTCAATTTGTACTACCTGAAAAGGTCCGTCTGTAGGAGGGATGTGGGATGGCTCAGTTGGAATAGTTTTCCCGACATTTTTCCTCAAACAAGTAAGACATGACATTGCTTTCTTACCAGCCTGAGAGGAAAATCCGGGAGCACACCAGTATGCTCTCACCAGTTTGCACATACCTTCTTTACCCAGGTGAGTCAGGCCGTGTGCTGCTTCAGCCAGGCTTGGATAGTACGTTCGGGGAGCTACAGGCTTACCTTGTCCATCCCTCCAGATTCCTGAGGACTCTTGACCACATCCCTTCGCCTTCCAGACGGCCTTTTCCTGCAGGGAACACAAATCTTGCATTTCAATTAATTTCTGCATGTCTAATGTCTGAAAAACCATCATAGTCTCGGTCGATACAGTCATAGGTTGCCCTGCTGCCCATTTAGCAGCTTCGACTGCCCTGTTGTTGCCCAATGGGTCTTTTTCAAAGGTATGGGCTTTGCACTTTATAACGGCTACTGTTCTGGGTAACTGTATCGCTGTCAGAAATCCTTTTATGTGTTGTGAGTGTGCCACTGGCGTACCTGCTGCTGTCGTAAAGTTTCTAAGACGCCAAAGGGCCCCAAAATCATGCACTACCCCGAAGGCGTACCTAGAGTCAGTATATATATTGGCTGATTTACCCTCTGCCAACTCACACGCTCTCCTTAATGCTACTAGTTCCGCCACCTGGGCTGAGTGAGGTGGGCCAAGGGGTTCAGCTTCTACCACATCCTGATCGTCTACCACAGCTTAACCAGTACATAGCTCTCCCGTCTCTGTCTGTCTATGACAACTTCCGTCTGTATAAAACGTAAAATCTACATTTTCTAAGGGGGTGTCACGTTTGTCGGGCCTTGCAGTAAAGGTCTGATTCAGGTGTTCCATACAGTCATGCGTGTCAATATTCTTGCCTAACTCATCATCAACCAGGGTCTCCTCACCTCCCACCCTTTGTGTCTCTAGAGACACATATGGTAGGTATGTAGCTGGATTTAAGGTGCTACATCGTTTGATGGTGATGTTTGAGGGTGCCATCAGGGCTAGTTCCCACTTTGTGAATCTAGCTGAAGAAACATGTCTGGTTTGGGCTGAAGTTAACAGAGCTGATACAGCATGGGGTGTATAGACAGTTGAATTATGTCCTAATACTACGTCCTCGCTCTTACTTACCAGAAGAGCAGTTGCTGCTACACTTCTGAGACATGTTGGGAGTGAACTTGCCACATTGTCCAATTGTGCACTGTAGTATGCTACCGGTCTGCTAACGTCACCATGTTTCTGTGTGAGGACACCTACTGCACAACCATCAGCTTCTGTACAGTATAGCTCAAAAGACTTTTCATAATCAGGTATTCCCAATGCAGGTGCTCTAGTCAGACTATCTTTAAGATTAAAGAACGCTTGCTCTGACTCTTCTGTGTGTACAACACGTTCTGGTTTTGAGGAATAGACTAGCTCCTGCAATGGTAATGCCAGAATAGAAAAACCTGGGATCCAGGATCTACAGTATCCACACATCCCCAGGAAAGTACGAATCTGCTTCTGGCTCTGCGGCAGAGTCATGTGTTGTATGGCCTCAATCCTCCAAGGGGGGCCAACATTCCAAGGGTGGGGTCAGGGTCAGACTGGCCCGGTAGGCCCCGACCCCGATCAGGGTCATGATTTTTTTTTTTAGTTACTCGCTCCCCCACCAATGAAGAGGGGAGCGAGTAACTAAAAAAAAATAACTCACGTGAACCTGCGACACCGGCTCCATTCGCACTGAATGTCAGGCGTGACGTCATCACGCCCAACATTCAGCGAGGAGCACCACAGACAGAAGACAGAAGAGAAGAAAGAAGCAGATAGAAAAGGTAAGTGAGGGGATGGAAGAAAGGGGGGAGCATGGCAGAGTGAAGGGGGAGCATGATGGCAGAGTGAAGGGGGAGCATGATGGCAGAGTGAAGGGCTAAGCATGATGGCAGAGTGAAGGGCTAGGCATGAAGGCAGAGTGAAGGGCTAAGCATGATGGCACAGTGAAGGGCTAAGCATGAAGGCAGAGTGAAGGGGGAGCATGATGGCAGAGTAAAGGGGGGCCAGGAGAAGGGGGAGCAAAAGCAGCATGGCACAGGGTGATGAAGGGGGGCCAGGAGAAGGGGTGGCAAAAGCAGCATGGAGGGTGCAGTGGGATCATAAGGAGACCCAGCATGGTGATGAAGGGGCACAGTAATGTGTGTGTGGTAGGTGGTGGCTAAATAATGGGTGCTATTTTCTTTGTAGGGTGAAGGTAGGGCAATTTAATTTAAGATGGGGTGGTTTGGGGGCTATTAATTGAATGTGGGGCTGAGTTTGAGGAGCATGAGGTCTATTTATTAAATGTGAATATGAATTATTTAATGGCAGTGACGGTTGCGGGAAATAGGTATATTTATTATACATAAATGCGATTAATTTATTGCAGGGGCTGTCTGGAGGGAGGGAAATAGGTTTATTAAATGGGAATACTATTACTTTAATGTTGGGGCTGGAGGAATGCCTAAGTATTTTTTGTTGGTCCTATTGATTTAATGCCAGGGCTGGTTGGAATCTTCTAAATGTACCCATTATTTTTTTCAAATAGGGCCCTCAACATTCCAGGATCCAGACAAGCTGTAACTAAAGAAACCAGCAGCCACAGGTGGTAAAAGTGACAAGAATAGTTAGGACAGTCTGTCAAATGTTCTGAGTCTAGTGCAGGCTTGGCTAACCTGTGGCACTCCAGGTGTTGTGAAACTACAAGTCCCAGCACACCCTTCCAGCAATAAGCTGCTATATATTGGCAATGGCTGCTGGGGCTTGTAGTTTTACAACACCTGAAGTGCCACAGGTTAGCCAATCCTGGTCTATTGGGATAATCCCGATTTTTGGTGACTGTTCTGCCCAATCTCAGTGGCAGGTCAGACTGTGTACTCTTTATACACACACTGCATTCTTTATATACTACACTATGGTGCTAGCTGTCCTTCGTGGGCTGACCACTCCCATCTAGTGTCTGGTCTCGCCTCTATGATGGATGGCCACACCCCCTGTGGTGGGCCCCTAGCGTTTCAGTCCCCCGGTGGGCCCTTCATGCCCCTGGCCGACACTGGGTGGGGGTCTGCTCTCCAAATGATGACTCTGATTCTCCCGCCCAGAAACCAGTTTGAACTAGTCTATTTACAATACACAGTCAGAATCATTTTAAACATTTATTCCCTAACATCGCTAACTAGAGTATGCAATGTGCGATCCCTTTGGTGAATGAACCGGACAACTGCGGATAAATAGGGGATTAAAATAATACTAAACATGACATGTTTCCTGTAACCTGAACCTTAAGTATCACTAAAGTGTACATATAACCTTATATATATATATATATATATATATATATATATATATATATATATATATACGTTAACCCGTGCATGATACTCATGCATTCTAGTCAAATCAAGCTACTTAAGGTGTTAAAAAGGTTCTTGTCATGCATTTGGGCCATAGCCCAGGCCTCAACCACCAACCACTCCCCACTGTCACCCCTGGCAACCACCAACCACTCCCAACTGTCACTTCTCCTTCAAGAAAATATATATATATATTTTTTAAGTCTTTATAAACACTTTTAACAACTAACAAATTAAATTAACAAATTAAAAACATCTTAGTATACCAAATTTCAGCCCTTTCTGAATTTTTTTTTCCACACACACTAAGAATTTAGTAGATCAGTGTATAACTCCGCCCAGCAGGTGGCGCTGCAGCTTGGTTTTATTTTTTCCACACACACAGACAGACTAACACACACCACTAGACATTTATATTATAGATATATATATATATATATATATATATATATATATAACTATAAACCAAATACCATTTGCTAATAAACGACTGTGGAACGGGACCATTATGAATATGAAATAAATGAATGTGAGAGTGCGAGTGTATGCGTGCATTTTATCATGCGATCGCGCCATGCCGCGTGTTACGTGGCGTACTGGATCGCAATCGCACGGTACAACAATATTAACCAATATACTTTTGTTCATCCAATTATACGACTTTGACAGTTACACTCTTTGAGAGTACAATTAACTATCCAAATACAAAAAAAACACCCTTGATATGGCGCCAAATAATACACCAACCGCTGTATATTCAGAGACAGTATGTGCTAAATATTATGGAAGGTCTAAATGACCATAGATATAGGTATGTGACAGAGAAGCAAGCTGCTGCAAAACCTAGGTGGCTGTGTCCACCCACAAACAGAAAGTAAATAAATTGAAAGTGCAGCGCTCAAACCTGTCTGTCCAAACAAAATATATGATAAAAAAAGATAAATGTAAAAAATCTCTTGGTCACGTATCGTCAATAAAGACATGAATTTATTACCATGTGGTCTAAAAACATTTGAATAACAATATTACTAATTAAAATAAAAAGAGGAAAGATACTCCACATAAACTAGATCACAGTGCACTGTGACCTAGTTAGCACATTACAAAAAAGATTGTAGAATATATAAATGTATGGATAAAAATCCTGAAAATTAATCGAACCACTTATTGCTCCACAACACTACACATTGTATAATGTCAGCTGATACATTGTAGTCAAAAGAGTGTGGAAACAATAAACATAAAAAAAGCCTTGGGAGTATGTTAGGAACCCCTCCAGCCGGCACAACACAACCCGGAATCTACTCTGCCAATCAAGTGTTCACTGGAGCCCCTGATGGTGGGGACAGACTGGGCCACAGACTGTCAGAGGGTCGTGAAGTGTGTACCGGCTGGGGAGAATCCAGGCAAGAAGAGTCAGGTCCACGCAGAGGTCAAGGGCTGGCAGCAGTCAACAGTATCGGTAAACAAGCTGAGGTCAGGGGTCACAGGCGAATAGCAGAACCGGTAAACAGGCCAGAGATCAGGGTCACAGGAAACACGAGCGAAGTCCAATTCAAAGCCAAGGGTCATACATGGGGAGTCAGTAGTGGTATCATAATACAGGAACAGGAACTAGCAGGTCAGCAGACTGGAGCATAGAAGATATAACCGGCAATGAGGTAGCAGACCTCATTGCCTTAAATAGTGAGGACAGCCAATCAGAGCCTGGCTCTGATAATACCCAGCCCCCTGCACCTAAATTCATTAGCCCGCAGGCTAGTAATATTGATGGGTGCATGCGCCCGGCTTCTCATTGCCGGGACGCAGCGCTGAAGCGTCCCTCCGTTGCCCCGGCAACGGCCGGGTCATAGGTGGAAGTGATGTCCCGGTCGCCATAGCGACGGCCGGGACGCAGGTAGGAGAGTCGCGGCGGCTGGGCACCGCCGCGGCTCGTAACAGTACCCCCCCTTGAGGAGGGGTCGAGGGACCCTGACATCCAGGTTTTCTTAAGAATCTCTTGAAAAACTCCTTCAATTGCTTAGGGGCATGGAGTTGTCTCCGCGGAACCCAAGACCGCTCTTCTAACCCGCGGTTCCTCCACTGTACCAGGAAATGCACCTGCCCTTGCACTCTTTTGGAATCCAGGATCCTTTGGACCACATATCTCCGTGATAAATTCGAATTTCTCCCAGGCACACTTGGAGATTGGCTCGGATACAGTACAGGCTTCAACAATGAACAATGAAATATGTTGGGGATCCTTAACGAAACCGGAATTTTTAACCTGAATGCTACGGAATTAACTTTCTTGATAATGGAGAATGGTCCAATGAACTTAGGGCCCAACTTTTTGCAAGGCTGTTTGAGCCTGATATTTTTTGTAGAGAGCCATACCTTCTGACTCACCTTGAGAAAGCAGATGGTAAGGTGGCGGTCAGAATTTTTTTTTGCAGCAAATGAAGCTCGTCTCAAAGATGAGTGTACCTTCGTCCAGATAAGTCTGAGGTCCCTGGCAGTGGAGCGGATCTCCTGGATACCAGCAGATTTAAGTTAGTATAAGGAGTTGGATCTGGAGTTAAAAGCCATAATTGCAAAAAAACGGAGAGACTTTGGTGGATGAATGACATGAGTTATTACAAGCAAATTCCGCCCAGGGTAACAAGGAGGACCAGTTATCATGGAATTCTGATGTGTAGCATCTTAAAAATTGCTCTAATGCCTGGTTAACCCTTTCGGTTTGACCGTTTGACTGAGGGTGGTATGCAGATGACAAACTGATTTTAATTCTGAGTAGGGTACAGAAGGATTTCCAGAACTATGCAATGAATTGTGATCCACGATCAGAAACGACATCAGAAGGAAGTCCATGGAGACGGAAAATATGCTGTATAAAGAGTGGCTAGATCTCGAGCAGTAGGAAGTCGGGTTAATGGAATGAAATGTGCCATTTTGCTGAAGCGATCTACCACGACCCAAATGATATTGTGTTCCGCAGAAGGTGGTAAATCAATGATAAAGTCCATGGACAAATGTGTCCAAGGCTTTGCAGGAGCGGCCAACGGAACCAACTGACCTACCGGGCAAGTCCTGGGAACTTTGTTCCTGGCACAAACTTCACAAGATAAGATGTGACTCTTGACGTCGGCAGACAGTGATGGCCACCATACAGTATGGGAAAGGATTTCCAATGTTTTGAAGACTCCAGGATGTCCAGCAGACTGACTATTATGTGCTTCAGTAAGGACTGCCTTTCTTAGATGAACAGGAACAAACAAGCATCCTACCGGAGTATTATCAGGAGCCAACCTCTGGAACCTTTGTAAGGTACAGCTCAAATCTTGAGTTAATCCGACGTGGATCATAGACGCAGGAACAATAGGTTCTGGGCTAGTGAATGGAGCATGATGTGCCAGGAAACTTCTGGACAGGGCGTCCACTTGAATATTTTTAGAACCAGGACGATAGGTGATAATAAAGTTAAACGGAGTGAAGAACAGCGACCAACGAGCCTGTCGGGGGTTCAGACATTTGGCTGACTGTATATACTGCAGATTCTTATGATCCGTTATGATGGAGATCTGGTGTGCAGCGCCTTCCAACCAGTGTCGCCATTCCTCAAAGGCCCATTTAATTGCCAACAATTCTCGGTTTCCCACGTCAAAGTTGGTTTCCGCTGAGGAGAACTGACGGGAAAAAAAGGCACATGGATGCAAGCGGTGGGTCTGAGGATCTTTTTGTGACAAGATGGCTCCAGCACCGACGTCAGAGGCATCTACCTCAAGAATAAACGGTACCTTAGGGTCCGGGTGTCTGAGTACCTGAGCGGACACAAAAGCTTTCTTCAGGGTTTTGAATGCAGTTATTGCCTGCTGTGACCAAACAGCTGGATCACCTCCTTTGCGGGTCAAGGTGACGATAGGAGCCACAATGTCAGCGAAACCGCCAATAAATCTCCTGTAATAATTGGCAAATCCCAGGAATCTCTAGACCGCCTTGAGGTTATTGGGTTGTACCCAATCCAGGATTGCCTGGACCTTGGTTGGGTCCATGGAGAAACCTTCTGAGGAGATTATATAGCCCAAGAAGGATACCTTCTGAACCTCAAACTCGCATTTCTCGAGTTTAGCGTAGAGGAAATGTTCCCGCAATTTCTGTAAGACTTGTCTGACATGACCCTGGTGCACAGACAATGATTTGGAATATATGAGAATGTCATCTAAGTAGAAAACAACAAAGTGTCCCAGGAACTCACGTAACACCTCATTAATCAAATCCTGGAATACAGCAGGAGCATTACTAAGGCGAAACGGCATGACCAGATATTCGTAGTGGCCCGAGAGCGTGTTGAATGCCGTCTTCCACTCATCACCTGCTCTAATACCTATAAGATTATAGGCACCACGAAGATCAATTTTTTTGAAGACCGTTGCCCCTCTCAGTTGATCAAAAAGTACGGAGATGAGGGGAAGGGGATAGGTGTTCTTAACCGTAATAAGGTTCAACCCTCGATAATCGATACAGGGTCTGAGTCCGCCGTCCTTCTTGGACACAAAGAAGCACCTGCTCCTACTGGGGACTTGGATGGCCTGATGAAGCCTTTCTCCAAGTTTTCATCAATATACTCTTGCATGGATTTGGTCTCAGGACCGAAGAGAGAGTACAAGCGTCCCTTAGGTAATTTAGAGCCCGAAATGAGCTCAATTGCACAGTTGAAGTCCCGGTGCGGTGGTAGAGTGTCAGCAGCATTTTTAGAGAAAACATCCCGGTAGTCATGATACTGTGAAGGGAGCTGCTCCGGAGTAGACTGAACCATGCGCAGAGGTAGTGTCAAGCAAGACTGTGTACAATGAGGGCTCCACTGGACAATTTCTCCTTTTACCCAATCCATGACGGGGTCATGACGGGATAGCCAGGGGTGGCCCAGAATTAAAGGAACTGATGGACATTCGATAAGACGGAAGACTATGAATTCCGAATGGAGAGCGCCAATGTTCAACTGTAGTGGTGGGGTCTCCCAAGTAATCTTGCCGCCTGGCAACGGACTACCGTCTAAACCACATACCGTAATGGCAGATTGGAGTTTAATCCGCGGAATCCCAGCAGAATGGGCAAACTCGATGTCAAGGAAGTTGCCAGCAGCTCCACTGTCGATGAAGGCCGATAGTTTCACAGAACGGGCACCAAAGGTGAGCTGTGCAGGAATCAAAACAGTATTTTTCGGGGAAACAATCTGCAGACCTTGGTGAACTCTCCCCTCATTCCCTAGGCATGCTCTTTTCCCGACTTATTTGGGCAGGAACGGGAGAAGTGGCCTTTTGTGCCACAATAGAGACATAGGCCTTGTGATTGTCTCCTGACTCTTTCCTCAGGGGAAAGATGATATGTCCCTAATTGCATCGGTTCCTCACCATCCGTGGAAACAGGAACGAAGGCGGATGGAGATGATGATGTCTCCTTTTCGGTTTTCCGCTCTTTAAACCTCCTGTCGATTTTAATGGAGAGGTGCATCAGATCCTCTAGAGATGTAGGAGATGGGTATTGCACCAAAGAATCTTTGATCTGTTCCGATAAGCCGAGACGGAACTGACTACGTAAGGCGGGATCATTCCATCCACTATCAGGTGACCATCTACGGAATTCAGCGCAGTATTCTTCTGCCGACCGCCGGCCTTGTTTCAAGGCCCATAGATGAGCTTCCACGGAGGCCACTCGATCTGGGTCATCATATAGTAGACCCAATGCCTCAAAGAAAGCGTCTACAGACTGCATGGCAGGACTGGTCTGGGGCAAAGAAAAGGCCCAGGACTGGGGGTCAACTTGTAGGAGGGAAATGATAATCCCGACTCTTTGATGCTCTGACCCGGAGGAGCGGAGTCTCAACCGGAAATAAAGCTTCCAGCTCTCCCTGAAATTCCGAAACAGGGACCTATTTCCAGAGAAGCGATCCGGCAAGTTCATCTTAGGTTCACAGACGGAACTTGGAGTGGGTTGTGAAATTTTTGCGGCTTCTTCTTGAACAGACAGACGCTCAGCCAATCCCTGGATCATCTGATACAAGGACTCAACATGGGCTGCTAGGGCTTGTGCCGGAGACGGTGTGGATCCACTTGCATCCATTCCAACCTCGTCTCCGTGAGTGGGCCGGTTATAATGTTAGGAACCCCTCCAGCCGGCACAACACAACCCGGAATCTACTCTGCCAATCAGGTGTTCACTGGAGCCCGTGATGGTGGGGACAGACTGGGCCGCAGACTGACAGAGAGTCGTGAAGTGTGTACCGGCTGGGGAGAATCCAGGCAAGAAGAGTCAGGTCCACGCAGAGGTCAAGGGCCGGCAGCAGACAACAGTATCGGTAAACAAGCTGAGGTCAGGGGTCACAGGCAAATAGCAGAACCGGTAAACAGGCCAGAGATCAGGGTCACAGGAAACATGAGCGAAGTCCAATTCAAAGCCAAGGGTCATACACGGGGAGTCAGTAGTGGTATCAGAATACAGGAACAGGAACTAGCAGGTCAGCAGACTGGAGCACAGAAGCTATAACCGGCAATGAGGTAGCAGACCTCATTGCCTTAAATAGTGAGGACAGCCAATCAGAACCTGGCTCTGATAATACCCAGCCCCCTGCACCTAAATTCATTAGCCCGCAGGCTAGTAATATTGATGGGAGCATGCGCCCGGCTTCTCATTGCCGGGATGCAACGCTGAAGCGTTCCTCCGTTGCCCCGGCAACGGCCGGGTCATAGGCGGAAGTGATGTCCCGGTCGCCATACGCAGGTAGGAGAGTCGCGGCGGCTGGGCACCACCACGGCTTGTAACAGTGTAGTTCCCACATAAGAATGACCAATATGTCGTGATGCTCAAAATGCCTCAATAATGAATCACATGTGAACAGATAATAAAGTCTCGGTGTCCATATGTCGGCTTATAACATAGATAGTGTGTAGCTGAAGCTCAAAACTCTTTGCATGTTCAATGTCCCGAAACTTAGATATTGAGTCACTTAAATCTCAAATTGCCAATTAGCCCAAACGTGGGTCATGAAATGGATAAGTACTTACTGAATCAAGCCATGGTGTATGAGAATTTACCGTGTATCACTCCACATATCCGCTTCGGGTATATCTCCACTAAGGACTCATCTCCTGAGCTGCACCCGATGTCTCGTGCTGATAATGATTGTATAATCGTGGGGAATATACCACACGGTGTGTAGATAGTGTATGTGCTCTCTCAGACTCAATCAGGCTAGGCTTGTGGGTCCGTAGGTGGTGAGCTGATGGAATCCAGCTGGCATTCTGTCCACGGTTCACAGCTGTGTGTGTAACCGACTCAACGCACGGCACTTAAGCAGTTAGTGTATTGAGCTCTGATTAACCGGAGGCCTGCGGAGGGAGTGAATGTATCAGGAAAAACCACTTTACATATGAATCGGATAGAACGATGTTATCCGCACTCAGATTTATCGTGGAAATAGAGCTGGCATCATAGGCATCAATGGTGGATTGTATAGAAAAAAAAACACAGGTGATAAATTGAATAAAAAAGGATGACAAACAGTCAATCTTAACATCTAACGCGTTTCATTACAAGTGTAACTTCATTAGAGGGAGTGTCTACATACAATGAAGGCTCATGTAAGCCTTATAAAGGCTATCATATCAATTAACCAATCAATAAGTAAATACATATGTGATACACACTTGACGATACATGACCCTACTAGTTGGCATATATGTATGGACATATATGTTCAAAATATACAAGTATATATATAAAAAAGGTGAATTTAGCCATGGAATAACCAACTTAAAATATCATACATGCTATATAGTTGTGTCTTGACCTCATAAATATGCAATGGTGACATATTGATAATAGAGGACACCGGAAAGGTAAGTAAGCAAATGGAAAAAAAATTGTATATAAATAAAATAATAATAATAACAAACAAAGAAAAAAAGGAATAAAAGTGTAGATAAATATAAATATAATATAAATATAAAAAAAAATATTAATAATAAATATAAAAATAAAAAAATAATAAAAATAACAAATAAAAATAAAAATAATATGAATGATTAAAATAAATATAAATGTAAATGAATATGAATGAAATATTGTTGTAAAAATAAATTGAGTTAAATGAATAAATCATAAATAGATGGATGATCTGACCTACATATAGGCCAGAAAAAGTAGTTGGAAATAGGAAGAAAATGACCATATACATGATAGCCAAAACGGAACCTAAATATTTATAGTCAGAATGTCTATCTAGAACAAAAGCTACAGATACATAAAAATATTGAGCATTGTCATAAGACAGTGGTACAATGAAATTGATATATAAATATATATATGTGTATATAAATTGTAAGTGCGTATTGTCTCTAACCAATAACGATTGTCGAATCTCGATTTGTGTTTTCAACGCACAAAGATTTATTCTCTTAAGGTAGCAGAATATATTCAAGCAAAGTAATAATAAGTACAGCCGTTACTTATCGCAGGCGCTCTGGATCTAGTGTACAGTCATTCAATCCTGAAGTCTGGGGACAAGATGTCTGAACACTAGATGAGGAGCTGCTGCTTATATGCACACAGAAATACAGTAAAACAATGCAGATGGTATAGCTTGCTTCTATTGGTCCAGGTTTCAGGAAGGTCCAAGGGGTTGTCAATCATTAGCTAGTTTAAGCTCAGGAATCCAAAGGAGGGGGTCATCTCTCCAGGGGATGAGCTCTGATCTTCCCGCCAAGATTACTCAGTCATAATAGTCCATAATTCCTTAACATTAATAGCTTGCGTATGTACTCTGCGATTCCTTCGCAGAGTAAACCGGACAGTCGCAAATGGGAAGAGGATTAGTATGATACCACACATGACTAGATTCCTTTAACGTGTACCATATGTTTTACTGATATGCATATAATTTATATTATTACATATAAATACTACTATATTTCGACATAAATGACTATGTGTTGCAACTACCTTTAATGTGTACTATTTTACAAGTGTGAGTGTTTGTGCGAATGTATGTAAAAGACTAAATACTGTTGTTGCACGTGTTGCAGCTGCGTATGCCCTTCCACGCCGTTCAGGGCTATACAACACTTCTTCACATACCATGATCTCAGTGTCTTGCACCACCCTTTCTGTCTCGTTCTCAGTGTTTCTCCTAGAAGACTGTTTCCCACACTTCAACACAGTAGGAACACATTTGACAAATAAACCAATTGCTAAGATGACACCCAGTATAAGGAGAAGGAGCTTACCTACACTAGCAACCATTTCCTGTACCCATTCCCCCAGACCAGAGAACCATTTCACAGGGTTCAACCATGGGAACCAACCTGCCACCTTTTCCCCGACCTCATATAACGAAGAATTATGGTTCCTTCGAAATTCCCATTTCAGTTGCAGAATTTCATCCATCTTCCGGTCTATAACCTCCTTAGGGTCATCCGTATTATTGGTGATGTACGTGCAACATTTTAAACCGAACTGGGTGGCCAGTGTCACACAGTACCCACCAGTAATAGAGGTGAGATAATTTAGTACCAGCCTATGTTGCACCAACTCCTTCTTGTACGCTTGTAGCTCCCTTCCAGTATACCTGAAAGGGTCATCATACATCTCGGTGATATTATCTATTAATTTAGCTAGGTCTTGGATATATTTAAAGTTTAATGTTCCCCGAGCGGTCCTGGCGAGATCTAGAGCAACCATAACTTGAAACCCAGCGGTTTCACTAATCAATTTTGTAGCTATGGGCTCCTCACCAGGAATCATATTTCTCTTGCCACGGTGTTCATACTGTGTGTGTATGTATGGTGGTGATGTAGTCTTGTGAATACCAACCATTTCTTCATGAGTAATAGTCATGATTTCAGGAACCAGTTTAGCTAAGAAACACAAGCCCTTGGAACTCGGAGTCACCCAGGAATAAGCTTTTCTTCCACAAACAAAATACACATCATCAGGGAGAACATAAGGAACAGTATGCCCATTAATTATATCACACAGAGTTTTGATAAAACTACCCATGCCCAGTGTCTTTATTTGCTCAAGACACGTGTCCGCATGGATGACATTCTTACAATTATCTATAGAGACTATTCCAATGGATACCTTCTTATGTTTGGTTATACGCCCTAATTTGTGACTTCCATCAACATTCCTGCCTATTGGTGACCTTGTGAGTCTCCCTCTAAAATGAGTGTGGCAAGCCATTGTCTGATCTGATGGGTCAGCTTCCCAATTCTCCAGACTTTTTGCATGAGAGATATTTAGACACAGCAAAGATCTGTCTACAGAGTATTGTCGAAATGTTAGACTAGGGGACCTAGTGTTATTGTACCTTCCCTCTATGGGCCTCCCACCCCTCAATTCGAGCACTTCGGAGATGTTTAAAGGGAATGGCACAAGTCCTATGTTATGCTGCCCCTGTGGCACATGAGAGCACACCCAGCACTCGGTTTGGTTTAGCACCTTACCCACCAGGGAGTGATAATCCTACAAAGGATGACCGCCCACATTCATATTACTGGTGGTCTGGCATCGCTGGATGCATCTCTCTTCAACTAGGGAATCACAGAACTTGCAGATGCAATACTCATCAGACAATAGCCCCTCACACTGTCTCCGAGTTCCTGAGCTAGCAGACCTTTTCATAACCCCCGGACCAAGCTTGACAATGGGCTGCTCTGAGTATTCTAATAACTTTTCCTCTGCCTCCATTACATCCGCATCACTACCAGAACCCTCCTCCATCCTCCATCCTCCTTCACAAAAATAGAATGTCCTAGAAAAAGTAAAAACAAGGAAAATCCTGGAACAAAAGAAAAACAAAAACCGCCACTCCATCGCTGGAAAGATAGTTCTGGGGCAACATCTCTGGTTCAAGTGTCTCCACTACAGGATTTAAGTCTCCCGGTACAGACTCACAAGTGACAGATCTATGTCGTCGGTCTCAGTTTTATCTTGCACTTTCTCCGGATTACGGACTCTCTTGCAGTAGGTGGAATGGACCCAAGTGTCTCTCTCTGCAACCTTCAGTGATGTAGTACTGGTCAGCAGCACTTGGTACGGGCCTTCCCAACGGTCTGTTAAACAACCTGAACGTAAGAAATTGCGGATCATAACATAGTCTCCAGGTTCAACATCATGACAGTTCGTTTCTGGCATAAAAGGTGACAGCATTTTTAGTTTTTGTTGTTGTTGCTTTAGCTGTCTACTCATTCTTATAGGATATTGTACAGTCACTTCATTATTATACTTTAAGTCGTCTTGTGGACTCACAATCAAATGAGGTTGTCGTCCGAACAGTATCTCAAAGGGGGACAGATTAAGAGGAGGTCTAGGAGTGGTCCGAATGCTATGGAGGACCAATGGCAAAGCCTCAGGCCATGCCAACCCAGTTTCAGCCATTACCTTACCAAGCTTCTTCTTAATAGTACCATTTACTCTCTCCACATTACCACTGGCTTGTGGTCGGTAAGGGATGTGAAGTCTGCTACCGATTCCCATGAGTTTACACAAATTTTGGAAGATCTCACCAGTAAAGTGGGTACCCCTATCACTTTCAATGATTCTAGGGATACCGAACTTACATACAAAATCTTGTACAATTTTCTTTGCAGTGAACACAGCAGTATTAGTGGCTGCCTGATATGCTTCTACCCAATAGGAAAACACATCAATACACACTAACACATACTTTAGATTCCTGCACGGTGGTAATTGGATATAGTCAATTTGTATTACCTGAAAAGGTCCGTCTGTAGGAGGGATGTGGGATGGCTCAGTTGGAATAGTTTTCCCGACATTTTTCCTCAAACAATTAGGACATGACATTGCTTTCTTACCAGCCTGAGAGGAAAATCCAGGAGCACACCAGTATGCTCTCACCAGTTTGCACATACCTTCTTTACCCAGGTGAGTCAGACCGTGTGCTGCTTCAGCCAGGCTTGGATAGTATGTTCAGGGTGCTACAGGCTTACCTTGTCCATCCCTCCAGAGTCCTGAGGACTCTTGACCACATCCCTTCGCCTTCCAGACCGCCTTTTCCTGCAGGGAACACAAATCTTGCATTTCAATTAATTTCTGCATGTCTAATGTCTGAAAAACCATCATAGTCTCGGTCGATACAGTCATAGGTTGCCCTGCTGCCCATTTAGCAGCTTCGTCTGCCCTGTTGTTGCCCAATGACACTGGGTCTTCTTCAAAGATATGGGCTTTGCACTTTATGATGGTTACTGTTCTGGGTAACTGTATCGCTGTCAGAAGTCCTTTTATGTGTTGTGAGTGTGCCACTGGCCTACCTGCTGCTGTCGTGAAGTTTCTAAAACGCCAAAGGGCTCCAAAATCATGCACTACCCCGAAGGCGTACCTGGAGTCAGTATATATATTAGCTGATTTACCTTTTGCCAACTCACACGCTCTCCTTAATGCTACTAGTTCCGCCACCTGGGCTGAGTGAGGTGGGCCAAGAGGTTCAGCTTCTGCCACATCCTGATCGTCTACAACAGCGTAACCAGTACATGGCTCTCCCGTCTCTGTCTGTCTATGACAACTTCTGTCTGTATAAAACGTAAAATCTACATTTTCTAAGGGGGTGTCACGTATGTCGGGCCTTGCAGTAAAGGTCTGGTTCAGGTGTTCCATACAATCATGCGTGTCAGTACTCTTGCCTAACTCATCATCAAACAGGGTCTCCTCCCCTCCCACCCTTTGTGTCTCTAGAGATACATATGGAAGGTATGTAGCTGGATTTAAGGTGCTACATCGTTTGATGGTGATGTTTGAGGGTGCCATCAGGGCTAGTTCCCACTTTGGGAATCTAGCTGAAGAAACATGTCTGGTTTGAGCTGAATTTAACAGAGCCGATACAGCATGGGGTGTATAGACAGTTGAATTATGTCCTAATACTACGTCCTCGCTCTTACTTACCAGAAGAGCAGTTGCTGCAACGCTTCTGAGACATGTTGGGAGTAAACTTGCCAGTGTCTAATTGTGCACTGTAGTATGCTACTGGTCTGCTAGCGTCACCATGTTTCTGTGTAAGGACACCTGCTGCACAACCATCAGCTTCCGTACAGTATAGCTCAAAAAGCTTTTCATAATCAGGTATTCCCAATGCAGGTGCTCTAGTCAGACTATCTTTAAGATTAAAGAACGCTTGCTCTGACTCTTCTGTGTGTACAACACGTTCTGGTTTTGAGGAAGAGACTAGCTCCTGCAATGGTAATGCCAGAATAGAAAAACCTGGGATCCAGGATCTACAGTATCCACACATCCCCAGGAAAGTACGAATCTGCTTCTGGCTCTGCGGCAGAGTCATGTGTTGTATGGCCTCAATCCTGTCGGTTGTCAGGTGTCTTAGCCCCTTGGTGAGGCAGTTTCCTAAGTATTTGACCTTAGTCTGACATTGCTGTAATTTATCCTTGGACCAGACTACCCCAGGGGTTCATTGACAGCCCCAGTATTTTCTCCCAAGCCTTACCTGACTGATTGCTATCCTTTCAACCCCACAATGGGTCTGTTCTAATTCAATATGTGGACGATTTGTTGTTGTGCTCTCATTCTTTTATGTCATGTTTACATGATACTAAATTATTGTTGCTTCATCTTTCACAAACAGGGCACAAGGTGGCAAAGGATAAATTACCAATAACGATTGTCGAATCTCGATTTGTTGTGTCCAACGCACAAAGATTTATTCTCTTAAGGTAGCAGAATATATTCAAGCAAAGTAATAATAAGTACAGCCGTTACTTATCGCAGGCACTCTGGATCCAGTGTACAGTCATTCAAACCTGAAGTCTGGGGACAAGATGTCTGAACACTAGATGAGGAGCTGCTGCTTATATTCACACAGAAATACAGTAAAACAATGCATATGGTATAGCTTGCTTCTATTGGTCCAGGTTTCAGGAAGGTCTAAGGGCTTGTCAATCATTGGCTAGTTTAAGCTCAGGAATCCAAAGGAGGGGGGTCATCTCTCCAGGGGATGAGCTCTGATCTTCCCACCAAGATTACTCAGTCATAATAGGTCATAATGCCTTAACATTAATAGCTTGCGTATGCACTCTGCGATTCCTTCGCAGAGTGAACCGGACAGTCGCAAATGGGAAGAGGATTAGTATGATACCACACATGAATAGATTCCTTCAACGTGTACCATATGTTTTACTGATATGCATATAATTTATATTATTACATATAAATACTACTATATTTCGACATAAATGACTATGTGTTGCAACTACCTTTAAGACAACCAAGTTAGCTCGATTTTAATTGAAATGACTTTATCCAATATGCTGACTTTGAATCTTTGAATCTCTCCCTCTCTCCCTCTCTCCCTCTCTCCCTCTCTCCCTCTCTCCCTCTCTCCCTCTCTCCCTCTCTCCCTCTCTCCCTCTCTCCCTCTCTCCCTCTCTCCCTCTCTCCCTCTCTCCCTCTCTCCCTCTCTCCCTCTCTCCCTCTCTCCCTCTCTCCCCCCCTAAAAAAGAAAGAGAGAGAATTGCAACCTTTATAAAAAAACAATTCAATTCCATTGATTCATTTAGACCAGGCTTGTCCAACCCGCAGCCCGCATGCAGCCCAACACGCCTGTTAATGTGGCCCAGCTGTGGCAAGGGGCAGCGCTGTTAGTGAGAAAAAAAAAAAAAACCTGGAAAAGAAAACAAAATGCTTACCTTGCGGCAGGGCCGGTCCGCCCTGCACAGAAGCACAGGCATGTTATTTTCCATTCATAATCTGAGTTAATATATTAACTCAGATTAAATACTCAATTTAATTTAAGCCCTACTGGAACCGCTCCTCCCAGCATAAGCGCGGGCGTGAGCGACATCATCGCGCGCCTGCACCGTCATGACGTCATCATGCGCGCGATGATGTCACTCACACCCGCGCTTATGCTAGGAGGAGCGGTTCCAGTAGCGCTTAAATTAAATTGAGTATTTAATCTGAGTTAATATATTCACAGTAGTTACAAGTACTTTATGTGCTAGTGCACATCTGCTGCCAACTGAAAAGCAGGTCTATATGACAGCTGAGTGTAACAGTTCTTCTTCTTCCGTAGCGCTTTACAATTGGGAACAAACATTGATAAGACAATACTGGGTAATACATACAGACAGAGAGATAAGAGAACCCTGCTCGAAAGCTTACAATCTATGGGACAATGGGAGTTAGAAACACAAGGGCATGTGCTACATCATATTGCACAATGGACCAGCTAGACTGCAAAGGTAAAAGTATTGAGTGTGCTGTGTGTGTGGCAATGTTGGTCAGAGGGTTGTTGTCTTGCATTAGCAGTGTAGAAGATGGTAATAGGGTAATCTAGGGAAATTAAGATGATGGTTGAGGAATATCATAACCTTGGGCCTGATTCATCAAGGTGCGCAAACGCATACGCATCTGCTATGCATACTTTGAGTGACTCAAACCGATATGCGAGTGAAATAAGCATCTCAAACAGCAAAAACACACCCTCTTGTGGTACACTACACTTAAGGGACGGAAATAAACAGCGCAAACGTTAGAAAACACACCCACCTGCGGATCTTTAAACATGGTACAAGCACAAGCGGCGGCTCTCAACTGATTGACGGCAAGCCAAGCAATGCATACCTCACGCCCACTGTGGGAGGGACCAACAGTTTGTTTACACACAACACAACAAACATGCCTGGGGCTTATTTTTACGAGATAGCTCTTTACTCATTAATCACTGATAAATAACAATGATGTGGAACACTCTCAACATTGTTTTTCCTTTGCTACTAATTAGCGTAATACACACTTTTAACAAACACATTGCTCAAGATCTTTCTTGTGTTTAGGATTTCAAGTCGCCGTATAGTATGCAAAATGCATGGACATGGCTACATTAAAAGCATATGAATAATGAATTTATCAAAATGTATGTGGTGTGAATATATCTTGCCTTTTCAGCAAAATGCACAGCATACTCTTCCATAAAGGATACACACAAGAGTGCATAAAATCTCCACACAGAGTAAAGGTTTCTGTCTGGATTAGAACTCATGAATGACTGTATGGAAAGTGGGACAGCTACTCACTACCCCAACCTGAGTCGTGAAAAAACACAGACAACAGCAAGAATACAGCATGCGTGCTACACAGGCAACGGACACTTTATACTACTCCTCATTATTCACACAAATTACTCACAAAATACCAATCTCACAGGTAGCTCACCGGTTAACACTTTGGACTCACAACACAGCAGCCATGAGTTCAAATACCAAGCATACCCATAATTAATGTGTGTGATCATTATCCAAAAAAAAACAAAAACACAGGAATGTGACGCAATGGTTTCATTTTTGATTTGTTATACACGCTCAACCATATTGTAAAATATGCCCTCTGATTTATCCTGTATTGAAAGAAAATCTCTATTTAGAGGGAAATTCCGAGAAGCCTCACGGCCGGCCTACACACACGTCTTTGGCCACAATTCCAAACAAAGTTGCATTTGATTTGCAAGTGTTTTTGGCCCTGTTGACTTCAACAGGTCCTAGCCTAGGAAGTGTGCCAGTCAATGCCCTCAACATTTAAGAAACACTTTGACAGATGTGTTTTGCTAAACTCTAAATGTGCACAGACCATGTTGAACGTGCACAATATCACATTCTAAAATGCACCACAACCATCAAGACTATACTAAATACAAAAATATCTCTAATATTAAATGAAAAAAACACTACATATAGTGTTAATTCAGGGGACAAAAACCAAACATGCCCTCAATATATTGGACTAGTAGACATGTGCCTAAACATGCCCCAAAGGACTATGTATGGATTCTTGGGTATGACAATACAAAGAACAGCAGTATAGTAGTCAGCAGATACTTGATTGGGACTGCTTGATGACACTAATGCATGGTCACATGTATTGTTAAAACATAAATCTATAGTTGCAGCACAATACATAGCAAATAAGACAGTGGTCTGTGTGCCAAAGTTACTTGCATAAAGCGTAGACAATCTGGGCAAAGTCAAGAAACATAAGCAGGCTTGGAGCATTGGAGAAATACTTCAACATGTAGCGACACACGAACTGCTGAACTCCTAAAGGCACACCAGCTTAGCCTGTTGAATGTAAAAACAAAACATTACTTCAGCAAGATTAGCTCACATACAACATTAAAGAATGTACTTAGTATATGCCTTGGTGCACATCAAGGTGTCCCCTGTAATGTAACCTGGATTTAGCTGTCTTTTGCATCATTTGTGCCTTGAAAGTTCACCCCCACAAAATATAGTTACAAAATGCCTATTGTCCACAAGCCATACCACCAAATGAACCTCACAAATGTACTGTTTTGGTGACACTAAAATTTCTACCAGCAACAACACTTTACTCTTACATATTATTCAAAACACTATAGATCCTTTCATTCATCCACTGCATTCCACAATGGGCACATACTCCCAAACATTGGGACAGCTGGTGTTCCATATTAATCTACATTTGTACACAAAATTATTTCTTGACAGACCTCAATAGAGTGATATTGGAAGGGAGATTTTGCAACAGGTGCCTATAGTACAGGAGCAGTTATCTAGGTAGCAAGTGACCCAGAAGAGACCTGTGTCTAGATGGACAATGGAGTGAAGGATGTGTAGGGTGTTATTCAGTGTCAAAAGCAGCAGAGCGTTACAATTGAATTAGTATCTCCAAAACATTCTACCTAATAATTGGGGATAACACATTTACAGTAAGCAATAGAAACATAAAAAACTAATAAAACAACTCCTTTCTAAGCATTGCTTAGAAGTGCTGAAAGGCAGCTCTTGCATGAACCCATAATGCCTGTCTTCTTTCAGTTTCAATCAGATAGAAAGCAAACAACCTTGGGCCCATTTAAAGTAACAAATTCATTGCCTGTGTTTTGTACACACCTGTACTTTCAAGCATTCAAATCTTCAATATATTATCTTAACTGTAACACAAGTCCACAAATGACATCATAGGACCATAAATATATACTTACAAGCTGAAAAAGGCTACAAGTCCATGTCAGTTGCCTTCTGAATGCAATGGACATTTGCAATCCACCTTGATTAATTATTATTTTCAGGTGAGCCAGACATGGCCCAGCTAAGGCCTGTTGGTACACAAAGGAAAGCCTTTAGTTTTGCTATAAACACAACAATCTTTACCAAACAATCATCACCATTATTGTTCAAACTGTTCTGCCTATAAAAGGCACATCTGATAAGCTCCATAATTCCAGACACAGGCCTTCCAGCAGCATTTCTATTTAGCAGAAATCAAAGGTACACCTTTGATTCCCTCCCAAGTATCTGGTCCCAACATTTGTATTTGTTTCTTAAAAAGAAAAAGCCCTTGACATTAAACCCAATACAATACTTTGTGTGGACTGGCAGATATTACCCTAAGTGTGTCAAACCATATTTGATTGTTTTTTTACATTGCAAATCATTGTTGAATGTGAGGTGTCCAGGCTCCATATTTTCCTGAGGGCTGGTAATCTGTGAAATAAACATGCAGCATGGAAATTTTGCTATACCACGTAAGAGTTTAAATAATAGCTACAAGATTGAAAAGCTTCACAACACCACACCCCTAAAAAAAAAGGTTACAAATCAATAGTCAAATAACACATTAAAATGTACATTACATCAGTAAAAAAAAAAATGCACTGTTATTGTGCAACATCAAACATCTTACAAACATTTAAAGTGCCTATAACACAGTAACTTTAAATAAAACTCAAAACAAATAAAATGCAAATAAGGAAATCACCAGCAGCAAAAGACAGTACTACCTATTTATTTGTAACAAATTTTTACTCTGCAGGAGGATGTCTTTTATAGGGGATTGTAATGAGCGAAGTATATGCAGGTGTATAGGCCAGGTATCAGCTTACGAGATCTGATGCTGGGTCTATGCAACGGTGGTTATGACTAAGTCTCTTTTCATTCTCTACTGATTAAAGTAATTTTGTTTTTCTTTCTTATTGTACACTGATCTTATATGCATTAGAGTAGACATTGCTTTATTAATTTTGCAAACACCAAACATGATCGTTTGTGTCTGTTACTAAGAAAGTGTGTTCAAGTGTTCAATTAATTATGTTCCAGGACTTTTTTGTGTGCAAATAGTTAATGTGCAGTTTGGTGTGGGTGTTTCAATCAGAAGTATACCTTAGTGAATAAAGAAATGAGCTTGTAACGACAAAGTAATGAGTTTGAACCCCCAATGATGTGTGTATGTGGCTTACCTTTGTATGTTTCCACATTTGAGTGTATGTCACTCTGTGACTTATCTAAGAGTGCTTTAGCATATGTTTTGGTGTGTAATCTGGCTATATGTCATGTTGAACAGTGTGATCAGCTACAGCACAGCAAAGACATAGGAAATCTGTACTGGCAAAAGTGGAAAAAGCTAAGTACTCACCAAAATCACAAAGTAGAAATGGGAGCAATATTAATATACTTTTGGTTTGTATTAATATACATGGCTACATTTCAATATGCAGACATTTTCACTCTGCATGTACCAAATCTGTATGTGTTTAATATTTCTAAGTATTGACCTTTTAACAAAGTTTTATGAAAAACAACTTATGATTGAAGTAGGTGGTCAGCTTGTAGTTCTATGACATTTCCTTGACATGTTATTTCATCACTTGTACATTGGCGTAGCAGTTACCTATTCTACCTTGCAAGCCTGCATGCGTGAGTTCAAGTCCTCACCAATGCTCTTGTGTTTGAGGGATCATTAATATGCTTGCCATATTTGTGTTGATGTTAAAAGTGTTCCTGGCTAAAGTAATGCGTGTAATTTGCAAAAATTATTTTTTTTTTCTTTTGCTTCATAGTGGTTTTGCATGCAAAAGCACCATCAACAAGTGTCACATTATCCATTTCACATTGACAGTAATTAGAATGGTTGTTGTGGTGATTGTAAAGAGAATTAACATCAATATTTATGCGAACGTTGTCTGTTAGTGCTATAAAAAAAAAAAAAATTTAAATCATGCACGCTGCACTCCATTCCGGAAGCCACAATGAATGGCAAATGGAGTGTGCACTCCATTTTGGAAACTGTCATGAATGGGGAATGGAGTGTGCACTCCATTCCGGAAACTATCATGAATTTGGAATGGAGTGTGCACTCCATTCCGGAAACTGTAATGAATGGAGTGTGCACTCTATTCCGGAAACTGTCATGAATGGGGAATGGAGTGTGCACTCCATTCCGGAAACTGCAATGAATGGGGAATGGAGTGAGCACTCCATTCTGGAAACTGTCATGAATGGGGAATGGAGTGTGCACTCCATTCCGGAAACTATCATGAATTTGGAATGGAGTGTGCACTCCATTCCGGAAACTGTAATGAATGGAGTGTGCACTCCATTCCGGAAACTGTAATGAATGGGGAATGGAGTGTGCACTCCATTCTGGAAACTGTCATGAATGGGGAATGGAGTGCGCACTCCATTTTGGAAACTGTAATAAATGGGGAATGGAGTGTGCACTCGATTTTGGCAGCCGGAATGGATAGAGAGTGATAGTAGAAAATATATCTGCCTAGCATACCAAACTGCAGTGTAGAGGCCTATAAAAGCCAGGCCTCTTTACTGAAGAGGCAGCAAGCAGCATAGTGCGCTATATAATATATATATTTTTATTTTTTATTTTTTTTACATTTGTGAATAAAATACCAAATATTAATATGTGTGTTTGTTTCGCATTTTTTTCCCTAATTTTTCATACACAGAGTTTGCTTCTAATGGCTTTTAACAGTTGTTTGCGCTAGGTGTTTTGGATTTAAACATGACCCTGGCCTTCCTTAACTTTTGTGAAGGATTTGAGACAGGAGTGACGTCAGTTTCACTCAACTGGACAGAGGGAACGCCTACTGTTCTCAAGTGAAAAAGCATAACGCCTACTTTACTCAAATGATGTCTCATCTCCGCCCAGTCCGCGCCTACTCTCCGCCCATTCCCACCCCTTTGTTCTCAAGTGGTCAGCAGCCGTCTCAAATCTATTTGCGTTGGAGTTTGAGATTGAGTTGACGTTTGAGAGCTGAATCTGCCGTGATTGAGTAGCGTATGTGGCGTTTTGCGCAGCTTAAGTGTTGTTTCGTGCATGCGCAGAGCCATTTAGCAGATGCGTATGCGTTTGCAAACTTTGATGAATCAGGCCCATTGTCTGAAGAGGTGGGTTTTCAGTGAACGCTTGAAGGTTTGAAGACTAGAGGAGAGTCTTACTGTGCAAGGGAGGGAATTCCACAAAGTGGGTGCAGCCCGGAAAAAATCCTGTAACCGAGAATGGGAGGATGTGATGAGAGTGGAGGAGAGACGTAGATCTTGTGCAGAACGGAGGCATCGAGTAAGGAGATATTTCGAGACAAGTGAGGAAATGTATGTCGGTGCAATTTTGTTGATGGCCTTGTATGTTAGTAGAAGAATTTTATATTGGATTCATTGAAATACAGGCAGCCAATGTAGAGACTGACAGAGTGGCTCAGCAGAGGAATAACGGTTTGTAAGGAAAATAAATCTAGCCGCTGCGTGCAAAATAGATTGTAGGGGTTCAAGTTTGACTTTGGGAAGACCAGTAAGGAGGGAATGATGCTGAAAGGTCTTAATGCTAGTGGATTTTATGTTGAAGGTTAGTGGGAAAGTCTTTCATTAGCTGCAGAGTTTGAATATTGAGGCAACTGTGTAGACTTGGGATGTGCCTCTGCATAGAGACCTCTTGAATGTAGTGACAGAAATAAATATTATCCATCTATATTTATTTATTTGTTACCTGTTTACCCTCCCCGCACAGATCTTGGTCCTGGATTGTGTTTTTTGGGTGTCTAGAGATTGCTTTTTGACATTCCACATTTGTCTGTGTGTGTGGTAAGTGGAAACCAGATATTGTTTATTACATACCCCTTGTTAAAACACTTTGCAGTAAGAATGTCCATGTTGGGTTTTTTTTGGTAATTTTTTATTTTTGTTGGTTATAATAAATTTGTTTGAAGTGTTGTTTTTTGGACCCTACCTTAAAGACACATTAACACTCTGGGCCTGAGTCATTAAGGAGAGCAAAGCATCAAAAAACAGTAAATGTTCTAGTGGACAAACCATATTACAATGTAAGGGGTGCACATTTGTTAGTTTTTTTTGCACATAAGATAAATACTGCCTGCTTCTTCATGTAGCACACACTTACTTGTTAGCTTCAGTTTTACCCTAACATTTAAAGATGATCTAGAGCATGTCCTACCCCAACTATAAATCTGTCTCCACATTTAACATTTACCTCCCCCTCCAATGCAACATGGTTTTGCCCAGGTGCAGAGTTACTCCTTTATGCTTTGCTCTCGCTAATGACTCGGGCCGTCTGTATTTAGTGTTTCACTACCTTCACATTCTTACGCCACAACAATTGTAATACAAGTAATCTGAATTTTGAAAGGGTATATGGCGATGGTAAGTATGACGTTTGCAAGCACTTTGGTGGTGGTTCTATATGAATAGATGGTAGTTGCACAAAGAAGAGGTTTATTTTACTTTTTTTTTTGTTTTTATTTTATTTGTTTTCTCTTTATATCCCACCTACTACATTACTTCCATCTACTTAAGGACTGTCCTTTTACACCAAAAAGCGCGACGATGAATTACAACTACTTTGTAAGTATTGGTTGTCATTTGTGGCAAAGTCAGACAATGCCAAGTGTCCACGTTTCACCTAAGTGCTGGTTTGTAATCTTTTCCTTTTGAAACACACCTAGTAGCAAAGGGTATGTGTCCTGTGATTAATGGATGCTGCCTGGTGTGTAATTATTAGTTTGGTGTACATTGACAATCTCCAATGTGGATTGAGTTTTGTTTAGCAGCCATTAATAGACGTGGCTAGTTTGCATTGGATGCTAATTATACAGTATTATGACTTTGTAACCTTACTATTTAGGCTCTAACGTAGTTTCACCTCATATAATAGAATGTTTCAATTTCATTTCTTGCAGGTATAGTTGTACTCTTAAATGGTGTTAATCTTGCTTTATTTGTCTTTCCTCTCTTCCTACATAGGAGACAATGCGTATCCCTCCTGCCCTTGGCTCCTCACTCCTATATTGAACCCACAAACAGAGCGGGAGGAGGCCTATAACTCGGCTCATAGGGCCACCAGATCGGTCATTGAAAGAGCCTTTGCCATTTTGAAGGCTCGTTTTAGATGTCTTGACCGGTCTGATGGCGTCCTCATGTATGAGCCGATAAAGGTGTGTAAGATCATTGCTCTGTGTGTGGTGTTTCATAATATTGCCATCAGGAGTGGGGCACCAGGGATCCTGGACGAGGTTGCTGGGGTGGAGGAGGCAGAGGAGGAAGATCTTGGAGACCCCACTCGTGAAGCAGTGCATGGATCCAACTTCAGAAGCTATGTTGTGGAGACATATTTTTGAGGTAAATATTTGGGATTCTGTTTTTTGTTATATCTTCACATTTCAAAGATCTGTGGTAAAATAATGTGCAAGCTTAGTCAAGGGTAGATTATCTAAGGTATGGTAATTCAAAATGGGAATATGAATAGACATGGCCTGGTGTGATAGTGAAATGTGTAATAATAGGGGAAAAACTATGGCAACCTGTATTTTACCTTTACAATGTGTGTAGAAAGTGTCACGCTGTAGGCCTATGAAGGCTGAAGATAATTGGACACTAACTGGTATTGGTGCAACTGGTCAAACAGGCGCGGAGTTTAACGTACCCCTGGCCAAACGCACAGTGCGACGACCTTGGACCCTCTCCTGAGAGCGTTCTTGAAGGCGAATGTCTACCTTGACACCAAGTTGTCAAGCTTGAATGGAAGCTCTTGCGAAGCCAGTGCGTCCTTGATAGGATCTGACAGGCCTTGCCAATAGGTGGCGGAAAGAGCTTCATCATTCCAGCCTAATTCTGAGACTAAGGTACGAAACTGAACCTTGGCGAAGAGCTAACAAACTGGATGCAGCCGAAGACACACGACCAGGTTCATCAAATACCCTCCGGAAGTTCTCAATGAAAGTATCAGACATAGGTAGTCAGTTCCCACAGTGGCGAGGCCCAAGCTAGGGCTTGTCCCGTCAGGAGGGAAATAATATAGGCTACCTTAGCTTTCTCAGATGCAAAGTTTTCCGATGAAAGTTCAAACTGGATGGAACACTGATTTAGGAATCCACGGCATCCTTTGGGATTACCGTCGTATTTCTCTGGGGTTGGAATCCGTAGTGTTCTAGAGGTAGCAAGTACTGCGCTTGGTGTTGCAGCGGCCGGAGCAGGATCAGGAACTGGGGCTGCTGCCTGAGAAGTGCTCAGGGCATCTAAGCGGGAAATCACTCCTTGGAAACACTGCAAGAGTTGTGCTTGGTTGGCCTCCTGGCGTTCTACCCGTACTCCTAAATGGATGAGGAGGTCTCGGGATGAGGGTTCTCCGGTACCGTCCGTCATGGCCAGAGTAAACTGTCACGCTGTAGGCCTATGAAGGCTGAAGATAATTGGACACTAACCGGTATTGGTGCAACTGGTCAAACAGGCGCGGAGTCTAACGTACCCCTGGTGTTCACCAGGGACCCCCGTAAGGAGGTTTGGACTTCGCAGCAGAGAGCACGCAGGTCGCGGTCCTATTAGCCAGTTACCAGTGTAGCGTAAAGAGGTCAGGAATATCAGGTACAAAAGGGTAATCCAAAGGAATAGTCGCCAAGCCAAAGTCACAGTACAGAATGGGTCACACAGAAGAGCAGAATGGTCGCCAAGCCGGGGTCACAACAGGTAATCAAGAATCAGAATACTCAGGAGTATGGAGAATAAGGAAGCCAGGAACACTGGTGGTGAACCTGTTACTCTGGCACCCTAATGACGCCAGAGGCAGGTTTAAATAGAATCCAGACTGAGGTGATTGGTGGAGAGCGGAGGCGGCAGCGGAAACTTGAAGCAGCGTCCCGTTGCCTAGCAATGGAACTGAGGCCAGGGCGCATGCGCCCGCAATCCGGAAGTCCGCGGCAGCCGACGGGGGAATCAGACGTCCGTTTCCCGTCTGACAGAGAATCAGCGGGGACGGCGTCTGACAGAAAGTATAGCTTCATGCCTCTAAGTTTAGCCTTAATGTGTTTTGCTAAATGCACGTTAATGGGGTAGATTTAATCTACAGCCTAATGTGGCAACATAATTGACGTTTGGTTTTCTTCAGTTTAAACAGTCTAGACTTTGCACACTTGATGCTTGTATTAACTGAGGCACCAAAGGTGTTAATGGTCTAGTATGTATATGTCCCCTAGTGTCAAAATGGCGTGCCGAAATAGTTCTAGCGAAAATGTACCCTAACTCTGCTCATTTAGCCATGTTAGGTTTATAGTTTATTGATCAGCACATATAGTGTTGAGAAGTGCTCATTTCTCACACTTTACTTGTTTTTCTTATATCTACAGCCTTTAGTTACACTTGGCCTGCAGTGCTGGCCATTCTGCCATTGCACTTTCCTTTGGAGTTGGTGGATGTTGCCATGGTGAAGGGTGTTGACAAATGTAAGTAGTATAGTGCTATCTGCACTAAAATGTGAATGTCCAGTGAGTGTGCTCCATACAATGTCGTTACTAAGCCTGCAATGTGTGGTTGCGCAAAGAAAACATATGGGCAGATGCTAGCTATGTAACATATGGGTTTGATGTTTGTAATTAAGTCAAATAGTGCATTCAGAATCCTAGGTATAGTCCAAACACACAAGCCATTATTATACACTATTGTGTAGAATATTACCAGCTTTTTTACACATGCCAATACAGTGGTCAACCTCTTGATTAACAAGTCATCAACTAGATATCAAAATGCAAGTTATGTGTGAGCTAATATTGCCATATTAAATTGTTGATTCTCATTCAATAGGGTGCGTTGGCGTGGATTTTGGAGTTGTAGTGAGACACGAATTGCACATGTTGTTGAATTTCTCCAGAGCTCCAAGCCTGCTTATGTCTCTCTTCAGCCTGGCCAGATTGTCATCTCTTCATCCAAGGAACTTTGACACACACAGACCATTAAATTGTTTGCTTTGTTTTTGTAGGCACGTTTGGGTACATATATGTAATAAATCTAGCCTATGCTGCAAATGTCTCAGCAATCAGTTGTCATGCCATTTTGTACCATTACTATAGTGCAGTGATTCATCTTTTAATACACATAAATCCATGTGTAGTGCTTTCCAAACTATTGTGGAACAGGTGTTTTTTGAAAATATATTAAATCTATGTGTGGTTCTTTTGTCCTTTGCCACAGATACACCATAGCCTACAAACACGCTCAATGGGGTTAATGTTCAGTTTTTGAAAATGTGCAAAGTGTGGAGGTTTGTATGTGTGTTTGGTTGCTTAGTAGTAAATTGTTTGGACACTTTCAGCTTTTAGAGGGAACATGGGATGTGCCTAGCAATATAGGCATGACATTACAGGTAAATGTATAGAAAGAAAGCCAAAATGTTAGCAGTGTCAGGTCACACACTACCAACTTTTGGCCCTTGCCCAAACAGGAAAACAATCTTCTTCTCTAGTGCTAGTGGCATTTTTTCAAAGTGGTCCAACACCTACATGCCAGACACAAACCCCACACTAACAATCATGGGGAATGCGTTAGGGCACTAAGCTAGTGGAGTCTTGCTACAAGGCCATAATAACAATATGTGGTAGCCACCTTTGGTTTAGCAAATATTACAGTCTCCACCCTTTTCTTGGTGTTTTTACAATGTTTAATTGGTGGGTTATGTAATACCTCACCTAGTTTGCTAATTGGTTGAGCCACCTATATTTGAACTTACAGCCAACACAGATACTCCACTTGAGCACATTAGTCTGATTACACACATTGTTAGGCAGCAGTCACTTGACATGTTTGCTGAACCTGACAATGTAGGTTTCCAATGTTATTGTGGTGTAGAAATATGTATTTGTTTCTCAATACCATTTTCAGGTAGATTGCCCTCTGAAAGTGGAAAGTAGTGACAAATTCACATTCCAGCTAGGTTTCTCTTCAAATCCTATGTGTGTGTGTGTGGGGAGTAAATTGTGTTAGTTTGCACCCTAATACCACCTATGTCTGTTTAAACATGCTAGTCAATGTTAACAATTTTCTGATCTTGCATTTGCCCATGCCTTGGCTAAGGAAAGTACAAATCCTTAATGTACAGCTATCCTCTCTTTAGGATGATGGGTCCATGTTCAAATTCCTTTAACACCATCTAATCCAAGAGTGTTGGCCCGAGCACACAGTCATTTGAGGGTTTAATGTCTGGTAGATATTGTTGATGTTTACATTGTTAGGTGAGGCATCCACTTTATTTGGCTTATAGATGGTGAACGTGTGCAATGGGTACCTGTGTCTGTATTGCCAAAAAAATCACAACATACCAAACTTCAAATTATAATATGTTGGCCGTTAAATAAAATAGCTTGGCCTTGCTTGAATGTTTTCCAAAATTGTAAGGGAGCAAAATCCAAGTGACGTGGCCACTCTAACAATGAAGGAATCACAGTGTACATAACGTAAGAAACTCTAAGGCCAGTTTGTTTTAATAATGTATTCAAGGTTCCAGATTGGTTTAAACTATCATGGATTGGGGGGATCAGATCATAGAGTTTTGAAAAGTCACTACAGGATAGAGGCGTTTGGTGAACAAACTACCTCTTGGACATCCATCACTAGGTGAGGTGGAGTCTACTTACAGAGTGTGCTTCTTTGCCTGAGCAAACCATATCTATACTGCAAGGTTTTTCATTTGATTTTTACATGATTAGTCAGACACACAGCACTACATACAACCTTATATTGTGTCAAACTGTCACGTTAGTCTGTATTTCTTGACCCGATTCGGGACCCTTGAGACTAGCTGTAGCAGGACTGAATCTGAACAGAGCAGCCTGGATGATCTTCCTGCTCATGTTCTTGCTGATTGTCCAATCTAGCAGGGGAATGAGCAGTCTGAAAATGTGGATAGAAACACTGGAGCCAATAATTATCCTCTGGAGAGAAGTGTGATGTTCAGGCAATGAACAGATCACAGCAGCAGGTTTAAATAGGTTGTCCCAAACAACTATTGGCTGATCACTTCATGGGATCACAGGTGCCGAATCTGGTTGGTCTGGAAGGATCACCTGACTGCATCCAAGATGTCTGTGCACATGCAGCTGAACAAACAGTGTGTCTTTGTTTACAAACGGAGGTGTGGAGGACGGGAATGTTGCAGACCACTAGAAGGGACCCAGGTAGCCATGATATGACAGCGACGGATGGGGTAAGTGCGGCTAAGATCCAAATGTGAGACCCAACCTATATGTGCTTAGTGCAATAAGGTCACAAAGTTACATTTAAACAAGTGTTATGCTAAAGGGAGTCCGGTGTACCACACACTGTGCATTAGCACTATTCTTAAATACAAATCCCTTATTAGATATTTAGTAATTGCATATAATCTTACCTGTACAAATTAGTAGTTAACAATAATTGTCCTGTGGCATAATGTTCAAATATTGTTTAACTCATTTGGTTACATTAACATTTGTCTTTTGTGGCTCCTTTGTGTCAGGTTACAGTTTGCAAATGCAATACTTCCTTTACAGGATGATTTGGCCTACCTCTAAAGGGGCACTGTAGTTGCACGCTTTGTTTGAAATAATTTACTCAGGCAAATAAAGAAACATTGTGGCAAAATCATTAAGAAGCTTACCTTGATACACTTCTTGTTTAAGTCTTCTTCAGCAAACCATGGCCCTGAATCATTCTTGAAAGGTAAGGCAAAGTAACTAAGCAAGGCCAAAGCATGTGAGTTTGGAGGGGGATGTAAACCAAAAATGTCATGGGAGATCTAATTTTGGGGTAGGAGAGGTCCTAGCTGACATGGACATTTCAGTGTACAAATAAGCTATCAAGTATTTGTGCGGTACATTAGGATACAGACAGTATTTTTTTTTGGCCCCTAAACCTATTGCTAATTTGCACCACTTGCATTTTAAAAGGCTTTTTAGCAGCATACAGAAATATGTATCCTTGACATTTAGGTTCATTACTCAATCAGGGCCGTGGTTTTGGTCAGCACACTGACATTAGATACATATTTGTTAGAATACGTTAATGAATCAGGCCCTGTGTTCGGAGATGATACTTTGGTTAGAGTTGATAACAAGTATTGTTATTAAAAAAGCATAATGGAATATGCCTTACCAAATAAAGACACATTTCAGTAGTAGGAAATTTTTTATTCCAAACAAAAAATATACATATTTTTGGCATATATTAAATCATATTTTTAGGTTAAAACAATACCAATTATTTTTTCCGAGCCTTTTTGAAGGGGGTTGCAAGGGAGGCTCCCCTACTCCGACTTCTTGTCACCCGTGATGTAGAGGAGTCAGAGGAACCGGGCAATGGGGCAAGCGGGTTGTGTCCGACGAGGTGAAGGTGCAGGGTCAGGCTCAGGGGATGTGGATGGGGCCACGACAGGCAAGGGGGAAGTGGGCACAACAGGGGATTGGCCAAAGCCACGGACAAAGGCGAAACACATAAGACGACATAGTTGGGGGTCAGGGAGGGTGGACGCAACAAACACACCAGGAAGGCTGGACGCATCAGACACACCCCAGGGAAGATGGACGCGTCAGACACACCCCAGGGAGGGTGGACGCGTCAGGCACACCCCAGGGAGGGTGGACGCGTCAGACACACCCCAGGGAGGGTGGACGCGACAGACACACACCAGGGAGGGTGGACGCGACAGACACACACCAGGGAGGGTGGACGCGACAGACACACACCAGGGAGGGTGGACGCGACAGACACACACCAGGGAGGGTGGACGCGACAGACACACACCAGGGAGGGTGGACGCGACAGACACACACCAGGGAGGGTGGACGCGACAGACACACACCAGGGAGGGTGGACGCGACAGACACACCAGGGAGGGTGGACGCGACAGACTCACCAGGGAGGGTGGACGCGTCAGACACACCAGGGAGGGAGGAGTCAGACTCAACATGGAGGTTGGAGGCAACAGACTACTGGGTATGGGGGCTGGGTGAAGGGATTGTGCTGGAGGTGCGTTGGGAGTGAGCATGCAAGATATCACCCAGGAGTGTTGCAATATTTGTCACTGTAGTATTTAAATTATCCATTTTGGTGGTGAGTGTCATCATTAAAGAGGTGTGTGTGCTCATGAAAGTGGACAGTGTGTTAGTGAGACTGGTGATTTGCTGATCCGTGTGTTGGACAGTGCTCGATATTTGTGACAGGTGAACATTTTGTGCATCAGTGGCGTTTCTAAGATTTTGGGCTGCGTGTGTGAGTGCCCGCTGCCTTACATATTCAGCTGGAGCCAGCTGAGGCTCCTCCACATCACGGGCAACTTCCTCCTGCACTGGTGAAGCAGGCGCCTGCTGCTCACATTCTGTAGAGAGATAATAAGTACAATAAAGTAATTAGAATCAAAGAGTAAGGTACGCTATTATATTTGCAAAAACATCTTACAACGCGTGATGTAGCATTGGTAAAGTGTCAGCTTCCCTTGAATGTGCTTGCAGCCCTTGCCGGTCCCCAAATACATACATTGCCACTTATGGTATCACATTTTAGGATAAGCCCTACATATTGAGACCATTTGTGTTCAGTGCGTAAAATTAATTTCCTACTATGTGATAGGCAAACACATTGTGCAATTAAAGTTTACCTTCACACACACATCCTGAGAGTTGACACTTTTAATCAGACAGATACAAAGCTTTACAGACATTAAGTAAGCAAACTCATCATGTACCTAGTGGAGCGGCCTCTCCTGTTCGGGGTGGGCTAGAGCCAGTGTCTATGTCGCCCACCCCAACAATCTCCACCAGGGCTATTGCAGCCTTTGCCAGCTCCTCGAGGGGTGTTAAATTAGTACGTAGTGGAGGCGCCCCACCAGTGCCTTGGGCATGCCTGTGCATCTCAACCAGCTTCCCTTTCAGGCGTCCTTTATAGTCTGCCCATCTGTGGAATAGACAAACATTATTGCCTCACATAGTAGCTTCCACTCCAAATGACACAATTTTCCAAAAATACATTGCACGTTTGCTAATCACACCAATTTAACCTACACATACAGTAATACAGATTTTGCACTTTTGAAGTGTGGATAATGTGGGAAACATTATGTCAATGTGACCAAGGGCCATGCTGTTAGTTTCAGGAAACAAAGGGCCTGATCAACAAATGCATTGGAGACACAAGGTGGTTTCACCTCACAGGTGACTAATGCTACTATGTCACAACATCCATATTTATCTATAGCGATATCTATATATATTATTTTACAAATAGACACAGTCAGCCAAGTTAAATAGTGCTATTGATTTAAAATTGGATTAGTACCTTTTCTGCACTTCAACCTTTGTACGCTCATATGGAGATATTGCATTGATGAGCCGTGTGATTTCTTGCCAATGCATTTGGCGCTCGTGTCCGGTTAGTTGCCGGTTGCCACTGTGGAACCTAGCCAAAACCTCTTCTACCAGCACCTCCAGCTCCTCCTCTATGAAATTGTTTTTACACCTACTTGGCAGCCCTGGTGGCTGCACATTACTTGGCCCAGCATCCAGGGCTGCCAAGAGGAATTCAGGGCCCCGGTACAACAAATTCATGGGGCCCCCCTTTATAGTTGAGCAAGTAAAAACGGCGTGGCAATTCGCCGTTGGGGCGTGGCTAGCACAATAAAATCACTAGGTCCTGAATTCCGCGGAGCGTGACATTTGTACAGGCACTCCTGACTTTCAGGACATCTATTGTGTAGTATAGGAAGAATGCAGTGTGTACAGAAAGAGTTCAGTCTTGGCCTGCGCCCACTGGGCTCACCAAACACTCACCAAATATTGGCATTGTCCCTACTAGAATCACAACATTTCACACACTATGCTGCTCTCTCCTATCTGTTCTTCTCACTTTTACCACATGTGGCTGCTGGTTTCTTTAGTTGCGGCTTGTCTGGATCCCGGAGTGTTGGAGGACCTATTTGGGAAAAAATGGCTACATTTAGAAAATTGCAGCCAGCCCCACCGTTAAATCAATAACATCCATGATTAATAATTAGGCCTTCCTCCAGCCCCAACATTAAAATAGTATTCCCATTACCCCGCAAACATAATAGCAGCCATTAATTAGCCACCATCTACCTCACACACATACTACATTGCCAAAAGCTGCGTGCCATCACACATACATTACTGTGCCCCTTTATCATCACCACGCTATGCCCCCTTATGATCACACTGCGCCCTCCATGCTGCTATTGTCCCTCCTTTATTTAACCCCCTGTGCCATGCTGCTTGTCTTGTCCCTCTTTTCTTTAACCCCTCTGTGCCATGCTGCTTGTCCCTCTTTATTTAACCCCACTGTGTCATGCTGCTTGTCTTGTCCCTCCTTTCTTTAACCCCTCTGTCATGCTGCTATTGTCCCTCTTTTTTTAACCCCTCTGTGTCATGCTGCTTGTCTTGTCCCTCCTTTCTTTAACCCCTCTGTGTCATGCTGCTATTGTCCCTTTTTTAACCCCCCTGTGTCATGCTGCTATTGCCCCCCCCCCTGTTTTTTAACCCCCCCCCCTGATTTCCTCCCCTCACTTACCTTTACTTCTCTCTTCCTCCCTGTCTTCTCTGCTGCTCTGTGCTCCATTGCTCCAGACTGACTGAATACTGGGCGTGACATGATGATGCCACACCCCGCATTCAGTCAGTCTGGAGTAATGGAGCACAGAGCAGCAGTGAGGAGGGATGCCGGCGCCGCAATCTCGGGAGTATGTTTTGTTTTGTTTTTAACTACCCTGCTCCCCCCACCAACGACCGAGCCCCCCCCCCCCCCCCCCCTCGAAAAAAAAAAATTTGTTTTGAAAAAAATAAATAAAAAAAAATGTCGGCGCTAGGGCCCAAACCGGGCCCCCTGACATGCCCAGGCCCGGGTAATTAGTACCCGCTCCCCCCCCCCTCTTGGCGGCCCTGCCAGCATCAGACATATTCCTATTTGAAAGATAAGTCGTGTCTTTATAAGCAATACACACAGTCAGGTGGTCATACAGAATCTAAGCACATCCACCCCCTGCATAAGGTACCATTTCACAAACTTCTAACTATGTTTAAAACACATGCCCCTTATTATAATAAACATTGTGGCTTGTCTATTTAACGAGCATTGAGTTTGGCCACTGCATTTTGACAGACATATTCGGCAAATACTATTGCAACATTCTCCTACTACTACTACTACTCGTCACTTTTCAAACCATAACATTGGTTTACAGGTTAGCAACACACCAAAACGAAGGAGATCACTCAGTTGCAAACCCTATATTGTGTAATTAATATTAATATTTGGTTACAAATCAGCCAGCAACACACTTAAGTGTGTACTCCAAATGCAATTTGGGAGGTATATGCCCAAAATAAGTGTATAAATTTGGACCCATGTGTCCATCAATGCAATGAGCTAGTTATTATTGTGTTGAACATGGATAAGGTTAAAAAGAACTTACCATACTGTAGGCTACTATTGAAAACTTTCCATGTTAAATGTGAGGCCAAGGGCCATTTCCATAGCAGTTTATTTACAGTCCGGCCACACATATTTCATAGCAAACAGTTTGCTACATTAGGAGATACAAACAATTTTGAAATCTTACAATCTCTGATTTAGTTTTGTACTTACTGTTTGTTGTTGGCTTCTTAGGCAAATCATCCAAATTTAATGAAATCTTGATTGTGCTCTATCCAGGCAAAAAAGCAAATGAACAGGCACTAAACCAAAGCACAGGTGGGTTTAAATGGAGTTTTGAATTAATAAACCAGGTGTACACTCTTCTTCCTAATTGCAGAGCACACAGTACTCGTCTTAGTGCAGGCGCCCGCCATGTTCTTGGTGGGAGAGACAATCAGAGACAAAACACAGGTGTGTGAAAGCTCCGCGTGTGACGTGAGCACGCCCATACGTTCTCAGCGAACCAATCGGAACGCAGAGGCCCCCATTTTGTGTGATAGACATTATTCCAAAATGAGGGCTACTATTTTCGCCAGGCGTGAACTGCGAGTCCCTACAGAGGGTATGGACAATGTACCCTCTGGAAGGTATGTGTCCAACGAAGTCAAGGTGCGGGCCTATGAAAGGGTCCGCAGACACCTCCGCCTCCGATATAATATTCGGCAAAGCACTGTTCAGCTCCAAAGGTGGTGGAGCGATCTCCGGCACCGCCAGCCCCAGCTTCTGGAAGAGCTCCGTCGTGAGATTAGAATAAGTGAGTTCTCTAATAATCGCAAAAAACATGTCTACACACATATATATTTGCTCTATGGGCCTGATTCATTAAGGATCTTAACTAGAGAAACTTCTTATTTCAGTCTCCTGGACAAAAGCATGTTACAATGCAAGGGGTGCAAATTATTATTCTGTTTTGCACATAAGTTAAATACTGACTGTTTTTTCATTTAGCACACAGATACTTGATAGATTATTTGTACACTGAAGTTTAAAGTTGATATTTGTGTGCTACATGAAAAAACAGTCAGTATTTAACTTATGTGCAAAACAGAATACTAATTTGCACCTCTTGCATTGTAACATGCTTTTGTCCAGGAGACTGAAATAAGATGTTTCTCTAGTTAAGATCCTTAATGAATCAGGCCCATAGAGCAAATATATATGTGTAGACATGTTTTTGCGATTATTAGAGAACTCACTTATTCTAATCTCACGACGGAGCTCTTCCAGAAGCTGGGGCTGGCGGCGCCGGAGATCGCTCCACCGCCGTTGGAGCTGAACGATGCTTTGCCGAATATTATATCGGAGGCGGAGGTGTCTGCAGACCCTTTCATAGGCCCGCACCTTGACTTCGTTGGACACATACCTTCCAGAGGGTACATTGTCCATACCCTCTGTAAGGACTCGCAATTCACGCCTGGCGAAAATAGTAGCCCTCATTTTGGAATAATGTCTATCACACAAAATGGGGGCCTCTGCGTTCCGATTGGTTCGCTGAGCACGTATGGGCGTGCTCACGTCACACGCGGAGCTTTCACACACCTGTGTTTTGTCTCTGATTGTCTCTCCCACCAAGAACATGGCGGGCGCCTGCACTAAGACGAGTACTGTGTGCTCTGCAATTAGGAAGAAGAGTGTACACCTGGTTTATTAATTCAAAACTCCATTTAAACCCACCTGTGCTTTGGTTTAGTGCCTGTTCATTCGCTTTTTTTGCCTGGATAGAGCACAATCAAGATTTCATTAAATTTGGATGATTTGCCTAAGAAGCCAACAACAAACAGTAAGTACAAAACTAAATCAGAGATTGTAAGATTTCAAAATTGTTTGTATCTTCTAACGTAGCAAACTGTTTGCTATGAAATATGTGTGGCCGGACTGTAAATAAACTGCTATGGAAATGGCCCTTGGCCTCACATTTAACATGGAAAGTTTTCAATAGTAGCCTACAGTATGGTAAGTTCTTTTTAACCTTATCCATGTTCAACACAATAATAACTAGCTCATTGCATTGATGGACACATGGGTCTAAATTTATACACTTATTTTGGGCATATACCTCCCAAATTGCATTTGGAGTACACACTTAAGTGTGTTGCTGGCTGATTTGTAACCAAATATTAATATTAATTACACAATATAGGGTTTGCAACTGAGTGATCTCCTTCGTTTTGGTGTGTTGCTAACCTGTAAACCAATGTTATGGTTTGAAAAGTGACGAGTAGTAGTAGTAGTAGCAGAATGTTGCAATAGTATTTGCCGAATATGTCTGTCAAAATGCAGTGGCCAAACTCAATGCTCGTTAAATAGACAAACCACAATGTTTATTATAATAAAGGGCATGTGTTTTAGACATAGTTAGAAGTTTGTGAAATGGTACCTTATGTAGGGGGTGGATGTGCTTAGATTCTGTATCACCACCTGACTGTTTGCATTGCCTATAAAGACACGACTTATCTTTGAAATAGGAATATGTCTGATGCTGGGCCAAGTAATGTGCAGGCACCAGGGCTTCCAACTAGGCGTAAAAACAATTTCATAGAGGAGGAGCTGGAGGTGCTGGTAGAAGAGGTTCTGGCTAGGTTCCACAGTGGCAACTGGCAAATAACCGGACGCGAGCGCCAAACGCATTGGCAAGAAATCACACGGCTCATCAATGAAATATCTCCGTATGAGCGTACAAAGGTTGAAGTACAGAAAAGGTACTAATCCGATTTAAAAATAATAGCCCTATTTAACTTTTCTGACTGTGTCTATTTGTCAAATAATATATATAGATATCGCTATAGATAAATATGAATGTTGTGACATAGTAGCATTAGTCACCTGTCAGGTGAAACCACCTTGTGTCTCCAATGCATTTGTTGATCAGGCCCTTTGTTTCCAGAAACTAACAGCATGGCCCTTGGTCACATTGACATAATATGTTTACCACATTATCCGCGCTTCAAAAGAGCAAAATCTGTATTACTGTATGTGAAGGTTAAATTGGTGTGATTAGCAAACATGCAATGTATTTTATTGAAAAATGTGTCATTTTGAGTTGAAGCTACTATGTGAGGCAATAATGTTTGTCTATTCCACAGATGGGCAGACTATAAAGGACGCCTGAAAGGGAAGCTGGTTGAGATTCACAGGCATGCTCAAGGCACTGGTGGGGGGCCTCCACTACGTACTATTTTATCACCCCTCGAGGAGCGGGCGAGGGCTGCAATAGCCCTGGTGGAGATAGTTGGGGTGGGCGACATAGACACTGGCTCTAGCCCATCCCGAACAGGAGAGGCCGCTCCACTAGGTACATGATGAGTTTGCTTACCTAATGTCTGTAAAGCTTTGTATCTGTCTGAGTAAAAGTGTCAACTCTCAGGATGTGTGTGTGAAGGTAAACTTCAATTGCACAATGTGTTTGCCTATCACATAGTAGGAAATTAAATTTAAACACTGAAGACAAATGGTCTCAATATGTAGGGCTCATCCTAAAATGTGAGACCATAAGTGGCAATGTATGTATTTGGGGACCGGCAAGGGCTGCTAGCTCATTCAAGGGAAGCTGACACTTTACCAATGCTACATCACGCGTTGTAAGATGTTTTTGCAAATATAATATCGCACCTTACTCTTTGATTCTAATTACTTTATTTTACTTATTATCTCTCTACAGAATGTGAGCAGCAGGCGCCTGCTTCACAAGTGCATGATGAAGTTGCCCGTGATGTGGATGAGGCAAAACTGCCTCCAGCTAAATACTTAAGGCAGCGGGCACTCGCACACGCAGCCCAAAATCTTAAAAACACCACTGATGCACAGAATGTTCACCTGTCACAAATATCGAGCACTGTCCAACACACGGATCAGCAAATCACCAGTCTCACTAACACACTCTCCGTTTTCATGAGCACACACACCTCTTTACTGATGACACTCGCCACCAAAATGGATAATTTAAATACTTCAGTGACAAATATTGCAACACTCCTGGGTGATATTTTGCATGCCCACTCCCAACGCACCTCCGGCACAATCCCTTCACCCAGCTCAGATTATTTGTTGGCCAGCCCCCATACCCAGTTGTCTGTTGCCTCCAACCTCCATGTTGAGTCTGACTCCTCCCTCCCTGGTGTGTCTGTCGCGTCCACCCTCCCTGGTGTGTCTGTCGCGTCCACCCTCCCTGGTGTGTCTGTCGCGTCCACCCTCCCTGGTGTGTCTGACGCGTCCTCCCTCCCTGGTGTGTCTGACGCGTCCACCCTCCCTGGTGTGTCTGTCGCGTCCACCCTCCCTGGTGTGTCTGACGCGTCCTCCCTCCCTGGTGTGTCTGTCGCGTCCACCCTCCCTGACCCCCAACTATGTCGTCTTATGTGTTTAGCCTTTGTCTGTGGCTTTCGCCAATCCCCTGTTGTGCCCACTTCCCCCTCGCCTGTCGTGGCCCCATCCCCATCCCCATCCCCTGACCCTGCACCTTCACCTCGTCGGACACAACCCGCTTGCCTTGCCCCATTGCCTGGTTCCTCTGACTCCTCTACATCACGGATGACAAGAAGTCGGAGTAGGGGAGCCTCCCTTGCAACCCCCTTCAAAAAGGCTCGGAAAAAATAATTTGTATTGTATTAACCTATGATTTAATATATGGCAAAAATATGTATAGTTTTTGTTTGTAATAAAAAAAATTCCTACTACTGAAATGTGTCTTTATTTGGTAAGGCATATTCCATTATGCTTTTTTCATAACAATACTTGTTATCAACTCTAACCAAAGTATCATCTCCGAACAAACTGCCTGATTCATTAACGTATTCAAACAAATATGTATCTAATATCAGTGTGCTGACCAAAACCATGGCCCTGATTGAGTAAAGAACCTAGATGTCAAGGATACATATTTCTGTATGCTGCTCAAAAGCCTTTTAAAATGCAAGTAGTGCAAATTAGCAATAGGTTTAGGGCCCAAAAAAAAATAATGTCTGTATCCTAATGTACCTTATTGCACTAAGCACATATAGGTTGGTTCTCACATTTTGATCTTAGGCGCACTTACCCCATCAGCCGCTGTCATATCACGGCTACCTGGGTCCCTTCTGGTCGTCAGCAACATTCCCGTCCTTCACAGCTCCGTTTGTAATCAAACACACACTGTTTGTTCAGCTGCATGTGCACAGGCATCTTGGATGCAGTCAGGTGATCCTTCCAGACCAACCAGATTCAGCACCTGTGATCCCATGAAGTGATCAGCCAATAGTTGCTTAGGACAACCTATTTAAACCTGCTGCTGTGATCTGTTCATTGCCTGAACAACACACTTCTCTCCAGAGGATAGTTATTGACTCCAGTGTTTCTGGCTGCATTACAAAATCTGTGTTTCTATCCACATTTTCAGACTGCTCATTCCCCTGCTAGATTGAACAATCAGCAAGAACATGAGCAGGAAGATCATCCAGGCTGCTCTGTTCAGATTCAGACCTCCTCCAGCTAGTCCCAAGGGTCCTGATTCGGGTCAAGAAATAGACTAACGTGACAGTTTGACACAATATAAGGGTGTATGTAGTGCTGTGTGTCTAACTAATCATGTAAGAAGCAAATGAAAAACCTTGCAGTATAGATATGGTTTGCTCAGGCAAAGAAGCACACTCTGTAATACAAGTAAGTAGACTCCAAGAGGTAGTTTGTTCACCAAACGCCTCTATCCTGTAGTGACTTTTCTAAACTCTATGATCTGATCCCCCCAATCCATGATAGTTTAAGCCAATCTGGAACCTTGAATACATTATTAAAACAAACTGACCTTAAAGTTTCTTACGTTATGTAGACTGATTCATTCATTGTTAGAGTGGGTACGTCACTTGTATTTTGCTCCCTTCCAGTTTTGGAAAACATTTAAGCAAGGCCAAGCTATTTTATATAATGACCAACATATTATAATTTGAAGTTTGGTATGTTGTGATTTCTTGGCAATACAGACACAGGTACCCATTGCACACATTCACCATCTATAAGCTAAATAAAGTGGATGCCTCACCTAACAATGTAAACATCAACAATATCTACTAGACATTAAACCCTCAAATGACTGTGTGCTCAGCCCAACACTCTTGGATTAGATGGTGTTAAAGGAATTTGAACATGGACCCATCATCCTAAAGGGAGGATATCTGTACATTAAGGATTTGTACTTCCCTTGCCCAAGGCATGGGCAAATGCAAGAGCAGCAAATTATTGTTAACATTGACTAGCATGTTTAAACAGACATAGGTGGTATTAGGGCACAAACTAACACAATTTACTCTACACACACACAGGGTTTGAAGAGCAACAAAGCTGGAATGTGAATTTGTCACTACTTTCCATTTTCAGAGGGCAATCTACCTGAAAATGGTATTGAGAAACAATTACACATTTCTACACCACAATAACATTGGAAACCTACATTGTCAGGTTCAGCAAACATGTCAAGTGACTGCTGCCTAACAATGTGTGTAATCAGACTAATGTGCTCAAGTGGCGTATCTGTGTTGGCTGTAGGTTCAAATATAGGTGGCTTGACCAATTAGCAAACTAGGGGCCTGATTCATTAAGGATCTTATCTGTCATTTTTTGCTTATCTTAAGCAAATCCACTCTGTTCATGCTCAGAAAAGGGTGATAAGAAGCAAAATCCACTGCATAAGTGAAGAATTTCTTACTTTACAATGAAAATCCATCTTTACTTCACTCTTATCTCCCTATTTCTTCGTTAAAATAAGCATCTTAACTTTTGCACAAGATAAGATCACTAATGAATCAGACCCTATTTGAGGTATTACATAAACCAGCAAATAAACATTGTAAAACACCAAGAAAAGGGTGGAGACTGGAATATTTGCTACACCAAAGGTGGCCAACACATATTGGTATTATGGCCTTGTAGCAAGACTCCACTAGCTTAGTGCCCTAACGCATTCCCCATGATTGTTAGTGTTGGGTTTGTGTCTGGCATGTGGGTGGTGGACCACTTTGAAACAAAGTGCCATTAGCACAAGAGAAGAAGATTGTTATCCTGTTTGGGCAAGGGCCAAAAGTTAGCAGTGTTTGACCTGACACTGCTAACATTTTGGCTTTATTTCTATACATTTACCTGTAATGTAATGCCTATATTGCTAGGCACATCCCATGTTCCCTCTAAAAGCTTACAATAATTTTACTACTAAGCAACCAAACACACATACAAACCTCCACACTATGGACATTTTCTAAAACTGAACATTAACCCCATTGAGCGTGTTTGTAGGCTATGGTGTATCTGTGGCAAAGGACAAAAGAACCACACATAGATTTAATATATTTTCAAAAAAATTCTGTTCCACAATATTTTGGAAAGCACTACACATGGATTTATGGGTATTAAAAGATTAATCACTGCACTGTAGTAATGGTACAAAATGGCATGACAACTGATTGCTGAGACATTTGCAGCATAGGCTAGATTTATTACATATATGAATCCAAACGTGCTAACAAAAACAAAGCAAACAAGTTAATGGTCTGTGTGTGTCAAAGTTCCTTGGATGAAGAGATGACAATCTGGCCAGGCTGAAGAGAGACATAAGCAGGCTTGGAGCTCTGGAGAAATACTTCAACATGTAGTGAGACACGAATTGCACAAATCCAAAATCCACGGCAACGCACCCTGTTGAATGAGAATCAAAAAATTAATATGCCAATATTAGCTCACACAACTTGCATTTTGATATCAAGAGGTTGAGCACTGTATTGGCATGTGTAAAAAAGCCGGTAATATTATAGTGTATAATAATGGCTTGTGTGTTTGGACTATACCTAGGATTCTGAATGCACTATTTGACTTAATTACAAACACCAAACCCATATGTTACATAGCTAGCATCTGCCCATATGTTTTGTTTGTGCAACCACACATTGCAGGCTTAGTAACAACATTATTGTATGGAGCACACTCACTGGCCAATCACATTTTAGTGCAGATAGCACTATACTACTTACATTTGTCAATACCCTTCACCATGGCAACATCCATCAACTCCAAAGGGAAGTGCAATGGCAAAAAAGCCAGCACTGCAGGCCAAGTGTAATCTAAAGGCTGTAGATATAAGAAAAACAAATAAAGTGTGAAAAATGTGCACTTCTCAACACTATATGTGCTGATCAATAAACTGTAGAAAACCAAACGTCAATTATGTTGCCACATTAGGCTGTAGATTTAAACTACCCCATTAACATGCATTTAGCAAAAGACATTAAGGCCATACTTGCCAACTCTCCCGGAATGTCCGGGAGACTTGCGAAATTCGGTTCAGTCTCCTGGGCTCGTTGGCATTTCTCCCGCATCCTGGATTTCACAGAGATTCTCTGTGATTGACGCCATTTTGGAGGGCAGGAGGGGGCAGGACGAGGCCAATCACGTCATTTTGGCCCCGCCCTCCACAACGTAAATTGCATTTTTTGCAGGGGGCGGGACCAAAATGACACATTTGGCCTCGTTCCACCCCCTCCCGCCCTCCAGTCACGCCCCCTCTCCCGGAAACTTGTTTCCAAGAGTTGGCAAGTATGATTAAGGCTAAACTTAGAGGCATGAAGCTGTACTTTCTACACACATTGTAAAGGTAAAATACAGGTTGCCATGGTTTTTCCCCTATTATTACACATTAATCATTTCACTAACACACCAGACCATGTCTATTCATATTCCCATTTTGAATTACCATACCTTAGATAATCAACCCTTGACTAAGCTTGCACATGATTTGACCACAGATCTTTGAAATGTGAAGAGATTTATGTTTTGTTCCAAAAAAAGTAACAAATGTGCACCCCTTACATTGTAACATGGTTTGTCCACTAGAAAATTTACTTATTTTTGATCCTTTGCTCTCCTTAATGACTCAAGCACAGAGTGTTAATGTGTCTTTAAGGTACGGTCCAAAAAACAACACTTCAAATAAAGTTATTAGAAAAAAATAAAAAATAAAAAATAGAACAGCATGGACATTCTTAATGCAAAGTGTTTTAACAAGGGGTATGTAATAAACAATATCTGGTTTCTACTTACCACACACACAGACAAATGTGGAATGTCAAAAAGCAATCACTAGACACCCAAAAACACAATCCAGGACCAAGATCTGTGGGGGCAGGGTAAACAGGTAACAAATAAATAAATATAGATGGATAATATTTATGTGTGTCACTACATTCGAGAGGTCTCTATGCAGAGGCACATCCCAAGTCTACACAGTTGCCTCAATATTCAAACTCTGCAGCTAATTAAAGACTTTTCCACTAACCTTCAACATAAAATTCATTAACATTAGGACCTTTCAGCATCATTTTCTATCTCTAGCTCACCAATACCCTTTCCAAAAAATAAACATGAGTGTTGAGCAAGGTACAGCAATAAACAGCAGAGATCATGAAACATTTCACCATTAAGGGCTACTTACCCAGAACTGTGAATCTCCCAACAACACAGAAGGTCAAGCAAGGTATTTTTAAGTAGCACTGTAATTAGTGAATTAAATGCAGGTGAGTAGGCCGGAGAGTATGCCGGACACGTCATTAGGAGCACCCAGGTGCGTTCTAATTATCCAAGTGTGTTTTTGTGTAAAAGTGACCTGACATGTTAGCAACATTTATTTTCTGTAGGGTAAGTAGAGATTATAACGATTATTACAGATGTCATTAATGAGCTAAGCTGTTAGTGTTGTGGCAATAGTATGGGTAAAATAGTTTTAAGTACAATTATATGACGTATGAATCATTTGCATGTGCTAAATTTAGATGTGGCACGATAGTGTAGTGGTTATGTATTTCACCCACCAATACTAAGTACAGAAGTTCAAGGCCCCAGGTCAACCCTAAGTGAGTTAATAAAACGCATTATTAAGCATACTCCTAAAAGTAAAAAACAATATGCAACTGCTTGTATTTAGCGTAAGATTCCCAAACACACTTAATTCCCTTTTTTTTGGTGAAGTTTTTGCAGCTCCTGCTGCTTTAGTAAAACAGTGTTTTTATTTATGTGTGTGTTTATCTAGGGTTAATATTTTAATACCACATTATCCATCATGCGGTTCATATTAATTGCAACATGCCCGATTTATCAGGTCTAAGACAGCCATTCAGCTGTGCAAAATAGTTAATGTGCAGTTTGGTGATGGTGTTTCAATGTGAAGTATACCTCAGTGAATAAAGAAATGAGCTTGCAACAACAAGGTAATGAGTTTGAACCCTGAATGATGCGTGTATGTGGCTAACCTTGGTATATTTACAAGTTTGAGGGTATTTATTCCACTCTGTGACTTAGTATATGTTTTGGTGTGTAAGGTGGCTACATGTCATGTTGAACAGTGTTATCAGCTACAACACAGCAAAGCAGTTGTTGGCAAAGACTTTGGATTTCAAAGACATAGGAATTCTCTACTGGCAACAGTGGAAAAAGCTAAGTGCTCCACCAAATCAAATATTAGAAATGGGAGCAATAAATGTAATATTTTTGGTTTGCATTTATCAAAATGGATATATTTCGATATGCATAAATTTGGACTCTGCATGCACCAAATCTTTCTGGGTATAATATTTCCAAGTATTGGCATTTTTCCCCATGTTTTAAGGAAAACAACTTATGCTAGAAGTTGCTGGTCATCTTTAATTTGAATTCTATTCCCTTGACATCACCACTTGTACAGTGGTGTAGCAGTTAGGCAATCCACCTTGCAAGCTTGATACGTGGGTTCGAGTCCTCACCAATTCTCTTGGCTCTTAGGGATCATTAATATCCTTACACTATTCGTGTTGCTGTTAAAAGTGTCCCTGTGGTAATAGTACACTTGTTTTAAATTTGCATAAATCATGTGTGTAAAACGCTAAAATATAGTTTAGAGTTATTATATGTCTATTATTATTATTTGTTATTGCAAACGCACCATCACCAACTGTCAAATCAGGCATGTAATATATTGAGACTAATGATATTGGTAATTGTTGAGAATGGTTGGAGATTTATAATAAATATTTATGGCAAAGTCTATTGTTTGGGCAACATTTTAAAAAAAATGAAATAATTACCCATGCAGTGTGCACACCATTCCGGCAGTGGAATGAATGTGGAATGCACTGAGGCAACCATTCCGGCAGCCGGAATGAATGTGGAATGCACTGAGGCAACCATTCCGGCAGTGGAATGAATGTGGAATGCACTGAGGCAACCATTTTGGCAGCCGGAATGAATGTGGAATGCACTGAGGCAACCATTCCGGCAGTGGAATGAATGTGAAATGCACTGAGGCAACCATTCCGGCAGTGGAATGAATGTGGAATGCACTGAGGCAACCATTCCGGCAGCCGGAATGAATGTGGAATGCACTGAGGCAACCATTCCGGAAGCTGGAATGCACTGTGACCTGGATTCTCCCCATAATGCTGAGAAGATATGTGGCTAGCAATGTACAGGCCTATAAAAGCCAGTCCTCTTTAGTGAAGAGGCAGTATGCAGCAGAGGGCGCTATATCCAGCTAACTAATTCCGGCATTCCGGCAGTTCTGGATTGAGGCCAAAGGGCCAAAATAACATCAAACATGTTGCACTTGCGAATTGCATTGATTAGAAAGGGGTATGTAAAGAAAAACATACTAATGGAACATTTGTAAGATATCTCAAATCCCAATAAATATTTAAAAAAAAAAAAAAGGAACAAGCAGTCTGTATTGATATGTATGTATGTTGTGCATATTTCATTTTACATTTTAAACGCAAAATATGCTCCTAAAGGCGTTTAATAGTGGTTTTAGCTAGCTGTATTGGAGTTAAACATGACCCTGGCCTTCCTTAACTTTTGTGAAAGATTTGAGACAGGAGTGACGTCAGTTTCACTCATCTGGCCAGAGGGAACACCTACTATTCTCAAGTGAAAAAGCATAACGCCTACTTTACTCAAGTACTATCTCATCTCCGCCCAGTCCGCGCCTACTCTCCGCCCATTCCCACCCATTTGTTCTCAAGTGGTCAGCAGTCATCTCAAATCTATTTGCGTTGGAGTTTGAGATTGAGTTGCCTTTTGAGAGCTGTATCTGCCGTGCTTGAGTAGCGTATGTAGTGTTTTGCGCAGCTTAAGTGTTGTTTCGCGCATGCGCAGAGCCATTTAGCAGATGCGTATGCGTTTGCGAACTTTGATGAATCGGGCCCCAGGTGAGGGAATGAAGGATGAAGGATGGGGGGGGCGAGAGGTGTTGGAAGGAGGTTCCTTAGTAGTTATCGAGGTGAATAAGGAAAAACACAAGGCGGAGACAATTAGTATAACACAACCAACACAGTAATTAAACATTAGGCATAATGTATGTCTTGTAGGGTGCTGACTTCCATCTGCCTAACGCCTTTTTGGTATCCACAGATAATCCTGACAAGGCTGCGGATGTAGCCGCTCCAATCCTAAAGGAATGGGTGTCGTATAATAATGGGTCTAAACCCAGGGTTATTATTGACTGCTTCAGTTAGGTGTGAAACTGGTACCTAGTGATTTGTAAGCTGTTTTGGTGAACTAAGAAACATGGGCTATCTGGTCTGACTAGTGTTCGTGAATTTGTAACCAGCACCCTCTACCAGCCTGGTCCATTTTGGATCTACTTATTTTACAATTCAGATAATCGTCCCGTATCATCAAATGTTTAGCTAGTAATCCTGATGTGCTCTGTGTTTTAGACTGAGCGACTAGTTCAGAACAAATTCGGAAAGCACCACAAAATGCCAATGTGAAAGCGGTGCAAAACAATAATCATACATAATCATCTCTAGTGACTGTTGTCAGAGCCTGCATAAATTGTGTTAATATTTGTATTGTAATCAGGTGTCTGGAGTATGCTGGAATGGGTCTCTCCTGCGCCCAGCCTTTAAGTGCTTTCGATATGATAAATCCTTTTTTGAAATAAAATGTGCCGTTAAGGCGGGCCATAAGCCATTCTCGTTTAAGAAGCCCCATCGTTGAATTTCTGCCACATAAATTCCATGATTGCATCCCTCTGACCTGACTCTGACGTGTCCCTGGTTCTGAGGAATTAGGACCATTGGTGCCAAGCTGCTCAATAAGCCTGTAAAGTGGATTGCGCTAACCCATGTTCCACCAGTCCCTTCATGCCAGCGTGATGATCTACCAAACACAAGAGGGACAGGGAATACCTATGCTGTTAGCCTGAGGAGCTAATTCTTTAAATCTACACCACTGGAAGTGAGATAGAGCATCAGCTATGCTGTTTTTGAATCCCGGAACATGGCAGGCATTAAATGATATTTCATGTTCTAGGTAGCGTAAGATAAGGTGATGTAATAGAGATATAGCCTGAGGTGAAGGCAAGTTCTTCTTGCTTATGGACTGGACTACACCCAAAGTATCACACCAAAAAACTATGTGCCTGCCTTTTAAGATGACAGCTCACAGTTTAATGGCCAATATAATAGGAAATAACTCAAGGACCAGTAGGTTTTTAACTATCCCATTCTTGTGTCAGTGTTCTGGCCAATGCTTGGGGCACCACTGGCCATTTAAATATGCACATAAGTCATGGGCGCCTGAAACGTCAGTGAACAAATTAAGTTTAACATTTTGTATTGCAGGGGTGGCCATATTCTCTTGCCATTAAAATATTTCAGCCAAACTCTAAGGTCATCTTTTACTTCTACTGAAAGGCGAACTGCCACATGTGGTCTATTTATCCCAGCCGTGGCTCTCTGTAGCTTACGGCAGAATACTCTGCCCATGGGTATAACTCTAAAAGCAAAGTTAAAAAGGCCTAGTAGAGACTGGACCTTGCGCAGTGAGCACGATTGAGTCCCTAAGACTGCTGAAATTACGTCAGATAATTTCTTTAGTTTTTTTTCAGAGAGCCTACAACAACCTGCCAATGAGCCTATTTCTATGCCTAGAAATAATAAGCGGTTGGTTGGACCTTCTGTTTTTTTTTGGGCAATGGGGACTCCTATTACCTTAAATAGAGCCTGTGCTGATTGCAGCGTATCTTGGCATATGGGGGAATTAGCTAGGCCTATAACTAAAAAGTCATCAAGATAGTGAGCTATTCTTCTGTGACCGGTTCCATCCTGAATGCACCAGTGAAGGAAGCTGCTAAACCTCTCGAACAATGCACATGACATCAATCAGCCGATCGGTAAGCAATGGTCTATGTCTAATACCCATGAAATGGAACGATTCAGGGTGGAGGGGTAACAGGCGAAAAGCTGACTATGTCGATTTTAGCCCCGCTACCATACTCTTGTACTAGGGACAGGGCAAACTCGAATGAGTGGTATTTTACTGTGCTAACCATGGGATCGATGGAATCGTTAACAGATTCGCCTGCTGGGTAGGACAGATGCTGAATAAGTCTAAACTTACCCTCTGTTTTCTTGGGGACCAGTATTTTCTTGGACACAACTATATTGGGAATAGGTAGGCGGGCAAATGGACCTAACATCTGACCTAGCCTAAGTTCTTTAGCTATTTTACCATCAAGGACCTCCGGAAATTCGAAGGCAGATTTCAGATTACGAGGCATTGGGTGCTTTAACATTCTTTGCACTGGGATTTTAAAACCGAATTGGAAACAGTCTCTAATTAGGGTTACTGAGCTTTTATCATTATAAAGATTAAGGCACTTATTATGTTTTTCTAATTTAATTGGAGACTGGGTCTTGAAGAGTAGTTGCTGCTATAGTTCCATGTCTTCTATCTACGCTCAATCTGAATCTTTTGCACTCAGAGGCAGTATGCTGGCCACTACAGGTTAAGCCGACGTGCTTGCACTTACATGATGGGCCTCTTTAGCAGTGACCTGAGTTAAATGCATACAATTTCCTTTGGAGGGGAGGAGTGTTTGTGCCCCTCTCCACCCCAGGAAACCACTCGGTGTTGGTTAAATCGGGAACCTGACTACTGGGCCTCATTAGGTCCATCCATGATATCTTTAAAGTCGAGCAGTAGACTATCCAATTTTTCTCCTAAAAAGCTCATCGTATGCTCTCCAAATAGTGAGACCGTCCTTTATATACATGTCACTGATTAAGTGCAAGTAACTCCATACCTTTTGTATGTTTTTCTGGTTGAAATACTGGGTAAAAGGCTGCGAATATGCATTAACCATTGACCCACCTGGGGAATTACCAATTATTCTCTTCACCCATGCCACGTTTGTCAAAAGCTGTTGCAAAACTCTTTCTGTCCATTTCCGTAAGGGTGAACATATCTACATATGTTCTTCTTTAAATTTTATCCCTATCACTTGAGCTAATGCCGTACATTAAAGTCCCCAGCCCGCAGAAGGGCCTAGAGCCTGCTGAGACTTGTTTACCTGTTTACCAAGCAGTTCTGTCTGCAGAGTTTACGTGGCCTTTGGTCAGAATCTGATGAGTCCTCACTAGTGGTTGATATACGAGGGCTAGTGTTACGCGACTTGTGTGTAATATTAGAGTTGCTCTCACCAATTGCCCTGGGTGTTGCGACTTTGGACACTGTGCCTGCAGCTGGATTACCAGTATTCATCTGCTCATTAGCTATCTCTGAAGCAGCTGGGAGGGCTTGAATTCCTTGGACAGATGGTGAAATATCCAATGTTGTGCTCCGGTAGTCCACACACCCGGCAGAGAGTAGAGGTAGAGCTGTATCCGTGGGTGTATGCTGGTTCTGTAAGAGTGAAGATAAAGACCTGTTAGCGTCTGGTAAGCTGGAGCTGACTTCAAGTACTCGTGTCTACTTGTATGTAATAAAACTGGGTTGAGCGAATGTAGATGTGGCAACTGGCCTACTGTGTGCATGAATGAGGGATTATGGTTCTTATCACTCTGTACCAGGGCCTCTGCCTCTCCTTGGAGTGGGGGGGATAATGGATTGTGATTGGGACGAAGTAAATTGTTGCCTGGGAAGGTCAAGGAAATCTAATGGCGGAAAAGGCCAATGAGACAGGTTATCAACGCTGCTGTGGTGATATTCAATAATATATTCTGCCATAGAGTTATAGCAGAGACTGTAGTGTGTGTAGGGATTTACTGAGTCAGTGCCTTGTCCTGTTTTTGACCGTATAGACCTAGCAGTTTGCGATTACGCTCTTGTTCACTTGAGTAAAAAAGGGGGAGATAATCCATGATGTTGTAATTTGCGACGGCTATGGGTATTTCTGTTTGTGGTGTTGATGGTTTTCTTATTATATTGTGGTGACCACTCCTCTACGCAGTCCAGGTACATTTTTTGGTGCGATTCAGACCAGTTCAGGGTTTTTAAATTATATTGTGGTGACCACTCCTCTACACAGTCCAGGTACATTTTTTGGTGCAATTCAGACCAGTTCAGGGTTTTTAAATTATATTGTGGTGACCACTCCTCTACGCAGTCCAGGTACAATTTTTGGTGTAATTAAGACCAGTTGATGGTTTTCTTATTATATTGTGGTGACCACTCCTCTACGCAGTCCAGGTACAATTTTTGGTGTAATTAAGACCAGTTGATGGTTTTCTTATTATATTGTGGGGACCACTCCACTACGCAGTCCAGAAAGATACCTCGTTGCAACATTTTGGACTAATAACAATATTGTGAGGTGTTCAGAATACACTGTAAATTAGTGGAAATGATTGTTATTGAATGTTATTGAGGTTAATAATAGCGTAGGAGTGAAAATAAGCCCAAAAAAAATCTGAATCCAAAACCTTAAATCCGAACCAAAACCTTTCGGCAGGTGTTTTGCGAAACAAATCCGAACCCAAAACCTCAAGAAAATCCGAATCCAAAACACAAAACACGAGACACCAAAAGTCGCCGGTGCACATCCCTAGTTTAAATGGGGGTTTGGATTAATAAACCAGGTGTACACTCTTCTTCCTAATTGCAATGCAGAGTACTCGTCTCATCATAGGGGGCCGCCATGTTCTTGGTGGGAGAACATTACACACGCAGGTGTGTGAAAGATCTGCGTGTGACGTGAGTTACGCCCATACGTGCTCTGAGAACCAATCGGAGCTCAGAATACTGCTGAGTTGGTTTCTGTGAGGAAAAATGAGGGCCAGTATTTTCTCGAGGCGTGAGCTCCGTGTCCTCACAGAGGCCATGGACAACGTGCCCTCAGGGCGATATGTGTGAAATGAGGGTAAACTGCGGGCATATCAAAGGGTCCGCAGACATTTCCGCCTGCGGTATGGGATACGCAGGAGCGTCGTCCAGCTTCAGAGGCGCTGGAGTGATCTCCGGCGCCGTCAGCCCAGGCTCCTTGATGACCTCCGGCAAGAGATTGTAAGAAGTGAGTTCTGTATTAATCGCAAAAACCATCACATGTGTACATATATATCTGCTATATGTTTGTAAATATGTTCACCCTAATCACCTGACATGGCCTACATAACAATGTGCAAGCACACTCTAAAGGACATGCCCCTTCCAGTGCACCCAAAATGCTTTGCCTCCTGTCTCCTACATTTGTCTGCTGACAATTTAATGACCTAAATGTTTTTTTGTGAAAAATCTGACCATTAAGGGTGGGTTTTTGAATCAGCCATTGTAACTCTTGACCCGTGTGCTGTAACTTGCTGGTCTAACCTTAAAAACATTTTGTAGTGGCAGATGTGTTGTCATTATTTGGCAAAGATGTAAAAGCCAGGTTTCAAATTCCAAACACCTTAGTGTATAGACAAATTTTTTAAAAATCCCATAAGATGCAAACAGATTACAGAGTGTACTAGCTATAGCTAATCAATCATTACTTAACTGACTATTTATACTATTTTAGACTGTGAGGTAGTCCCAACAAAGGGTCATTTTCAAAGTATACTCAACATTCTAGGATTTGGAGCTCCATCACTAATTCTGTGGTCATGTAAAGAGAGAACTAATTGACATCATTACCAGGGCCATGGGAGTTTGCAGACTTAAATTCACCAACATGAAAAAACATACTAGGGGCAAATTTGTACAAAACCAAATTAGGCGGCCAGTAGTTTGTTTGGGGAGTGTGTTCGACAACACATGCAAATATGGAGCAAGCCTCCAAACTCCACACATATGAAACAATAATCAGGGAGTTGAATTCCTGACCCCAGTGCTGTGAGAGCAAAGTGCTGACCACTAGGCCACTGCGATATTCCACATCTCTATGTAAAATACCAAAAATTGTGCCAGGTCATCATCATAATCATTTCTTTATATAGTGCCACTAATTCCACAGCACTGTACAGAGAACTCATTCACATCAGTCCCTGCCCCATTGGAATTTACAGTCTAAATTTCCTAACACAGACACACAGACAGACTAGGGTCAATTTTGATAGCAGTCAATTAACCTACCAGTATGTTTTTGGAGTGTGGGAGGAAACCAGAGCACCTGGAGGAAACCCATGGAGAATATACAAACTCCACACAGATAAGGCCATGGTTGGGGATTGAACTCATGACCCCAGTGCTGTGAGGCAGATGTGCTAACCACTAGACCACTGTGCCGGCCCAACAAGTCATGTGAAATACTTTGTGCACATCATGTTTAGGTCCTTTCTTTGGGAGTAGCTAATATTTCTGTCTCCTGCCAATGCAAAGTTGATTAAACATGTATGATCATCAGATTTTCAAAATACTATCAGTTTTTTTAAGCTGGTGCTTGTGTTAACATGCCCTTTTTTTAAAAAATCCCTTTTTTAAACAGACCGGGCACGCTGGGAACACCGCCAACGGCGCCGGGCAGTGGTGGAGGCGCAGGCAGCAGAGGAGCCAGTGGAGGAGGAGCAGGAGGAGGCAGTGGCGGCGGTGGAGGCGGAGGAGCAGGAGGAGGTGGGGGAGTCAGAGGCAGAGGAGCAGGAGGAGCAGGAGGAGGTGTTGGAGGCGGAGGAGCAGGAGGCCAACCAGCTGCGTCTGCCGGTGGTGATGCTGGAGGAGGAGAGTCGGCAGGAGACAGCATCGGCCAGGCAAGAGCCAGAGGCCTTTGGAGATAGTAAGTATTTGCTATAAGTGCTGGACATAATTGGATAACATTGAGATGTCCATTATCCTTCCAAAAAAAACCTGCTTTCACACATGTGGATTTAATGGTAACCTAAATGTCATAAGTTTAAATGGCCCTACACATGTAAATGTCTTTAACCACTCAAACCACAGACAGAGCCATCATAACACATGCCCACGCAGGCCAGGGCCCAACACAAATGTGCCCGATAGCCTTGTGAACGTGTCAGTATATGAATGTTTTTTTTTTTCACTTCAAATGTAAACCAAATTACTGTAACTTCCTGTGAGTGGTTGTGTAGATAATGGGCCACTGTAGTGGTTTGCCTTGGGGCCTATAATGCTGTTAAGACCAGCCTGTCCACGGGCCACTCCCCAGGCCACACCAGAATGTAGAACATCTATCCAAATGCAACACCAAAGCCTTCTCAACGTCTATTGTGCGCCAAAATGCATTTGTACCTAGAGCCCTAACATTTGAAAGTAATGTAACAGTAGGCATCTCTAGTAAATACTGTCTGTTTGTCAAAATAGGTATACATGTATGTAATGTTTTTTTTCGGATTTGTTTCAGCACACATGAAGGAAGCTTACAATTGGCCTCCCCCCCACCAACCTTCTCAGAGTTGAGGGCCGACATTTTGGCCTCGTGGCAAAAAATTAAGGACCTCCAAAAAGAGCAGGAGCAACACATGGAGGACATTGAGGCCAAACTGGCCTATTGTTGTGCTTTGTATCAATAGTTTTTTTTATTTTTTATTTTAAATTTTTATGTAAATAGTTTAAAATAATAAATGTACAAAGATGTTTCTGTTTGTAAATATGTTAAAAATATATAAGTTTAAGTAAAAAAACCTTGGTGTGTGTGTGTGTTTATTCATCTATTTGTCCTACATGTGGTTGTAAGGATAAAAGAGAATATATGTAATAAGCCGAAAAGAGTAACATTTCAACAAGATGGTTTTTGGCTAAAATAATTTCTCTAGCAGAAAAGATGTTTATTTTCTGTATGCATTTCATCCAAAAGGAACATGTGCCCTCTACCAACAAGCCACCCCTGTAAGAGGTATGGCATCTGTAGGCCCTGTGTGCAAGATAAATTCCCAAAGGTCAAATGCCCTAGCTAGTTTACAATTTCCCCAAATCATGTGTCATTGTAGTGATAGTCCAAAGTTACGTTCAAGTGTCAGAGCAAAGCCAGTCACACATTGAAGAGAACATATGGAAACTGTACCCAGAAGTGGCGTAAGTGGTGTAAGGCAGAAGTGCAAGCGAAGCTAATCTCCATGGTACTGGAGTGTGGTAAGCGGTCTGTTGTGTTTTGAAACAGCTGAGTACATGACATAACATGTACGGCGTGGATCCAGATGAAAGTCGAAAGTCGGATGGCAGCCAATGTAGCATTTAACTCAAAGAAGGCTGTCCCCTACAAATTCCCCCACCCCCTCTTAGGGCATTTCTAACAATGTAGTACAAATCAAATGTACAAAATAAAACCATTGTGTGAAGTTCCTGCGTTTCTTGTTAGCATAATGTTTCCAGTCCACACAATAGTTGTGGTTAAGCTTTGTATTTGAACTCATTTCTGCTGAGTTGTGAGTCCAAAGTGCTAACCAGTGAGCTACCTGTGAGATTGGTGTATTGTGTGTAATTTGTAGAGATGGGCGGGTCCGGTTCTCCGAGAACCGAACCCACCCGAACTTTGGGTATCCGAGTACCGAGCTGAGCAGCTCGGTACTCTCCCGCCCATTCCGAATCCAAATCGAGGCCGAACGTCATTGTGACGTCGTCGGATCTCGGGGCTCGGTTCTCGCGATACTTCAACTTTATAAATACACGCCTCCACAGCAATCCATCGCCATTTGACAGAGGGAGAGAGCAGGGTGTAGTCATAGGCTAATTAGAGCAGGGACAGAGAATACAATATTGTTCTTGCAATTGCTCTAACCAAAATCGCTAGTGCAGAGAGGAGGATAGAGGTTTATTATTTTTTCTTCATATCTGGCACTCCCCAGCGCTTTTGGGGTGTCCCCCATAATTGTGCATAAATATTTCTGGCTGTCAAAAGTCATATCTGTCAGCAGTATCTACTAAATAATTTTTAGCACTCCTCAGTGCTTTTGGGGTGTCCTCCCTAATTGTGCATTAATATTTCTGGCTGTCAAAAGTCATATCTGTCAGCAGTATCTACTAAATAATTTGTAGCACACCTCAGTGCTTTTGGGGTGTCCTCCCTAATTGTGCATTAATATTTCTGGCTGTCAAAAGTCATATCTGTCAGCAGTATCTACTAAATAATTTGTAGCACTCCTCGGTGCTTTTGGGGTGTCCTCCCTAATTGTGCATTAATATTTCTGGCTGGCAAAAGTCATATCTGTCAGCAGTATCTACTAAATAATTTGTAGCACTCCTCAGTGCTTTTGGGGTGTCCTCCCTAATTGTGCATTAATATTTCTGGCTGTCAAAAGTCATTTCTGTCAGCAGTATCTACTAAATAATTTGTAGCACTCCTCAGTGCTTTTGGGGTGTCCTCCCTAATTGTGCATTAATATTTCTGGCTGTCAAAAGTCATTTCTGTCAGCAGTATCTACTAAATAATTTTTAGCACTCCTCAGTGCTTTTGGGGTGTCCTCCCTAATTGTGCATTAATATTTCTGGCTGTCAAAAGTCATATCTGTCAGCAGTATCTACTAAATAATTTGTAGCACACCTCAGTGCTTTTGGGGTGTCCTCCCTAATTGTGCATTAATATTTCTGGCTGTCAAAAGTCATATCTGTCAGCAGTATCTACTAAATCATTTTTAGCACTCCCCAGTGGTTTGCGCTCAGAATGGATTCAAAGCAGTCCACATATGATCTGAATGAGCAACCAGGTTCTGTCACCAGTCCTGATGTTAGTGTTCCCAGTACGTCATCTGGCCAAGGCGATGTCAAACAACAGAGTGTTTTCAAATTAGTGCAAAAAACAAAAAACAAAAAATTTTTTACTGTATTGAAGCGAAAAAGAAGTATAACTGAGCAAAAGTTAAGTGACGATAAAAAAAAATTGCAAGCATGCCATTCTACACACGCAGTGGCAAAGAGAGAATGAGGCCTTCACCTTTGGCTATTAGTGGCAGATCCCAAAAAGTTACCCAGCCTACAATTGGTGCACAACTACTGTTACGCGTCAAAGCCGAGCTGCAAGATAACAGTGAGGCATTACAGGAGAATATTTGCTCTGATTCACAAATGACAACAATCCCTGTGGAGAGTCCATCTAACAGTGGGATGTCTAATCGTGAGCATTCTGCTGATGTGTGCCTTAATAGCCCGAGTGTAGCCGGTGATACCCAAATTGAGGATGCCACTTTGGAATTAGAAGAGGATGAGGGGGAGATTTGTGTAGGCGACGAGGGCGCTAATGATGATGTTGATGATTATGATGCAGACAGATACCAAATTGCCTTTCTCAATTTCTATTTATATTCTAGATTATATAACGGCTGAATAGTTTTCTATTTTACTCCTAGTGGAGAGAGGATCTGATGCAGACAGATACCAAACTGCCTTTGTCCATTTCAATTTATATTGTACAGTATATAACAGCTGAATTTATTAGTATTTTATACAAGTGGAGGGGGGCCTAGAGAAACAGAAACCAAACTGGCTTTCCTCATGTCAATTAATATTGTACAGTCTATAATGGCTGAATTTTTTGTTTTTTTAAAAAAGTGGAGGGGGGCCTATAGAGACAGAAAGCAAACTGTCTTTTTCCATTTCTTTACATATTTAACTATAAGTGTAGGGTGTAATATACATCCAAAGATGATGGCTGCATTGCCAATATACATAGATGGAGAGGAAGACAATCTGTTTTGTGTGTTGAATAAATGAAGGCCTACCAACGAAGAATTAAACAGTTTTTTTGGATGATTTATTACCTCAACAATTAGATTACTTATCTCTAAAACAGTTGGAGCACTAAATTTTAGGCACAAAAACATGTATTTTCCAACAAAATAGCAAAACAAAACCAAACAAAACCAAAACCAAAACCAAAACACGCAATGGCGGTTTTGCAAAACCAAAACCAAAACACGACGGTAATCCAGATCCAAAACCGAATCCAAAACCAAAACACGGGGGTCAGTGACCATCTCTAGTAATTTGTGTAAATAATGAGGAGTAGTATTAAGTGTGAGTTGCCTGTCTAGCACGCATGCTGTATTGTTGGTGTTGGCTGTGTATTTTCATGTCTCAGGATGGGCTAGTGGGTAGCTGTCCCACTTTGCATACAGTCGTCACTCATGAGTTCTAATCCAGACAGAAATCCTTTATGGAAGAGTATGCTATGCATTTTGCGTAAAAGGCAAAAATATGGATTTGGATTTACAGCACATACATTTTGATACATTCGTTGTTCATGTATTTTTATTGTAGCCATGTCCATGCATTTTGCGTACTATACGGCGACTTGAAATTCTCTAAACACAGAAAGATCGTGAAGAATGTGTTTGTTAACTGTGTGTGTTACGCTAATTAGAAGCAAAGGAAAAACAACGTGGAGTGTTCCACATCATTGTTATTTATCAGTGATTAATGAATAAGAGCTATCTCGTTAAAATAAGCCCCAGGCATGTTTGCTGTGTTGTGTGTAAACAAACTGTTGGTCCCTCCCACAGTGGGCGTGGAGCTTTGCATTGCTTGGCTTGCCGTCAATCCGTTGAGAGCCGTCGCTTGTGCTTGTAGCATGTTTAAAGATCCGCAGGTGGGTGTGTTTTCTAACGTTTGCGCTGCTTATTTCCACAAAAGGGTGTGTTTTTGCTGTTTGAGGTGCTTATATCGGTTTGCGTCACGCAAAGTATGCAAGGCAGATGCGTATGCGTTTGCGAACTTTGATGAATCGGGCCCCAGGATAGGACAGTGCTTTCAAGACCTAGGGATTGTAGCATTTGTATGGGGAGAGAGTGGTCAACAGTGTCAAATGCAGCAGAGAGATCCAGGAGAATTAGAAGAGAGTAATGGTTATTATTTTTTGCTGTGATCAAATCATTGACAACTTTGGTCAGCGCAGTCTCTGTGGAGTGTTGAGAGCGAAAGCCTGACTGAAGCGGATCCAATAGGTTGTTTGCTGTAAGAAAGTGTGTGAGGCTAGTGTAGGCAATTCTCTCGAGAAGCTTGGAGGGGCATGGGAGTTGGGAGATGGGGCGGTAATTTACGAAAGAGTTAGGGTCAGAATTCTGTTTTTTTTAAATGGGAGTAATCACTGAATGCTTGAATAGTGATGGAGAAATACCAGTAGAAAGAGATAGAGTACAGATTTTAGTTAGAGGGGGAATGAGCACAGGAGACAGGGACATACCAATGTGTGAGGGAATGGGATCAAGAGGACAGGAGGTAGAGTAGGAAGATCAGAAGACAGTAGAAACTTCCTCTGCATTTGTGGGATCAAATGAAGAGAGAGTGGCAGAAGGTGCTACAAAGGAATTGAGCCGATTGCTTGTCAAGGGAGATGATACCATTTCAAGCCTGATCTTATCAATTTTGTCCTTGAAATAGGAAGCAAGATCCTGTGCACTGATGTTAGTTGGAGGATTTGGAGCAGGAGGATTCAGAAGAGAGTTAAATGTGTTAAAGAGGCATTTGGGATTAGAAGCCTGAGCATAGATTAGAGATTGGAAGTAGGTTTGTTTAGCAGTGTCCAGAGCATTTCTATAGGAGTGTTAGATAGCAGTATATGTGATGAAATCATTAGAGGCACAAGATTTACGCCAGTGACGTTCTGCTTTACGAGAACGTTTTTGTAGAGTTCGTGTTACTGCAGTGTGCCACGGTTGGCAACAAATTCTACATGAAGTATGTAGTGTCGCTGGAGCCACTTGATCCAGGGCAGTTGCTAGGGTTTGATGAAAATGGGGTACTGCCCAATCAGGGGAGGAGAATGTAGAAATTGGGGAGAGAAGGTGTTGGAGAGAGGTGGAAAACTGTTGAAAATCAATAGCGTTGAAATTCCTGCGGTTGTGAGGAGGCTTGGAAGAGTTTGACACTAAGGAGAGTAAAGAACTGGGGGTGAGTGAGAAGATAATAAGGTGATGATCCGAGAGGGGGAAAGGAGTGTTAAGGAAATCAGAAACTGAGCATAGTCTAGAGAAAACAAGATCAAGGCAGTGAGTAGCGTATTCAATCCACTGGGAGAGGTCAAATGAGGAGGTTAGAGAGAGTAGTTTGGAGGCAGCATTGGAAGGTGGATTAGAAATAGGGATGTTGAAATCACCCATGATGATGGTGGGGATATCAGTAGATAAGAAGTGAGGGAGCCATGCAGAGAAGAGTTCAAGAAAGTGTTGGTGTGGACCAGGGGGGCGATAGATGACAGCAACACGCATAGAGAATGGGTTAAAAATCCTAACAGCGTGTACTTCAAAAGATGTGAACGTGAGTGATGGGACACTTGGTAGAACTGCGAATGTGCACTGTGGGGAGAGAAGTAGTCCAATCCCCCCTCCTTGTCTGCCTCCTGGTCTGGGGGTGTGGGTGAAATGGAGACCACCATGTGAAAGGGCTGCAGGTGAGGCAGTGTCTGAATGCGTGAGCCATGTTTTTGTTATTGCTAGAAGGTTGAGGTTGTTTGAGAGGAAGAGATTGTGTACGGAGGTAAGTTTGTTACAAACAGAGCATGCATTCCAAAGGGCACATTTAAAGGACTTTGGAAGAGAGGGGAGACAGGTTATGTGTTTGAGGTTTGCCGGATTTCTGTAGTGTTCAAATATATGAGTGTGGGAGAATTGAGGGGGACCTGGATTAGGTGATATATCACCAGCTAATAGAAGCAGGAAGGAAGAAAGGTAGGTAAGATGATTGTAAGATGTGTGTCTTTTTAGTTTCTGGCAGCAGAGTGAGGCTGTTAAAGTTATTGAATTTAAATAGTAAAAGAGTTCATGAGTGTTCACTAGAGGTGAGTGAAGTAATGAAGGGGCAATGTGGACAGAGGTGTGTGTTGCAGGATGGGTGAGGGATGATATAGTCCTAAAGATAATGCCATGAAAAGAGATAAAGAAAAATATTTTGGCAAGCATTGGGATTGTGAGTCAAATAGGAAAATGAGGAATTAAAGGAATTGCCTAATTGCAATGTCCAGTGTAATCAGATAAGTAGTGCAGAGCTATGCTGCAGCAAATGTAGTGTATTCCTGGATGTCTGGATAGTATAAAGTAATGATGAGGGGAGCCATGTGGAGGAGTGGGTGGAAGTGTTGAATGGAGAGTAATAAAGAGCAGGTAATTGAGTAGCTGAGATTTTGCAGAGTCATGAGAGAGGAGAGTGGTTGAAAAACAGTATAATTTCTTCCTACTTGTGATGGGAGAAAAAGCATTTAGTAGAACTGAGAGCAGAGTGATGAGATAGGGGACTATTTAACCAAGATCCTCTCTCACTCCAGGTCTTCATTACCGCAGAACTCATTCCAGCATCCTTAAAGGCAGACAGCCCTCATTCCAGCATCCTTACTCCCAGGTAAGCCACTTTCTGGTAGTCTCCTGTCGCTCACCTCCATCCACATAGCTCCCTATTTAACCAAGATCCTCTCTCACTCCAGGTCTTCATTACCACAGAACTCATTCCAGCATCCTTAAAGGCAGACAGCCCTCATTCCAGCATCCTTACTCCCAGGTAAGCCACTTTCTGGTAATCTCCTGTTGCTCACCTCCATCCATATAGCTCCATTAATTTGAAAGGGAAATCCGCAGCATAGTGCACATAGTAATCACATTACTATTATAATTATGAAACTATGGTTTCTAAAAGTATTTTTTTCATTTAAATTCCAGCATGGCTTCTAACATGTCAAAAAAGAAAACCAAACCCCAAAAAAGAAAAATTATAGATGAAGGAAGAGTGTTCCAAGAAAAGTGGACAGATGAGTACTTCTTTGTTGAGTCAAAAAGTAAGGCAATCTGCTTAATTTGCAAGGAATTAGTGCCAGTTTTCAAAGACTACAATTCTACAATTTGAAAAGGCATTACCTGACAAGACATGTTGCGCAATTTAGTGTGTATGAAGGAATGTGTCGTAAAGACAAAATCACTGAACTGAAAAAAAAACTATCATCTGAACAAAATTATTTAAAAAAAGTATTGATTCAAAGTGATTCTACTGTAAAAGCAAGTTATGTGGTTGCAAACCTGATATAAAAAAAAATCGAAACCGTATTACGATGGTGAGTTTATTATGCAATGTATGGAAAGTGTGGCTGATATAATTTGCCCGGATAAAAAAGGGGGTTTTTCAAAAATCAGTTTGTCTCACCATACTATAGCCAGGCGAATTGATGATATAGGAAAATCCATCGAAAAAGTTTTGAAGAGTAGAGCTGCTATTTTTAAATTTTATGCTATGGCGATAGACGAAAGTACAGATGCAACGGATACAGCTCAATTGGCAAATTTTATTAGAGGCATTGATGACGAATATAATATCACTGAAGAAATGGCTTCTTTAGTTCCATTAAAAGACACAACTAAAGCAAGAGATTTATGTGAAGCAGTGAAAAATACATTACAACGATATTCTTTGTCCTTTGACAACATATCTGGCATAGCTACTGATGGTGCCCCTGCAATGATAGGTAACAGAGATGGACTTGTAAAATTGATAGAAAATAATGCAATTGCCTCCCAAAATTACCATATGATAAAATATCACTGTATAGTACACGAAGAAAATTTATGTGCAAAAGCTTTAAAGATGGCTAACATCATGCAGATTGTCATAAAGGCTGTAAATTTCATATGGATATGCAGAGTAAACGTAGAAAGTCAATAACAGATAGGCATACCGCTATTCAGTAGAACAGTCTGTCCACAGGAAGATGCAGAGACTGCAGAGACGCTGAATGGCAGAGACGAGTGTAGGAACCACAGGTGAGTAGATACGGTAATCAGAGTCCAGCTGAGGACACAAGCAGGCAACAGGAGATTGTAGCAGGTATGGAAACCAGCGATGAGTAGCACAGAGAATCCACAGGAACTGAAGACACTAGTAGTACACAGGAGATAGTAGCGGGTATGGAAACCAGCGATGAGTAGACCAGGAATCAGCAGGAAACTGAAGACACTAGTAGAACACAGGGAACACCTTCAGAGACTCACAGGGAATGAGACTCCAAGATCAGGCAATGAGGTAATGCACACAGGTGCCTTAAATAGGGAGTTGCCTGATCAACCAATTTGGATTAAAAGCAACAGTCACAAGAGTTCCTGGGAACTGCGCATGCGCAGACCATCAGGATGGCAGACGGCCGCGGTTCAGGATAGGTGCCGGCAGGAAGGCTAGTGAGCCACGCACCAGCGCAGAGGCACTCACGGTCTGGTGAGTGACAGTATCCCCCCTTTTAAAGGTGAGCACAGAACACATGGAGCCGGGTTTGCCCGGATTCTTGGAATGGAATTTATTTAGAAGAGCTGGGGTGTTGAGATCATCTGCCCGGATCTCTCCCTATTTAAGGCACCTGTGCTCATTACCTCATTGCCTGATCTTGAGTCTCATTCCCTGTGAGTCTCTGAAGGTGTCTCCTGTGTTCTACTAGTGTCATCAGTTTCCTGCTGATTCCTGTTCTACTCATCGCTGGTCTCCATACCCGCTACTGTCTCCTGTGTACTACTAGTGTCTTCAGTTCCTGTGGATTCCCTGTGCTACTCATCGCTGGTTTCCATACCTGCTACAGTCTCCTGTTTCCTGCCTGTGCCCTAAGCTGGACTCTGATTACCGGATCTACTCACCTGTGGTTCCTACACTCGTCTCTGCCGTTCAGCGTCTCTGCATCTTCCTGTGGACAGACTGTTCTACTGAATAGCGGTATGCCTATCTGTTATTGAGTTTCTACGTTTACTCTGCATATCCACTAGGACAAGTCTCCCCTCTCAGCGTTATCCATACCCGCTATAGACTGTTATTGTTACGCTGCATATCTGTTTGGAACAAACCTTACTACTCAGTCGTTATATGCACAATTGTGATTGACTATCCTTTATTGGCCTGCATATCTGTGCTGAGCAAGTCTCTACCAAGCAACGCCACACATACTGTTATAGACTTTGCTGGATACGCTGCATATCTATTGGGATCAAGTTCCTCTGTGCTCTCAGTGTCTGCATCCTATTATCCTTTGTATGCCTCCACTCATCGACACCTGTTCACATCCTCACCTATTAAGCAGTGGTACAACTTGCTGTACGCAGACCACTGACTTCCCCGCTACCTACCTGCACCTGGACAAGTCTTCTCACCATAAGCAGTGGCACAACTTGCTGTACGCAGACCACTGACTTCCCCGCTACCTACCTGCACCTGGACAAGTCTTCTCACCATAGCAGTGGTACAACTTGCTGTACGCAGACCACTGACTTCCCCGCTACCTACCTGCACTTGGACAAGTCTTCTCACCATAGCAGTGGTACAGCTTGCTGTACGCAGACCACTGACTTCCCTATTACCTCCCGCATCTACTCACGTCCATCCTGATCTCCGTGTTCAATCTGCCTTTCCACTATATCAGCTAGTCGCTGACTCATTGACCAAGATTGCTGCAAGTCACTGACTTTCCTATTCTTTATTGGCATTCTCTCTCCATCTGCTGTGATATATGTTCCGCTAGTCACCCTGCTACCAGAGGACCGTTGTGTGAACTTCACTACTCTGGTAAGCCCAGTCATCTGGTGAATTCCTGGGCAAGACTCCTAGTGCCCGTGACAGTTTCAAGCTATAACAGCGTTCGAAATGAAACTGAAACTATTGCACTCTCAAATTAAGTCAAGCAATTTTATGCATTTCAGCACATTGGCTAAACACGGTCCTGTGAACACCGAAAAATATGCAACCTTGCTTTTCGATGCGGTACAGGAATTTGAGAACAGGTTTCAAGATTTTAGAAAAAATCAACCATTTTTTCTGATATTTGCAACTCCATTTTCAGTTGACATAAACATATTACCTGGCAATTTTCAAATGGAATGCATAGAGCTCCAATCTGACATTCAACTGAAAGAAAAATTTGATCACGTCTCTTTAATGGACTTCTATAAGATATATCTACCCAGAGAAAAATATCCCTCTCTTCACAATCATGCCTTATTCATGTCATCGCTATTTGGAAGCACCTACATTTGTGAGCAACTATTTTCAAGGATGAAGCACACGAAGAATAAAACTAGAACCAAAATATCTGATGAGCACCTTGAGAACTCACTGAGAATTGCAACAAGTTCCATCGAAGCAAATATGGAAGCATTGGTGGCTCAGAAACAATGTCAAACATTTCACTAACTTCATTTCCAAGTAAGTTTAATATGTTAACTATGTTTTCTATGTTTTTTTGGAGGATCAGCTATCGTTAGTGTTAGTGTATTTTATGTGCGGCCCAAACCAACTCGTCGTCTTCCAATGTGGCCCAGGGAAGCTAAAAGGTTGGACACCCCTGATTTAGACCGTCGGGCGGAATGGAATTCATTTTGTGCATCCAAACCATTTCTTGTTTACAGAGTTTGTTATATCTATCACCTCCTCTATCTGTCATTTTCACATGTTCTAAACCACATACAGTAAGACAGGAAGGGTCACTATCATGGACCAATGCAAAGTGCTTTGAAACACTCTGTTTCAGATATTTATTCACAATGTTCCGTCTATGTTCTACTATCCTTCTTTTAAGAGGTCTCATGGTTCGTCCCACATATTGAAGGCTACAACTGCATTGTAATAGGTAGATAACATATTCAGTGTTGCAATTCACAAAGCCTATGGTCTTAAATTTACTTTTGGTGATTGAGGAAGAAACTTATTTCACTCCATGTTGCATAAACTTACATGTAATGCAATTGACCTTAGCACATCTGTATGATCTATTTATTGGCTGTGGTAACCAAGTTGGAATTGTATCCATCTTCCCACTATTTTTATTTTTATTTTTATGAGAGTTTTTAGCCAAGCTTGGAGCGATTACATTTTTGAGGTTACAATTCTTTTTGAAAACCACCTGTGGTCTATCTGGAAGAAATGTTCCCAAAGTGGGATCTTGTAATAAAATAGGATAGTGGTTTGAAATGATCTTTTTAATTTCATGGGATGCATTATTATATTTAGATATAAAAGCTACTTCTATAGGTTTTGATTTGTTTATAGATGTTGTACCCTTATATACAAGTAATGAATTTCTATCTACGTGTCTCATTTCTTCTAAGGCCATATGTAGATCTTGTAGGGGATAACCCCTATCTTTAAAGGAGATGAGCATAGCTTGTGCTTGTTGTTCAAAATCATTGATATCAGAACAATTACGTCTTAGTCGCAAAAATTGACTTTTGGGAATGTTCCTCTTCCATGGTTTGTAAAGAGCACTATTAAAATGTAAAAAGTTGTTTGTGTCTACCTTTTTCTTGTAATTGCGTGAGGCAATATGTGTGCCCTCCACAAATAGTGTTAAATCCAAAAAGTCAATAGAGACCCTACTTAGAGAATGAGTGAATTTTAAATTAAAAGTGTTCAAATTTAATTGTGAGAAAAAGTCAATAGCCGATTTATCAGTTCCATGCCAGACAATTAGCAGATCGACTATATACTGACCATAGAAGACCAGGCTCGCCCCAAGTCCACCACCCCAGATGCGCTCATCTTCGAACGCACCCATGTAGAGGTTGGCGTAACTTGGGGCGAACCTGGTCCCCATGGCCGTCCTCATCATCTGCAGATAGTATGTCCCCTCATATAGAAAATAGTTGTGAGTTAAGATGTAGGTAATTGCATCTGTGATAAAACCTTGGTGATCATGTGCAAGTGTCCCATCAATCCTTAGTGTCTTACGTATGATGTCGATGCCACAACTGTGGGGTATGTTGGTATAGAGGGCCTGGACATCTAGCGTGAGGAAACAATAGTCCTCTTGCCATATGATGTCTTTAACTAGATGGAGAAGATGTGACCAAGAGATTTTTTAAATTTATCTTTTTTATCATATATTTTGTTTGGACAGACAGGTTTAAGGGCTGCATTTACAATAAACTATCACCTTAAATATTTTATATGCAGGATTTCAGTACCACATTTCATTGCTCTGTAATGTAAGTCCCCCTTGCTGTATGACCACGCTGTCTGTAGATCCGAGACAGGTTACCATGAAATAGAGTCATAATCCTAGAAACAATTTTATGTTTACTATAGACCATATACCTCTGGAGCTCGGAGATAACCTTTTGTATGCCCTTCAAGGGTGCAATAAAAACATGTAAAGCATTATTTGGAAGGGTACAGGGTACAATAGAACATGTATCAACAATATAGATTATTCTACTATAGTTCTTCATGTCCCCCCCTTCACTGGAATGACCTCCCTCGTTCCATCCGCCTCTCTCCTACTCTGTGCTCCTTCAAACGTCCACTGAAAACCCACCTCTTCCTTAAAGCCTACCAACCATCCACATAACCCCTTCATCTCTTTCACTCGCTATCTCCCCTTGCCTCATCTGGCTCCACTTGTGCCTGTTTTGTTTTCCCTCCCTTAGGATGTAAGCTCTCATAAGCAGGGCCCTCTTCCCTCCTATCTCCCTACCCGTTCTTCTGCTCCGTGTTTATTGCATTAACCAGCCTGGAGTTTCTGAAGTACTGGGATTTCTGTTTACTGTTTTGTACTGTTTCACCCTGTATAGTCTACTGTTTGTATGGTGTACGGCGCTGCGGAAACCTTGTGGCGCCTAACAAATAAAGGATAATAATAATAATGTCTAACAGGTTCATCCGTCCAAACCATGTCTTTTAGCTTAGACAACATTCAAATAAAGCATATTCATCAATAACATCATCCTAAGTCTATCAACAATGTCATATACGATCTCCTTCAGCTTGAGTTAGTATATACACTCTAATAATATCAACAGTTCTTTTCATCAACACTTGTGGGGCGGGCTATTGTCTGTTCATTCTTACCAGTCTCCCAATAGTGATCAGCTTGCCAAATATTCAGAGACTCCAAACTAAGGAACCTAGCTGTCTTACCTTTCCCCTAGTGACCTCCCACCCCATAATTTGGGTACCTCAGGAATATTTAAAGGAAAGAGAACTAGTCCTACTTGATATAGTCTCTGAGGCAATGGAGAACAGACCCAGCACTGTTTGGTCTACAACCTTACCCACCCAAGAATGATAATCATTCTCAAGGATGCCTGCTGAAGTCCGAATATTAATGGACTGGCATCGCTGGATGTACCTCTCTTCAACTATGGGGTCAACGTACTTACGGACACTCCCCAAACAGTAGCCCCTCGCTCTTACTCCAAGCTCCAAGGTTTCCAAATTTTCCTCAACCCCTGAATTGAATAGAGTATTTGGCTGGACCGATTGTGCTACCAACTTCTCCTTCATCCCCAACTCCTCAATATCACTACCTGAACCAGCTTCTGTCACCTGTTTAATTGAAAGAATTGACTGTCCTGAAAAGAGAATGAGAGAGAGAGAGAAACACAGAATAGGAAAAACAGGAAAAACTACTACTTCATGCTGGACAACTGTCTTTGAAAACTCCTTGGCTCAGGTGTTGCTAACTGCAATCGGGGCCTCCCAGAACAGATTCACAAGTGTAATTGGAACCTTCTCCGGGTGTTGGCACCTCTGCAGTGGATGGAATGGTTACCAGTGTTTCTCTGCTACCCCTAAGGACGTGATGCTGGTCGTCAACACTTGGTACCTGTCTGTCAAACAACCTAAGCATAGGAAATTACAGTTCCACAAATTACTCTCTCAGTCCAACATCCTGACAGTTAGTGTAACACCTCAGGAGACAGTGTTTTGAACGTTCTTGGTTGCTGTCTCACTATTTGCTTTTCCCCTCAAGGTCTAGAACAGTCTCTCTGTTACAAACTCATCACAAGAAAAAGTCAAAAACATTTCAAAAGGCAACAGGTTAAGAGGCAGATTAGGAGTGATTTGATAGTGGGAAGGACTAATGGCCAAAGCTACCAACCACTCCAATCAAGTTTCAACCCTCATTCTATTCAATTAGTTCTAGCTAGTACCGTTACTTTTTTTACCAACTGGTTTGTGGCTAATCAAAAGTATGTAATTTGTTATCACTGCTCATACATTATACATTTATTACAAATAACATGAATACCCCTATCACCTTTTATAACTCTAGAGATATCATATCGAATAACAAAAGCCCTGAGTATGACACAGCAATTCATCAGAAACATTTCAATACACCTTTACCCAGATATATTTCATCGGTACACCAGTGCATACTTGAGGATCCTGCAAGGTGATAATTGGATGACGTGGATTTGTTTTACCTGGAGAAAGCCCATCTGTAGGAGGGATTTGGGATGGCTCTATTGGTATAATCTTCCTGACACTCTCTCAATCAAGACAGGACATTGCCTTCCTACTAGCTTGAGAAGAAACATCTGGTGCACCCCAATATACTCTTACCAGCTAGCAAATACCTTCTGTACGTAGTTGAGCCAGTCCATGCAGTGCTGTAACTAGACATTTTGGTGCCCTGGGCGAGACAGGGCACCGGCGCCCCCCATCTAAGCGGGAGTGGCATTTGACAAGTGGGTGTGGCCAACCTAATGTGTGGTTGGGGTGGGGAAGTAAATTTTGCAATTGTCTGGGGCACTCAGCCTCAGGGGAACCCAATAGTCTTAGGGATAAATGTATTAACCTGTGCTTTTTGCAAGACGCCGATTGTCGGCGACTTTGCAGGGGAAATTTAAAGCGGCAATAGCTTTAAAAGCAAGTTTTGCCTTTAAAGCCATGGCTGCTTTAAATTTCCCCTGCAAAGTCACCGAATATCGGCGCAGGTTAATACATTTACCCCTCTCTCCTCTCATCCTGCTTTTAAAACATGTTTTCCTACATAGTACCAGCTAATTAGCTGTTCAATCTCTGGTCTATAGCAGCTCAGCTTCCTGTCATATATGGTACCAAGCAGAGAGAATCAATTTCAACAGTCCAAAAATATGCTCAGCTTGTCACCAGATAGGGCTCAACTTTGTATGGCTGGCCGAATAGGGTTTAGCAAGTTATTATATGTACTAGATAAGTCTGTACTTTGTATACTTAGCACCAGTTGTGGAATATTATACTTGTCATCAGATATGGCTAAGCATATTGCACTTGCCACTGATATGCCTCTTTATAGTATACTTCTAAATATTGCTCAATTTTGTTAAACTTCAGTACATCATACTTTGCACCACATATGGCTTCCAAGCTTGGCATTGCTAAGCATATTATAATTGGCATATTATACTTTGCACCACATATGGCTTAGCATATAATACTTTGCATGTCAATGTGTATACTTGTATAAAATGTATACTTGGCTACAGATTTTTTCAGCTTTATTTATGTGACACCAGACATGACTCAGTATGTTATAATTGGAGCCAGATATGATTTATCTTTATATGCTTGGCACCACATGTGGGATAACATTCTATACTCCACCAGGTATAGCTGAAATAAAAGTGGTTCCCAGACTGATAAGTGGCACCTAGATTTTAGACACATATGTCAAGTACTGCTTATAATGTAAGCACCTCCAGGGCTTGACCGGCCAAATGTTTACTGGACTGGAGCTAAACCGGAAGCTGCTATAATGCCAGGGGAAACTTGCAGGCATCATGTAAAGCAGGAGCTGCTAATCACTTTTTTTTAAATGCAGCAACGGAACGAGGACAGCGCAGAGTTAAAAAAAAAATGTAAAAAAGGGCATATCTGTGTAATGTGTTGACTGCGCAGTGGGGTCTGTATAATGAAGCCAACAATGTGTTATGGCAGTTGGCTTATCCAATATAGCTTCTTATGACTTCAGTGTGGTCAGAGAAATGGGAAAGAGCCATTAGTCCAACATTCACCCCGTAGGATTTCTGCCCATTACCTCACTTTGTACAAAACCAGCTTTTAAGCATACCTGGAATAGCTTGGCGCTTCTGCCCGCAGTGGAACAAGCAGGAAGTTTGGCATTCAAATACCGGACTTCCTGACAGTGGAACACATGTGCATTCCACTGCGGGCAGAAGCGCCAAGCTATTCCAGGTATTGAAGCTATATTGATGCCGGGAATCGATTGTTGCTTGTAGGGGAACTGGATTAGAGCCGCAATTTGTCTGGGCACAGAGGCAGGTATCGGGCGGCTGCGCCCCCTTGGGCTTGCGCCCGGGGCGGTCGTACCGCCCGCACCACCGTCGTTACGGCTCTGAGTCCATGTGTTGCCTTTGCTAGGTCTGGAAGATTCACCCTGGAAGTACTGGTCTACCTTGTCAAACTCTCCAGGATCCACCAGACTCCTGACCACATCCTTTTACCTTCCAGACTGTTTATTTCTTCAGGTAACACAAATCTCATATATCAACTAATTTGTGTGCGTGCGTATGTGTGTGTATACAGTTTAAAACAATACAACGAAAAACAAAACATAGATTTGTCAGCTGTCACATAAAGCCCTGCTGACTATTTGATAGCCATGTCCGCCCTGGTGTGACTGTCCTGTACCATTGTGTGTGTGTAAGTGTGGACTTTACTAACAGCTACTTGAGTTGGTAACTGTTTCCCTGTCACAAGTCCTCCATGTAATGTCCTACTTACGTGCTGGCATTGCTATAAAAAGTTCTTCAGTCGCCTCAACGTCGCCCCCTAGACTAGAAAAATGCTGAAGACCAATGTATATCAATTGATTTTCCCTCTGCCAACTCACATGCCATTTTCAGTCCCACATGTTCAGCTACTTGGCTAAGTGAGAAGGACAAAGGGGTCTATCTCTATAACAATTTCTTCAAATATAACAGTATCCAGTACATGTCTATCTAACAGTGAAGAAATATAAAACATGAAAATGTTAAATTTTCTAGGGTTTCACATTATGTCAGGTCTTGTGGCAATAATCCTACTACAACATTCTTGACAGAGATGCATATCTGTATGTCTAACCTCCAGCGATCTGTCTCCATCCTTTTTGCATATATATAAAGGCACACTTTGCACAGGAGACAAAAAGGCAGATATGCAATCTATAAAACATTAATCATATTTCCACAACAAAAACCTTTCTGCTTAAAATCAGCAGTTTCTATACACATAAAAACAAACCCCAAGCTGCTTCTGTGACTTATGCTAATCTAGTGTGTGTACCCCTGACTCCGTCTGATGTCACAAATGTCTTAGCCCCATGAATGAGACCATGTGTATGTGTTTTCGTATCTTCTTTACAAGAAAAGAGTGAGATACTGACAAGGGAAGTAAAGACTGTGAAAAAGGAAAGTAAAGAAATGATAAGAATACAAGGATTTGAAAACAAAAAAGCAGAAAAGGAGATTTTATAGCACACATGACAGCTGGATTGGACACTATGGGAAAATGTCTCTATTTATTCCACTAATCCCCTAACTATTCGCTAAACTATGACCTCTCCCCATACATAACTAGGGGGTCTTATGTCAACCATGCAATCCAGTGTCGTCCGTCGTTAGCTCATATGGAACTCGGTATCACCATAACTATATACCATTGTGGCAGACTTCCTGACTTAGAATAGAGAAGTCCAAAATTAACCCTTCGTGACTCATACTTAGTATCTCACATGTGTTTCTATCTGAAATACATAAAACGACATTTAGAGCAAAGCATGTACATATTTCATTTTGAATAATGACTCTCAGCCAAACAAATTATCATGAGCCACTGCAGCCTAAAACAAAGAGTGTTACAATGATCCATTGTTAATTTGTCTTTCAAGAGTAATTTTTCCACTTCTCTATCCACCCCTTAATCACTAAGCATATATTTCTTTTGTTTATCCTTATCTATGAAAAAGAAAAGACAAGATAGTTATTTTTAAACAGCAAAGGAAACAAACATTTTCATTCCTTAACATCGGCCAGCGATCAGGAAAGCAAACACAAGACAACGTAAAACAAACAAGCACTAACAACAAAATATACTTTTAAATTAGTTTCTTTCTAAACCTGCACACTGATACTTGCCACAGATTAACATTTACCGCGCCTGGTTGTAGGACTACAGGTATGACCTTAATTTTAAAGTTGACTATAATTCTCCCTCAAAGCATTTGCTGCTATGAGGTGTGGCGGAAAGTGTTGGGGACACCCCTGATACTTGTGTCCACGCTCTTTGTGGGTATCTACGTGATTACCCTCCCAGGTATCCCTTTTTCTCTGTCTACATGTGTCCCTTTTTAAAGCAGTAAAACACGTCCTTGTCATTTCTGAACAATCCTTTGCTAAGTGTCCTATTTCAGTGCATCAAAAAAACACTTACTCAGCTCATGGTGTTTCCTTTGCTCATACCGGGTGTTGTTGTACTGTGGTCGTGTGTGCAGCCCCTCTAGTGCTTGGATACTTACCATCATTAACCTATCACTTAGTGTCTCTTTCTGTTTATTTATTTTTCTATCGTGTCCGAAAGCTGACTCCCTGAGAACATTTACTCTCCAGTTCGGTAATGAAGTTTGCACCCTGCTTTTCAAATTTTCCCTGAGGCCATCCATTAAGACTGAAACAGCAACCTCCCTGTAGTGTACATCATCCTTTATGTCTGAACATGCAAGAAAAAAAACATAGGAGCGCTACATCAATCACTTTATAAAAATATATTAATTTATTAATACCATTATATAATCGTGAATATGGCCATAGACACTAAAACTTCAAAATTCATGTAACAATGAACTATCACAAAATTCCTTAAAAATATACAAATATATAATGCCACTGAGGAGAAATGCATATACCGACTGGTATGAAGATAAAGTCCATTAATAGACTGATCGATATATATCTTTCAAATTGAACTGAGATTGTAAATAAAATGTCCCTGTGATTCAACTCCTGGGTTTCAACCTGAGGAATAAGGGAACTATATCTCACAGTCCTCCGGCTTAATATATTCAAGTATCCTCAAAGTTTTATATGTGAAATAATATCTTCCACTGAAAGGCTGTTCATCAGTACAGCTGGGTATGTGTAATCACAAATCACAAACTTGCTAGCCAGCAAGAATGCTCCCGTAGAAGTGCTGTATAAATATCACTTGATAGGTCTTCCAGCCAGTTGCATTATCATGCAGCCAAAGTCTTACATCCAACTTCTCCGTCAGAGTGCACCATATAGTCGTGGAGGCAGGAACGAGTCCCCGGGTTTTCGGCAATCACGTAAAATCAATGAGTATTGTAAACGGCATTTATGTCTGATACCCCAGTGTATTTGGTCATTGCTATCAGAGCTCTGGAAAAACAGTCTGCTACACTTTCACTATCCTTTTGTTTGATAGTAAAAATTTTACTCCAATCCACTACCACGGGAAAGTATAAGGCCAACTGAAAGATTATGCATTTAATATTTTCATGGTTATCATCCTCAGTTAAGGATCCATCCTCCTCCAACATACAATCCTTAATAAACTTTTGTATATCAGTATCGAGAGGAAGACAGGCCTTCAACACCACTCGCCAATCATTATTAGTTGGCTCATACACATTACCATAATATCTAATAAACTTCTGACACTTGGCCAAATCTTTTCTAGAATATGGGAAATCAGACATAATTGAAAACATAAATTTCAAGAGTAGAAAAGTTGTATTGGGAAGATGCACTTCAACTCTCAAGAGTAGTAGGATATTGTGATCATGCTGCCATATTCAAGGTTAAAATAAAACTTAACTTTTACTGACCAAATAATAAAATAAGAATAGCGAAATATAAAAAGTGAATAGTGTGTATAACATGTGATAGTTTAAAATGCGCTGCCAGTACTTTTTATCCAAAATTCGAATCTAGAAACAATGATTGTCCCATATAATATTGGGTTCATATAAGGAATATTTATAACAGTTCCACCAATTTCTACAATTTTCGTCTCCCTTGAATAGTGGTATGATGGGTAATTCTTATCTATCTCCTGGGAGACACAGGTTTAGTAGTGTCAGAGACCAATCAAAATTTCTTAGTACAGGGGCATGGTTTGGCGGCCATCGTGAGTAGTCGTGAGGCTGTGGAGCTCCCGGATAGCTACTATTAAAACCTTGTAAATCGCTACCCTGCTGCCACAAATCAAAGTGGAAAAAACACTTAAGGTCTGCAGTACATGGCTGAGTGACTCATTACACCGGCGGAGCCCTTAGTAAAGCCCCCGGGGACACAGATACACGCGTGTCTATCCCTGCTATTGGTCCGTGGAAGCGGAGGAGCTGACCGCTGGCTGCCGCTGGAGCTGGGCTCTCCTCTCTCCTCTCCCTTGTGCTCTGTGCTCTGACTGTCGCTCCTCCTTAACATCTGGAGGACAGGTCGGGACTGGGCACCAGGTGAGAGGGTCAGCGGGACTGGGGGTGTGGGAGCAGCAATCATCTCACCTGTCCCTGAGGTCACCGCAGATAACAGCTGCTGGTGGGGAGTTGTCTCCGGGTCTCCTGTGCCCAGCTGCATAGTACCGGAAGTTGGGGGCGCCATTTTCTCTGTCTCTTCCGGCAGGGAGTGAAGAGAGGGGCCTGCTGGGTAGGCAGGTGGAGCAAAGAAGCCAGCAAGAGAGCCAAGAAACGGTTGCCGTGGCAACCCTGCGCTTCTAAGGCACAGCGTGGAAGCTGGATTCTGACTGCACAGGCAATATCTCACACCAGAAGCTATGCAAGTAAATTAGGCTCTAAATATACACTTCAGACCGGGTGAATTTTGTACACTTATATCAATATCCTTGGACAAGCTCCCTAACTCGGGACCTAATTTGGTTGGTGGAGATTTTTCTTGTATTATACAATTGCCCTGCTACTGCATCTGTACTTAAGACACCACCAGTAAGAATAATAAAGATACACCATAATTATATCTGATACACCCTCAATGGCTATCTGGACGGCCAAAGCTCTTTGATCTTCCAATCCGATATACTCTGACAGGGCAATACAGCTCACCCTTGCCTGTCTTGGCCAGACGGCTGGCGGAACCCTGGAGGGTAAAACTCACATAGCCATGCAGCTGTGTATTTCAAAATGTCTGCCTAACACGTTCCCCCGGGGAGGGGGCTCGAGGTTCAACTCAGCCGGAGTACGCTACGTGAGACAACACTTGTATCGAAGGATGAATGCTCACTTGTAACGTATGATTAAATGGGGAAAGACAAGAAAACTCCTGCAAAAAAACCATCGAAGAAAAATAGAGAGTCTACTCCTCGAGGTGCCTTTCATCAATTCTTTACCAACAGCGCTTCAGTATAACCCACGTCCACGTCATCTCACCAGTCTACACAAGAACTATCAGTTTCCCTGCAACCAGCAAACCCTGCAGGTAGTGTCAACATATCTGATGCAGGAGACTTAGGGGAAACTCTATCCCACCTGAAAACTCTCCCAAGCAAGTCGGACTTTCAGGCGCTTGAGGCTCGGATCCAGGAGACATTGCAGTCACAAATTGCCTTGCTTCAATCTGAACTCTCCCAGATGTCAGAAAGAATTGTCTCTATAGAAGATCACTCGGAGACACAGGACTCACAAATTGAAAGTCTTCATAATCTTGTCATACAGCAGTCCAAATATTTCCGCAAAAGATTGGACGACCTGGATAACAGAGGCAGACGGAAAATCTCAGGATAAGAGGTATCCCTGAAGATGTTCCTCCCCAGGGAATTATAGATGTCTTGACCAAGATATTCAATGAGATTCTGGAAGCTGACCCTAATAACCAAATTGTCTTTGATAGAGCGCACAGAGCTCTTCGCCCTAGGAGTGCTCAGCCAGACCACCCGCGCGACATCATTTGCAGACTCCATTATTATTCAGTTAAAGAAGCGATTCTTAAAAAATCCAGCGGTCTGACAAGTTTGGACTTCAATGGTCATGAGGTACAAATATTCCAGAACTTATCTTGGTTTACTTTACAACAAAGACGTGTTCTGAAGCCCCTTACTGATGAGCTCAAACACCGTTCCATTCGCTTCCGGTAGGGATTTCCATTGAGCATTCTTGTTAACTATGAAGGGAAAGCTGTAGTGCTCCATAATCATTCCGACATTGAAAATTTTTGTGAATCTCTTAATCTTCCCAAAGTGCAGATACCAGACTGGGACAATCCTTCCTCGCTACAACTCCCACCTCAATCAGCTAATAGAGAAGGATGGCGTAAGGTCACAAGAAGCAACAGGAAAGGCCGGTCGGTGAACCTGTCTGGAGCCCAGAGCGTGACCTGATCTAGCTGCTTGGTCTCATGGGAATATCATCCTCATATATATGCTCACCTTGTTTGACTGATTTATGTTTTGCGGGTTGATAGTTTCTAATATGCTATAAACACCTGCATCTTTAAGTCATTCTACTGACTGTAAAGAGTTTAGCTAAGTACTATAGGGGTGTTTCCCTACATTTATCTTGTTACATTTTTTAGGTTAAATAATTGGATTTTTCAATTTATATCTTACTTCAATTTTGTGCATATGGAACCTTTTTTAATTTTCACAGTTATATTTACTGTTGTTATTCATACAGTTATTGTTAAAAATTTCAATTCTGGCTGGGGTGGCCATGACACCCCCTGCAGACCTTCGGTCTTTCCGTCCTGTTTGATTTGTCCAGGGGATAATATTTTCTCCCTGGCCTTCGTGACAGCTAGCACTATACTACTTGTTAAGTACTGTTTTCAAATGTTTTTCCATTTATTGTGTATACTTCATGTTTTATCATATTTCTTCCTCTCTATTTCTGACCCCCCCCTAATCTCTTCCACCCTTCCTCCTCCCCCCCTTGGAGACTGCTTAGGGCTTTCATGTCAGGAAGTTTGAACATCACCCCCTGGTTCATCTATACATACGCTAGAGGTTGTGACTGTGACCATCTCTGCTCCCGACCAGACCTGCAATGGATAAGTTAAAATTTATTTCTACCAATGTTAGAGGTTTAAACGTCCCGCAAAAACTCTCTCTCGTCTCTTACACATGTTGCACTTAGATAAGGTGGATATAGCATTTATTCACTTTAAAAAAGGCCATGCCCCTTCTATCTCCAATCACTATTACCCCACTGGTTTCTTTAGCAACTACTCGATGACGAAATCCAGGGGGGTCGCGATCTTATTCGCTAAGCACCTCTGTCTCTCTTAAATTTCTTCAAAGGTAATTATAGAGGGTAGAGTATTGTTTATTAAAGTTAAGATCTTTGATCAACAATTCTCATTAATTAACGTATATGCCCCCAACAATTCTCAAGTTCCCTTTCTATCCAAAACTATATCCCAGATAGAAGATCAGCTTGAGGGGGTAGTAATCCTGGGTGGAGATCTGAACTGGGCCCTGCTTCCCCAGATTGACTCTTCTACCGGTGCACCTAGGACATCTCTTAGAGACGCCCACAAGGTTAGGAGGGAATTGCACGATCACCAGCTGGCCGACACCTGGCAAATTCTACATCCGTCAGACAGGGATTACACTTTTTTTTCGTATCCTCACTCCTCTTACTGACTCATAGACTACCTCTTTATAAACCATAGGTATCTCGAACTTGTAGATGACTCTTAGATAGGCCAAATAACTGACTCAGACCATTCTCCTGTATTTATGACTATTAGACTGGTCTCCCCCTGTCCAAGGCAGTAGTCGTGGAGATTTGATGAATTATTACTACAAGACCCTTATTGTAAATCACAATTGAGTGCGGCAATTGAAGAATACATAGCTATTTCCACCCTCCCTTAGGATGTAAGCTCGTATGAGCAGGGCCCTCTTTCCTCCTGTCTCCATACCTGTTCTTCCACTTCGTCTCTACTGTATTTGCCTGCCCAGAGTTTACAAAGTATTGGTATTTTATGTTTAATGTTCTGTACTGTTTTGCCCTGTATGGTCTACTGTTTGTACTGTGTACGGCGCTGCGGAAACCATGTGGCGCCTTACAAATAAACGATAATAATAATAATAATAATAATGAAGAGACATCCAAAATGTTACTCTGGGAGGCCCACAAATGTGTAATAAGAGGGAATTGTATCCAATTAGGCTGATTTCTTAAAAAGCAGAAGGAAGAGGTTCGTGTACCTCTTCTAGCAGACATTAAAACATTGGAAACCACTCATAAAAGCACTTTGTCTCCAGTATCGTTGGTTGATTTACATAATAAACGGTCTTCACTAAATCCCTTATTAAACGATCGGATGAAGAAGGCCTGGCGATATTGGAAAAACAAATTCTATCTAACCGGGACGTTTATTAGCTAGAGCCCTACGCTCACAGCGGGCCCGCTCCTACATACATAGTATCCAGGATTCTAGTGGTACTGTTAAGCGCACAGACAGGTCTATTGCTGAGGCCTTTTGTTCTTACTATGCAAATCTTTATCATATTCGCCCTCATGTATCAGAAGATTTAGCTCTCATGGATAAAGAAATAGAAAAATACTTGCGAGACATTGATTTTCCAAAAATCTCACAAGAGGCAAGAGAGCTTTTAGATTCTCCCTTTTCTCTCACCGAACTTAATGAGGCTATCAAGTCCTCCCCTCTGGGAAGGAGCCCGGGTCCATATGGGTTCTCCATCTCATATTATAAAACATTTATAAAGATACTATCCCCCATTCTACTTGATGCCTTTAATGACATATCTGATACAACTGGGTTCTCACCCCAATCACTGCAGGCGCACATAACAGTCATCCCTAAGGACGGAAAGAACCCATCATTATGCCCTAGTTACCGGCCAATATCTCTTCTTAACATTGATGTTAAGTTATTTGCAAAATTGATATCTAATAGACTACAATATCTTCTCCCTGAAATTATCTCAAACGACCAAGTGGGGTTTATTCCTGGCAGAGAAGCTAAGGACAATACTACCAAGATCATAAATTTAATACATCATGTCTCCTCTCTAGATATGCCCACGGTTCTCCTGTCTACCGATGCTGAGAAAGCTTTTGACAGCGTGGATTGGGGTTTTATGAGAGGTGTTCTTTCTCACATGGGTCTTGGCCCGTTATGTCTTCAGAAAATTCTGTCCCTATATAGATCTCCAACCGCCAAGGTAAGAGCAAACGGCACCCTTTCGGACTCTTTTACCATTTTTAATGGCACACGACAAGGTTGCCCACTATCTCCCCTAATATTTGTCCTATGTATGGAGGCTCTGGCTAGGGCTATTTGGGCTAACCCTAACATTACAGGTCTCCAGATTGGTAAGGGGGATTACCGTCTTGTCCTATTTGCTGACGACCTACCCAATTACCTCACCACCTAATTTGATGTCAGAGTTCACTAAGTTTGGTTCGCTTTCCAACTTTAAAATATTTTTTTCTAAATCAAATGCCCTTAATATCTCGGCTCCAGATCAAATGATAGAGGGTCTCAAAGCTGCATTCCCATTTAAATGGCAGGAGTCACACTATAGATATCTAGTGGTTTCCATTGCGAGATCTAATGACCAATTATTTCACTTAAACTATTCCCCCCTTCTCCCTAAAATTAAAAGAGATTTGTCTATCTGGTCTTCCTCCAAATTCTCTTGGCTAGGTAAAATGAATATCATAAAAATGAATATCCTGCCCAAGGTTTTATATATTATGCAAACTCTCCCAATCTTGATTCCTCAGAGGTTTCTCGATAGTCTCCAACGCTTGATTCAAGAATTTGTTTGGGGTGGGAGGAGACCACGCTTTAAGCACTCTTTTTTTATTTAGACGGAAACATCAGGGTGGAGCTCAGTTACCAATGTCCCAGGGTTATCTACAGGCAATTTGTCTAAGCAGAATTTTGGATTGGACTAGAGGAGGTGACAAAAAACAGTGGGTGGTGATTGAGAATGATTTTGATCCAACTCCGCTGAGGGTCATGCCTTGGCTGTCCAAGATTCCCAGAATCCAGCATCCCACCATAGGTCCTACATTACAGATGTGGAAGAGGACTCGATTCGGGGAAAATATATCGGCATTCCCCTCACCTGTCACTCCCTTTGTTTTCAATCCTGACTTCCCTCCTGGTTTATCGGGGGTAGGATTTAGATTGTGGTCTCGGTCAAGGATTATAGGCCTCGACCAGCTGGTGGTGAATGGTAAATTTCGTCCCTTTGCATATCTTCAGCCCATGTTCTCCTTGCCCTCAACTGAGTACTGGAGATATGTTCAGGTGGTACATTATATCAGTTCTATAGGAGGACCCAGATCTCTTAATAGACCTCCATCCCCTTTTGAAAATCTCTGTTTATCTAACTCCGCTCTGAGCCATGCTATATCTGTGATTTATAAACTTTTGATGGAGGACCAGTTCAGATAGAGGTATCTAAATCCACCTCACTTTGTAAGTTTGTGGGAACGTGATTTAGCTCCACATATAACTTCAGCATCTTGGCAGAAGATTTACACTAACACACTTGTTCATTAAGTATTTCTGTAATTGAGACTCAATATAAACTTTTGACAAGATGGTACAGATGCCCTACAGTTCTACACAGATTTAATCCTAAACTGTCTGCCTCCTGCTGGAGATGTTCCAATGCTGTCGGTTCATTAATACACATATGGTGGGAATGCTCAACTATTTCTTCCTTCTGGAGTGAAGTTATTAGAATCTCTAATATCATCATAGGACAGGATGTGCCAACTGACCCGGGTTTTTGGCCATTATCCTTTTCCTCAATCCAATCCTCTAAATAGAAAAAATCCTTATTAAAACACCTTAATAATGCAGCTAGCAGTCATACTCACACGCTGGAGATCTCGAATCCCTCCTTCAATTATGGAGTGGTTCAACAGAATTGATTACTACATGTCCATGGACGATATTATTTTCTCTGCTAATGATAAATATTCTGAATATTTGGCCACTTGGTCTTCCTGGATACATTTCAAAGATTCAGATGACCTTAAATATGTGTGTTCAACATCGGTATAAAGTCACAGTCCCTCTTCCTTTCCCCTCCTCTTTTTTCTAATGTGTCCTTTCTTTACTTTTCTGTTTTCTTTCCCTCACTCTAAGTATCTCCCTTTTCTTTTGGGAGTGTAATTGATGTTATGCCTTTCTTGACATTTTAAAATAATGCAAAATGAGTCTTGATGGATTTTGTAACAAATGGTTGATCAGTCTGTTCAATTCTCACATTGTGCCTTACCATTTTGCCATCAGAGCATCCATGTAATTTACATGATTATTCGCATGAAAATAAAGAATGTATAAAAAAAATAATTCTTAGTACTATGTATCTAGGTTACAACCTAGATACATTGTACTAGCAAGCCCCCAAATTATTAAATTAATTTTATCATTTTCCAATAAGCATTGTATAAGCGATTTTTTGTGGTTCCAAAGCACAAACAATTTATTTAGCAAAAGCAAAAGTTTTAGCAGTTCAATACATAATTATAATACAGCACAGAAGTTACCAAATACATACATACGCTGCGCCCACTGCTGGATCCAGCTAGAACAGTCATTCAGTCTAGAAGACTATAGTCAGTGATGAATGACTAGCTGGTCCCAGGGAGCTTGTATATATATATATACTCTCAGTGTTACAGAGAAAGCAATACAGATGATGCGGCTTGCTTCAATAGGTCCAGGCTTCAGGAGGGTCCAGTGTAATGCAGGTCATAGGCCAGTTCAAACAACCCCTTCCAAGGGTGGGGGTCAACATTCCAAGGGTGGGGAATGTTGACCCCCACCCAGATGATGACTCTGATTCTCCTGCCCAGAAACCAGTTTAAACTAGTCTATTTACAATACACAGTCAGTATCATTTTAAACATTTATTCCCTAACATCGCTAACTAGAGTATGCAATGTGCGATCCCTTCGGTGAATGAACGAGACGACTGCGGATAAATAGGGGATTAAAATTATACCAGACATGACATGCTTCCTGTGACCTGAACTTTAAATATCACTAAAGTGCATATAACATTACAATATTTAACTATAAACTAAATAACTATAAACTAAATAACATTTGTTCATAAATGACTGTGGATTGGAACCATTCTAAAAATGAACAAGTGAATGTGTAAGTGCGAGTGTATGCGTGCGCTATTTATCGTGCGATTGCGCCACGACGCATGGTGTACTGATCGCAATCGCACAGTAAAACAATATTAACATTTTTCCTGTAACCTGAACCTTAAATATCACTAAAGTGTACATATAACCTTAATATATATATAGCCATAAACCAAATACCATTTGCTCATAAACGACTGTGGAATGGGACCATTATGAATATGAAATAAATGAATGTGAGAGTGCGAGTGTATGCATGCATTTTATCGTGCGATCGCGCCACGCCACATGTTACGTGGCGTGCTGATCGCAATCGCACGGTACAACAATATTAAACAATATAATTTCGTTCATCCAATTATACGACTTCGACATTCCGAAATTTCTATGTCAGTGGATTATTTTTTTTATAGTCGCCACAGCATTTTCCATTTTTAATTTCTGTATGCAGCACATTTCATTGCACATTTTTCTTTCTGTAAATAGGTTTACTAATCATACTAATCGTTATTGCTACCATTAAATACTAACACTGTTTACTAACTAGCTTCACCAAGTTTTAATAACTGCTTTTAAATACTCACATTTTTTAATGTTCACTATGATTCTCATTAGCCTTCTTTGCTCCTTTTTCTTTCTTTTTTGAATCTGGAACTTTGTTCTTTTTTTACCGATTTTATCTCTAAGCAGGTCTAGGAGCTTCTGCATAATTCGCTCCTTTCGGTGATTGACTTTTCGGTATTTCCTCTTTTAAAAGTCATATTCATGTTGGTCCAGCACTCTCACCAGCATTTCCATCTGTCTTAGACTCATTGGCTTGGCACTTTTAGCTTCCTACAATTGCCTTGTTCCTTCTTCTCCATTTTCCTCCACCCCTCCAACACTTCTTTCCTGCACCTGTTCATCCACCATTTTTTCACGTACTGCTGGCAAAAGACTGGCTCCTCTAATTTTATAGAGGCAGACATGGGCATTCACAGTTGATATGGACCAATCACGGCAGCTGTAGGCATGTCAGTTATTCACATCTGTGGGCAGCACAGTGGCTTAGTGGTTAGCACTTCTGCCTCACAGCACTGGGGTCATGAGTTTGATTCTCGACCATGGCCTTATCTGTGTGGAGTTTGTATGCTTTCCCCGTGTTTGTGTGGGTTTCCTCCAACACTGCAATAACATACTGATAGGTTAATTGGCTGTTATTAAATTGCCCTTAATCTCTTTTGGCCTGTGTGTGTATGTTAGGGGTTTTAGGTTGCAAGCTCCAATGGGGCAGGGACTGATGTGAATGAGTTCTCTTTGCAGCACTGCGGAATTAGTGGCACTATATAAATAAATAGATGATGATGGAGTTGAGCGTTCTCGGTGAACGTTCATTTGTCTATAACCCTTGTGTTTCCAGCTGTGTCGGAAGAATTTTGGCTGAAGTTTCCATAGCATACGAACGTATACAACAATTTTTTTACCTTATTAAATTTGCGCTAGTATAGCAAGGTGAGTTCTTCATAGCATGAGAGTTTATGTATATTTTTTGGGTGTGTATGTAAATATGATAAGACCTGTGTTTATTTATTTTCTATGAAAACATAAAAGATATCATCTGACAAAACTGTAGAGCTCATGATGATCATCATTGAGGCCTACAGTTTTCACCCTGCCTGTGGAAAACTAAATCCAAAAAGTATTCCAACAGGCAGAAGAGGAGCTTAGCTTTGGATGATATGGTGAAAGTGAGCCTTCCCCAATATCCAGGATCAACCGTAGATTGGGTCAAAGGGAAGATCCAAAACATGAGGACTGTCTTTAAAAAGGAGCTTAAAAAGGTGGAAGCCTCCACAAGATCAGGAAAAGGGACTGAAGATGTTCATGTGCCCAAGTTGTGGTATTTTAACCTCTTGCATTTTACCTGTGAAGAAGAAATTGCAAGATGGTGTACCTGCAGCATGGGGGTTCATCACCTGACATTCAACAATCAGACAACATACTGGCAAGTTGTATAGTAAGTAAACATACAACATTGTTAATGCGTAAAATATTTATTTTCCATTTTGTTGGCAATGAAAGTAATTCAATATAACATACAATATAATTGTACATACATCACACAATGTTAGTTTGCTAAGACACAGCACCCTCACCATTAAAATATTCTAAATAAGCCTCCCTGTTTAACTTTGCCATATGGCTGACATTTTTCATCTGTGGAGACTTTAGAGGGGTCAACCCTATCACTTCCACTACTTGTATATTATTTTCAGTAACACTAGGTGCGCTGCGCACACTTGGGCTTAAACACCTAAGAAAGTTGTGTAGGACACAACAAACCATCACTACCTTATCTATTTTGTCTAGGCACAGATTTATGGCAGAATTGAAAATCCTAATTATGTTGCTCAATATTCCAAAAGTATTTTCCACAACTCACCTTGCTCTTGACATTCTATAATTAAAGATCCTCCTTGCTGGTGTTAGACTTTTTTTTTAGATAAGGTTTTAATATATTGTTGTGCAGCGCAAAGGCTTCATCAGCAACAAAAACAAAATTTTATTTATGTGCATGGTGGCAAATTCAGTGAATTGTTTTTTAGTTTGTCAGAGAAGGGAGTCTGCTCCAATGCCCCACCATCTGACACTTTACCATTTTTCCCAATGTTCATGAATAAAAATTTTATATTTGGCATCCACTATGGCCATCAGAAAAATATTGAAGAATCTTTTGTAGTTGAAACAATAGGATCCACTTTTTGAGGGTGGCATAATTTTCACGTTTGCCATCTATGATGCTTCCACAATTGCAGAAAATTTTTGAAGTGTTTCAAAATCCTGACCAATGATTTTGCCATTCCTCAACCGTTGCAGAAAACTGTAAGAGAAAGATTGTTGTAATGTTAAATCAATACATGCATGAATTATCATACTAAACATTCTGTTTTAATTACAAAGCCAGATGTTTTATCTGAAGCTGGATTCTGTGATGTGACAGAGCAATGTGGGACAACGCTGCATACCACCGAGCTGACAAAAGACAACCAGGAACTCACAACTCACAAGTGGATCAAACTGGCAGGAGGGTAAAAAAAAGGGCATATGACCTTGAACAAAGCACATGTTTACTGGTAAACTGATAGTCTGCGACCCAGTTAATGTCAAAAGAACCAGACAAATGTGAAAGTTGCCTGTTGAAATGCAAATGGAGAGGGAACGTTTAGTTAATGATAGGACTTATAAGGCGCAGAGGGGGGAATCTCTCACAAGACACTAATTTGATAAATCCCACCCCCCCACACACACACACGAGCATAGGCATTTTCAGCCAGTCCAATCTTAAACATTCAATCTGCTGCCACTCCACAGCCAACATCCCATCATGGGAAGCCAAACAACTACCCCTCCTGCATACAGGACTTCTACACCACTACACTACTTGGAAAATAGAAAACATTACTATTATGAACAGCCGTGATAACTGTGATGGTTTTTTGAGACTAAAGTTTTGTTTTTAAGTTTTCACACGTTTTATGTGTGCCCTACTTTACTTAAAATATTGTTTTGCTTTTCCCATCTTCGACCCATATCTGATGTGCAGAGATGGGTTCCATGTCCTGACAGCCTGTAGGCACAAATCTGGGCTCCCACTGCATGCTGTAATACAGTGGAAGCGCATGTTTGCCTTCAATTCTCATAACCATTTGTTTGAGCTTTCCCATCTTTATCCAATCTCTGATGTGTAGAGATGGGTTTCATGTCCCAACAGCCTATAAGCCCAAATCTTCACTCACTTCTAAACTTCTACTTTATGCTGGCATACAGTGGAAATTCTAACTGCTTGTAAAATGTATATATTTGTTTGAAATTGTCTTTAAAATCTTGATATGCTCTGTTTTTATTTTAATTAAAGAAAATGTATAAAATCAAACTAATTCTTCCACAAGCCTTAATATATTGTCCATGCAGAACTTGTACAATAGCCTCACAGGTCTCATGTATGATCAAACTTGCAGTATAATTGCTGTGGTATATTTGAGATCGGCCAGTGTCCTTCCTGTGGCCAAAATTTTAGGGTAGCAACCAGTCTCTGCTCTGCAGATATAGGTTTCCTTAAATGGGTTACCTCCTTCTGGACGAGCGGGGCGACGAACTGGAGCAGCTCCTGGAATGTTGGATCACTCATCTGCAGGAAATTCCTGAAATCATCTGGGTTGTTGTTCCTTATCACATGTAGCAGGGGCATATGTGAAAAAGAGTCTCTCCTCTGAAACCACTCCTTGGTCCAACAAGTCTGATTCATTCTTCTTAGTTCCCTCCGGGTGTGTGCTTGCAGTGTTCTTGCCATAGCAAAAAGCAAAAAACCACAAGCTTTTTGTTCATTTATTATGGCCATTGTATTAAAATAAATCGTAGTAATAGTGCAGTTACGAACGGAGTTAACGAACGTACACTATACACAAAGCTGTACAATAGAATGAATGGTGATGATGTATTTCCTTTCCCTGTTTGTGGGTGGAAAAGAATCACTTTAGCTTTGTATTGCTATATGTTGTTAGCAGATCTATGTGTGGGTAGCAAAAACGTCTCTGTAAGCATGTGGAACACATCATTGTGTAATGTCCATTCTCCAGGATATATCTGACAGTGACTCAGGTAATTCGCTATCACATTTTCTTTCCTTGCTGTATTGGAGTATTGGGAAAGTCTTTTGACTGTTTTCAGCCTATACCATAAATATTGACAATTCTGGCATCATGGATCTGCTTCTGATACCTTCTTGCCTGTTTTTAAAGGCCACCTCTGTCCAGTTGTTTTAAAATATTTTCGTTGCATCACAAAGATGGTTTATTGGGATAAAAAATGTAAAAACAGGTATTTTTGTAATCCTGTTCAAACTAATTTTTATTTAATAGAAATATTTGTGATTTTGGCACCTTTATTAAGCAGATGAAAAGGGTTTTGTAGAAGTTTGGGGTAGACCAAGCCCGTTAGAAAGCCATAATATCAAAGTCTCAGTTTATTTGTACGCCTGGTACTTTGTTGGTTTGTCCCTAGGTCTATGTGATTGTAGTGTCAAAGTCGAATAATTGGATGAAAGAAAGTATATTGATTAATATTATTTTACTGTGCGATTGCTATCAGTACGCCATGCGTCGTGGCACAATCGCACGATAAATAGCGCACGCATACACTCGCACTTACACATTCACTTGTATATAGTTCATTTTTATAATGGTTCCAATCCACAGTCATTTATGAACAAATGTTATTTAGTTTATAGTTAAATATTGTAATGTTATATGCACTTTAGTGATATTTAAAGTTCAGGTCACAGGAAGCATGTCATGTTTGGTATCATTCTAATCCCCTATTTATCCGCAGACATCCGGTTCATGCGCCGAAAGGTTCGCACATTCCGTATGCTAGTTATGGATGATAGTAAATAAATGGTTAGAATTATATTGTTTGTGTAATGCTAATAGACCACTTTAAACTAGTCCTTGGCGGGAAAATTAGTATTCATCCACAGGATAGCTAACCCCTACCCTTGGAAAGTTTGAACTGACCTATGGACTGCATTACACTGGACCCTCCTGAAGCCTGGACCTATGGAAACATGCCAAATCATCTGTATTGTTTTCACTGTATCACTGAGTGTATATAACAGCGGCTCTGGGACCAGCATGCAGTCACATTGACCACATACTTCAGGATTGATGACTGTATGCTGGACCCAGTAATGCGCAGCGTATGTATCGGCTGTACTGTACTTATTTATTGAACTGTAATACTTTTGCTTTTGCTAAATAAATTGCTTGTGCTTTGGAACCACACAAATCGCATAGACAATAATTATTGGAAAGCGATAAAATGACTTTAATAGTAGTCCGCCTAGTCTCTGATCTATGTTTGAGATTTGCTGGTCTGTGAACTTTCCATGTACTTATTCTGCCTGTGGCTTGGAGCACCCAGTCATTGCGCTCCCATTGCTTTTCCTCTTCACTGAGCCGTTATCAGGGTAAGATATTGTTGTTGAACAATTAGTTAGTGTTAAATAAGTTTAAAACTATGTTGTTGCTTTTGCCAGCATTCTTTTCCAGTGCTTCATTGCAAATCGAATGATGGCTACAATTTAGGAAAATGATATTAAAGTAAAAGGCAGTAGTATGGTTGGGTCATTGGCTACACCAGGGTTTCCCAAACCCAGTCCTCAGGACTCCCTAACAGTGCATGTTTTCCATATCTCCGTGTTGGAGCACAGGTGTATTCATTACTGACTGACACATTGTAACAGATCCACAGGTGGTCCTAATTATGTCACATGTGATCCAGAAAACCTGCACTGTTAGGGAGCCCTGAGGAATGGGTTTGGGAAACCCTGGGCTACACACAATAAAGGCATTTTGTTTTTGCTACTAGTGATGCAGCAAGGTGTCAATTTGCCTGGAGACAGAAACTGCTCAGGCATCCAACCCACCTCCCATCCCAGGTTTGCACAAAAGCATGCGTGCCTTCGGCACTGGGGGAGATGTTAGTAGGCATGAGGCATGCCTAAGTTTATCTCCAGTCAGATCCCTACAAACTCCTTGACATTATATTAAACAAAATATTGTTAATGTAATATGTATACCAAACATGTGCCAAACATATATTTCATAATTTGATCAAATAAATTTCAGCATAGGATACAAAATGTTTTTCTGTATTTTATTTTTTCCAACTGTTTGGCGGTGGTGGTTTTGGAATTTATATCACTGTAACTAGTTTTGCTAACAGCCCCAGCACACTCTCCAATAATTTCACCCTACCCAAGCCCACCTTCCGCTGATATTCAGCATGCCTTCATTATATCCATTTTTAACCTCCCCACCCCTGTTATTCATCACTTCCTCCACTCCTGTTATTTATCACTGACCATTCAACACCCCACCATGACTGTTATTTATCACTCCCCACACACTGTCTCTTCATCCCGCGCCACTTCTCTAGCCTTATTTATTAGAAGTGGCAGGTAAAGGACCTGGAGTCCATCCCTGCATCTGATGATATGATGTTTGCGGTGCACAGTCATGACACCACCATGATGAAATCCAAGCCTATCAGTGTGTGGGAACTGCAGCGCTATGTGCTCAGGTGGCTACGGCTCCTCAAGCTGCTGATGCACCTGTGTAAGGTAAGAGAAACATTAAACAAGAATTGTTACATGCACCCCTCTCCTTCAGTCAACTAATCAGGAGGAAGGGGGTGTGTCATTATGATAGGATGCTCAGAGCCAGTGTCACATGCTGTTCACCCACAGCTGCCTCCCGGTAACCTGAGTATCATTCATTCCTCAATTCCTGCTTCTTCCCCGGCTGTCAGGACAGCAATCAGCTCTGCACATGTACAGGTAATCATTTCACCTATGTTCACCTGTCCCGCTCATCCATTGGTTACCTCTCGTTTATATGGCTCCTTCCAGCACCTCTCAGTGCTGGTTCTTCTTCTCAGACTCCTGACCCGGAAACAGCTAATGCACTCTGCTGCTGCAGTCATCTCTTACCTGCTCCACTCATTAGTGGTAACTCCTGCAGATCATCGCTACCATCTCTCTAAGTGTATTGCTGCAACTCACCTGCTACCTGCTTCACTCGTTAGTGGTAACTCCTGCACTTCATCGCTGTCATCTCTCTAAGTGTATTGCTGCAAATCACCTACTACCTGCTCCATTCATTAGTGGTAACTACTGCAGATCATCGCTACCATGTGTATTGCTACAACTCACCTACTACCTGCTACACTCATTAGTGGTAACTACTGCAGATCATCGCTACCATCTCTCTAAGTGTATTGCTGCAACTCACCTACTACCTGCTGCACTCGTTAGTGGTAACTCCTGCACTTCATCGCTGTCATCTCTCTAAGTGTATTGCTGCAAATCACCTACTACCTGCTCCATTCATTAGTGGTAACTACTGCAGATCATCGCTACCATCTCTCTAAGTGTATTGCTACAAATCACCTACTACCTGCTCCACTCGTTAGTGGTAACTACTGCAAATCATCGCTACCATCTCTCTAAGTGTATTGCTGCAACTCACCTACTACCTGCTGCACTCGTTAGTGGTAACTCCTGCAGATCATCGCTACCAGCTCTCCAAGTGTATTGCTGCAACTCACCTACTACGTGCACCACTCATTAGTGGTAACTACTGCAAATCATCGCTACCATCTCTTTAAGTGTATTGCTGCAAGTCACCTACTACTTGCTCCACTCGTTAGTGGTAACTACTGCAGATCATCGCTACCATCTCTCTAAGTGTATTGCTGCAAGTCACTTACTACCTGGTCCACTCGTTAGTGGTAACTACTGCAAATCATTGCTACCATCTCTCTAAGTGTATTGCTGCAAGTCACCTACTACCTGCTCCACTCGTTAGTGGTAACTACTGCAAATCATCGCTACCATCTCTCTAAGTGTATTGCTGCAACTCTCCTACTACCTGCTGCACTCGTTAGTGGTAACTCCTGCAGATCATCGCTACCAGCTCTCCAAGTGTATTGCTGCAACTCACCTACTACCTGCACCACTCATTAGTGGTAACTACTGCAGATCATCGCTGCCATCTCTCTAAGTGTATTGCTGCAACTCGCCTACTAACTGCTCCACTTGTAAGTGGTAACTACTGCAGATCATCGCTACCATTCCTCCAAGTGTATTGCTGCAACTCACCTACTACCTGCACCACTCATTAGTGGTAACTACTGCAGATCATTGCCACCATCTCTCTAAGTGTATGACTGCAACTCACCAGCTCCCTGCACCACTCATTAGTGGTAACTACTGCAGATCATCGCTGCCATCTCTCTAAGTGTATTGCTGCAACTCGCCTACTAACTGCTCTACTCGTTAGTGGTAACTACTGCAAATCATCGCTACCATCTCTCTAAGTGTATTTCTGCAACTTACCTACTACCTGCTCCACTCGTTAGTGGTAACTACTGCAGATCATCGCTGCCATCTCTCTAAGTGTATTGCTGCAACTCGCCTTCTAACTGCTCCACTCGTAAGTGGTAACTACTGCAGATCATCGCTACCATTCCTCCAAGTGTGCTGCTGCAAATCACCTATTACCTGCTCAACTCGTTAGTGGTAATTCCTGCACTTCATCGCTGTGATCTCTCTAAATGTATTGCTGCAACTCACCTACTACCTGCTACACTCATTAGTAGTAACTACTGTAGATCATCGCTACCATCTCTCTAAGTGTATTTCTGCAACTCACCTACTACCTGCTGCCTTCGTTAGTGGTAACTACTGCAGATCATCGCTATCATCTCTCTAAGTGTATTGCTGCAAGTCACCTACTACCTGCTCCACTCGTTAGTGGTAACTACTGCAAATCATCGCTACCATCTATCTAATTGTATTGCTGCAAGTCACCTACTACCAGCTCCACTCGTTAGTGGTAACTACTGCAAATCATCGCTACCATCTCTCTAAGTGTATTGCTGCAAGTCACCTACTACCTGCTCCACTCGTTAGTGGTAACTACTGCAAATCATCGCTACCATCTCTCTAAGTGTATTGCTGCAAGTCACCTACTACCTGCTCCACTCGTTACTGGTAACTACTGCAAATCATCGCTACCATCTCTCTAAGTGTTTTGCTGCAACTCACCTACTTCCTGCTGCACTCATTAGTGGTAACTACTGCAGATCATCGCTACCATCTGTTTAAGTGTGCTGCTGCAAATCATCTATTATCTCTCGGTGGACTCTTACTGAGCATCACTCAGTATTCCCAATCATTTGTGGCTATCTATTACCTACATTCTCCTCTATACTCGGTTCACTATCGCTGCTCACTGGGAACTCCCCTAGGGGGCCGCTACCTGCAGAGTGGAAGCTGCCATGCCCTCTGGTGAAAACCCTCCACTTTGTTAGATTCTGCACCTCTGGGTGAATGTCACGAAATCTGGAGAATTTAGTGAGTCCTGTATACCTGCAGATTATATCTACCCGAACTGGGGCGTGGAGTCTAGCGGTAGGTGCTTTTTACTGTAGAGATGTGCCCGGTGCCCGTGAAGAGGGCGAAGACTTCCACTACTGCCGTGTCCCTGGAGGGACAGAAGATGCCTCTGGAGCCAGTGCCCGTGAAGAGGGCGAAGATTCCGGTTGTCGCTGTGTCCCTGGAGGGGCTAAAGTCTCCCTGGGTAGCTGAGCCCTGCAAGCGGGTGAAGAAAGAAGGTTACTCACCTGTCCATCGATCCAGCAGTGAGTATCGTGTCTTTCTTTCAGGTCCTGGCAGCGGAGGACGGATGAGCCAATCAGGGCTCATCTTTCCCCGCTGGCCAATAAGCGGCCAGATACGTGAGCCAATCGCGGCTCGCGCCCGGCCGTTTAAAAGATTGGCGCCGACGCAAGCCAATCAGCGCTCGCGCCGTCTAATGACATCACGCCGGCGACTATATAAGTCGCCGGGTGGCGCCATTTTGTCAGAGGTCCGTCGGCGGAGAGGAAGGAGGACGTCTCTTCAAGACGTCCAGCAACAGGATCAGCGGCAGCAGCGGCAGGGGGCCCTTGTAAGGGCCGTGGGCTACCCTGCCGCCCGAAGACTCCAATCAAGCCGCCGGAGCAGTGATCATCGGCGGGGAGCCCTTGTCAGGGCTGGGAGCGCCCCCGCCTTAGAAGTAGCAGCAGAGGAGTCAGCGCCGAACCGGAGAAGAGGCGCCGCCGGCTGGAGGGTCTGGAAGACCCAGAAAAGAAGACAGAAGACGGCGTGGCAAGTTGAGTATCCTGCGCAGAGCAGGTAAGTACACTCAACTGTAAATTCGGGCACTAGGCCCGTGGCCACGTTCTGGCACAAGGCCCGTGGGACAGAGTAAATTAGGGGCACAAGGCCCAGAGACTTGGGCACTAGGCCCTTATGCAGTAGTGGGCCAGTAGGCCACAAAGTTGTTAAAAGGGCACAAGGCCCTGTTAGTTAGGTGAGGGGAGCCTCAGAGCCCCAGGTACAAGGGCACAAGGCCCTTAGGTAGGCAGTGGCCTAGAGGCCATAGGAAGGCCACAGGGCCTTAGTAGGGGCTGATTGCCCATAGTCTTTAAAGCGCACAAGGCCTAGTAGTCAGATAGGGAGGCCATAGGGCCTATGCAGGCAGGGGCTAGTGCCCCTAGGTGGCAGGGCACAAAGCCCTGGTTAGTGGGCTCAGAGCCCTGAGTTAGAGAGGGGGGCTGAGTCCCATGGTGTGTAGGGCATAAGGCCCTGGTGTGTGGTAGAGGCGTGAGAGCCTTGTGAGTGTAGGCGCGGTCCTGTGTGAGGTGAGCACACGGAGTTAGGAGGTACAGTAGAGGGGAGGCTCCTGTGGGTACTGTAGCAACCGGCTGGTTGGCTAGCAGCGGTGTGCTCTGGTGAGTAGCGTGCAAAGTACCGTATACTGTATTTATTCTGTCTGTGCGGCGAGTATTGTTTGTATTACGGTATTTTGGGGTGTGCTACATAACTCTGTCCAGGGGCAAGACGTCAGGCCCCCATTAAAGGTAGTTGTTTCCTGTGTTTTCCTGTACTAACCCGTGCTGTGGGGACAAGTTTAGTTACCAGCGTACGCATAGTCAGGGAAGAACACACGTAGTTTTCCCGTCCCTTAGGTCCCTGGGGTCGCACTGGTTTCCAGAGGGGGTGACTGAGTGAGTCAGTGGCAGTGCAGCACAGCTCAACGCAGTTCCAGGGGCGTCCCGTGGTTCAGGTTGAGTGTCCCAGTCCTCAGTTCCGTGCAGGTTCCCTGGCGGTTCCGGAGTGGGACACGTGTTTGATAGGCAGTCAGGCGGTTCAGTTTGATCGGCTGTTCCGGGCGGCAGTCTGTACGCGGGTTAGTGGGCTGTTCCAGTGAGCCTCAGTCGGGCCTGGTGCAGCCGGTCCTTAGGATCCATGGGTCACCCCATAGCAAGAAGGCAGCTTCTTGGTATGACCTGGGTGAGGGGGTTAGGAACCGCCCTCCGGTTTAGTCCGTGAACACCGGCTGGTGTTCCCCGTAGTGGTTAGTGAGCAGTTCCGTTAGCGCACCACACCTAGTTAGTTGTAGCTGTATAGTGTAGTTGCGTTGCCGACCATTAGAGTGTTGTTAGGGTTGGGTCGCTGTTGTAGACAGCTTAGCATTTGTGGGTGCCCAACTTAGTCTCACTGACAGCGCAGAGGGAGGCTGTGTGTTCCTTGTCATCCGCAGGTGTCGGGGAGGTGCAGGAGAACCGGATCGGAAGTGGGAGTGTCCCGGTGAGTATCACGCTCGATTCCCCCTTTCGGTTAGGCCCTCACCGGCAGGTATGCGAGGTACTTGAGGTGGGAATAGTCCTGGTCTCAAGTGCCTGTAGTCCCCTGTGCCTTGGCACGAGCAAAGTGAGGAGGCGGCAAGTGGGCTTGGACTGAGAGTGTCCTTGTTCGTTGCCGTATTCTCGGACAGCCTTTACCTGGTAGGCACGGCCGTAATCTCTGTCTCTTTCCTAGAGGGACGTGGTTGGAGGTGACAAGGGTTGCGGCTGCGGATCTGCTGGGTTCAAATCGCAGCTGGGATATCGGAAGCAGACGGGAGGTGACCATCGTTTACAAGGTAAGTTCTTTTGTGTTGCGTCTGTCCTATTCCCCGCAGGGACTACATTACCATGACCCTAGGAGAGGGCATGGGCTTAGAAACACCTATTACTGCAGGTTGCGGTTCCCAGAACGAGTGAGGCAGTAATATAGGTGGAGCCAGATATAAAAGGAATATGACAATAACAGGTAAAGTTCACTGAGGACAATAACAATGAGAAAGTTAGTTGTTTAGTTGAGAAGAGCAGACCAATGGAAAGAGTATCGATGAAGAATCAGTAGATCTGTTCAGATGGTAACTCAGAGCAACAACAGCTGAATTACTGATCCAGCGACAGTTCAATAGAAACAAATGTGATGAAGAACAACAACAGTTCAGTAGAAACAGCAATAATGAAGACTTAGCTGATCCGTTAGCTGGTAGTTCAGTGCAGCAGGTGTAGGAGGTTCCTAGTGAAGTTTGGAGTTACAATAGTGAAGCGAAGAAGTCCAATGAATGAAGCCGTAGAATAGACACTGAATGCAGCAGTGGAGAGCCGATAAAGCAAAAGTTCCAACGAAGGCACCAGAGATTAAACACAGCAGATCTTGAAGCAATGATGCACAGCAACCATGGGTAAGTCACACGAGGAGAGCCCAATCCTGACAAGAGTAAGTAACTTGAAGAACAGGATCCAGAGAGCAGGAACTGGGAGGTTTAAATAGTGCTCCAAAAGCATCAAGGCAAATAGGAGCGAGTGGGAGGTACTGAGAGAATAATGATTAACACATGTGTAGAATAGAACCAGATGGAGACTAAGGCTAAAACACTGGATCAAATATACCGTGGTCACCGTTTATCAGACAGAGGTAACAACGCTAATACTCGTCCACGGGGTCGGTGTGTGACAGTGAAGTACTATCAATCCCAGGCAGAACAGAAGGATCCCACTTATCCTAGTGAATCCTGACAGTAAGAACCAGCCATGACAGATTCTTTTAGAGAACTTTCAGCTAAAGATCTACTCCAACATCTCGTTGGAAGGTTATAACGGCAAGATAGGGTACAAGTGCAAGTATTACAATGTTTGCAATCTCTGGCCACCTGCTTGGCCGCCCTTCAAGTAACTCCTCCACCTCTAGCCATAGTTCAAGCTCCGACTCAGCCTCTTGTATTCGAGGCATCTCCTACTTCCTCCATGTTACGCCTACCTACTCCTTTCAAATTTGATGGGGACCCTAAGTCCTGCAGGGGATTCCTGAACAAATGTTCAATTCAATTTGAGGTCCTTCCGAGAACTTTCCTACCTCTAGGTCAGAGGTCGCTTACATTATATCCCTGTTATCTGGACAAGCGTTGGCCTGGGCTTCCCCTTTCTGGGAGCGGAACGATAACCTTCTCAATGACTCCTCTGCCTTTATCATGACATTTCGGAAGATCTTTGTTGAACCTGGTCGTGTTATTTCTGCAGCTTCTAGTATTCTCCGGCTACGCCAGGGCATACGTTCTGTGGCGCAAATGTTATTGAATTCCGGACCTTGTCTTCAGAACTTAAGTGGAACAAAGATTCCTTGGTAGCCACCTTATGGCAGGGTCTTTCCGATAGAGTGAAGGATGCCCTCTCCTCCCAGGAGTTGCCCGCTACTCTTGATTCGTTGATTTCGCTGTGTAACAGAGTGGATTTGCGGTTCTGAGAAAGATCTTCTGAGATCGAGTTTCCTAGGCGTCCACCTCCTCGACTGGCGTCTCGGTTTCCACTTCCCACTTCTTCCAATGAATCCATTCATTTGGGCTGCTCTCGCCTAACCCCGGAAGAAAGAGAAAAGAGAATTAAGAATAAATTATGCATTTATTGCGGACATCTTCTCAAATCATGTCCTAAACGATCGGGAAACGACAGACCTTAGCTTGCTCAGGGGAGGTCAGGCTAAGGACATTTAACTTCTCTTCAGATTTTTCTTTTAATCAAACATGCTCCTTTCCGGTCACCCTGCAGGACTGAACAGAGGATCTGTTCAGTCCTGTGCTCTACTAGACTCTGGTGCTGCCGGGAATTTCATTTCACTGTCCTTAGTGAAACATCTGGCTCTGCCTTAGGTGTCGCTGAAGAAACCGATTGTCATTACCGGTATTGATGGAGCTCCTCTGGTAAATTGTTGTATTCACCACTGTACCAATGTACTCTCCCTACAGATAGGGGCCTTACATCGGGAAAAAAAAAATATTTTCTCATCCTTCCACTGGCTAGGAGTCCTATTGTTCTAGGCCTACCTTGGCTTCACCTGCATTCACTGCACTTGGACTGGCCTTCCTTTCAAATTCTGGCTTCGGGTGCAGCCTACTCAGGAAGATGCCTTACCCAAGTATAACCGCTGAGGACTCTCCATACTGTAATGGACTCTACTACCTCCATGCTTCCCTACCAATATTTACCGTTTGCAGATCTCTTTAATAAAACATATGCTAAACAACTACCTCCTCATTGGGCATGGGATTGCCCCATCGATCTATTACCTGGGAAAATTCCTCCTAGAGGCAGAGTCTACCCTCTTTCCTTGTCTGAAACTGAGGCCACCGCCTTATACATCAAGGAGAATCTACAACAGGCCCTCCACTTCTCCAGCTGGAGCCGGTTTCTTCTTTGTGCCAAAAAAAGATGGTACCCTGCGCCCTTGCATTGACTACAGGGGCTTAAATTCCATTACCATTGAAAACCGATATTCCATTCCACTAATAACCGATTTTCACCAAACTGGACCTTCGTTGGTCCTATAACGTCATCAGGATACGAACCAGGGACGAGTGGAAGACAGCGTTCAACACGCGGGATGGCCACTACGAATACCTAGTGATGCCTTACAGACTCTGTAATGCTCCAGCAGTATTTCAGAGCTATGTCAATGAGATCTTCCGCAATCTATTGTATTCCTTAATATTGGTGTGCCTTGACAACATTTTAATCTTCTCAAGGGATGTCCAGTCTCACCGCCTACATGTTGCCGAAGTCCTCTTTCGACTTCGTATGAACCAGTTGTATTGCAAATTGGAGAAATGTTCTTCCGAAGCTCCCAGGCTACCCTTTCTTGGGTACATTGTCTCTGGATCAGGACTTCAGATGAATCCTGAGAAGGTTCGGACTATCCTGGAATGGCCTCGCCCTAACACTCTTAAGACCATTCAACGATTTCTTGGATTTGCCAACTACTACAGGCGCTTTATCTCTGGATATTCTACCATTGTGGCCCCTCTAATTGCTCTTACTAGGAAAGGAGCCGAAATCCATCATTGATCTTCAGAGGCTGTCGAGGCCTTCTCCTTCCTCAAGGAAGCCTTTTCCTCTGCTCCTATCCTAAAACAACCTGACCTGTCCCTCCCTTTACTTCTTAAAGTTGATGCTTCTACTATTGGAGTTGGAGCAGTCTTATCTCAGACATCCAGTCAAGACAAATGTCATCCTTGTACTTTCTATTCTCAGAAATTTCTACCTGCTGAGAGGAACTACACCATAGGTGACAAGGAGCTGCTAGTTATTAAATTAGCTTTATGCGAATGGCGCTATTTTCTGGAGGGGGCTCGTCACCCTGTCACAGTATTTACAGATCATAAAAACCTTCTCTACCTCCAGTCTGCTCAGTGCCTAAATCCCCATCAAGCACGTTGGTCATTGTTTTTCTCACATTTCAATCTTCATGTGACCTTCAAACCAGGGCTTAAAAATAAAAAAGCTCAAGCTTTGTCTCGAGCCTTTTAGAATGCTGAACCTGAGGACTTCCTTGAACGTCCCATCTGGACCCTAAATGACTCCAAGCGACTACGCTCTCTACTCCTCCTCCGGGGAAAACCTTTGTCCCTCCCTACTTGCGAAAAAGACTTCTCACATGGTTCCATGCTTCCTGTTTTTCTGGACATCTAGGGATTCGTAAGACCTGTGAATGGATTTCTCATCAGTACTGGTGGCCTAAATACCAGTCCGAAGTCAAAGAGTTTGTAGCCGCTTGCGCTGTGTGTGCCCAACACAAATCTGGCCGTCAGCCTCTACTGGGTCTTCTCCATCCTCTTCTGTTGCCCACTAAACTATGGATTTCTTCACGGACGTACCCACTAGCAGAAAATGTAACACCATCTGGGTGATTGTGGACCGATTTTCTAAGATGGCACATTTCGTCCCCTTGGTTGGCTTACGCTCTTCAGCAGTATTGGCACAACACTTCATTAAAGAAATTTTTCGCTTACATGGTTGCCCCATGGAGATCGTCTCTGACCGTGGAGTCCAATTCGTATCAAAAGTATGGAGATCTCTGTGTCATCTCCTGGGCATCCACCTAAAATTTTGCTCCTCCTACCATCCTAAAACCAATGGCCAAACTGAGAGGGCTAATCAAGATCTGGAAACATTTCTCAGGATCTTCTCCTCTGCTAATCAGGACAATTGGGTTGATATGTTGACATGCGCCGAATTTGTTCACAATAACGCCTTTTATGAAACCACCTCTGCCACTCTGTTCTTTATTGTAAATGGAGCACACCCGCCCATTCCAGAATTCTCAGCCCTACCACCTACCCAGGCCCCTGCAGTTAACGATCTACGTAAGGACTTCCTTTCTACATGGTCTCAAATGCGAAGGGCGTTAAAAAAATCCTCTATTCGCTACAAGCTTTTTGATGACAACAAACGCAGGACTGTTCCTCCCCCGAAAGTTGGAGACAGAGTATGGCTTTCTACCAAGAACATCCGGCTGAAAGTACCATTTATGAAATTTGTTCCCTGGTACATTGGTCCGTACAAGATTTCTCGGGTAATCACCCCCGTTTTTTTCAAGCTTCAGCTACCCTCTGCTCTTCTCATTTCTAATGCTTACCACATTTCTCTATTAAGACCGCTCATCATCAATCGCTTCTCATCTCATGTGACTCAGTCTCGCCCTCCCAAGCTTCAGCAATCTGATGAATTCGAGATCAAATAGATTCTGGACTCCAAGAAGTGTAAGGGCGGGATCAAATACTTTGTGGACGGAAGGGCTGCGGTCCTCAGGAGCGTTCTTGGGTGCGTTCCTCTGACATCAAAGCGCCATTATTATTGAATAGATATCATTCTAAATCAAGAAACCTGGTCCTAGGTGTTTGGTGACCACCTTTAAAGGGGGATGTAGTATCACACGCCGCTCACCCACAGCTGCCACCCAGTAACCTGAGTATCATTCATTCCTCATTCCCTGCTTCTTCCCCAGCTGTCAAGACAGCAAACATTTCACCTGTGTTCACCTGTCCCGCTCATCCATTGGTTACCTCTCGTTTAGAAGGCTCCTCCCAGCACCTCTCAGTGCTGGTTCTTCTCGTCAGACTCCTGGCCTGAAAGCAACTCATGCACTCTGCTACTGCAATCATCTGTTACCTGCTCCACTCGTTAGTGGTAACTCCTGCAGATCATCGCTGTCATCTATCCAAGCGTGCTGCTGCAATCACATATTACCTGCTACACTCATTAGTGATAACTCCTGCAGTTCATCGCTGTCATCTCTCCAAGTGTGCTGCTGCAATCACCTATTTCCTGCTCCACTTGTTTATGGTAATTTCTGTACTTCATCGCTGTCATCTCTCTAAGTGTATTGCTGCAACTCGCCTACTACCTGCTCCACTCGTTAGTGGTAACTACTGCAGATTATCGCTACCATCTCTCTAAGTGTATTGCTGCAACTCACCTACTACCTGCTCCATTCGTTTGTGGTAACTACTGCAGATCATCGCTACAATCCCTCCAAGTGTGCTGCTGCAAATCACCTATTACCTGCTCCACTCGTTAGTAGTAACTACTGCAGATCATCGATACCATCTATCGAAGTGTGCTGCTGCAATTGACCTATTATCTCTCTCTGGACTATCACTGAGCATCACTCAGTACTCATTTGAGGCTATCTATTGCCTACATTCTCCTCTGTACTCAGTTCAATATCGCTGCTCACTGGGAACTCCCCTAGAGGGCCGGGACCTACAGAGTGGAAGCTGCTAAGCTCAAATTCCCTTTGCGGGAACCTCTGGTGAAACCTTCCACTTTGTTAGATTCCGCGCCTCTGGGTGAAGTACCATCAATCCGAAGCAGAACAGAAGGATCCCACTCATCCTAGTGAATCCTGACACCCATGAGGAAAGCCCTAAATGTGTGTGGTAGGGAATTTAGACTGTAAGCTCCAAAAGTTCAGGGACTGATGTGAGTGTGTTCTCTGTACAGCACTGCGGAATTATTGGTGCTATATAAATAGCTGATGATGGTGATGAAGATGTTTGTGCCACAAAAGGTTTTGGAAGTGTAAGATTGCCTTCTAGACAGCTCTCAAAACTCAAGGGTGTTTATATGAAGATTCTTTTTGTCTGGTTTATACAAACTTCGAACCATTTGTGTGCAAATATGTGTCCCCCAGACTGTGAAGTGGGATCTGTTGTCAGTACTTCAAATTCAGGTTCTGTGACAGTCTCTCCTTGAACTCTCAGTGTTGAATTCTCCTACCAGTCGGATGATTTCATTACTCCTTGGTGTTACAACTCACCTGTCCTCGCTCCAGCGCCATGATCCTCTCTTCTTCCTGGTTGCGGCGGCGCTTTCACATGACATTCGGGGTGGAGAATTCAAATCTACAAACTGCTAAAGTCCTGCTCTGACGCCTGGACAGCGTCAGAGCAACTTCCTATGTACCCTGACTAGGTGCTTCTCGTGTGTCTCCCGTGTACCAGTTCCTTGCAGGCTTTTCAGGCATTAACTCCTTGTGTACCAGACCCAGGCTTGCTGACTACGTATTATCTCCACTCCAAGTGTTCCAGACCCAGGCTTGCTGACTACGTATTATCTCCACTCCAAGTGTACCAGACCCAGGCTTGCTGACTACGTATTTTCTCCACTCCAAGTGTACCAGACCCAGGCTTGCTGACTACGTATTATCTCCACTCCAAGTGTACCAGACCCAGGCTTGCTGACTACGTATTCATCTCCATTCCAAGTGTACCAGACCCCGGTTTGCTGACTACGTATTATCTCCAGTCCACGTGTACCAGACCCAGGCTTGCTGACTACGTATTCATCTCCATTCCAAGTGTACCAGACCTCGGCTATCCTGACAGTACCTTCCAGCTCCAGTGTTATTGTGGGCTACCTCCTACATCCTTACCTCTAGAGGCCGACCAGTGGACCGCGAACTGCGATCCTCCGCAGCAAAGCCTATCCCGCCTTGCGGCGGTTCTTGGTGAACACCAGGGGGTTCGTTAGACTCCGCACCACCGGCCGGCCAGCGCTGATCTAGAGTAAGGCAAGTACTCCATATTCATTACTTACATTGCTTCATAATTGTTACAGTTTGCTCTGACCAAAAATATGGATACTTCAGGAGACCCCTCCCCTAGGGATTTGCTCCAACACCTATTAGGAAGAGTAGAGAAACAGGAATCCAATCAGGATCAATTACTAAAATTTTTACAAGTACTATCAGCCCGAATGAATATTTTACAAACAACTTTAGCGGCATCTGGGATGGCATCAGCTCCCGTTCAGGCTCCTCCAGCCGCCCCTTCACCTGCAGGTGCAGCATCATCCTTGCGTATTCCTAACCCACCTAAGTTTGACGGTGATCCATTTGAAGACTAGTTCCAGAAATGATGTAACCCAGAAATGGAGTGGATGTAGTCTCAAAGGAACATTGCTCAAGCTTGCAATAAAGATGGTTTTTACGGAGTCTGGAAAGTACCTCAGCGACATGTCTTCTATGGGCATTGAGAGTTTGAGAAAAAATGAGGATATCGTCCAGATAAACGATTACACAAACATAGAGTAGATCCCGAAAGATTTCATGCACAAAACTTTGAAAAACCGCTGGGGCATTACACGGACCGAAAGGCATCACTAAATATTCATAGTGCCCATCACGGGTATTGAAGGCAGTCTTCCATCCATCGATGGTATGAATACGAATGAGATTATATGCGCCACGCAGGTCTAATTTTTGTAAATATAGTAGCGCCCTTAATCCGGTCAAATAATTCGGTGATGAGAGGCATAGGATAACGGTTTTTTACATTTATTAAATCAAGGCCACGATAGTCGATGCAAGGCCGTAATGAGCCATCTTTTTTCTTTACGAAAAAGAAACCTGCGCCAGCCAGAGAAACTGATGGTCTGATGAAACCTCTCTGAAGGTTTTCTTTTACATACTGTGACATAGCGTGGGTCTCAGGTTGAGAGAGAGGGTAGACTCGACCCCTAGGCGGATTTTTCCCCGAGATTAATTCTATAGGACAATCCCAAGGATGATGTGGTGGAAGCATTGCAGCACGTGCTTTATCAAAAACGTCCGGAAATGACTGGTATTGAGGTGGTAACTAAGGTGAGCTATCAGATGATTTAATGAAAGAACTCTGAAGAGGTCTTACTTTAATTAAACATCCAGCATGACAATGAGAGCCCCAAGCCAGGATGTCAAAGGTATTCCAATCCACTTGAGGAGAGTGTAGTTGAAGCCATGGAAGACCTAAGATAATGGGAGAAGTAGTACAGGGCAATACTAAGAAAGAGATATGTTCCGAAATCAATGTTCCAACACGAAGAGTAAGTGATTTAGTTTGAAGCCGAATCACACTTCTGGGAAGTTGGGATCCATCATTAGCAGTAATAACAATCAAAGATTTCAAAGGGAGCTTAGGAATAGACCATTGAGCCACCAAGGCTTCAGAAATAAAATTCCTGGCCGCACCAGAGTCCAGCAGCGCTTGGGTTTCAATAACAGAAGATCCGGAAAATAATGAGACAGGAATAGTACAAACAGTAAACGGGAAGTCTCTGCTGGTCCCTAATCTGACCTCCCCAGTACAGATGAGGGTTTGGCATTTTTCTGGTCTCTTATGACAGGAGCTGAGGAAATGACCAGACTCGCCACAATAGATGCACAAGTTGTCTCGGCGTCTTTTATCACATTCCTCAGGGGTTAAACGAGACCTCCCAATTTGCATGGGTTCATCGCCAACACAGGCGTGTGAAGATGGTCGTGGAGATGGTCTAGATGTAAAACACTGAGAACCCTCTTTCTCTGCCGATCTCTCCTTGAAACGTAAATCCTCCCAATTACATAGGGGGATAATTGCATCCAAGGTGGTAGATAGTTCATGGGATGCTAATACATCTTTAATACATTCTGACAAACCCTGCCAGAAGGCAGCCACCGGGGCATCATTGTTCCAGGATAACTCTGAAGATAAGGTTTGGAACTCAATGACGTATTGCGCCACAGAATGGTTTCCTTGACGTAGTCTGAGAATACCAGCAGAAGCAGAGGTAATCTGACCAGGCTCATCAAATATCCGACGGAAGGTAATTAAAAATGATACATAGTTACTAAGCAATGGGTCATCTCTCTCCCAGAGTGGAGAGGCCCAGGTCAAGACTTGACCAGTTAATAGAGACATAATGTAAGCAATTTTAGTTCTATCCTTAGGAAAGTTATGGGCCAATAACTCAAATTGAATAGAACATTAATTGAGAAATCCACGGCAAAATTTTGGGTCTCCATCAAATTAAGCAGGAGTAGGGAGTTTAAGTGCTGATACAGATGTAGAGGAAGATTGGTGACCAGGAAGTTGCTCAGGTGGAGAAACTGACACGACAGGCTGAGCAGCTTGAAAGGCATCCAGGTGACCAGCCAAGGTCTGAAAACATTGAAACAGCTGGCGATGAGTACTGTCTTGCTGTTCAGTCCGGGTGATAAGGTGTAAACATGTCCTTTGCAGAAGGCTCCACCGGGGGCTCAGACATTTATGATCCTGTTCTTACTGTCACAAAATCTAGAGAATTTAGTGAGTTCTGTATACCTGCAGATGATATCTGCTCGAACTGGGGCGCGCAGTCTAGCGGTAGGTGCTTTTCACCTTGACCCTAGGAGAGGGCATTGGCTTAGAAACACCTATTACCGCAGGTCGCGGTTCCCAGAACGAGTGAGGCAGTAATATAGGTGGAGCCAGATATAAAAGGAATATGACAATAACAGGTAAAGTTCACTGAGGACAATAACAATGAGAAAGTTAGTTGATTAGTTGAGAAGAGCAGTCCAATGGAAACAGTATCGATAAAGAATCAGTAGATCTGTTCAGATGGTAACTCAGAGCAACTACAGCTGAATTACTGATACAGTGACAGTTCAATAAAAAAAATGTGATGAAGTACAAGCTGATCCGTTTAGATGATAACTCAAGCAACCACATTGCAGCAATAGTTCAGTGAAAACAGCAGTAATGAGGACTTAGTTGATCCGTTTAAAGAGTAACTCAGGTAACAGTAGTTGATTTACTGATACAACAACAGTTCAGTAGAAACAGCAATAATGAAGACTTAGCTGATCCGTTAGCTGGTAGTTCAGTGCAGCAGGTGTAGGAGGTTCCTAGTGAAGTTTGGAGTTACAATAGTGAAGCGAAGAAGTCCAATGAATGAAGCCGTAGAAAAGACACTGAATGCAGCAGTGGAGAGCCGATAAAGCAAAAGTTCCAACGAAGGCACCAGAGATTAAACACAGCAAATCTTGAAGCAATGATGCACAGCAACCATGGGTAAGTCACACAAGGAGAGCCCAATCCTGACAAGAGTAAGTAACTTGAAGAACAGGATCCAGAAAGCAGGAACTGGGAGGTTTAAATAGTGCTCCAAAAGCATCAAGGCCAATAGGAGCGAGTGGGAGGTACTGAGAGAATAATGATTAACACATGTGTAGAATAGAACCAGATGGAGACTAAGGCTAAAACACTGGATCCAATATACCGTGGTCACCGTTTATGTGACAGAGGTAACAACACTGGTACTCGTCCACGGGGTCGGTGTGTTACAGTGAAGTACCATCAATCCCAGGCAGAACAGAAGGATCCCACTTATCCTAGTGAATCCTGACAGTAAGAACCAGCCATGACAGATTCTGTTAGAGAACTTTCAGCTAAAGATCTACTCCAACATCTCGTTGGAAGGTTATAACGGCAAGATAGGGTACAAGTGCAAGTATTACAATGTTTGCAATCTCTGGCCACCTGCTTGGCCGCCCTTCAAGTAACTCCTCCACCTCTAGCCATAGTTCAAGCTCCGACTCAGCCTCCTGTATTCGAGGCATCTCCTACTTCCTCCATGTTACGCCTCCCTACTCCTTTCGAATTTGATGGGGACCCTAAGTCCTGCAGGGGATTCCTGAACAAATTTTCAATTCAATTTGAGCTCCTTCCGAGAACTTTCCTACCTCTAGGTCCAAGGTCGCTTACATCATATCCCTGTTATCTGGACAAGCGTTGGCCTGGGCTTCCCCTTTCTTGGAGCGGAACGATAACTTTCTCAATGACTCCTCTGCCTTTATCATGACATTTCGGAAGATCTTTGATGAACCTTGTTTGGGTTATTTCTGCGCTTCTAGTATTCTCCGGCTACGCCAGGGCATACGTTCTGTGGCGCAAATGTTATTGAATTCCGGACCTTGTCTTCAGAACTTAAGTGGAACAAAGATTCCTTGATAGCCACCTTCTGGCAGGGTCTTTCCGATAGAGTGAAGGATGCCCTCTCCTCCCAGGAGTTGCCCGCTACTCTTGATTCGTTGATTTCTCTGTGTAACAGAGTGGATTTGCAGTTCTGAGAAAGATCTTCTGAGAATGAGTTTCCTAGGCGTCCACCTCCTCAACTGGCGCCTCGGTTTCCACTTCCCACTTCTTCCAATGAATCCATTCATTTGGGCTGCTCTCGCCTAATCCCGGAAGAAAGAGAAAGGAGAATTAAGACTAAAATATGCATTTATTGCGGAGACCCTGGACATCTTCTCAAATCATGTCCTAAACGATTTGGAAACGACAGACCTTAGCTTGCTTAGGGGAGGTCAGGCTAAGGACATTTAACTTCTCTCAGATTTTTCTTTTAATCAAACATGCTCCTTTCCGGTCACCCTGCAGGACTGAACAGATCCTCTGGATCTGTTCAGTCCTGTGCTCTACTAGACTCTGGTGCTGCCGGGAATTTCATTTCACAGTCCTTAGTGAAACAACTGGCTCTGCCTTACGTGCCGCTGAAGAAACCGATTGTCATTACCGGTATTGATGGAGCGCCTCTGGTAAATTGCTGTATTCACCACTGTACCAATGTACTCTCCCTACAGATAGGGGCCTTACATCGGGAAAAAAAATATTTTCTCATCCTTCCACTGGCTAGGAGTCCTATTGTTCTAGGCCTACCTTGGCTTCGCCTGCATTCACTGCACTTGGACTGGCCTTCCTTTCAAATTCTGGCTTCGGGTGCAGCCTGCTCAGGAATATTCCTTACCCAAGTATAACCGCTGAGGACTTTCCATACCGTAATGGACTCTACTACCTCCATGCTACCCTACCAATATTTACCGTTTGCAGATCTCTTTAATAAAACATATGCTGAACAACTACGTCCTCATTGGGCATGGGATTGCCCCATCGATCTATTACCTGGGAAAATTCCTCCTAGAGGCAGAGTCTACCCTCTTTCCCTGTCTGAAACTGAGGCCACCGCCTTATACATCAAGGAGAATCTACAACAGGCCCTCCACTTCTCCAGCATGTTGGTGTACATTGACAACATTTTAATCTTCTCAAGGGATGTCCAGTCTCACCGCCTACATGTTGCCGAAGTCCTCTCTCGACTTCGTATGAACCAGTTGTATTGCAAATTGGAGAAATATTCTTCCGAAGCTCCCAGGCTACCCTTTCTTGGGTACATTGTCTCTAGATCAGGACTTCAGATGAATCCTGAGAAGGTTCGGACTATCCTGGAATGGCCTTGCCCTAACTCTCTCAAGACCATTCAACGATTTCTTGGATTTGCCAACTACTACAGGTGCTTTATCTCTGGATATTCTACCATCGTGGCCCCTCTAATTGCTCTTACTAGGAAAGGAGCCGAAATCCATCATTGATCTTCAGAGGCTGTCGAGGCCTTCTCCTTCCCCAAGGAAGCCTTTTCCTCTGCTCCTATTCTAAAACAACCTGACCTGTCCCTCCCGTTACTTCTTAAAGTTGATGCTTCTACTATTGGAGTTGGAGCAGTCTTATCTCAGACGTCCAGTCAAGGCAAATGTCATCCTTGTACTTTCTATTCTCGGAAATTTCTACCTGCTGAGAGGAACTACACCATAGGTGACAAGGAGCTGCTAGTTATTAAATTAGCTTTATGCGAATGGCACTATTTTCTGGAGGGGGCTCGTCACCCTGTCACAGTATTTACAGATCATAAAAACCTTCTCTACCTCCAGTCTGCTCAGTGCCTAAATCCCCATCAAGCACGTTGGTCATTGTTTTTCTCACATTTCAATCTTCATGTGACCTTCAAACCGGGGCTTAAAAATAAAAAGGCTCAAGTTTTGTCTCGAGCCTTTGAGAATGCTGAACCTGAGGACTTCCTTGAACGTCCTATCTGGTCCCTAAATGACTCCAAGCGACTACACTCTCTACTCCTCCTCCGGGGAAAACCTTTGTCCCTCCCTACTTGCGAAAAAGACTTCTCACATGGATTCGTAAATTGATTGTGAATTTATTTCTCACCAGTTCTGGTGGCCTAAATACCAGTCCGAGGTCAAAGAGTTTGTAGCCGCTTGCGCTGTGTGTGCCCAACACAAATCTCCGCATCAGCCTCTACTGGGTCTTCTCCATCCTCTTCCGTTGCCCACTAAACCATGGATTTCTTCACGGACGTACCCACTAGCAAAAAATGTAACACCATCTGGGTGATTGTGGACCGATTTTCTAAGATGGCACATTTCGTCCCCTTGGTTGGCTTACGCTCTTCAGCAGTATTGGCACAACACTTCGTTAAAGAAATTTTTCGCTTACATGGTTGCCCCATGGAGATCGTCTCTGACCGCGGAGTCCAATTCGTATCAAAAGTATGGAGATCTCTGTGTCATCTCCTGGGCATCCACCTAAAATTTTGCTCCTCCTACCATCCTCAAACCAATGGCCAAACTGAGAGGGTTAATCAAGATCTGAAAACATTTCTCAGGATCTTCTCCTCTGCTAATCAGGAAAATTGGGTTGATATGTTGACATGCGCCGAATTTGTTCACAATAACGCCTTTTATGAATCCACCTCTGCCACTCTGTTCTTTATTGTAAATGGAGCACACCCGCCCATTCAAGAATTCTCAGCCCTACCACCTACCCAGGCCCCTGCAGTTAACGATCTACGTAATGACTTCCTTTCTACATGGTCTCAGGTGCGAAGGGCGTTAAAAATATCCTCTACTCTCTACAAGCTTTTTGATGACAACAAACGCAGGACTGTTCCACCCCTGAAAGTTGGAGACAGAGTATGGCTTTCTACCAAGAACATCCGGCTGAAAGTACCATTTATGAAATTTGTTCCCTGGTACATTGTTCCGTACAAGATTTCTCGGGTAATCACCCCCATTTGTTTCAAGCTTCAGCTACCCTCTGCTCTTCTCATTTCTAATGCTTACCACATTTCTCTATTAAGACCGCTCATCATCAATCGCTTCTCATCTCATGTGACTCAGTCTCACCCTCCTGAGCTTCAGCAATCTGATGAATTCGAGATCAAATAGATTCTGGACTCCAAGAAGTGTAAGGGCAGGATCAAATACCTCGTGGATGGAAGGGCTGCGGTCCTCAGGAGCGTTCTTGGGTGCGTTCCTCTGACATCAAAGCGCCATTATTATTAAACAGATATCATTCTAAATCAAGAAACCTGGTCCTAGGTGTTTGGTGACCACCTTTAAAGGGGGATGTAGTGTCACACACCGCTCACCCACAGCTGCCACCCAGTAACCTGAGTATCATTCATTCCTCATTCCCTGCTTCTTCCCCGGCTGTCAGGACAGCAAACATTTCACCTGTGTTCACCTGTCCCGCTCATCCATTGGTTACCTCTCGTTTAGAAGGCTCCTCCCAGCACCTCTCAGTGCTGGTTCTTCTCGTCAGACTCCTGGCCTGAAAGCAACTCATGCACTCTGCTACTGCAATCATCTGTTACCTGCTCCACTCGTTAGTGGTAACTCCTGCAGATCATCGCTGTCATCTATCCAAGCGTGCTGCTGCAATCACATATTACCTGCTACACTCATTAGTGATAACTCCTGCAGTTCATCGCTGTCATCTCTCCAAGTGTGCTGCTGCAATCACCTATTTCCTGCTCCACTTGTTTATGGTAATTTCTGTACTTCATCGCTGTCATCTCTCTAAGTGTATTGCTGCAACTCGCCTACTACCTGCTCCACTCGTTAGTGGTAACTACTGCAGATTATCGCTACCATCTCTCTAAGTGTATTGCTGCAACTCACCTACTACCTGCTCCATTCGTTAGTGGTAACTACTGCAGATCATCGCTACCATCCCTCCAAGTGTGCTGCTGCAAATCACCTATTACCTGCTCCACTCGTTAGTGGTAACTACTGCAGATCATCGATACCATCTATCCAAGTGTGCTGCTGCAATTGACTTATTATCTCTCTCTGGAATATCACTGAGCATCACTCAGTACTCATTTGTGGCTATCTATTGCCTACATTCTCCTCTGTACTCAGTTCGCTATCGCTGCTCACTGGGAACTCCCCTAGAGGGCCGGGACCTGCAGAGTGGAAGCTGCTAAGTTCAAATTCCCTTGCGGGAACCTCTGGTGAAACCTTCCACTTTGTTAGATTCCTCGCCTCTGGGTGAAGTCAGGGCCGGATTAACCCGAGGTCTAACTGGGCTATAGCCCAGGGGCCTCGGGCATCCTTAGGGGCCCTTTCTTGAAAGATATTTTTTTTTTTATGTTTAATAGTAGCGAGCCGCCGGCCGCGCTACAGCCTGAACCGACTCCTAATGAATGAAGGTGACGTCACTGTGACTCACCTGAAGTTACAGCCTGCAGCCAATGGTCCGTCCGCGGCACCCAGCTGTCTCCTTACTGAGGAGATCTCGTGAGAGTGAGACTATCTCATTCTCACGAGATCTCCTCAGTAAGGAGACAGCTGGGCGCCGCGGAACGTACAGTACAGACAGCAGAGTGAGTAGAGTCAGAATATCGCTGAAGACTGAGGTAAGCTCATGAGTCTGTACATTGTATTTTTGGGGGAAGATAATTACAAGGGGGGGCTGGCTGGCAAGAGTACATTGTATTTTTGGGGGAAGATAATTACAAGGGAGGGGGGGCTGGCTGGCAAGCGTACATTGTATTTTTGGGGGAAGATAATTACAAGGGGGGGGGGGCTGGGTGGCAGGCGTACATTGTATTTTTGGGGGAAGATAATCACAAGGGAGGGGGGGGGCTGGCTGGCAAGCGTACATTGTATTTTTGGGGGAAGATAATTACAAGGGGGGGGCTGGCTGGCAGGCAAGCATGCATTGTTTGTTGGGAGGACATAATTACAGGGGGCTGGCTGGCAGTGGCATGCACAGACTTTGCACTGTTGGGGCCAGGGGGAGATAATGGGGCTGTCCTCTTTTGGGGGAGTTTATTGCAGAGGGGGCTGGCTGGCAAGCGTACATTGTATTTTTGGGGGAAGATAATTACAAGGGGGGGTGGCTGGCTGGCAAGCGTACATTGTATTTTTAGGGGAAGAGAATTACAAGGGGGGGCTGGCTGGCAGGCAAGCATGCATTGTTTGTTGGGAGGAGATAATTACAGGGGGCTGGCTGGCAGTGGCATGCACAGACTTTGCACTGTTGGGGCCCGGGGGAGATAATGGGGCTGTCCTCTTTTGGGGGAGTTTATTGCAGAGGGGGCTGGCTGGCAAGCGTACATTGTATTTTTGGGGGAAGATAATTACAAGGGGGGGTGGCTGGTTGGCAAGCGTACATTGTATTTTTAGGGGAAGAGAATTACTAGGGGGGCTGGCTGGCAGGCAAGCATGCATGCATTGTTTGTTGGGAGGAGATAATTACAGGGGGCTGGCTGGCAGTGGCATGCACAGACTTTGCAGTGTTGGGGCCCGGGGGAGATAATTGCATGGGGCTGTCCTCTTTTGGGGGAGTTTATTGCAGGGGGGGGGGCTGGCTGGCAGGCACAGTGTGCATTGTTTGGGTAGATAATTACAGGGGGGGGGTTGGGTGCTGGCTGGCACAGTGTGTTCTTTTGGGGGAGATAATTGCAGGGGGGGGTTGGGTGCTGTCTGGCACACACAGACTTTGCACTGTTGGGGGAGATAATTGCAGGAGGGCTAGGCTGACACAGTGGCACTGGGGTAGATCATTGTAGGCGTGGCTGGAACTGTTGGGAGCTTATCATGGCTGGAACTGTTGGGAGCTTATCATGACTGTGGGGGAGGGGTGGGAGAGCATTGCAGCAGGATGGCTGGCACTGTTGGGAGCTTATCATGACTGGGGTAAGGTAGATCCTAAATAACAAAAAGGCCAAAAGATAAGAGAAAAAATATATAGTTAAATATGTGTTAATGGATTATGACATCACCATGTATACAGTGATTCCCTTGCATTCACACGCAATAGTCCCAAAATAGACCAAAACAGGCGAGAGACCCCTATTATTATTATTAGCACCATCTTTTATACCTCTCTATCTCCTGCTTTTCTGGTTCCTTGAGCTATTTGAATTTCAGCTTGCACACTTATTTGGTATACTTTAGAACTATTGGTGTGCATGCAGGGGAATCACTATATACGTGGTGATGTAATAATCCATTGGAGCACAATACACTATAATCTTTTTTGCTGGTCATTTTTTTGTGAGTACTCTGGACCCACACGGCTGGGAATTATTAAAGTAGAAGACATTTCATCCCCTATGTGCTGGCTATGTTGTGAATTGTGCCATAATATTGAAGCCTCTTTGCCGTGATCTGTTAACATGTTAGATATCACATCATGTCGCTATTATAATGGACTCATGCTATTGCAAAATATCTTTGTTAATATATGCTTGTTGCTATTGGTGAAGGACTATAGAATATTTTATGTGCAGAGGGTCAGTGGCAAGTGTCTGTATTCTGTCTTAGTTTAGTAGCTCCATATCTTTAGGGGGCTTTTGATGAAAGCCAGTTTGGATATCGACACTGGCTGCAGATAGACACTTTCTTATTCTACAGAATATTTTCTAAGTTTACTGGCTGATGTACTATTTATTTCAATGTTATATTTTTCTGTCTGCATGATAGCTAGATATGATGTAATCATCTAAGGGTGTTGTGCGCTGTGAACGTTTGGTCTAAGATATGATTTAATGTAAGTCGTTTTAATGTCTCAACTACAATGGTAACCTCAAGGAAAAAAATATACAATGTTAATGTGCTTACATTTTATTTCTTCACATATATATTTATATATATTTATATATATTTTTTTTTATATGACTTGAGCATTTAATGAATATGTTGTGCAATTAATTCTTCACCAATGTGGTGAAGTCTGCATGGTTAACTCCATAATTAAGGCTATTAATCCAAATGAAATGATATTAAGTTTGGTCTGTAATAGGTTGATGTTCTCTTTCTGTACTGACTGAAACCAAATCCTGGGGGTCGTGTCTGTCTGCCCTTTGTCTGCTTTCTGCCATTTTCCAGTTCTTCTGGCCTGGCTTTGGAAATTGATGCTATATCATGACCTCAAGCTGTATGATTGACAGGACTGTATGATTGACAGGACGACTTTGGGAAGAATAATTCTGGTGTTGGTAACATTTATGTCCCCTTGTTTGCCAGTAAATATCCATATTTATCGGCATATTTTGTTTATTATGATGCGTGGAAGCTTCCATATTACTTCATAGAAAAGTTACAAGTAAAATTTAATATTTACTAATGTACATGATGTTATTCCTTACAGTGCAATTTGTCTGAAGCTAATTTATTTCTGGCTTGTTTTTTATTGCTAAGGGTATCCTAAAAAGAAAATTATTTACCATCTGGATGAAAGTGTTCTTTCCTTCTAGCCAGTGCATAATGAATACAAAGTCTATAACGCTACTGGTACAATGTCTTCAAATATGTTACTGCAGTGGTTCCCAAACTGTGCGCCTAGGCTCCCTGGGATGCCTTGGAGATCTCACAGGGGTGCCTTGGTCAGGGCCAGTGGTAAGCAAGGTGGGGGACTACTTGGTAATTATTTTGGCTAAGGGGTGCCTTGTAAAATTTTGGGAGACCCTAAGGGTGCCTTGAACTGAAAAAGTTTGGAATCCACTGGGTTACTGGGTAGAAGAAGTGGCTGCTGAGGTGATTCATTGGGTCTGAGGTTGGAGGGCGGGGTAATGACTGGGGTGGTGACGTGGCAGCAGCAGGGGCATCTGATGATTTGGCAAATGGTGAGGGTCTGATGGATAGATATTTTTTTATAGTTTCACCTTTTCAGATTCATTATGTCAGAGAAGAAGAAGTTTGAGAGTGGAGCAAGCATAAGAAAAAGACAACAGGAGAAGACACGAAAGCATGAAGAACTGCTCAGTCAATATCCAAAATTATTTGATCTTGTATTTAAAGCCAAGGCAGGCACATCAGCATTACAGCAGCCAGAGCTAACAGTAGCTGAAGAGCAGCCAGAGCCAACAACAACAGGAGAAGAGCAGCCACAGCCAACAACAAGTGCATTACATGATAACACAATAACTGAGGTTGTCTCTACTGAGGATGTCTCTAATACTGATGCCACAGGGATTGAATCTGAGATTGTTCATCTGAGGAAAGATAACCTTGCATTTGAGTATCAAAATGACATTGGTTTGTGGACAATTGACAATATAACAAATGAAGTACGTGACTTTTGGTGCAAGCAAGGTCCCGTGGAATGCCAGCACCATGATGATGACTTTTCTCTATCCGAAAGAGTATACTCCGATCAGAGAAGAAAATGTTCACGTGCTTTGATATTCCGAAAACACATAACTGGTGAAACAATTAAAAGGGAATGGCTAGTGTATTCTCCTTCAACAGGGAATGTATATTGCTTTGCTTGCGTTCTCTTTGATGGTGTTCATGGAGTGAAAACACAGTTTTCTCATGGTGGATTTTCAGATTGGAAACATGCCTCTACACGCATTTCAGAACATGAAAAAAGCAATGGACATAGGACCTCTATGATGACATGGATTTCTAGGGGTAAAGATCTTGGACGAATTGATTCCATAATGGAAATTGAATTCACAAAGGAGAAGGAATACTGGGCAAAAGTACTGCAAAGAGTAGTTTCTACTATCAAATTTCTGTCATCCCGTGGATTAGCTTTTCGTGGCGATACAGAACTCCTCAATTCTCAACACAACGGCAACTTCCTTGGCATTCTTGAATTACTTGCTGAATATTATCCTTTTCTTAGTTCACATATAGCAAAATATGGTAATCAAGGAAGAGGAAAAGCTTCATATTTATCGTCTACAATATGTGAGGAAATCATAGAGATTATGGGAGACAAAGTTTTGAAAACCATTGTAGAAGAAATCAAGGAAGCCAAATACTTTTCCCTAAGTGTTGATTCAACACCTGACAATTCTCATACTGATCAGTTGACTGTAGTTGTTCGGTATGTTAAAAAATCAGATTATAAGGTTGTTGAATGTTTTCTCACTTTTATTCCCATCATGGTACATCACACTGGAGAAGCTCTTGCCAACATTATCTTAAAATACTTACACCAAATTGGTATTGATGTAGGTAATCTAAGAGGACAGTCCTATGACAACGCATCAAACATGTCAGGATGCTACAAAGGGCTGCAAGCACATATTATAAATATCAATCCTCTTGCGCATTATATTCCATGTGCTGCACACTCCCTCAATTTAGTAGGTGTATGGGCTGTGGAAAGCTGCATTGGAGCTATATCATTCTTTAATCTAATACAAAAAATGTACAATTTCTTTTCTGGTTCCACTCAACGTTGGTCAGTAATGCTTCAGTGCCTCAAGGATGAATATGGAAGTCAGTCTACATTAGTAGCTAAAAGGACATCCGATACTAGATGGTCTGCAAGGGCTGATGCCTTAAAGGCTCTGTCTAAAGGCTACAGCTCTTTTCAAATGGCTTTGCGGATAATCTAAGAAGATTGTAATCAGAAAGCTGACACATGTTATGAGGCAAATATTATTCTCAAACAACTGGCAAAATTGGAAACCGTTCTCTTGGCAGACTTCTGGGCTTTCATACTTGAGAGATTCAATCAAGTCAGCAAGTCACTTCAAGGTGAAACACTGGAGCTTCAAACAGCTATTAAACTTCTTAAATCTCTACTAGATTTTTTGATGACACAGCGAAATCAGTTTGAAGTGTTTGAAAGTAAAGCACAAGATAAAGTTGGAGATGCACAATACTGTGATGAACATAAGCGACAATTGAAAAGAAAAGGAAGCAGTGTTGGTAATGCTGATGATGTTATTTTTTGAGGAAGAGAGAAGTTTAAGGTGGAAACATATCTACCCATCATAGATAACTTATGTTCAGCTCTTGCACATCGCATTGAAGCATACAAAAATGTTCACTCACTATTTTGTTTTCTGGTTGAATTCCCAACAATGAGTGATGCAGACATTTCAACATCAGCAGCCAAATTTCAGCAGATTTACTCAGGTGACACAGAGCCTGAATTTGTGGCTGAAATTCTTCACTTCAAGAACTTTGTAGCGGAATTTGATGAATTCAAGCAAAATGCTCAATCTCTAAGGACTTCTGATATCTACAACCTTGTAGCAAACAATGGATTAACTTCTTCATTCCCCAATGTTGAAATAGCTATGCGGATTTACATGTGCTTGATGATAACTAATGCGACTGGAGAAAGGAGTTTCTACAAGACGAAACTTTTGAAGAATACCTACAGATCCACAATGGCACAAGAAAGACTCAATAGACTTGCTCTTATGGCAATAGAAAATGATATTCTAAAGGACTTACAATTTAACGATGTTTTAGAGCAATTTATTTCAAAGAAATTACGCAAAACAAATTTGTGATTTTTATTTGTTTATAAGTAACCTTGTAAGAAAAAATAAAATTTTGTATTTAACTTTTTTTTGGCATTTTGAAAATAATGATTTGGTATATTAAAAGGAACACAGCTCAAACTACTTATGCCCAATCCGATATTATTGGCGAGCCCCCAAAATTATTTGATTAGGCGTAAATCGCTTGAAAAATGGGGACCTCACAGTACCCTTAGCCCAGGGGCCTACAGTGTCTTAATCCGGCCCTGGGTGAAGTACCATCAATCCGAGGCAGAACAGAAGGATCCCACTCATCCTAGTGAATCCTGACAGCCAGGAGGAAAGCCCTAAATGTGTGTGGTAGGGAATTTAGACTGTAAGCTTCAATGGTTCAGGGACTGATGTGAGTGTGTTCTCTGTACAGCACTGCGGCATTATTGGTGCTATATAAATAGCTGATGATGGTGATGAAGATGTTTGTGCCACAGAAGGTTTTGGAAGTGTAAGATTGCCTTCTAGACAGCTCTCAAAACTCAAGGGTGTTTATATGGAGATTCTTTTTGTCTGGTTTTTACAAACCTCAAACCATTTTTGTGCAAATTTGTGTCCCCCAGGCTGTGAAGTGGGATCTGTTGTCAGTACTTCAAATTCAGGTTCTGTGACAGTCTCTCCTTAAACTCTCAGTGTTGAATTCTCCCACCAGTTGGATGATTTCATTACTCCTTGGTGTTACAACTCACCTGTCCTCGCTCCAGCGCCGCGATCCTCTCTTCTCCTGGGTCGCAGCAGCGCTGTCACATGACAGTCGGGGCAGGGAATTCAAATCTGCAAACTACTAAAGTCCTGCTCTGACGCCTGGACAGCGTCAGAACAACTTCCTATGTACCCTGACTAGGTGCTTCTCGTGTGTCTCCAGTGTACCAGTTCCTTGCAGGCTTTTCAGGCATTAACTCCTTGTGTACCAGACCCAGGCTTGCTGACTACGTATTATCTCCACTCCAAGTGTACCAGACCCAGGCTTGCTGACTACGTATTATCTCCACTCCAAGTGTACCAGACCCAGGCTTGCTGACTACGTATTATCTCCACTCCAAGTGTACCAGACCCAGGCTTGCTGACTACGTATTATCTCCACTCCAAGTATACCAGACCCAGGCTTGCTGACTACGTATTATCTCCACTCCAAGTGTACCAGACCCAGGCTTGCTGACTACGTATTCATCTCCATTCCAAGTGTACCAGACCCCGGCTTGCTGACTACGTATTATCTCCACTCCATGTGTACCAGACCTCAGCTTGCTGACTACGTATTCATTTCCATTCCAAGTGTACCAGACCTCGGCTATCCTGACAGTACCTTCCAGCTCCAGTGTTATCGTGGGCTACCTCCTACATCCTTGCCTCTAGAGGCAGACCAGTGGACCGCGACCTGCGATCCTCCGCAGCAAAGCCCATCCCGCCTTGCGGCGGTTCTTGGTGAACACCAGGGGGTTCGTTAGACTTCGCACCACTGGCCAGCCAGCGCTGATCTAGAGTAAGGCAAGTACTCCATATTCATTACTTACATTGCTTCATAATTGTTACAGTTTGCTCTGACCAAAAATATGGATACTTCAGGAGACCCCTCCCCTAGGGATTTGCTCCAACACCTATTAGGAAGAGTAGAGAAACAGGAATCCAATCAGGATCAATTACTAAAATGTTTACAAGGACTATCAGCCCGAATGAATACTTTACAAACAACTTTAGCGGCATCCGGGATGGCATTAGCTCCCGTTCAGGCTCCTCCAGCCGCCCCTTCACCTGCAGGTGCAGCATCATCCTTACGTATTCCTAACCCACCTAAGTTTGACGGGGAACCTAAATTATGTAGGGGATTTTTAAACCAATGTGCTATACAATTTGAGCTTCTTCCTGGAAATTTCCCTTCTGAAAAAGCAAAAGTAGCATATATAATATCCCTTTTGTCTGGTCAGGCCCTAGCCTCGGCATCTCCACTCTGGGAGAGAGATGATCCTTTATTACATAATTACTCCAATTTCCTTTCTAACTTCAAGAAGATTTTTGATGAGCCAGGACGAGTCGCTATCGCAGCTACCAGTACTCTTCGGCTCCGGCAAGGGAGCCTTTCTGTAGGTCAATACGCTGTGCAGTTTAGAACAATGGCCTCAGAGCTCCGATGGAATAACGAAGCTTTAACAGCTGCTTTTTGGCAAGGTCTTACAGACCAAATTAAGGACGAATTGATTTCCCAAGAACTCCCTACTTCTTTGGATGACTTAATCTCCTTTTGCATTAAAATTGACCTTCACTTCAAGGAGCGATCCTTAGAAAAAGAACAATCCCGGCGTGGTCCCTTTCGTCTTGCTCCTAGTTTCCAGACCCCTGTTCAGCCTCTGGAGGAACCCATGCAGCTTGGAAGAACCCGCCTCTCAGCTGAGGAGAGAGAGAAGGTTCAGGAACCGATTGGGTTTGTACTGTGGCGAGGGGATTCATCTTTTGAGTACCTGTCCTAAGCGTCTGAGAAACGACAGAACCTAACGTTTAACAGGGAGGTTTTGTTAGGCTCCTCTGTTCAAATCCTCTCTTCTTTCAACAGCAAAGATTGTCTTATTATTCCCTGTGAAGTAGTGGTAGGTTCCAAGGTCCACCCTGTTTCTGCATTATTGGATTCCGGGGCAGCCAGCAATTTTATTTCCTCAATCGCCATCTCTCAATTAGGTATTCCTACCCAGCCCTTAGAGAGGCCCATCTCCCTGACTGCCATTGACGGAGGTACCATTTCTGGAGGACATATTCTATTCAGAACCATACCTTTAACTTTCAGAGTTGGAGTACTTCATGTTGAGACCATTTTATTTTAGTAATTCCTAAGGCTATTAACTCCTTGATTCTAGGCCTGCCATGGCTTCGTCATCACTCTCCTGGAATAGACTGGCATACCTGTGAGATTCTTTCCTGGAGTTTGACTTGCCACAGCAATTGTTTGACTAAGGTAACCCCTGTTTTTTCCAAGATTAGTGCTCAACTGGGCAACCCCCAACTCTTGCCAAGTCATTACCAAAGTTTTTCAGATGTCTTCTGTGAACAGGAAGCTACTAAACTTCTACCTCATAGGAGTTGGGACTGTGCTATTAATCTTCAACCTGGTAAACCTATTCCCCGCAGACGCATTTTTCCCTTGTCTGTTCCTGAAACCAATGCAGTATCTGAATACATTCAAGAAAATCTGAAGAGAGGATTCATACGGAAATCATCATCTCCAGCAGGAGCAGCTCTTTTCTTTGTAAAGAAGAAGGATGGGGGCCTTCGCCCTTGTATTGATTACCGTGCCATCAATTCTATCACAGTGAAAAACAGATATCCACTGCCTTTGCTCTCTGAGCTCTTCGATCAAATAAAGTGGGCCTCTATTTTTTCTAAGATGGACCTAAGAGGTGCATACAACCTAATTAGAATCAAGGAAGGGGATGAATGGAAAACAGCTTTTAATACACGGGATGGACACTTTGAATACTTGGTAATACCTTTTGGGCTGTGTAATGCTCCTGCTGTTTTCCAAAACTTTACGAATGAGATCTTCCAAGATTTACTCTACCAATTTGTAGTTATCTACCTAGATGACATCCTTATATTTTCCCCAGACCTCGCATCTCATCGCAGACATGTAAGAGAAGTATTGAGCAGGCTTCGGAGATATCAATTATTTTGCAAACTTGAAAAGTGTGTATTCGAACAAGAGAATCTTCCCTTCCTAGGATATATTATATCCAAGACTGCCCTTCAAATGGACCCATCCAAGCTTAAAGCCATCCTGGATTAGCCACAACCATCAGGCCTTAAAGTTACTCAGTGATTTCTAGGGTTCTCTAATTATTATCGAGAGTTTATTAAGGGTTATTCTTCATTAGTAGCTCCCATTACAGCCCTCACTTGTAAATCCGCCAATCCTAAAATCTGGACTTCTGAAGCAGTGCAAGCCTTTAAGGACCTCAAGACCTTATTCTCCACAGCTCCCATTCTTTTTCAACCACACTATCAATGGCCCTTTTTTGTGGAGGTGGATGCATCCTCCGTAGGGGTCGGAGCGGTACTATCCCAGAAAGATTCAGGTGGCAAATATCATCCTTGTGGATTCTTGTCTCGCCGGTTTCTGCCTGCAGAGAAGAATTATGGAATAGGTGATAAGGAGCTCTTGGCAATCAAATTGGCTCTCTCACTGGTGGAGACATTTACTTGAGGGTGCTCAGTTTCCGGTAACAGTATACACCGATCATAAGAATTTACTTTATCTACGGTCTGCACATTGTCTAAACCCTCGTCAAGCCAGATGGGCCCTCTTCTTTTCACGCTTCAATATCAATATTACCTTCCGCCCAGGTTCAAAAAATGTCAAAGCGGAAGCCCTTTCTCGCTCATTCAATGCTACCGATACCGAAGCTTCAGAGAGAGACAAACCAATCTTGGATACCAACTGTATATTGGCCTTGTCCCCATTGACTGAAAAGAGTTGTCCTCCAGGGAGAACCTTTGTAACCCCACCCCTCCGTATTAAATTGCTACATTGGGCTCACTCTTCTCTTTTTTCTGGACATGCGGGGATGCGGAAGACCTGAGAATTACTCTCCCGAAAATATTGGTGGCCTACCATACGCAGGGATGTTAAGTGTTTTGTCTCTGCCTGTTCGAGATGTGCCCAGCATAAGATTCCCAGACAGAGACCAACCGGTCCACTCATGCCTTTACCTGTTCCCGATATTCCATGGTCTCATATTTCAATGGATTTTATCACGGACCTGCCAAGTTCTAAGGGACATACCGTCATCTGGGTCGTCACTGACCGGTTTTCTAAGGTAGCACAATTTGTTCCCTTGAAGAAACTTCCTTCATCTCCTGTGTTAGCGGATCTTTTTATTAAAGAGATATTTCGACTTCATGGCTGTCCTGCACACATAGTATCTGATCGTGGGTCACAATTTGTATCTAGATTCTGGAGAGCCTTTTGCCAAAAATTAGGAACCAAACTGGATCTTTCATCTACATATCATCCCCAGACTAACGGATTGACTGAGAGGACTAATTAAGAATTGGAGAAGTTTCTAAGGTTTTACATCTCTGCCAATCAGAATAATTGGGTTGACCTCCTTCCTTGGGCAGAGTTCGCTCACAACTACCATTTCCATGAAGCAGCCTCCAATTCCCCCTTCTTTATCTTGTAAGGTTGTCATTCCAGGCTCCCCGCCTTCTCTTCTGTGCCTCACTCAGAGGTACCAGCGGTAGACTCTCTATTTCGCAGGTTTTCTGACATCTGGGATCTAGTGAAAACCAGCCAGAGGAGGACCGCGGTCCGCGCTAAAAAGGCGTATGACAAGAAGAAGAGGGTAGCTCCTCAATTCATCCCAGGGGACAAAGTGTGGTTATCCACCCGTTACATCCATTTGAAGGTTCCTAGCAAAAAATTGGCTCCTAGATTCATCGGCCCTTTTGAAATATCCAAGATTATCAATCTGGTGGCTTTTAAGTTGAAGCTTCCTTCGTCATTACGTATTCTTAGTGTCTTCCATGTGTCTCTCCTTAAACCTGTAATTAACAATCAATTCTCTACTGAAGAGAGGCCTCCACCTCCTGTGGTCATTCAAGAACAGTCTGAGTTTGAGGCCAAACAAATTCTGGATTCCTGTCGGTCAAGAGGAGTTCTGCAATTTCTAGTGGACTGGAAAGGATACGGTCCTGAAGAACGTTCATGGGTTCCTGCTGCTGATGTGCATGCTCCACGACTTCTACGAGCCCTTCATAAGAAATACCCCACCAAGCCGGTATAGGTGTCCGGAGTCCACCTTTTTTTGAGGGGGGTACTGTTACAACTCACCTGTCCTCGCTCCAGCGCTGCGATCTTCTCTTCTTCCGGGTCGCGGCGGCGCTGTCACATAACTGTCGGGGCGGGGAATTCAAATCTGCAAACTACTAAGGTCTTGCTCTGACGCCTGGACAGCTTCAGAGCAACTTCCTATGTACCCTGACTAGGTGCTTCTCGTGTGTCTCCCGTGTACCAGTTCCTTGCAGGCTTTTCAGGCATTAACTCCTTGTGTACCAGACCCAGGCTTGCTGACTACGTATTATCTCCACTCCAAGTGTACCAGACCCAGGCTTGCTGACTACGTATTATCTCCACTCCAAGTGTACCAGACCCAGGCTTGCTGACTACGTATTATCTCCACTCCAAGTGTACCAGACCCAGGCTTGCTGACTACGTATTATCTCCACTCCAAGTGTACCAGACCCAGGCTTGCTGACTACGTATTATCTCCACTCCAAGTGTACCAGACCCAGGCTTGCTGACTACGTATTCATCTCCATTCCAAGTGTACCAGACCCCGGCTTGCTGACTACGTATTATCTCCACTCCACGTGTACCAGACCCAGGCTTGCTGACTACGTATTCATCTCCATTCCAAGTGTACCAGACCTCGGCTATCCTGACACTACCTTCCAGCTCCAGTGTTATCGTGGGCTACCTCCTACATCCTTACCTCTAGAGGCAGACCAGTGGACCGCGACCTGCGATCCTCCGCAGCAAAGCCCATCCCGCCGTGCGGCGGTTCTTGGTGAACACCAGGGGGTTTGTTAGACTCCGCACCACCGGCCCGCCAGCGCTGATCTAGAGTAAGGCAAGTACTCCATATTCATTACTTACATTGCTTCATAGTTGTTACACTTGGTGACTTTGATCTTCTGATCTAAATCTTCTAGATGGTTGATAATCACTTCGTCATGTTGGCCGTGGCGCAAACTTGGATATCTGTAGTGGAGAGAAGAAAGAAGAGGGGGGGGGGTTGGGAGGGAGGAATAGGGTGGAGGGGTGGTAGATAGTGCAATATAGCGGTACAGACAATATACTTGGATGCTGGAGGTGCAGCAGCTGTTTATAGCTTTTTTGCAGTTTTGAATGCTATAGCTCTTTTGCTTTTTGTTTATAGCTCTGATGCCTTGTATATTGTTTTGTGTATTTCTCCGCTAATTGCTTGATGTTTTTAGCTTATGTCTATAGCTCTGGGGGTATCAGGGTGCATTACCCCCACGATGTTCACATATATCGCAAGCTTTATACCACACCGCACACGCAAGCCCCATTAACAACTCCATTTTTACTATAATATAGCGACATTACCCCCGCAATATTCACATATTAACCACTTATCAATAATTTCATTTATAATATAACCTTACTATATCCATTCGGCACATTAAAACCCGTACATAGGAACACCCTTAGATGACTCCAACTCCCAATCCGCTTGCCTCCAGTTCAATACCACATCTACAAATGGCAACTTCCCGCCCCATAATTACACCCACCACAACCAGACCAATGTCATCATCCCCACCTTCCGCCGGCCCATCCCACCCCCCCATCCCATTGGATGAAGGACCAGAGCCCAGGAATATAAGGACAACCATACTGACACAATCGCCATATCCCTGACGAAGTCCTACGGATGAAACGCATTGGAAACCACATCGGGAAAAGACCCACCACACCACTGATCAACCCCCTGATCAAGACTCACCCTCTCCCCATACCCAGCACCTGATAAAAGGACGAGACCCGAGCGACAGCATCATCCCGCAGTGGAACGCACTGGCCTTGTGCGTTCCACCTGCCAACCGGAAGTGCAGCATCTGGAACGCACGGTGCGTTCCAACTGCCTTACAAGGAAGCCGCCTGGCCACGCTACAATCTCCCTCTCCGCGTCAACACTGCGTTACGCAGAAAAACAAACTGCTCTTATAAGAGCACTTTAAACAGAGCTTCTCGCACCTCCACATTCCACGCATTCACATATACCCGCAGCTCTCCGCTCCTCCGCCACCACAGCGCCCACAAACGCTGCGACAGAAAACATGCTCATTAGCAACACCTAATATAGGTGGAAACACTCCACCACTCTCCTACCTAGAACACACAGCTCACATCAGCCCATGTTTAATTCATACACTCAATACGAGGGCTATAAACCTGTAGCTATAAATGATACAACACTTATCACAAGTGCTATAAACAGAGAGCTATAAACATTCCCACCTACACCCTGATACCCCCAGAGCTATAGACATAAGCTACAAAAATATGATATCCACTAGAGATATCAAAGTTTGCGCCACGGCCAACACGACGAAATCGAGAACCACATCCCTGGGAATCGGAACACCCGGAATACTCGTAACGGCAGCAACAATCCACAAAGCACACAAACCAAGCGCAGACATCCAAGGTATACCCCCTAAAAAGGGGACCCTCTACCTATGTTCAACTTTAAAGGTTCCGAAAGGACAGTCAGCAGCTGAGAATCCAGAACATGGACCACCTAAGAATTGTAAGAACACAGAAACTGAACAACATATTCAACTCCACACCACAAGACACCCCCATAGAAACACCAATAGAAGAAAATTTCTGCAACAAATTCTTGAGACTGGAGAAACTCCTAGAAACCGAAATAAAACTATGGTGGGACCACTCGACCTTGAGCAAATACCTAGAACACAAAAAAGTACCTAGAGGGCTACGCATCCAGAAAACGCCCACCTTCACACCGTGCAGCAACAATTTCGAGAAAGAATGGAACGAAACTCTAGACAACTGCTCACGGAAACTGATAGAACTCATCATAAAGGACAGAAAGGCATCTCTGGAAAAAATAGAGACAGAAATACACCAAATACAAGAAGATTTGAAACCCCTAGAAAACCTAGAAGATTTTAAGGAACTAAACCGAATGACCCAAAGCAAACTCAACAAACTGGAAGACAACATCATCACCACAAAACAAAAGAAATTTTACAGAGACTACAAAGACTATGAAAAAAACAAAGTCCACGGAAATACACCACTACAACAGGTCCAGAACATCAAAAGAAATGGCAAGTCAGCACAACCACCCCCCACAGCACCCCGCCCACCTCCCTACCGACCCATGAGACCTACAAGACAACCGAAACCACCACTAAACGCAACTATACCAAGACACAACAACCAGATCAGGATATACAAGCCACCGAACGCAAGAAATTTCTCATACGGAAACCGATACCAACACATAGCAAGAAACCAACTCCTAGAAGGAAAAAAGACCCACGAAACCTCCATCAACTTAGAAAAAGAAAGAATTTTGAACACAATCAACGATCTGAACATCACCACCCACACGAGCCCACATCCAGAAGAAGAAGTAGAAGAATCACTGGAGCATTTTTTAGAATTTCTCCAAAAACAACCGGACCCACCAGACCCAACACAAAAGAGAAAACCAGAGAACCAAGCCCCCCTAAAAAGAAAAACCATAACTTCAGACTCGGAAGAGGAACAAGAGGAGGGTGACTCGCAAAAAGAAGGACCGAAAAGCGTACACAAAAAGAAGAAGTAAAACCAGAAGGAATCTTCAACCTCAGCAACATCACCCTAACTCACCATATGACCACACTACTCAACAAAGGCCTAAAATTCGCCCCAAACAACCAAGCAGAAAAATTCGAAACCTACATAGACCTCCACAAGTTCACGAGGAAACTATGCCTAAAGAAATTCTTCAAAAAAACCTGCGAGGGAAGAACGGAGGAAACAAACAGTACCAACAAGGAAGACACCCCGTATGTCCACACAAGCCTAAACACCAAGTCCACTTTCTTCTCATAACACATGAAGGGAGCATATATAAGGAGCTTCGAATCATTAGTGGAAAAAGACCTAGAACAACTGAAAGCCCAAAAGGTCAGACCTCATAACCCCTCTCCACAGGAAAGAAAAGCCCTCAGAGAACTTAAGAGGAACAAAGACATCGTCTTGAAACCAGCAGACAAAGGAGGAGGGATAGTCATCTATAACAAAACGGATTATCTAGATGAGGCCAAAAGACTCCTGAGTGATACCACCACATACAACCTACTGAACGGCGACCCCACAAGCAAGTACCAGAAAGAACTCCAGAAACTAGCAAACAAGGGCCTTAAGGAAGGGATACTTAACAAGAAAGAGCACGCATACATCTCCAAACCATATACCAGAGTCCCGGTGTTCTACTATCTACCGAAAATCCACAAAAGCATCGAGAAACCACCCGGAAGACCAATAGTCTCTGGAATCGAATCCCTAACCAGCAACCTATCAGAATACATCAACCAATTTCTACAACCCCTAGTGAACACACAGAGAAGCCACCTCAAAGACACGACTCCAATTCTGAAAATCCTGAACGAGATCGAATGGAAAGAAAACTTCACCCTAGCGCCCGCGATGTGACCTCCCTCTACACCATCATCGACCACAAGAAAGGGTGCGAGCACAGTAGACACTATCTGAGAGGTAACCCAAACCTACCCACCAAACAAGCAGATTTCGTTGTAGAAGCCATCTCCTTCATCCTTGACTACAACTACTTTTGGTTCGAAGGCGAACATTACAAACAGACAACAGGAACGACAATGGGGACGAAATTCGCACCCAGCTATGCAAACCTCTACATGGCAAAATGGGAAGACGATAACATCTGGAACAACAATCCCCACCACCACGACCTAGTGACGTGGACAAGATACATAGATGATGTCTTCTTCATATGGAAAGGGAATGATGAAGACATCTCCTCCTTCCTGCACTACATCAACACCAACGACCTTAACCTGAAATTCACCTCCAACACAAGCAAGCAACAAGTAGAATTCCTGGACCTCATCATCTACGTGGAAAACAACAAACTCCACACCAAAACCTTCACAAAACCAGTAGACTGCAATAGCTACATCCCAGCAAACAGCAATCACCAAAAAACATGGCTTAAGAACATCCCGGAAGGACAGTATCAGATGCCGTCCCCACGCCTTCATGCTAAGCAGGGACGGACGTCTGCTTTTGTCTGAGCGCTCTGTTGCTAAGCAACGGAGATGCTTCTTTCGGCGGCGTGGTGCACGTGCGTGCCCGTCACCATAGCAACGGGAAGTGCTGTGAGCTTCCTGTCGGCGGTCAACCTTTATTCCTCACCACGGTGGATGGTAATCGGATCTCTAACGGGTCGGTTTCCCATATCTGCTCTTCTATTCGGCTGTCGGTAGGGGTGCTACATTCTGAAGTCATCGAGTCCCTAGTTCTCCCTCGCTCTGTTAATGCAGTCATTCTAGGATCACTTTGACTCAAGCTTCACTCACCCCAATTTGATTGGAAACGTGCGATGGTTACCTCTTAGGGCTCCCGATGTTTCAAGTCTTGCCTGTCTGGCCTAAAACCTGGTCAGTCCTCTCTCCCTTGTCGTTTGACGTCTCCTCAAATCGATTTACCATCTCCATACCTCTCCTACCAAGATGTGTTTTGCAAGGCCGTTGCAGAGACCCTCCCTCCTCACCGCCCCTGGGATTGCGCTATTGAACTACTACCAGATAAACCGCTCCCTAAAGGCAGAATCTATCCATTATCTCTTCCCGAGAATTATGCTATGGCTACTTATATATCTGAGAATCTACAGCGTGGGTTTATCAGGAAGTCTACCTCTCCCGCAGGATTTTTCTTTGTTAAGAAAAAAGATGGATCTTTACGGCCTTGTATTGCCTACCGCCGATTGAATGCCAAAAAAAACAGATACCCGGTGCCACTTATCTCCGAACTCTTTGATAGGATCGCTGGATCAAAGATCTTCACTAAACTGGACCTGCGGGGGGTGTATAATCTCATCCGTATATGCTCCGGAGACGAGTGGAAGACCGCTTTCTGTACTAAAGAGGGTCACTTCGAATATCTAGTGATGCCCTTCGGATTGTGCAACGCTCCTGCTGTTTTCCAGTCTTTTATTAACAAGATTTTTCAAGACCTCCTCTACGTTTTGGTGGTAGCTTACCTAGACGACATCTTAATCTTCTCCTCTGACTTGGTCAACCATCGTTGTCATGTAAGAGAGGTTCTATCTCGCTTACGCGCTAATAAGTTATACTGCAAGCTCCAGAAGTGTGTTTTTGAGGTGCCACAGATTCCCTTCGTGGGTCACATTGTGTCGGGGGCCGGTCTGCAGATGGATCCTGTAAAGTTATCTCCGATCCTCAAGTGGCCTAGACCAATGGGGCTGAAAGCTATTCAGAGATTTATTGGCTTCGCCAACTATTACCGACAGTTTATACCTCAATTCTCCACCATCATCGCGCCCATCACCGCCCTCACCAGAAGATCAGCTAACCCTCAGGTTTGGTCTCCGGAGGCTATCTCCGCCTTTGAGGTACTTAGGAAAGCATTCTCTTCTGCTTCTGTGCTTGCTCAGCCCGATCAAAACAGACCATTCCTAGTCGAAGTTGATGCTTCCTCTGTCGGTGTCGGGGCAGTTCTCTCGCAGGAGTCTATTTCTAGGAAACTACTCCCCTGTGGTTTCTTTTCTAGGAGGTTCTCCCCCTCCGAATCTAACTATGGCATGGGAGATAAAGAGTTACTCGCAGTGAAGTCTGCGCTTGAGGAATGGCGTCATCTTTTGGAGGGGGCTCACTACCCGGTTACTGTCTTTACCGATCACAAGAAGCTCATCTACCTTCAGGATGCCCGGTGTCTAAATCCCCGTCAAGCCAGATGGTCCTCATTTTTTGCTCGGTTCAATCTAAAACTCACCTACCGTGCTGGTACTCTGAATTCCAAGGCTGATGCTCTCTCTCGTTCCTTTGACATCTCCGATTCTCCACCTACTGTTGAACCTCCACCGGTCATAGAACCTTCATGTATTGTGGCTATCACTCGTACACCCCCTGTCGGTTGCTCCTTTCTGGAACCACACCTGCGCCTGAAGGCGCTCCGTTGGGCACATGCATCTATATTTGCTGGTCATGCCGCTACAGAGAAGACCCTCTCGCTGCTATCTTGGCATTATTGGTGGCCAACTGTCCGTACAGATGTTCGGGAATTCGTAGCCTCGAGTGACAGGAGTTGTTACAGGCAAATTCCGCCCAGGGCAACAAGGAGGACCAGTTGTCATGGAACTCCGATGTGTAGCATCGTAAAAACTTATCCAAAGACTGGTTAACCCTTTCAGTTTGCCCATTTGACTGAGGGTGGTATGCGGAAGACAAACTGATCTTGATTCCAAGGAGGGTACAGAAGGATTTCCAGAACTGCGCTATGAACTGAGAACCCCGATCCGAGACAATATCAGTAGGGAGTCCATGGAGACGGAAAATGTGTTGAATGAACAAGACGGCCAAATCTCGAGCAGTAGGAAGCCTGGTTAATGGAATGAAATGCGACATTTTGCTGAACCGGTCTACCACGACCCAAATGGTATTGTGTCCCGCAGAGGGTGGCAGATCAACTATAAAGTCCATAGACAAATGTGTCCAAGGTTTTGCAGGAGCGGCCAACGGTACTAACTGACCTACCGGGCGAGTCCTGGGAACTTTGTTCCTGGCACAAACTTCACAAGACAGATCGTGACTCTTGACGTCAGCAGACAAAGACGGCCACCATACAGTACGGGAAAGGATTTCCAATGTTTTGAAGACTCCAGGATGTCCAGCAGACTGACTATTGTGTGCTTCAGCAAGGACTGCTTTTCTTAGATGAACTGGGACAAACAAGCATCCTACCGGAGTATTATCAGGAGCCAAGCTCTGGAACCTTTGTAAGGTAGAGCTCAAGTCTTGGGTTAACCAGGCGTGGATCATAGACACAGGAACAATAGGTTCTGGACTAGTAACCGGGGCATGGAGTGCCAGGAAACTTCTGGACAGGGCGTCTGCCCGGACATTTTTAGAACCTGGACGATAGGTGATTATAAATTTAAAACGGGTGAAGAACAGTGACCAACGAGCCTGTCGAGGGTTCAGTCGTTTGGCCGACTGTATATACTGTAGATTTTTATGATCCGTTATAACGGAGATCTGATGTGCAGCGCCTTCCAACCAATGTCGTCATTCCTCAAAGGCCCATTTAATTGCTAACAGTTCTCGATGTCCAACATCATAGTTGGTTTCCACTGAAGAGAACTGATGGGAAAAATAGGCACATGGATGTAGGCGGTGAGTATGGGGATCTTTTTGTGACAAGATGGCCCCGGCACCGACGTCAGAGGCATCAACTTCAAGAATAAACGGTACCTTAGGATCCGGGTGTCTAAGGACCTGAGCAGACACGAAGGCTTTCTTCAGGGTTTCAAATGCCATTATTGTATGTGGAGACCAATTAGCTGGATCGCTTCCCTTGCAAGTCAAGGTGACGATAGGGGCTACGATATCAGCAAAGCCGCCAATAAATCTCCTGTAATAATTGGCAAATCCCAGGAATCTCTGGACCGCCTTGAGGTTATCCGGCTGTACCCAGTACAGGATTGCTTGGACCTTGGTTGGGTCCATGGAGAAACCTTCTGAGGAGATTATATAACCTAGGAAGGATACCTTCTGGACCTCGAACTCGCATTTCTTGAGTTTAGCGTAGAGATGGTGTTCTCGCAATTTCTGTAGGACTTGTCTGACATGACCCTGGTGTACTGACAACGATTCTGAATATATGAGGATGTCGTCCAAGTAAACAACAACGAAGTGTCCCAGAAACTCACGTGACACCTCATTAATCAAATCCTGGAATACTGCAGGGGCATTACTAAGACCAAACAGCATGACCAGATATTCATAGTGGCCCGAGAGCGTGTTGAATGCTGTCTTCCACTCATCACCTGCTCTAATACGTATGAGGTTATAGGCACCATGAAGATCAATTTTCGTGAAGATAGTTGCCCCTCTTAGTTGGTCAAAAAGTACGGAGATGACAGGAAGGGGATAGGTGTTCTTGACCATAATGAGATTCAGCCCTCGGTAGTCGATACAGGGTCTGAGTCCACCGTCCTTCTTGGATACAAAGAAGCACCCTGCAACTACTGGAGACTTGGATGGCCTGATGAAGCCTTTCTCCAAGTTTTCGTCAATGTAATCCTGCATGGATTTGGTCTCTGGACCGGAGAGAGAGTACAAGCGTCCCTTGGGTAATTTAGAACCCGGAATGAGCTCAATGGCACAGTCAAAATCCCGGTGTGGTGGTAGAGTGTCGTCAGCTTTTTTGGAGAAAACTCGCATAAGTCATGATACTGTGAAGGAAGTTGCTCCGGAATAGGCTGAATCACAAGCAGGGGTAGCGTCAAGCAAGACTGTGTACAATAAGAGCTCCACTGGACAATTTCTCCTTTTACCCAATCCATGACAGGGTTATGGCAGGATAGCCAGGGGTGGCCCAGAATCAAAGGAACTGACGGACATTTGATAAGGAGGAAGACTATAGATTCCGAGTGGAGAGCTCCAATGTTCAATTGTAGTGGCGGGGTCTCCCAGGTAATCTTGCCGCCTGGCAATGGACTGCTATCTAAGCCACAGACAGTAATAGCAGACTTGATTTTTACCATCGAAATTCCAGCAGCGTGGGCAAACCCAATGTCAAGAAAGTTGCCTGCAGCTCCACTATCAATGAAGGCCGACAGGCCCACAGTACGAGCACTGAACGTGAGCTGTGTAGGGATCAATACAGCATTTTTCGGGGAGACAACCTGCATACCTAGGTGAACTTTCCCCTCGTTCCCTAGGCATGCTCTGGGCAGGAACGGGAGAAGTGGCCTTTTGTGCCACCATAGAGACATAAGCCTTGTGATCGTCTCCTGTCTCTTTCCTCAGGGGAGAGACGATACGCTTCTAATTGCATAGGCTTCTCACCATCCGTGGAAACAGGAATGAAGGCGGATGGAGGTGAAGATGCCTCCTTTTCGGTTTTCCGCTCTTTAAATCTCCTGTCGATTTTGATGGAGAGGTGCATCAGATCCTCCAGAGAAGTTGGAGATGGATATTGCACCAAAGAGTCTTTAATCTGTTCCAACAGGCCGAGACGGAACTGACTACGTAAGGCGGGGTCATTCCATCCACTATCAGGTGACCATCTACGGAATTCAGCGCAATATTCCTCTGCCGACCGCCGACCTTGTTTCAAGGCCCGTAGATGAGCTTCTGCGGAGGCCATTCGATCCGGGTCATCATATAGTAGACCTAATGCCCCAAAGAAAGCGTCTACGGACTGCATGGCAGGACTGGTCTGTAGCAAAGAAAAGGCTTAGGACTGGGGGTCACCTTGTAGGAGGGAAATGATAATCCTGACTCTTTGTTGCTCTGAACCAGAGGAGCGGGGTCTCAACCGGAAATAGAGCTTGCAGCTCTCCCTGAAATTCCGAAACAGGGATCTATTTCCAGAGAACCGATCCGGCAAATTCATCTTAGGTTCACAGGTGGAACTTGGAGTGGGTTGTGAAGTTCTCGCGGCTTCTTCTTGAACGGACAACCGCTCAGCCAATCCCTGGATCATCTGGTACAAGGACTCAACATGGCTTGCTAAGGCTTGTGCCGGAGATGGTGTGGATCAACTTTCATCCATCACAACCTCGTCTCAGTGTTAGGCCGGTTGTAATGTTAGGAACCCCTCCAGCCGGCACAACACAACCCGGAATCTACTCTGCCGATCATGTGTTCACTGGAGCCCCTGATGGTGGGGACAGACTGGGCCGCAGACTGACAGAGGGTCGTGAAGTGTGTACCGGCTGGGGAGAACCCAGGCAAGTGGAGTGAGGTCCATGCAGAGGTCAAGGGCTGGCAGCAGACAACAGTACCAGTAAACAAGCCGAGGTCAGGGGTCACAAGCAGATAGCAGAAACGGTAAACAGGCCAGAGATCAGGGTCACAGGATACACAAGCGAAGTCTAATTCAAAGCCAAGGGTCATACACGGGAAATCAGTAGAGGTTCAGAAGACAGGAACGGGAACAAGCAGGTCAGCAGACTGGAGTGCAGAAGCTATAACCGGCAATGGGGTAGTGGACCTCATTGCCTTAAATATCAGTACCAGCCAATCAGAGCCTGGCAGTGGGATCACATGGACAGAGGTCCTGATACAAATTAGCTACTTAATTAGCCCAAAGGCTTACCTATTCCTGCGCCCGTCTGTCCCCAGCCGCCGGGACGCGGCGCTGCTGTAGTTAGCGTCCGGACGTTGCCTAGGCAACGGTCGGGTAAATCCCGGAAGTGACGTCCCGGTCATCATAGCGACGGCCGGGACGCCTGCAGACAGGTGGTGAGAGTCGCGGCGGTGCCCGCGGTCGCCGCGACTGCTAACACATTCTTACTATAATATAACGTCACTGCATTACCCCCACGATGTTCACATATATCCCAAGCTTTATACCACACCGCACACACAAGCCTCATTAACAACTCCATTTTTACTATAATATAGCGACATTACCCCCACAATATTCACATATTAACCACTTATCAATAATTTCATTTATAATATAACCTTACTATATCCATTCAGCACATTAAAACCCGTACATAGGAACGCCCTTAGACGCCTCCAACTCCCAATCCGCTTGCCTCCAGTTCAATACCACTCCTACAAATGGCAACTTCCCGCCCCATAATTACACCCACCACAACCAGACCAATGTCATCATCTTTACTTCATACACTCAATACTGAGGGCTATAAACCTGCAGCTATAAACGATACAACACTTATCACAAGTGCTATAAACAGAGTGCTATTGTCACGGGCACTAGGAGTTTTACCCAGAATTCACCAGGTGGAATTTTACTTTACCAGGGGCGCGGAGTCTAACACAGTGGCTGGTCTTCTCCAGGAACTTCCGCAAAGGAGTATGGTTTTAGCGGCTGCCACTGTGCAGGTCGCGGCACTCTGGGAAGTGTGGTGAATATACGGAACTGTACAACTGAATAGGAAAGGGAATGTCAATGATATAAATGCAGAGTCTCTGAACGATGGAAACAATGGTAACACGGGAGACTGATGAGCAGTAATAAAAGGAGGAGAAAGTTCCAAAGTGCATTAGCACACAGGTAGCATACAGCCAGGGCCTGATCAACCACTAGGCTGATCAGGCTGCAGCCTGGGGCGCTGAGTCCTGGGGGGGCGCAGCGCGGAACACTGACAAGATGTTGGTTTTTATTGTTTTGTTTTTTTTCTTCAAGTGCCGGTGATCGGCTTCTTTCTCCTCTAATTGTTCCTGTACCCAATCACGCAGCTAACAGCATCCAACGCTGTTAGCTGCCCTATCAGTGTATTGCTTAGTGTGGTCACGTGAGATCTCACATCTCACGTGACCACACTAATCACACAGAGCGCGCCCGCAGCTAACAGCGTCGGATGCTGTTAGCTGCGTGTTAAGATGACAGAAGCACCGGCGTCTGGTCAGAGGAGAACAGAAGACAGCAAGGTAAGTGCTTTTTAAATATCAGGGGGGTGACACATCGGATGTGGAGGGGGGAGATGACTGGGGGTGATCTTATAAATTGGATATGGGGGGATTAATGATCTGCTAGTATGGATTGGATAGGGGGGATTAATGGAGTGAAAATGGGGAGGTAATGAACTGGCTGGAGGGGGGGGACTTATGAATTGGATGGGGGAGTTAATTAAATGGCTAGAGGGGGGGATTAATGAAGTGAAAATGGGGATTAATGAAGTGAAAATGGGGATTAATGAACTGGCTAGAAGGGGGGGGCTTATGAATTGGATAGAGGGGGCATATGAATTGGATGGGGGAGTTAATGAAATGGCTAGAGGGGGGGATTAATGAAGTGAAAATGGGGATTAATTAACTGGTTAGAAGGGGGGGCTTATGAATTGGATAGGGGGGCATATCAATTGGATGGGGGGTGTTAATGAAATTGCTAGAGGGAGGTGATTAATGAAGTGAAAATGGGGAGGTAATGAACTGGCTAGAGGGAGGGTTAATGAATTGGATAGGGGAGATTAATGAAAAAGCAATGGGGAGGTAATGAACTGGCTCCGGGGGGGGGGGGGGGGGTTAGTGAATTGGATAGGGCTGGGTCATAAACTGTCTGGTGCGGGTTGTTAATAATGACAGGGGGGGTGAATTGGTGGGGAGGTGATGAAATAGCTTGTAGAGGGCAGGATTTCTGTATTGTGTGGCGGTGATGTTGATGCTGACTGTGGTTTCAGCGGTCACTAGAATGCTAAATACTAGATAGACAGGGCTGGTAGATGTTACTATAGGAGTGTAAATAATTTTCATATATTTTATTGTCTGTCTGTACTAGGGGGTTGTTTTGTATCATTCAGGGTTTGTTAAAATTTTGCACTTGTTATGTGCGTAGCACAGAGATTTATTCGCAAATAATAGAATATATATATGCTCAAGCGAATTAATAGTAAATACAGCCGTTACTTATCGCAGGCGCTCTGGATCCAGTGCAGTCATTCAATCCTGAAGTCTGGGGACAAGATGTCTGCACTCTGGATCACAAGCTGCTGCTTATATATACAATCAAATACAGTAATACAATGAAGATGGAATAGCTTGCATCTATTGGTCCAGGTCTCAGGAAGGTCCAAGGGGTCATCATCATTGGCCAGTTCATACAAAGGAATCCAAAGGAGGGGGTCATCTCTGCAGGGGGTATGCTCTGCTCTTCCCGCCAAGATTCCTTAGTCTTAAGTAGTTCATAATTCCTTATCATTCATAACTTGTGTATGCACTCTGCGATTCCCTCGCAGAGTGAACCAAACAGTAGGATATGTAACGAGGTTCATTATGATACCACTCATGATGTGATTCCTTCAACCTGTTCAGTGTATTTCATTAATATACATGTAACTCTGATATAACATATAAATACTACTATATTTCGACATAACTGACTATGTGTTGCAACTACCATTAATGTGTGCTATTTTATAAGTATGCGTGTTTGTGCAAATGTATGGTAAAAGACCGATTACTGTTGCTGCCACGTGTAGTGGATGCGTACGCCCTTTCACGCCGTAGCGTGCCCTTGTACGTCGTAGCGTACCGTACGCATCTTTTCAGACAAAGACAACCAAGTTTGCTAGACTTTAATTGAAATGACTTTATCCAATTTGCTGACTTCGACACACTATAATACAATTTTTGTAATATTTTTTGCATTTTTTTTTAAATACAGGACTCCCAAGTTTCCAGAAGCCAGCCAACGGACAACACTCCAAGAACATGCAAAAGAGAACACCAGGTAGTCTACACTGCAAGATCAGGTAAGAGAGGAAGTGCATAATGAAGTATGTTTAATGTATTAATGTTTTACAATTTTATTTACAGATATATATCTATATATATAAAAATTTTATTTACACACACACTGGGGGGGGGGGGGACTAGTGTAGTAGCTTGGGGCGGCTGTGACCCTTAATCAGGCCCTGCATACAGCAGACCAATATATAACAACTGGATAAAGTCTATGGTAGGACCAATCAATAATGCAGCAGGAGAGTCAGCGACTCGCAGCTATACTTCAGAGGCACTATAGGCTTTAGTCCTAATAACAGGTACCATGCAAAATAGTAGGGTAAGCTGCTCCTGACATATGTTCCCGCTGGTAAATGTAAAGACTTGTGCAGATGCTGGTATAATACTAGATAGTGTGGAGCGGTGTGTGACCGGTAAGTCTCACCACTGATGTGGAGAGAAGACTTGTCCAGGTGCAGGTATATTACCAGGTAGCGTAGAGTGGTCTGTGGCTGGCAAGTTGTACCACTGATATGGAGAGAAGACTTGTCCGGGTGCAGGTATGTTACAAGGTAGCGTGAAGTGGTCTGCGGCTAGCAAGTTGTACCACTGATATGGAGAGACGACTTGTCCAGGTGCAGGTATGTTACCAGGTAGCGGAGAGTGATCTGCGACTAGCAAGTTGTACCACTGATATGGAGAGACGACTTGTCCAGGTGCAGGTATGTTACCAGGTAGCGGAGAGTGATCTGCGACTAGCAAGTTGTACCACTGATATGGAGAGATGACTTGTCCAGGTGCAGGTATGTTACCAGGTAGCGTAGTGTGGTCTGCGACTAGCAAGTTGTACCACTGATATGAAGAGACAACTTGTCCAGGTTCAGGTATGTTACCAGGTAGAGGAGAGTGGTCTGCGACTAGCAAGTTGTACCACGATATGGAGAGAAGGCTTGTCCAGGTACAGGTATGAAACAAGGTAGCGTGGAGTGGTCTGCGGCTGGCAAGTTGTACCACTGATATGGAGAGAAGGCTTGTCCAGGTGTAGGTATGTAAGAAGGTAGCGTGGAGTGGTCTGCGGCTGGCAAGTTGTACCACGATATGGAGAGAAGGTTTGTCCAGGCGCAGGTATATTTCACAGCAAACAGAGAGCACGAGTAGAAACCGGAAACACCTCGGAGTCACAAGGGAATGAGAACCAAGAACAGGCAACGGTAATAGAGTAACAGGTGCCTTAAGTAGTGAGAGGTGATTGATTGACCAATGAGACTATGAGCAAGGTTTTAACAGTCCGTGGTTTCTGCACATGCGCAATCCTTGGTCAAGATGGCGGACGGCCGCGGCGCAGAACAGGCGCCGGCAAGAGAGAGAGAGACCCATGTCCCAAACCAGAGGCACTCACCGTCCGGTGAGTGACAGCGCTAAACATTCCCACCTACACCCTGATACCCCCATAAGCTACAAACATCAAGCAATTAGCAGAGAAATACACAAAACAATATACAAGACAAAAAGCAAAAGAGCTATAGCATTCAAAACTGCAAAAAAGCTATAAACAGCTGCTGCACCTCCAGCATCCAAGTATATTGTCTGTACCGCTATATTGCAATCTCTACCACCCCCCCCCCCCCACCCCAACCCTATTCCTCCGTCCCACCCCCCTCCCCTCTCCTTTCTTCTCTCCACTACAGATATCCAAGTTTGCTCCACGGCCAACACGACGAAATCAAGAACCACAAACCTGGGAATCGGAACACACGGAATACCCGTAACGGCAGCAACAATCCACAAAGCACATAAACCAAGCGCAGACGTCCAAGGTATACCACCTAAAAAGGGTACCCTCCACCTACGGTTGATAATCACTTGTTGGTGAATCTAGCTGAAGATATTGAAAGTGTCATCTTGTCCACCATATAGTTCCTGTCATGGAAGAAAACATTCCAACAAGCTTGAGACAATCGCTTATAGATGATTGACTTCTAATTTGCACTCTGTATGACAGATGCTGTACCTCAAGTAACCTTAAGTAACCGTTCTAAGGGTAATGTCACCTTGTATTTTAATGTATCTATATACACTCACATAAACTGAAGCTGTTGTATGGACACCAGCTGACTCTTGGTCATATTTATGATCAGATCTTGCAAAAAAGTGATTACTTTCATTGTGCTTTACTGAGCGATGCATCTTGATTTCTATATTACCAATATGGTCATTTAGGTATGGTCAATCTGTAATTACTTGTTTGTTATTGCTGCTATCAACACTACCAGGTCTTTGGTGAATGTCCTTGGGAATGTGGAGAGACCGAAAGGTAGGCATATGAACTGGAAATGATACCGAAGAATAAAGAATATTAGAAAGGGATGATGCTATAGGAATATGTAGGTAAACTTCCTGCAGATCTATAGACATTAGTCATTTCTCATTCTCTATAGCCTTGAGGGTTGAATTTACTCAATATGAAAGTGACTTTTTTTTGTTGGTTATGTTGTTATAGATCCAGAATCATCTTAAGACCTGCTGATTGTTTTTCCACCAGAAAAAGTTTGGATCCTGTGCCTTGTTGTTTTGTAGGGACATGATGAGATTCATTTTTTCTTCAGCATTGTAGACTGCTACACAAAGCCTTCATTTGTAATGGGGAGGTTTGTCTGGATACTTTGCCCTGTCTTATGTACATTATGCTGTCCTGTATGTGTAGTTGCAAGACTGTGCAATATAACACTCTTTACCTCTATTGCTTGTGGGATATAGTTCATCTATATGCAATTATATTGCAGCTTTTTGGGGTTCACATGCTAATATTGAGTGTTATTCATGTGGAAATAATTATTTAGCTATCGGTTTTATCCAGTAATTTAATACTATCTATTTATGTATGACATACATGACATGTTGGATATGTATGGAGTTAGAGACAGATTTGAGAATTTTTTCGATTATATTATTTTAATTAGTTTTTATTTTATTGCATTTGAAAGGAGATCGGTGACTCTTATTGATTGGGTATCATACTCAGATGACCTATTGAAATTTTAATTGGAATTAATTGGAAAGTGCTAATTGGAAGAAGAGGAATCAGACCTTCTGATGTCCTGTTGCCGAAACAGAGATTTGCCACCTGCCACAAGATGAAGTTTGCCTCCAAAGAGTAATGAACCTTCATAAGGAAGTAGAGATGTACACCTGCGACTTTTGAGGTCTCGTGTTTTGTGTTTTGGATCCGGATTTTCTCGATGTTTTGGGTTCGGATTTGTTTTGCAAAACACCTGCCGAAAGGTTTTGGTTCGGATTTAAGGTTTTGGATTCGGATTTTTTTTGAAAAAAAACCTAAAAAGTGTAAAAATCAAGTTTTTGGGCTTATTTTCACTCCTACGCTATTATTAACCTCAATAACATTCAATAACAATCATTTCCACTAATTTAAAGGCTATTCTGAACACCTAACACCTCACAACATTATTTTTTTTTAGTACAAAACGTTGCAACGAGGTATCTTTCTGGACTGCGTAGAGGAGTGTTCCCCACAATATAATTAAAAACCCATCAACTGGTCTGAATTACACCCAAAAATAGTATCTGGACTGCGTAGAGGACTGGCCACTGGCCACCACAATATAATATATAGAAAACCTTCAACAGGTCAGAATTACACCCAAAAATAGTATCTGGACTTCGTAGAGTAGTGGGCACTGGGCACCACAATAAAAAATATATAGAAAACCTTCAACAGGTCTGCATTACACCCAAAAATAGTATCTGGACTGCGTAGAGGACTGGCCACTGGCCACCACAATATAATATATAGAAAACCTTCAACAGGTCTGAATTACACCCAAAAATAGTATCTGGACTGCGTAGAGTAGTGGGCACTGGGCACCACAATAAAAAATATATAGAAAACCTTCAACAGGTCTGCATTACACCCAAAAATAGTATCTGGACTGCGTAGAGGACTGGCCACTGGCCACCACAATATAATATATAGAAAACCTTCAACGGGTCTGAATTACACCCAAAAATAGTATCTGGACTGCGTAGAGGACTGGCCACTGGGCACCACAATAAAAAATATATAGAAAACCTTCAACAGGTCTGAATTACACCCAAAAATAGTATCTGGACTGCGTAGAGTAGTGGGCACTGGGCACCACAATAAAAAATATATAGAAAACCTTCAACAGGTCTGCATTACACCAAAAAATAGTATCTGGACTGCGTAGAGGACTGGCCACTGCCCACCACAATAAAATATATAAAAAACCTTCAACAGGTCTGCATTACACTGCACATACGGCTGCTCCTCCATCCTCTCCATCATATACATGTTGGAGTTTCAGCGTGTGAAAACCTCTTGTTTTTGATAATGTCAGTGCATTTTGAATATTTTTCAATTTGCCCCACAACACTGAATGTACTTTATCTATGATACGCATCTATCTTTCTTGACTGCGTAGTGTGGTGGCCCCGGTGCACAATTTGGTACCGAGGCCACAATATAATTAAAAAACCCTCCACGGGTCAGAATTCCACCAAAAAAGGGTATGGATTGCGTAGTGTGGTGTGCCCGGAACACAATTTTTTACAGCGCCAACAATATAATTAAAAAATTGGGCATCAACTGTCACCGTTGTTTAATATCTGATACACCTAAATATGGACTGCACAGTGGAGTGGCCCCGGTAGTAAATTTGGTGCCGGGGCCACAATACCTCCTTCAACTTCCAAGTGTAGTGTTTATAAAGACAGACAGTGTCGAAGTGTTATTAGTTGACTTTCTTAACCCTAAAATTGTCCCAGTTGCAAATATTCGTGCAATGGAGAGTTACTTTTTCATTGAAAGACTCAAGCTTTCAAGTGTAGTGTTTATAAAATATAAACAACAATACAGTAGTTCTAGAGCACGTCAATCCCTCTTGTTTTAAATTATGACAGGGCATTTTACTTTTGGTTTAATTTCCTGAATTTGTTTAAATTTGGTTTTACTTTTTGAACATGGCAAACGACTGTTGATTGCTCATATAATGCAAAAAAAAAGTTCCAAGATGGAATTGTCCTTGGGCCCTTCCACCCACCCTTATGTTGTTGAAATAGGACATGCACACTTTAACAAACCAATCATTTCAGCGACAGGGCCTACCAAACAACTTTGGCTGAAATAATTGGTTTGTTTGGGCCCCCACACCAATAAAACAATTCATCTCTCCCTGTACAAACTAAACAGGCTCTACTGAGGAAAGATGTCGTCCTCATCCTCAACCTCTTATTCCTCTCCCCCTACAGTGTGTACTTCCTCCTCCTCATACATTATCAATTCGTCCCCGCTGGACTCCACAACCACAGGTCCCTCTGTACTGTCTGGAGGGCAGTGCTGTACTTCATTGAGGAATTGATTATTCATTTTTATAAACATCATTTTTTCAACGTTGTGAGGAAGCAACCTCCTTCGCCGCTCACTGACCAGGTTCCCAGCTGCACTAAAAACTCTTTCCTAGTACACACTGGAGGGGGACAACTCAGTTAAAAAATAGAGCCAGTTTGTACAGGGGCTTCCAAACTGCCTTTTGGAGTTCTACCACGTCACTACCTCTAGTTAATTTAGATTGCAAGGCTTGTAAATATAAATACTTTGAAGATAAAAAAAGCAGGCTGCACAGACTGTGGAGCTAGAAAGTGTAATTAAATGGACCACGTTACTTTGGTGGCTATCTATGCCCCCCCCCCCCTACACTTGTAGTTGAATATAAATAAAGCAGCCTGCATAGACTGTATAACTAGAAATTCAAATATACAAAGAAATGGACAAAGGCAGTTTGGTATCTGTCTGCATCAGATCCCCTCTCCACTAGGAGTAAAATAGAAAACTATTCAGCCGTTATATAATCTAGAATATAAATAGAAATTGAGAAAGGCAATTTGGTATCTGTCTGCATCATAATCATCAACATCCTCCTCAGCGCCAGCTACATCAATATCCTCCTCCCGGTGTACAACATTCACACCTTCATTAGCCAAATCTGTAACTGGACTGTGGGTGATCCATCCAGCATATGCAGAGGGCGTGCTGGATGGAGTCACTTCTTCCCGTACAGTGATGGGAAGGTCAGGGTTCACAACCAACAACACCCTTGGACTCGCCTTGGGGATTTGTGATGTCATCTGTTTAGAAGGCAGAGTTCTTTGCTGTTTTGTTGTTGTTGCTGACAGCATAACTCTCTTAAATTTTTTGTAGGGGGGGGAGGAGGAGGGCTTAGATCCTTGGGTGAAGCTGGACCACTAGTCATGAACACGGGCCAGGGCCTAAGCCATTCCTTGCCACTACGTGTCGTTAATGGCATATTGCCAACTTTACTTTTCTCCTCAGCTGATTTTAAGTTTCTCTTTTTGCTATTTTTTGAGAACTTGGGATTTTTGGATTTTACATGCCCTGTACAAGGAGATTGGGCACGTTGAAGGCATTTCATCGTCTATGTCATGATTAGTGGCAGCAGCTTCAGCATAAGGAGGAAGTGGGTCTTGATCTTTCCCTACTTTATCCTCCAAATTTTGGTTTTCTATTATATGTAGCACAAGAGAGTGTACCCCTAAGCCACACACACTCGGCAAAGCCTTTAAAAATTATATGCGGCACAGGAGAGTAGCACTGGACTTATACTGCTGAATCAGTGAACTTTGTAATAGCAGTACCACTGGACTTATACTGCTGAATCAGTGAACTTGGTAATATTGCAGTACCAATGGGCTTATACTGCAGGATTGGTTTTGCAAATTTTGTTGTAATTAATTTTTTTTTTAATTATTTTTTTGTAATTTTTTTTATAACTTTTTTTTAATTTTTTAAAAACTTGGGAATAATGGGGAAATAACTATGCCCTTAGAAGCACAGAGCACAGGACACAGCACCACTGGACTGAACAGGACACAGCACTGGACCCAGCAGCACCACTGACCTCAGAAGGACAGAGCACAGGACACAGCACCACTGGACTGAGCACAGCACAGCACAGCACAGCACAGAACTGAACAGCACGAGATATAGCAGGACAGAGGACCACCTAATACACCCTCCCTCTATCCTGATCAATGGCCGAGTGAAGATGGCGGCGACTAACGGGGAATTTATAGGATCCGAGTATCGCGAGATCCGACAACCGGATTCTGAGTCAGAGCCTCAGTTTCAGATTTGAATTTGGCGCCAATACCTGGATCTGTCTCGGATCCGACTCGGATCGGCAACGTTCGGGTGGGCTCAGATTTCATAAATCCGAGTGCGCTCATCTCTATAAGGAAGTGTAGTTAATTTATTCTTAGAATGTGGATCCGCTGCCCAAGATTACTACCGTAATTGCCACACTTCTAGCTGAAAGTATGAGGGCATTCAAAGAGGCATAACATCAATCCCATTTCTCTTGATATCCATATTCTTGAGTAGATACTCTCTACTATTATTTCCTGGGTATCTTTGCATAAAGTATCCATCAATATTATAAGTACTCTGGAAAGTGAGGCCATTGTTACTCCTGCTTTAATTTTCAATCTTGTAGAAATATTTACTTTCTATAAAGATCTCCCAATTTTATTATCCATCAAATACCTTAAAGGTGCTCTGTTCTCTAATGGTGTGGTAGTTTTGCTGATAGTCTAACCATGGCGGCAATTATTTTAGGAATAGCATTCCACTTAGAAGCTTCCCCATCTTGAATAAGATGCATATGATCTAACCTTTTAGAATTAGACTGCCCCCTGTCCACTTGTTCCCATTCTTCCATTCTATACAGATTAGATCCTTAATTACTTTATTCACTAAAAAGACCCTGCATTTCCTTTGATTATCCTCAAAGATAGTAGGGATTTTGCAGGTGGTACATATTTTTAAGTAGGACTTTTACTCTTTCAATATTAAAGGGCCTTAACTCTTATATTATTCTAGATATTTATCCTTCTTCATTTTCAGTTGATCCATTATATACTTAATGGCTCCTCTATTTCATAATTAGAGGGTCCTGGTATAAATATGTATTTCTTAATCTTTCATCATCCAATTTATAAGTCCTTTGAATTGTTTAAGAGGGTGATCTATAACTTCACTGGCCTGTGGTATACAATTACTGCACATATTTCATAGTCCGCTGCTAGCTCCTTTTCACACACACCAAATATTGTGGGTTTTCTTAGTTTTCCTCCTTTCTGGAAGCTCTGAAAGGGTACTGGAAAGGTTATTAACTGCTCTAATAGAAACAAATGCACCCTTACTAGGAGCTTAAGGGGCATGTGTATTTAAGTCTGTAAGGTACTATGGGGCAGGTATAGATGTGAATGAGTTCTCTCTGTACAGCGCCACTTAATTAGTTGTGGGATATCAAATACTGTGGATGAGGCAAATACTTTTTAGAAATTGTCCTTTGTTGGGACACCCTCACAGTGCAAATAGCCACTTGCACCTTATTGGACCTTCCACTTCTTTGAAAATGAGCTACGGTTTTTGGTTTTTCAATGTTGCCTTCCAAATGTTTTGCCAATAATAAAAACACATCTGGCTCTCAAATCTGCAAATGCTTTTTAAGCTTAGGTCACCTACTTACAGCACTGTGGTCATAAGTTTTGGCGAGCAAAGCCTGCATTAATGTGCTGTAGTTTCTCAATAAATCATTTGGAAAAATAAATGTTCAGTAGCCACATTTAGGAGACAGGAGCCAAAGCAGTTTGGGTGCATTGGAAGGGGATTGACCTTTATTGTGTGGTGGAAGAATGATATGTAGGCCATGTCAGGTGATTAAGGTGAACATATTTTGAAACATATACCCCTAAAAAATGTGTACACGTGTTTTGTGCTATCAATAGAGAACTCACTTCTTCTTATCTCCTGATCATATAATGGAGGCAGCTTTTTTAAATGAAATATGTCTGACTTTTCTTGAAGCCAAATAGTACCAAAAAATTACCTTGGCCTCAAAATGTACATGGAAAGTATATAATTTAAGGCTACACTCTGCTAATGACCTCTCCTCCCTATCCAACACACTAATAAGTTTAATATAACATTGATGATCACATTACCTGACCTTGTCTTTCATTCATGTTCATTTGCTTTTGGCAGGCCAGGGCAAGCTGTATTTTCCTGATTATATAATGAGGCAGCTTTTTTAAATTAAATATGTCTGACTTTGCTTGAAACATAATTTTATGAATGTGGCCTTGGTCTCAAAATTAACAGCCAAAGTATACAATTTAATGCTACACTCTGCTAATGACCTTCTCCCTAACAAACACACTAAAAAGTAGAATATAGGATTGATGGTCACATAACTGCAAATGTATCTAGCCACTTATTTGGTTGAATTGTAAAAGTTACATCTTTTAAGTCTACACTATTAATGGTGGTGGTGGCTGTATTTGAGAATCACGTTACATTTTAAAACACAATCTTGGGTTTCCACTCAGAATTTAGAATGGGAGATATGTGACTTTACTGTGTTGACAACGTGATAAACAATGTTATCAAATTGAAAGTGGAGAGTGGTAGTATTAGCAGAATGTTGAAGTAGTTATTGTAGGACAATGATGTAAAAATACAGTGGGCTAAGTCACTGATGGTGATATATTGAACCAACAATGTTTATTAGATTAAGGGGCATGTGCTTGATACATAGGCTGCAGTTTGCTAAATGCTACCATTAAGGGGGTGGACGGGCTTACAATCTTTAATTGCACCTGACTGTTTGCATTGCCAATAAATACACTCCTTTTCTTTTCAATAGCAATATGTCTGATGCAGGCCCCAGTTCCGAGCAGGCCCCAGGGCTGCCAATTTGCCGCAAACACAACTTTACAATAGAGGAGCTGGAAGTACTTGTGGCGCAAGTGATCCTGAATTTTCATTCGGACGACCGCCAGCTCACAGGGCATGAGTGGCAGCAAAAATGGCAAGAAATTACTGCCACCATCAATGACATCTCACCCTACATGCGTCGAACCCATGAAGTACAGAAACGGTACTAAGCAAATGTTTGTCTTAAAGCCCTATTTAGGTTGCATGACTGTGTATAGTAGTAGTAGTATATGATATATATATATATATATATATATATATATATATATATATATATATATATATGTAGACTGTGACATAGTAGTAGTTAGACAACCGTGAGCTTCAACAACCTTGTGTCTGTAAAGCATTTCTCTATCAGGCCCTTAGTTGAATGAAAAAATCAGCATGGGCCTTGGTTACAGTAACATGTTCAGTTTTCAACATTATTCACGTTGGAAAAGGCCCACACATTTTTCAGTGTATTTGTTTATAAATTTGGTGTGAACAGCAAAAGTACACAGTGAAGTTGCATTTTTGTTTGTAAGCTGCTTTTTTACGGCCTAATCTTTGTCATTTGCACAGAAGAGCAGACTATAAAGGGGGCCTGAAAGGCAAACTAGTGCGGCTGCACAAACATGCCCAAGGGACTGGTGGGGGTCCTCCCCTGGATATTACGTTAACACCCCTAGAGGAGTGTGCAAGGGCAGCAATTGCTCTTGTTGGGGTGGGCGACATAGACACTGACTATAGCCCACCCCGAACAGGAGAGCACGCTCCCCTAGGTACATGATGAGTTTCATTATTAAATGTCTGTTAATGTTTGTGTCTGTATCTGCACATGCGTCAACTCTCAGGATGTGTCTGATGTAAAACTTTAATGGCACAATGTGTTTGCCTATCAGATAGTATGAAATGAAATGTACACACTGAAGACAAAATGTCTCTATATGTTGTTCGTTTACAAAAAGGTTGCACCATAAGTGCCAATGTCTGCTTTTGTGGACTGTCAAGGGCTGTTAGTAAATTCCAAGTTAGCTTACACTTTACCAATGCTACATCACACGTGGCTAAATATTTGTACAAATAAAATATTTAACGTTACTGTTTGGATATAATATCTTATTGTTTCTTTTTCTCTGTCTACAGATTCTGAACAGCAGCCTGCTCCACAGGTGCAGGAGCAAGTTGCCCGTGTCGTGGAGGAGCCTCAGCTGGATCCGGCTGAACGTGTAAGGGTGCAGACACTCTCACTCACATCCCAAAGATTTGAAGACGCCACTGTATCACAGAACACTCACCTTGCACAAATAGCGAGCACTGTACACCGCATGGAACAACAACTCACTACTCTCAATACCACACTCTCCACTTTCATGAGCACACACAACAGCAAAATGGATACTCTAAACACCACAATATCTACCATAGCAACACTCCTGGGTGAGCTTGTGCATGCCCACTCCCAACGCACCTCCGGCATATTCCCTTCAACCAGGTCAGATTATTCTTTCACCAGCCCCCAACCCGAGTTGCTTGTTCCTTCCCCCCTCCCTGGTGTATCTGTTGACTCCTCCCTCCCTGGTCTTTCTGTTGACTCCTCCCTCCCTGGTGTGTCTGTTGTATCCTCCCTCCCTGGTGTGTCTGTTGACTCCTTCTTCCCTGGTCCGTCTGTTGACTCCTCCCTCCCTGGTCCATCCGTTGTCTCCTCCCTCCCTGGTCCATCTGTTGTCTCCTCCCTCCCTGGTCCATCTGTTGTCTCCTCCCTCCCTGGTCCGTCTTTTGTCTCCTCCCTCCCTGGTCCGTCTGTTGTCTTCTCCCTCCCTGGTGTGTCTGTTGTCTTCTCCCTCCCTGGTGTGTCTGTTGACTCCTCCCTCCTTGACCCGACACTAGCCAAGCTTTATTTTATGTCCTTTCCCATTGCTTATGCCACCCCCTTGACCTGCCTCCTGTGACCCCCCCCGACTTGGCCCCTGCCCACCCCCCTGTCCTTCCCCCTGTCCCCCCTGGCAATGACCCTGCACCTTCACAGCGTCGGACACAATCTGTTTCCCTTGCAAGTTTGGCTGGTTCCTCTGACTCCACTACATCACGGGTAACCCGAAGTCGAAGCCGCCTTAAAGAATCTATACCGGTAAAAAAAATAAGGAAAAAAATGATATTTTTTGTTATTTATTTATGCATTTTATTTTTTCCTTTGTTAAAGTTGTGAATATTAACAACAATTTTTATTTTGTTAATAAAATTACTAATCATATAAAAACTATGTTTCTGTAAGTTTGTGTTAGCATATTTTAGGATGGTTTTTTGCTTTCTATACTTTTTAATAAGTCTAAAATGCATAGCGGGGAAGTTTTCCCCAAATAACACATCCTGTGACATCACCTTTTATCAAACCAAATAAAGACACGGACACCAAATTAAAGTTGGAATGAATGACGGTATTTATTATATTTAAACTAATAGGACTGTAAGGCGGACGAGAGCAGGGCAGTCAGGAACGCAAAACCAATAAAGGTGGAAAGGTCAGACCATAGTACCACCAACCCAGGATCATACCTTATCTATTGGTCGGTGCTAAGATCAAGTCCAACGGCAAGACTACGCCCCCTATTAACTCCGCCAGTATAAACCATACAAAACTGGCCCAATGGTCCTCCTAACATACAGACCAACCATGGTATGACACCATAACCACAGAGGGGTAGTGACCTATGACAAGATCACCTGAGCACCATATGCACAGTTACCGACTGCACTGCTCTCCTACCACGCCGCATGTACTTATACATGAGGCGCGCCAACTACAGACCTAACCACTCCTCTTAATCTCCAACACAACTGGTCAATAAAATAACGAACCCCTTCATCCGACAGGTGAACACTGTCTAATCTGTATAAGAAAGCAAACTCTGCTTTCAACAAAGGGTGCTTGATAACAGAACCACCCAAATCACAGACAGCCGCCTCGATGTTAACAGCAGACATAGATGATCTCCAATGACGTCTAGGAACAATATAAGACCAACACAATTTAAGATAAAGCCATCTACTAGAAATCACAGACATATCCTCCCGAATTTTTATGATGAGCTTCAGGGTTTTAATTTGACCTACATCATTACCACCAGCGTGAACGACCAAGACATCGGGAACCCCATGTGAGACAATTTCTTCTGACAAGAAAGGGAGAAAATCTGTCCATTTTAAATCTCTCTTCCCTATCCATATAATGTCCACGCTAAACGGTAACCAGGGACAAATATGAGATAAAGAGTGTCTGTTAGCCCAGTAAATATAAGAGTGGCCCAACACCCAAACGGAGATCTTTGAAGAATTCAATCCTATAACGAGATAATAAAGAGGGGAAATAAGTAAGGAACCACATAAAACGACAAGAGAAACCAAGAAAAACAATATACCCTACAAGTAATGACTCAAGGCTCAATGAAATAGAGATATTATCCACAATAACAAAAAAGACCCCTGTTAAAACTAGCCAGAGGGGGAAGTGAGGGGAATACTGGCAATAAAACATTAATTCCAACAGAACGAAAGGAAAAGCAGCAACCCAGGTGAAGGTGAAAACCTGTTAGGAAAAAGCCCTTCAACGCCCCCGCAAATAGCGGCGAGCAGCCTAGCGCCCTGGGTTAACATGCTTAGAGGAGAAAAGAGGTAGAGAAGAGCTGCGTAAAGGGAAAAACAACATGTTAAACAACAGGACGAATATAGGATTTATAACAGACTTCCATCTTCCTAGCCTTTGTATAGACGCTACAGAAGCCCCACTTGCTGCAATCCGAAATGAATGTGTCCCGAATTCTGATGTTGATAAACCAAGGGCCTTTAATGCGCTGCACATAACTGAATGAAATTGGAAATTAGTAAGGGGGGAGCAATTCTCATGAACCAGCCAAATCTCTGCTCCATGCGGCCTAAGGCTGGCAAAATATTGACAGAGTTTAACCGGACATATAACTTGATCCTGATGTTTACTAAGGGTAAACCAATGCCCTACGCCTACCTGATCAGTTTTGGAGCGTCTAATCTTTACTTGAATGTTGTCGTCCGACAGCACTACGTGTTTAACTAGCAAAGCAGCTTCCTTCCTGTTTTTGGACTATGCAACTATCTCACTGACTCGCATAGCGCCGTGAAAAGCCATAGAGAACACGGCCGCAAACAGTGAATCTTCAAAATGGTCTGATGTCACTTCAGGCAAAATCAGAATGATACAGGACAATAATACGGGATCTATGGGCTTCCTCCTATCCTTGGGAGCGGGGTGAAGCCTTGACCATCCTTTTATCGCTTTGTTAATTAGGAACGATTTAGTGGGATCTTGTAAACCTTGCAACTTAGCCATGAATGATATACCCGCTAAGCTAGCTGACATTGAGGTTTTACTAACCCCCTCCTGGTAACACCCCCACATGAAGTCCACAATACCGTTAGGATCCCCCGGGGCACGAGAGGGGCCGGACGACAGAAAGCTCTCCCATCGTTTCCAGGCTGTCCAATAGGCCTTCCACGTGGATGGAGCTAGAGAAGCCTCTGCCAAGAATCTTAAACCGGACCGACCATCTGCCAAACATAAGATGGACAGGCTGTACCCACGGGGTCAGCATGAGGGGCCAGGGATCTAAAGCGCTCCCATTCAAAACGGGAAAGGGAATCAGCTATGCAATTGTCTATACCTGGAACATGTTTGGCGCGAAAATTTATGTCGCAGTCCAGGCAACGAAGCACCAGAACGCGCAGCAAATTTACTGCCGGCTTAGAGGAAGCGCTCTGCCGGTTAATTGCCTGCACCACGCCCAAATTGTCACACCAAAAGGACACATTACGCCCTGACAGCTGAGGGGCCCACAACTCCAGAGCTACGATTATGGGAAACAGCTCCAGTAGCAATAAATTCTTTGTAAGCCCACCCTCTATCCAAGATTGCGGCCATGATGCCGCGCACCACCGACCCTGGAAGAAAGCACCCAAACCTTTGGCGCCAGCTGCGTCGGTGAATAGGTCTAACTCTAACGTTGAAATGGGAAGTGAAGGCCAGATCCTTCTTGAGGAATGTTACCCATATTGCCAAATCCTCCTTTATCTCGTCACTAAGTTTAATTAACGCATGAGGTCTGTTCCTGCCCGCAGTGGCCAACTGCAATATTCTGCAGAAAATCCTGCCCATGGGTATGACCCTACAAGCAAAATTAAAGGATCCTAGTAAAGCTTGGATTTGCCTGAGTGTACGAGAAGGAGAGGCCAGAGTACTGGATATCAAACTCTCCAATTTTGCTATTTTATCCGCTGGTAAGCGACAACAGCCTGCCACCGAGTCTATTTCTATCCCCAGGAACGACAAGCAAGATGTTGGGCCTTCAGTCTTATCCTTGGCTACCAGTACCCCCATAACCAAGAAAAGGGCCTGAGCTGAGTACAGCGTATCTGCGCACACTGAGGAGCTAGCCGGACCTACAAATAGAAAATCATCTAGATAATGTGTGATGCCTTAGTGGCCTGTCCCAGCTTGAATTGCCCAGTGGAGAAAATAACTAAAGGATTCAAAATAGGCACATGATAGGGAACATCCCATGGGAAGGCATCTATTGATGTAAAATTTGGCCATAAGAGCTCCCGCCCCAAACCGCCAAATTAGCATTAAAGCCTCTTCGAATGTTTGGTTTATGACAGAACTTATGTCCTGGTCTATGGCGTCATTGATCGAATCGCCTGCGGGATGTGACATATGCTGTATTAGCCGAAATTTGCCTGGCACTTTTTTAGGGACTATACCTACCGGGGATATGACTAAATCTGCTAGGGGTGGGAAATCAAATGGGCCAATCATGCGTTCCAGACTTATTTTGCCACAAATTTTCTCGTCAAGGATTTCAGGAAACACGTATGCTGATTTTAAGTTCCTAGAGGCCCTGGCGCCAACCGATGTGTTAATTGGGAGCCTAAACCCGTGACGAAAACCTTCGCCGAGAAAGGAAGCCTGGGCCGCATTCGGATAAAGTCTAAGCCACTTTTCTAAGACCTCGTTACAAATGGGAGACTGGGCTTTAAGGAATGCTGCCGTCGTTGCCGCGGTTTCTGGAGAGGCCGGGGGCACTCCTTGGACACTCTCTGGCTGAATGCGCACCGCGGCAATAGGAGCAGATGTGTCTGTATCTGCAAGATTCTCCTCTACCTTACGCCCCGTTGTTGAATGCAAAGCACCTGTTTTTCGCAATCTGGGGAGCTCCACGTCTCCCCCCCTGTGGAAACCGATTCCACTGTGACCCTGAACCGAAAGTTAAGCTAGCCCGGTTCAGTTGCATCCATATCTCAACGTCCTTCACACCTAAAAGCATGTCCACCTGACCTTCTACTCTCTCCCGAAACAGTTCGTCATATTTCCGCCAAGTCCCCGGCCGATCGTTAAGGATCATCTCGTTTATCATATGTAAATATTTCCAGACCTCCTCAGCAGCCTGTGGTCTCGTCTCAATATAGCACGCTGCAAAGGAACAATAGCCCGCCAGCCAGTTAGGGAAGGTTTTATAGGCATCTTCCCCTATGCCCCCTTTTGCGCGGGCCGCTTCTAACTCTTTCTTACCCGATTTTGTGATCTCAAACATGTCCACCAACCAACCTTTTTTTATCCTGTCTCTAATGCAAGGGCGTACGTCCGCTAAAAGGGCGGTGTTCTCACATTGTACCATGGGTGTTCTATTTGGTGTCAATTTTGCTGCTGTACCACGTCTATCCCCTTTAGGTCTAGATCTACTAAAGTGAGTGTTAAGAATCTAAATCAACTTCCGAGGACCCTCCCCCAATGAAGAGGGGGAGTCCTCGTCAGTGGACGACATTGGAGGCCTGTGTGCGAGTTCGTGTGACACAATAATCTCTGGCAATTCACCGCTTGCGCTTGCCTCTGCTTCCTGCCCGGCAGCTGTTGTCCCGAACGGCCCTGTCACCGATGACGCCTCCATGACGGTCGCCTGTTGAGATTCCTGTCCAGTCACACCTCCTGATGGCCCAGATGTAGGCAGGGCCTGGCTACCCGATGCGACCACTGATCGTCCTTCGATTTCTGACCCGCTCCTGACCGGAAGCGCTGGTTGCCCAGATGTCCTTTCTACCGGCACTTGCGTATCTGCAATCAAAGACACGTTAACACCAGAGCCAACTTGCTGATCCCTAATGGGAGGAGCGAGCCACGCACCTCCTGCGCCAACCCCTGCTTGACCGATTCCCCGCTTCCAAGAATCCTGGGTGAGGGGGTCTACCCGGGGGCGAACCTAGTGATCCCCCACTAGAGAGCCCTCCCAGAAATAGAGGCACCGGATAGGTGTGGGTATATAATCCCAAAGGGGTGGGATAGGGGGGAGCCACCACACCGACACCCAAGGATAAAACCCCCCCGCCGGAGGATAGGGCAAACTCCAAGCTCCCCAACTGTCCTGCCTGTTGGTCCCAACATGTGCCCGGACGGTCTCACTACCCACCCTCTCTGAGCTTGCGGCCCCCAATCCCCAAGGAAGGGTCCCCCCGGACTGAAAATGTGAAAGGGAGCTGGCTACCGACCCCCCTCCCAAAGGAGCGAAGTACTCTGGCCCGACCTTACTTACCTCGCCTGCTGCCTCATGCCTGGGAGCGACCCCTTGACCAGGACCTGCCCTACCGGATGACTCTCTATCTGACTCGACCCCACTGACCCCGGGAAAGGGAAAAACAGGGCCAAAAGAAGGGGGCATCCCACCCCCCCTGACGTGCTCCCCTCGATGCAGGACTGATTTCCCCCTACCACTGGAGCTATGGGGTCCCAAATAACAGGGCCTAGCCCTCTATATGGGGGAACCACTCCTCTGTCTCCCCCTGCTGGACCAGAGAACCTTTCCACAGGCCCCCCAGCCGACTCTCAGCCCCGAAATAAATTTAATGCCCCCGCGGGAAAAGATAGAGCCTGAGAAGGAGGGGGAATGGAACGGGCCTCCTGACTACTCACCTGCTGCTGGACGGAACCTGACCCGCCTGCTACGTGCTCGCCGCCCACCGTGGCCAGGCCTACCACGTGGAGCCCCCAATGGAGAAGCGCTGCGGGTCCCCCTAGCGGGCACACCACTAGAGCGTGTGGACGGAGCAGCCTCAGGGAGAGTGGAGGAGGAAAGGGGAAGGGACATGACCGCTGGAGCTGCTTCTCTGAATCTAGCTGGGGATTACGAACCCGACTAGGACGGGACATCACAGACACAAGGTAGGAGAGAAAGCAATATACCAGAATATACAATAAAAGGCTGAGGAACCGAAAAAACAAACTGATAAAGGAAAACAAGGAGAGAAAGAAAAACAAAATGAAGGGAGGGGGGAGGGGGGGTGGAGGGGGAAGAGAGGAGAGAGAGCTCACGGAGCCCCGCAACGCTGGGAGGGGAGGCTGAAGAGGAGAAAAAGGGGATATGAGGCAAAGGGAAAGCCAATAAAGGAAGAAAGACAGGGAAATAAAATGGAAATAAACAATGAAATACTACCACACAAAAGCAGGAGATGCACTAAAATGCTGCAGATATCACTCCTCAGCCTGTCTCTCACGAATCCGGAAGCAGGAAGAACTAAATCCTGTCTGCACTGACTTATGACTGTGTATAAGTCCCAACCTCTTCCTGCTCCCATTGGCTGAAATTCCAGGAAACCACAGATCATAGGTTCTTTGGCAAGTCACTCACCCGCTTGATTTTAACTGCATTTAGTCTAATGGACACACTTCTCTAATGACATTGTTAACTCACAACACTGAGTCTACATTCCTTTACTTTTCTTTGGTAAACGTGTCTGATAAAACATTTATTTGTCAAATGCAAAGTTTATATCTAGACTAATGCCCTGAATCATGAAGGATCTAAACTTGAGACACTTCTTATTTTAGTCTCCTGTCCAAAACCATGTTACAATTTTTTTAAATACTGACTGTTTTTCATGTAGCACACAAATATCAACTTGAAATTTTGGCATACAAATAAGCTATCGAGTATTTGTGTGCTACTTGAAAAAACAGTCAGTATTTAACTTATGTTCAAAACAGAAAACTAGTTTGAAGCCCTTGCATTGTAACATGGTTTTGTCCAGGAGACTTAAAAAAGATACCTCTTCATTTAAGATCCTTAATGAATCAGGCCCATGGTTTTGGACAGGAGACTGAAATAAGAAGTGTCTCAAGTGAAGATCCTGAATGAATCTGGGCCCTTATGTCTATCTCTAAAGTGTAGTTTTTGACCACTAACTATTTAGTGGTGTCGTAGCTGACTAGGCATCCATGCCTGAACTTAATGTCTCCATAGTCCACACAATGTTTAATATTTAATGTAAACATGGCTCGGATCTGCAGAGTAAAGCTCTAAATGTTAGCACACATGTACATCACTATTCCAGAATTGAAATCTATGACATTTAAACTATCGTCATGTGGATGCCAGCCATAATAGGAGCATTTTTAACTAAACTCAAACTGGGTAATGGCTACCAAAAACACACATAGTTGACCCCAGTTGCAGTGTCTCTTGGTTTGTGTGAGTAAATGGTTGCAAACCAAGCATATAACTACTACAGTGTTTTTTTCTAGGTCGCCAAATTCCTCCAGTCAAGGATATTTAGCTTTTTTCATATGTAACCGGTCAAAAACGTACAAAAATTCACAGGCTCAAATGCAACGAATGGACTAGTTTAAATCAATCTAGGTATGCAACAAGGTCATGAATGTTACGTTCAAGTAGGCACCGTTATGATTATGTACAAATTTACTATATATACGAAGCCTTTATCCTTTTATAATTGTGCTAATGCACAGTGGCTGTCACACTGCCAGCCCTTAAGCAAACAACTTAGATCAATGGTCATTCCTGTCCTTATTGCAATAGGCCCTTATTTTAGTGAACAAGCTAAGGCTGTAGTGTTGTGTGAGCTGTTTGCTGTGTGTCTGGATAATAATGTTTTGAAATATAATATACAAGGAGGTTTGGGAATTATTACCTCTGCAAAAGAATCACACCATGTTATCCAAGTAAGTAGACAATACATCATCTACATCGACTAGTGTTGGATGTCTAAGAGCTCTTTTGTGTCAAAAACTGCACTATCCAGTAGTGATTTTATAAATCACTATGGTCTGAATCCACCAAACCAGGGCAAATATATACAATATGTCGGCCTGTATGGCTTTTTGTCCGATTCTGACCATTGTCTGTTTGCTTCTGAACACTGGCATTCATACACTTTTATAGTGCCCATGTCATTAGGTTTAAGCTCCTCTACAGTAGTTGCTTTAATTAAAGCAAGGTCATGGTAATTAACATAACGACCAACCTAATCAAATTTGCATTTGGGTATGTTTAGATTGATTGATATTACAGAGACAGTTAGCCATTTAGCAAAATCCTCAACTATGAAACTATCACCTATGAAGCCTCACATAACCATTAATACATTATCTACAATATCAACCAGAATTTAAACAGTCAAAGGACTAAATGTGTGCTAGGGCAGACACTCTTGGATAAGATGGGTATCTAAATGAAAATTTAACATGAGCCCTTAATCTTACAGCCACTAACATTAAAATGTTTATAACATAAGTATCCTTGGGCAAACCATGTCAAAATGCAAGAGGTGCAAATGAGTAATTGGTTTGGCACATAAATTACATAATGCCTGTTTTAGCATGTAGCAAACAAATAGAATCTTTTCTTTTCATTGTACAAATAAAGTATCAAGTATTTGTGTGCCTCATGAAATACGAGTCAGTATATAACGTATTTTTCGCTCCATAAGACGCACTTTTTCCCCCCAAAAAAGTGGGGTAAAAAGTGTGTGCATCTTATGGAGCGAAGGAGAGCTGGCAAACTTACAGTTTCTGGTAGCGGGTCCAGCGGGCTGATGCAGATGTCCTCCGGGCCTGAGAGAAAGTGCCGGTGGTTGTTCTGAGCGCTCCGGCGGATCCTCCAGATCCGTCCGTCCCCCCGCCTATCAGTGAGGGCCCAACTATCACATGGGATGTGCACCACATGACAGGTGCCGTCCCATGTGAGAAGTGCTGAAGACATTGCGCAGAAGGAATAAGGTAAGTTATGGAAGGCTGGGAGTCCTGGAGGCTACAGTGTGTGTGCTAAATGCTACAGTGTGTGTGCTAATGTGGAGGGACAGAAGATGCCGGAGCCGGTGCCCGTGAAGAGGGCGAAGATGTCCGGCAGCGCTGTGCCCCTGGAGGGGCTGAAGAGGTCCCCGATGGTGCCCAGCAGGAAGAAAGAAGAGAAGAAGAACTTACCCGTCCATCGATCCAGCGGCGGTGAGTATAACTTTCTTTCTGCAGGTCCCGTCCGCGGAGGAAGGATGAGCCAATCAGGGCTCATCTTTCCCCGCTGGCCAATCAGCGGCCGGATGCGCGAGCCAATCGCGGCTCGCGCCCGGCCATTCAAAAGATTGGCGCCGACGCGAGCCAATCAGCGCTCGCGCCGGCTGATGACGTCACGCCGGCGACTATATAAGTCGCCGGGTGGCGCCATTTTGGCAGAAGTCCGTCGGCGGAGAAGAGAGAGGACGTCTCTTCCAGACGTCCAGCAACTGAGCCAGCAGCAGCGGCGGCAGGGGGCCCTTGTAAGGGCCGTGAGCTACCCTGCCGCCAGAAGACTTCAATCAAGCCGCCGGAGCGGAGATCGTCGGCGGGGAGCCCTTGTAAGGGCTGAGAGCGCCCCCGCCAAGCAGCTCTCAACAGCGCCGAACCGGAGAAGAGGCGCCGCCGGTTGGAGGGTCTGGAAGACCCGGAGAAGGCGGAAGAAGACGGCGTGGCAAGCTGAGTATCCTGCGCAGAGCAGGTAAGTATACTCAGTGTTGATTCGGGCACTAGGCCCGGGGCCACGGTCGGGCACAAGGCCCGTGGGCACACTAAAGTAGGGGCACAAGGCCCAGGGACCTGGGCACTAGGCCCCAACGAGTTTAGTGGGCCAGTAGGCCATTAGTATATATAAAGGGGACAAGCCCCTATTAGCTAGATAGGGGCGTGAGAGCCCAGGTATACAAGGGCACAAGGCCCTTAGGTAGTTAGTGGCCTAGAGGCCATAGGAAGGCCAGAGGGCCTGGTTAGAGGCTGGTAGCCTGTAAGCTATTAAGGGCGCAAGGCCCTCAGCCAGTTAGGGAGGCCACAGGCCTCGGTAGGCAGGGGCTAGGACCCCTAGGTAGTAGGGCACAAGGCCCTAGTTAGTGGGCTCAGAGCCCTGAGGTAGAGAGGGGGCTGAGGCCCATGAAACAGAGCAGAAGGCTCTGGGTGTAGCTGGGCAGAGACCCATGGTGTGTAGGGCATAAGGCCCTGGTGGTGTGTGGTAGAGGCGTGAGAGCCTTGTGAGTGTAGGCGCGGTCCTGTGTGAGGTGAGCACACGTGGTTAGGAGGTACAGTAGAGCGGAGGCTCCTGTGGTGCTGTAGCAACCTGCTGGTTGGCTAGCAGCGGTGTGCTCGGGTAAGTAGCGGGCAAAGTACTGTATTCTGTATTTATTCTGTCTGTGTGGCGAGTGTAGTTTACATTACAGTATTTTGGTGTGCTATATAACTGTGTCCAGGGGCAAGACGTCAGGCCCCCATTAAAGGTAGGCTCTTGTTCCTGTGGTTTTCCTGTGCTAACCCGTGCTGTGGGGGACAAGTGTAAGTACCAGCATACACATAGTCAGGGGAGAACACACGTAGTTTTCCTGTCCCTTAGGTCCCCGGGGTCACACTGGTACCCAGAGGGGGGTGGCTGAGTGAGTTGGTGGCAGTGCAGCACACCTTGAGGCAGTTCCAGGGGCGGCCGTGGTTCTGATCAAGGGTCCTCAAGGCTGGTTCCGTGCAGGTGGACCTGTGGTTCCGGACGTAGGGACACGTGTGAGATACCCGAGTACAGGCAGTCGGGCGGTTCAGTTCGATCGGCTGTTCCGTGCGGCAGTCGGCCCGCGGGTTAGTGTGCTGTTCTACTGAGCCTCAGCCGGGCTTAAAGAACCCGTACTTAGGGCCTGTGTGTGACTCCATAGCAAGAAGGCAGCTTCTTGGTACGACCTGGGTGAGGGGGTTAGGAACCGCCCTCCGGTTTAGGCTGTGAACACCGGCTGGTGTTCCCCGTAGCGTGTAAGTGAGTAGTTCCGTTAGTGCACCACACCTAGTTAGTTATAGTAGTTTGACGTAGTTGCGTTGCCGACCATTAGAACGTTGTTAGGGTCGGGTCGCTGTTGTAGTCAGTCCAGTTTTGTGGGTGCCATCTTAGTCTCACGGAGAGCGTAGAGGGAGACTGTGTGTTCTTGTCATCCGCAGGAGTCGGGAAGGTGCAGGAGAACCGGATCGGAAGTGGGAGTGTCCCGGTGAGTATCACGCTCGATTCCCCCTTTCGGTTAGGCCCTCACCGGCAGGTGTGTGAGGTACTTGAGGCGGGATTAGTCTTCGGATTAGTCTTGGCCTTCAGTGCCTGTAGTCCCCCGCGTCTTGGCAAGAACAAAGTGAGGAGGCGGCAAGGAGCTTGGACTGACCGTGTCCTTGTTCTTTGCCGTAGTCTCGGACAGCCCTTACCTGGTAGGCACAGCCGTAATCTCTGTCTCTATCTCAGAGGGACGTGATTGGAGGTGACTGCGGCTGCGGATCTGCTGGGATTGGATCGCAGCTGGGAAATTGGAAGCGGACTGGAGGTGACCATCGTTTACAAGGTAAGTTCTTTTGTGTTGCGTCTGTCCCTGTCTTTCCCCGCAGGGGGCGTTACACTAAAGGCTACAGTGTGTGTGCTAAAGGCTACAGTGTGTGTGGTAAAGGCTACAGTGTGGGTGCTAAAGGCTACAGTGTGGGTGCTAAAGGCTACAGTGTGTGTGGTAAAGGCTACGGTGTGTGTGTGGTAAAGGCTACAGTGTGTGTGTGCTAAAGGTTACAGTGTGTGTGTGCTGAAGGCTACGGTGTGTGTGTGTGCTGTAGGCTACAGTGTGTGTGGTAAAGGCTACAGTGTGTTACAGTGTGTGTGTGCTAAAAGCTACAGTGTGTGTGCTGGAGGCTACAGTGTGTGTGGTAAAGGCTACAGTGTGTGTGGTAAAGGCTACAGTGTGTGTGGTAAAGGTTACAGTGTGTGTGCTGGAGGCTATAGTGTGTGTGGTAAAGGCTTAGTGTGTGTGGTGGAGGCTACAGTGTGTGTGGTAGAGGCTACAGTGTGTGTGGTAAAGGCTACAGTGTGTGTGGTAAAGGTTACAGTGTGTGTGCTGGAGGCTATAGTGTGTGTGGTAAAGGCTTAGTGTGTGTGGTGGAGGCTACAGTGTGTGTGGTAGAGGCTACAGTGTGTGTGGTAAAGGTTACAGTGTGTGTGCTGGAGGCTACAGTGTGTGTGGTAAAGGCTACAGTGTGTGTGGTAAAGGCTACAGTGTGTGTGGTAAAGGTTACAGTGTGTGTGCTGGAGGCTACAGTGTGTGTGGTAAAGGCTACAGTGTGTGTGGTAAAGGCTACAGTGTGTGTGGTAAAGGTTACAGTGTGTGTGCTGGAGGCTATAGTGTGTGTGGTAAAGGCTTAGTGTGTGTGGTGGAGGCTACAGTGTGTGTGGTAGAGGCTACAGTGTGTGTGGTAAAGGCTACAGTGTGTGTGGTAAAGGTTACAGTGTGTGTGCTGGAGGCTACAGTGTGTGTGGTAAAGGCTACAGTGTGTGTGGTGGAGGCTACAGTGTGTGTGGTAGAGGCTACAGTGTGTGTGGTGGAGGCTACAGTGTGTGTGGTGGAGGCTACAGTGTGTGTGCTGGAGGCTATAGTGTGTGTGCTGGTGTGCTAACATAGCATGTGTGTCTAAGAGTGGGGATCAGTGTGTTAATATAGTGTGTGTGTGTTGGTGAGTGAGAGTGGGGGCCAGTGTATTTTGTGTGTGTGTGCTATTTTATTTGTGTTGTGATGATGGGGCAATTTACGGTACCTTAATTTAATAGTGGGGACTATGACCCATTTTTTTTTCCAAATAGGGCCTCCAATATTGCAGGATCCAGACAAGCGGCAAATGAGCAAAATAAACCAGCAGACACAAGTGTTGACACTGACAAGAACAGGTAGGAGAGAGCAGGACAGTCTGCCAACTGTCCTGAATCTGGTGGAACAGTCCCGAATTTAGGTGACTGTTTAGATCAGGACAGTTGGGAGGTACCGTATGTCCCGCTTCACCGTGTACTGCTCGTGAAGGCAGAACTGTGTGCACCTAACAGTAATGCACACAGTATTGCCTGTGTATTTGTCTAAAATGATAATTTTAATATTGCTGATTGTTGTTGTCATTGATTTAACGCAAGACAATGCTCAGTGCAGGTTATTGGTCAGTGATAATGCGCATGCCAGCGGTAAGTGACAACGCAAATGGTTAGTGCTTAATGGTAAACATTGAATAAATGATGCTGACAGTTCCTTTATGTCTTGCAGAAAAATACTACAGTACTTCATTCTACCAGTGCAAGGATGATAAAGCAGAAAAGGCTAGCATATAAAATTCCTTTTAAACTAAAGGTAGTAAAATATGCTAAGGAGCATGGAAACAGAGCAGTGGAGAGACATTTCGGGCCTCCTCCAACTGAAAAAATGATTAGAGAGTGGAGGAAACAGGAAGATCAGCTGCAAAAAGTAGATAAAAGTAAGCACACTTTCCGTGGGCATGCTGCAAAGTGGCCACAGTTGAAGGTGGACCTGAAAGAATGGATCATACGTCACCAGAATAATGGCTTCTGTGTCTCTACAAAAATGATCATATTTGAAGCGAAATGCATTTCTATAGAGAAAGGCATTAAGGATTTTACAGGATCACCATCATGGTGCAACAGATTTATGAAGTGATATGGTCTTGCTATGCGGACCAAAACTAGAATTGCGCAAAAAATGGCAAAAGAATATGAATCTAAAACTCTGTCCTTTCATAAATTTGTTATTGATGCTAGAAAGAAAAATGGCTTTGAAATTGGCCAGATTGGGAATATGGATGAAGTCCCGCTAACCTTTGATGTGCCATCTAATAGGACTGTAGATCTGAAGAGTGCCAAAACCATCACTGTGAAAACTTCAGGGCATGAGAAGACCCATTACAAATGTGTGTTGTCCTGCTGTGCCGATGGCACCAAATTGCCACCCATGTTGATTTTCAAAAGGAAAACTTTTCCAAAAGAAATGAGTTGTTGTACATGTACATGAGAAAGGATGGATGGATGAAAAGGGAATTAGAATATGGGTTGAAAAGGTGTGGTCCAAACATCCTGGAGGACTTCTGAAAAACCCTGCCTAATTAGTGCTTGACCAGTTTAGAGCACATATTAGCGAACCAATGAAAAAGTGCTTCAAAGAAGTGAAGACTCATCTAGCTGTAATTCCCGGAGGTCTTACCAGCCAGTTGCAACCTCTTGATGTTTCCATCAACAAGCCATTTAAGGTCTTAGGGGTCTATTTATGACCCTTCATTTTTTTCTGTAGAAACTTTTCAATCCTCATCGCATAGATGCGGATTGAAAAGTTTCTCATATGTATTAAAAATCAACACAGGAACAGCCGTTCCGAAAAACGGCTGCTCCTGTGAAGTCTTACACTTACCTAACACTAGATTCTTCTCTTTTCCTCCCTCTGCGGTGCCGATCGTCCCTCTTTCAATCCCTGTGCGCATGCGCCGACCAGTAAACTCGGGCATGCACACAGAGATCCCTGTCTGAAGGAACCTGAGGCATGTGATGGAGGGATCATGTGATCCCTCCACACATGCGCTGTGCAGCTCTGCTCGTCAGAGCAGAGCTGTTTTCAGTGTAATGTTTCACTTATGTTAATGTACGCCAGCTTCAGTAAAAAAAGAGAAATACTTCACCTGCCAGTCTTTAATACATAGCGTTACTGAGCACTCCCCATACATTGTTATGGGGAGTGCTCAGAAAAACGCTAATGGGTGCAAAGCAGCAGATATCTCCGATATCTGCTGCTATGCTAGATTAATACATAAGGATTTTAACGGTAAAGCCCCGAAAACGTTGTTTTCGGGGCTTTACAAGGGGGAAAAACTTTAATAAATAGACCCCTAAATGAGAGAAGAGTGGAACAAATGGATGGCTGCTGGTAATCATGATCTGACATCTACTGGACAAATGAAGAGGCTCACCATCACTCAAGTTTGTGAATGGGTGAAAACATCATGGGACTCAGTGAAGGAGGAGATCGTTGTACAGTCATTCAAAAAATGTGGCATTAGCAATGCCTTAGATGGAAGTGAAGACAGTATCTTATATGAAGACAGCGAAGAAAGTGATGTCAGTGATTGTGATCAAATGAGCTTCCTAAATTCTGACTCTAGCGATGATGAGTTCTTGGGGTTTCCATAAAACTAGAGTACTTAAACCTTTAAGTCTCTCCATTTGTTAATGACAGTGATAATGGTTCTTAATGCCACTGTTGACTGCTGTTCACTTTACATGGTTCAAATGTTATTCTGTTACAGTTTATTAAATATTTTATTACATTATTTGGTTCAGAATACTTTTTTTCCTGTTTTCCTCCTCTAAAAACTAGGTGCGTCTTATAGTCAGGTGCGTCTTATGGAGCGAAAAATACGGTAAGTTAGATAAGAATAATGTGATGTATAACACTTTCAAAGTACTGATTATTTCTTTGCATTTGCTATCATGTTTCAACAGGCATAGTTGTTATTATGCCACAAAGTATCCCTAAAGACTCTTTATTGACAAGCAATGACACATTTATACATCACAATCCAATATCAAATTAGTACACAAACTATTTGGAACATACATTGTGAAGGGCACAAAACATGTCACGTGTCTGCTGGCTAACAATGTGTGGATTCCAGAATGTGTCCTCAGCTGCAGTATAATAAATAAGCAGAGCCTGCAGCCAATGGAATAGGCAGAGTGCCAGCGGTAACTTCATTTCTTAATCAGCCTTGATTGGCTGATCAAACATAGCCTTGAACGGCTGACTCTGTCTTCCACTGTGCGCACGCGCCCGGCTGTTTGACAGCTGACCGGGCGCGGCGCCAGGAGCTCCCTAGCGCCCCGGTTGTTGCCCAGGCAACCGTGACGAAGATGCAGGAAGTGACGTCCGGGACATCCGGAAAAGGACACAGAGAGTCACGGCGGTGCCCGCGGCCGCCGCGACTACTAACAGTACCCCCCCTTGAGGAGGGATCAAGGAACCCCACCATCCAGATTTAGTAGGAAATTTTTTAAAGAATTCCTTCATTAATCTCTTCGCATGGAGACGCCCCTGTGGTATCCAACATCGCTCTTCTGGGCCGTAACCCTTCCAATGGACTAGGAACTGAACTTGACCTTGGACTTTCCTTGATTCCAAATTTTTTTCAATGATGAACTCACGGTCTCCATTCACCAGCAGAGGCCGAGGCCTATTAGGAGATGGTTGATTGAATTTGCTAGCAACAAGGGCATTTTTTAAAAGAGAACAATGGAATGTAGAAGGTATTTTTAAAGAAGGTGGTAGTTTGAGCCTGAATGCTACTGGATTTATCCATTTTTCAATGGAAAATGGTCCAATGTATCGGGGTCCCAGCTTCTTGCAGCGTTGTCTTAATTTTATGTTCCGTGTGGACAACCAAACTCGATTCCCCACCTTCAATGAACACGACCACGATGGTGATCAGCAAAGGCTTTGGATTTTTGGGAGGCTTGAGCTAGTGCAGAGTGCACCTTTTTCCAGACAGACTTCAACCTGGCAGTAAAGGCAGGTGTTCACCAACAGGAACAGCAGAAGAGAAAGTTAGATTTTGGGTGGAATCCGAGGTTACAGAAGAATGGGGATGTGTGTGTTGCAGAATGGCAGGAATTGTTGTAAGCGAATTCCGCCCAGGGCAAGAGAGAGGACCAATTATCGTTGAACTTGGAAACATAGATGTGGAGGAACTGTTCCAAGGATTGATTGGTTCTTTCCGTCTGACCATTCGACTGAGGGTGGTAAGCAGAGGACATACTGATACTGATTCCAATGGAATTACAAAAAGACCTCCAAAATTGTGCAATAAACTGGGACCCTCGATCCGAAAAGATGTCTTCTGGAAGGCCGTGGAGACGGAAGATATGTGTAAGAAACAGGGTGGCTAAACTCCTGGCATCTGGTAGTTTGGGTAAGGATATGAAATGTGCCATCTTACTGAATTGGTCCACGACTACCCAAATGGTGTTATGACCCGCGGATACTGGAAGGTCAACAATAAAATCTATTGAAAGATGGGTCCAAGACCTTCTTAGAGTAGGTAAGGGTAACAGAAGACCCGGAGGACGGTTTCTAGACGATTTGTTTCTGGTACATTCAGGGCAAGCACGGACATATCCCTCCACATCAGCAGATAAAGTGGGCCACCAAAGCCAGTGGGAAACAATTTCAATGGTCTTATGAATTCCAGGGTGCCCCGCTGAGCGGTTGTCATGACGCTCCATGAGGATGGATTTTCTTAGATGAACCGGAACAAATAATTTATTATCAGTAGGGATGTGCACCGGCGACTTTTGAGGTCTCGTGTTTTGTGTTTTGGATCCGGATTTTCGTTATTTTTGGGGTTCGGATTTGTCTCGCAAAACTCTTGATGAAAGGTCTCGGTTCGGATTTAAGGTTTTGGATTCGGATTTTTTTTGAAAAAAACATAAAAAGTTTAAAAATCAAGTTTTTGGGCTTATTTTCACTCCTACGCTATTATTAACCTCAATAACATTCAATAACAAGCATTTCCACTAATTTACAGTGTATTCTGAACACCTCACAATATAGTTATTAGTCCAAAACGTTGCAACGAGGTATCTTTCTGGACTGCGTAGAGGAGTGGGTCACCACAATATATATTAAAAACCCTGAACTTTTATGATTCGCACCAATAAATGTACCTGGACTGCGTAGAGGAGTGGGTCACCACAATATATATTAAAAACCCTGAACTTTTATGATTCGCACCAATAAATGTACCTGGACTGCGTAGAGGAGTGGGTCACCACAATATATATTAAAAACCCTGAACTTTTATGATTCGCACCAATAAATGTATCTGGACTGCGTAGAGGAGTGGGTCACCACAATATATATAATAAGAAAACCATCAACTTGTATGATTCGCACCAATAAATGTACCTGGACTGCGTAGAGGAGTGGGTCACCACAATATATATTAAAAACCCTGAACTTTTATGAATCGCACCAATAAATGTACCTGGACTGCGTAGAGGAGTGGGTCACCACAATATATTAAAAACCCTGAACTTTTATGAATCGCACCAATAAATGTACCTGGACTGCGTAGAGGAGTGGGTCACCACAATATATTAAAAACCCTGAACTTTTATGAATCGCACCAATAAATGTACCTGGACTGCGTAGAGGAGTGGGTCACCACAATATATTAAAAACCCTGAACTTTTATGAATCGCACCAATAAATGTACCTGGACTGCGTAGAGGAGTGGGTCACCACAATATATATTAAAAACCCTGAACTTTTATGATTCGCACCAATAAATGTATCTGGACTGCGTAGAGGAGTGGGTCACCACAATATATATAATAAGAAAACCATCAACTTGTATGATTCGCACCAATAAATGTACCTGGACTGCGTAGAGGAGTGGGTCACCACAATATATATTAAAAACCCTGACATTTTATGAATCGCACCAATAAATGTACCTGGACTGCGTAGAGGAGTGGGTCACCACAATATATTAAAAACCCTGAACTTTTATGAATCGCACCAATAAATGTACCTGGACTGCGTAGAGGAGTGGGTCACCACAATATATATTAAAAACCCTGAACTTTTATGATTCGCACCAATAAATGTATCTGGACTGCGTAGAGGAGTGGGTCACCACAATATATATAATAAGAAAACCATCAACTTGTATGATTCGCACCAATAAATGTACCTGGACTGCGTAGAGGAGTGGGTCACCACAATATATATAATAAGAAAACCATCAACTTGTATGATTCGCACCAATAAATGTACCTGGACTGCGTAGAGGAGTGGGTCACCACAATATATATTAAAAACCCTGAAATTTTATGAATCGCACCAATAAATGTACCTGGACTGCATAGAGGAGTGGGTCACCACAATATATTAAAAACCCTGAACTTTTATGAATCGCACCAATAAATGTACCTGGACTGCGTAGAGGAGTGGGTCACCACAATATATATTAAAAACCCTGAACTTTTATGATTCGCACCAATAAATGTACCTGGACTGCGTAGAGGAGTGGGCACTGGGCACCACAATAAAATATATAAAAAACCTTCAACAGGTCTGCATTACACTACACATACGGCTGCTCCTCCATCCTCTCCATCATATACATGTTGAAGTTTTAGCGTGTGACAACCTCTTGTTTTTGATAATGTCAGTGCATTTTGAATATTTTTCAATTTGCCCCACACCACTGAATGTACTTTATCTATGATACGCATCTATCTATCTAGACTGCGTAGTGTGGTGGCCCCGGTACACAATTTGGTACCGAGGCCACAATATAATTGAAAAACCCTCCACGTGTCAGAATTCCACCAAAAAAGGGTATGGACTGCGTAGTGGGGTGGCCCCGGTACACAATTTGGTACCGAGGCCACAATATAATTAAAAATTTGGGCATCAACTGTCACCGTTGTTTAATATCTGATACACCTAAATATGGACTGCACAGTGGAGTGGCCCCGGTAGTAAATTTGGTGCCGGGGCCACAATAAAATAAATACACCCTCAACTGGTCTGAATTCCACCAAACAAGTATCTGGACTGCGTAGTGGGATGGCCCCGGTACCCAATTTGATACCGGGGCCACAATACCTCCTCCAAACATGGTACAGACAATTCGTCATTGAGATCCCATCAAGTATGTTAAAGACAGACAGGGTTGAAGTGTTATTGGTTGACTTTGTAAACCAAAAAACTGTCCCTGTTGCACATAGTCGTGCAATGAAGACTGACTTTTTCATTTAAAGGCACCATCTTTCAAGTGTAGTGTTTGTAAGTCTAAGTCATATTATACTTTTGGTAAAATTGGTTTATTTTGTTCCTCTTTATGGTAACTACTAATAGAATTAAAGTATTAAATAGAAGCGGCAGTTCCTCTTTATGGTAATTAGTAATAGAATTAAAGTATTAAATAGAATTAAAGTATTAAATAGAATTAAAGTATTAAATAGAATTAAAGTATTAAATAAAGTGGTATAGAGTTGTAGTGTGGTATAGATAGAGTGGTCCCCACAATATAATAATAAAACCCTCAACTGGTCTGAATTCCACCAAACAAGTATCTGGACTGCGTAGTGGGGTGGCCCCGGTACCCAATTTGATACCGGGGCCACATTACCTCCTCCAATTTCCAAGTGTAGTGTTTATAACATCTTAACACTACACTAATTCTAGCACGTCAAAACCTCTTGTTTTAAATAATGACAGGGCATTTAACTTTTGATTTAATTTATGGAATTTGTTGGCATTTTCTTTTACTTTTTGAACATGGCAAACGACTGTTGAATGGTCACATAATGCCAAAAAAAAAGTTGCAAGATGGAATTGTCCTTGGGCCCTCCCACCCACCCTTATGTTGTTGAAATAGGACATGCACACTTTAACAAACCAATCATTTCAGCGACAGGGCCTACCAAACAACTGTGGCTGAAATGATTGGTTTGTTTGGGCCCCCACACCAATAAAACAATTCATCTCTCCCTGTACAAACTAAACAGGCTCTACTGAGGAAAGATGTCGTCCTCATCCTCAACCTCTGATTCCTCTCCCCCTACAGTGTGTACTTCCTCCTCCTCACACATTATCAATTCGTCCCCGCTGGACTCCACAACCACAGTCCCTCTGTACTGTCTGGTGGGCAGTGCTGTACTTCATTGAGGAATTGATTATTCATTTTTATAAACATCATTTTTTCAACGTTGTGAGGAAGCAACCTCCTTCGCCGCTCACTGACCAGGTTCCCCGCTGCACTAAAAACTCTTTCCGAGTACACACTGGAGGTGGGACAACTCAGTTAAAAAATAGAGCCAGTTTGTACAGGGGCTTCCAAACTGCCTTTTGGAGTTCTACCACGTCACTACCTCTAGTTAATTTAGATTGCAAGGCTTGTAAATATAAATACTTTGAAGATAAAAAAAAGCAGGCTGCACAGACTGTGGAGCTAGAAAGTGAAATTAAATGGACCACGTTACTTTGGTGGCTATCTATGCCCCCCCCCTCCCCCCCACCCTACACTTGTAGTTGAATATAAATAAAGCAGCCTGCATAGACTGTAGAACTAGCAATTCAAATATACAAAGAAATGGACAAAGGCAGTTTGGTATCTGTCTGCATCAGATCCCCTCTCCACTAGGAGTAAAACAGAAAACTTTTCAGCCGTTATATAATCTAGAATATAAATAGAAATTGAGAAATGCAATTTGGTATCTGTCTGCATCATAATCATCAACATCCTCCTCAGCGCCAGCTACATCAATATCCTCCTCCCAGTGTACAACATTCACACCTTCATTAGCCAAATCTGTAACTGGACTGTGGGTGATCCTTCCAGCATATGCAGAGGGCGTGCTGCAAATGCTGGATGGAGTCACCTCTTCCCGTACAGTGATGGGAAGGTCAGGGTTCACAACCAACAACACCCTTGGACTCGCCTTGGGGATTTGTGATGTCATATGTTTAGAAGGCAGAGTTCTTTGCTGTTTTGTTGTTGTTGCTGACAGCATAACTCTCTTAAATTTTTTGTAGGGGGGGGAGGAGGGCTTAGATCCTTGGTTGAAGCTGGACCACTAGTCATGAACACGGGCCAGGGCCTAAGCCGTTCCTTGCCACTACGTGTCGTAATTGGCATATTGCCAACTTTACGTTTCTCCTCAGATGATTTTAAGTTTCTTTTTTTGCTATTTTTTGAGAACTTGGGCTTTTTGGATTTTACATGCCCTGTACTAGGAGATTGGGCATCGTGCTTGCCAGACGACGTTGATGGCATTTCATCGTCTATGTCATGACTAGTGGCAGCAGCTTCAGCATTAGGAGGAAGTGGGTCTTGATCTTTCCCTACTTTATCCTCCAAATTTTTGGTCTCCATTATATGTAGCACAAGATACTGCAGAATGTGTGAACTTGGTAATATTGCAGTACCAATGGACTTATACTGCTGGATTGGTTTTACAAATTTGGTTATAATTATATATTTTTTTTTAATTTTTTATTTTTTATTTTTTTTTACTTTTTTTTTATTTTTTAAAAACTTGGGAATAATGGGGAAATAACTATGCCCTTAGAAGCACAGAGCACAGGACACAGCACCACTGGACTGAACAGGACACGGCACAGGACCCAGCAGCACTACGGAACTCAGCAGGACAGAGCACAGGACACAGCACCAATGGACTGATACTGCAGAATGTGTGAACTTTGTAATATTGCAGTACCAATGGACTTATACTGCTGGATTGGTTTTGCAAATTTGGTTATAATTATATATTTTTTTTTTAATCTTTAATTTTTAATTTTTTTTTTACTTTTTTTTTATTTTTTAAAAACTTGGGAATAATGGGGAAATAACTATGCCCTTAGAAGCACAGAGCACAGGACACAGCACCACTGGACTGAACAGGACACGGCACAGGACCCAGCAGCACTACGGAACTCAGCAGGACAGAGCACAGGACACAGCACCAATGGACTGATACTGCAGAATGTGTGAACTTTGTAATATTGCAGTGCCACTGGACTTTTACTGCTGAATGTGTGAACTTGGTAATATTGCAGTACCAATGGGCTTATACTGCAGGATTGGTTGTGCAAATTTTGTGGTAATTAAAAAAAATTAAATTAGTTTTTGGTATTTTTTTAAATAACTTTTTTTTATTTTTTTAAACACAGGGGAATATTGGGGAAATAACTATGCCCTTAGAAGCACAGAGCACAGGACACAGCACCACTGGACTGAACAGGACACAGCACAGGACCCAGCAGCACCACTGACCTCAGAAGGACAGAGCACAGCACACAGCACCACTGGACTGATACTGCAGAACACAACACAGCACAGCACAGCACAGCACAGAACTAAACAGCACAGCACAGAACTAAACAGCACAGCAGAGATCTACCAGGACAGAGGACCACCTAACACACCCTCTCTCTACCCTGATCAATGCCCGAGTGAAGATGGCGGCGACTAGCGGGGAATTTATAGGATCCGAGTATCGCGAGATCCGACAACGGGATTATGAGTCAGAGCCTCAGTTTCAGATTTGAATTTGACGCCAATACCCGGATCTGTCTCGGATCCGACTCGGATCGGCAACGTTCGGGTGGGCTCGGATTTCATAAATCCGAGTGCGCTCATCCCTAATTATCAGGTGTCTGAACCAGAGCGATTTTCTGAAACTGGCGAAGGGTGGCTCCCAAATCCTGGGTTAATCCTATATGAATAGAGGCTGAGGGGACAATAGGCATCCGGTCCGGAGACTGAGGATGATGTGCCATAAAACTTCAGGACAAAGAATCGGCTTTGGTGTTTTTTGAACCTGGACGAAATGTGATGAGGAACTTAAATCTGGTGAAGAACAAAGCCCAGCGAGCCTGCCTGGGATTCAAAGTTTTTGCGGTCTGGATATATTGGAGGTTTTTATGGTCAGTGAAGATGGTAATAGTATGTGCAGCTCCTTCTAACCAGTGCCGCCATTCTTCCAAGGCCCACTTAATATCCAGCAACTCACGGTTTCCTACATCATAATTAATTTCCGCAGGGGAAAATTTTCTAGATAGGTAAGCACAAGGATGTAATTTCTTACTGTCACAAACTTACTTGCTTTCATGCTGCTGATTTTCCTGTCTCTGTGTACAGCAGCACTTCCTGGTTTGGGTGGTCACATGATCATGGCTGGGAGGTGGCTTTTAATATCCACAGACGATATTAAGCTCACCTGGACACTGCAGCCTTGTCAGAGCAACTAGTTACCACTTACCTGTTCCTGGCTCCTGTGCTTCGTGGATTGCTCAGTCTTCCATTCTCCGGTGTCTTCCTCTGTTCTGATCTCTGCTTGTGAGACTATCCTGGCTCTCCAACCTCTGTGTACCGACCTGGCTTGCTGACTATCCCTCTGATCTTGTGACCCGTGTACCGACCCCGGCTTGATTGACTCCGAGTTGCCTCCTGATTCTGCCTGCCTCCATTCCTGTGTACCGACCCGGCTTGATTGACTCCGCATCTTCCGCTCCACTCCGCTGCACTACATCTTGGGGCGAACCTGAGGACCGCGACCTGCGACTCCTGGCAGCGAAGCCCACCCCGCCTTGCGGCGGTTCTTGGTGAACACCAGGGAGATCGTTAGACTCCGCACCTCAGGTAAGCCAGCGCTAATCGAGATTAGTAATAGTAATCCAGTATCTGTTACAGTTTGCTCTGACCATGGATTCAGCTGCAAAAGATCTGTTGGAGCATTAAGTGGGAAGGATGGATAAGCAAGAGGCTAACCAAGAGCAACTTTTAAAATTCCTCAATAGTTTATCTACTCAGTTAGATGTTCTCCAGAACACCTTGGTGGCTAGCGGATCACCTGCGTCGGCGGTTGCAGCCCCAGAACCACCGCCCGTAGCAGCAGCTTCTTCCTCGCAGTTACGGATACCTAACCCACCTAAGTTCGATGGGGACCCCAAATATTGTAGAGGATTTTTAAATCAATGCTCCATACAATTTGAGCTGTTGCCAGGGAACTTCCCTTCTGAAAAAGCTAAAGTGGCCTATGTGATTTCACTATATTCCGGTCAAGCGTTAGCATGGGCTTCCCCTTTATGGGAGAGGAATGATCCCATTCTGTATAACTTCAACACCTTTTTGTCCACTTTCAGGAAGATATTTGACAAGCCAGGAAGGGTATCTAATGCCGCTACCAGCTTATTACGTCTTCGCCAAGGAAACCAGTCTGTGGGATAGTATGTAGTCCACTTCAGAACGATGGCCTCTGAACTTCGCTGGAATGACGAGGCTCTAGTGGCTACTTTCTGGCAGGGCCTTTCAGACCGGATCAAAGACGAGCTGGTATCTCGGGAACTCACTACATCTCTGGATGATATCATCTCCCTCTGTGTCAAGGTTGATTTGCATTTCAAGGAGCGTAGTTCCGAGAAAGAACAATCTCGGCGCAGTATGATTCGCTTGGCCCCTAACTTCCAAACACCTGTTCTTCCTTCCGAAGAACCTATGCAACTGGGGAGGACCCACCTGTCGGCCGAGGAGAGGTAGAGGAGATTTCAGAACAAGTTGTGTCTGTATTGTGGAGAAGGTGGCCATCTTCTAAGTTCTTGTCCCAAACGTCCGGGAAACGACAGGGCCTAACGAGTTCAGGAGCTGTATCGTTGGGCCTCTTCTCTCAGTGTCAGTCAGTTCCTTGTAGTAATGATTGCCTTACTATTCCTATTTCCCTTCAGTTAGGACATAATACTTTCCCGCAGTCTGCACTTCGTGACTCCGGAGCCGCAGGAAATTTCATCTCAGCCACAGTAGTCAAGCAATTCTCCATTCCCACACAAGCCTTGGAACAACCCATCTCACTGCTGGCCATTGATGAGAGAAGACTTCCTGAGGGGTCCATCCTGGTACGCACCATTCCCCTCCTTCTCCAGGTCAGAGTGCTTCATTGGGAAAAGATTTCCTTTCTGGTAATTCAGAAATGTACCAACCCAGTCATCCTAGGACTTCCATGGCTTCGTCTCCATTCTCCTACCCTAGACTGGAAATCAGGTCACATATTGAACTGGGGACAGTTCTGCTTCTCTCATTGTCTCCAGAAGGTGGTCCCTCCAGACATTCCCAGACGTTCCCAAACATTTCCAGTGTCTCTTCTGCCTGAAACATACCAACCCTTCTTTGACGTTTTTGTCAACAAGAGGCCACAAGACTCCCTCCTCACAGAATCTGGGATTGTGGCATTGATCTTATACCTGGTAAACCTATTCCCAGGGGTCGTGTTTACCCCCTTTCTCTTCCGGAGTCTAAGGCTATGGAGGAGTACGTCCAAGAAAATCTAAAAATGGGCTTCATCCGCAAGTCTGCCTCCCCAGCTTGGGCTGGCTTCTTCTTCGTAAAAAAGAAAGATGGGGGTCTCCGCCCTTGCATAGATTACAGAGGTCTGAATGCTATTACCATTAAAAATCGGTATTCTCTGCCATTGATTTCTGAATTCTTCGACCGTATTAAGGGTGCCACCATCTTTTCTAAACTAGATCTTAGAGGAGCGTATAACCTCATACGCATTAAGGAGGGGGATGAATGGAAAACAGCATTCAACACCAGAGACGGCCTGTCACGACTAGTATAGCATACCTGCTATCATTGACACTACTCGGAGGAAGGTGCGGAGTCTAATGTGCCCCTGGTGTTCACCAGGGACCCCCGCAAGGAGGTATGGGCTTAGCTGCAGGAAACACGCAGATCGCAGTCCTTCCACGAGTCAGATAGCGAAGTACGAGAGGAATGTCAGACAGGCCAGTTCGGCAACGGTGCGGGCAATGCAGGTACACAAGGAGAATCCGAAGGGGTAGTGAGTCAAGCCTGGTCGATAACGTTCTGACAGCGAGGTACAAAAGGGAGATCCAAAAGGGTAGTTAAGGCAATCCGGGTCACAATGGTCACAGGCAAACGGCAATAAACTGGAGGAAGGAAAAGGTCAGGAAACAGATAATCACAGGAACACTGGAACGCTGGAGGACAGGAAAGGACCTGAAACTCTGGCACAGGAGGTGGGGTCAGAGAGGCTTAAATAGTGCTGCTAGCCAATGCCCTCAGCACTAGTAGTGCTGTCATTACTCCAGCACCGTAGCGCTTGTCATCCTTTAGCGCCGTAGCGCTATCTTCATGCAGCGTCCCGTTGCCTAGCAACGGGAACGCTTTCAAGTCTGTAGCTGGCCGGTCGGGCGGAAGGGGAAGTGACGCGTCTGGTTGCTAGGCAACCAGACGTGCTATGCAGACGGGCGGGAGGCCGCCGAGCGGCGCCTGACACGGCCACTTTGAATACCTGTTCATGCCCTTTGGGTTATGTAATGCCCCAGCTATCTTTCAGGGCTTTATGAATGAGCTCTTTCAAGATCTCCTGTATCAATCCGTAGTCATCTACTTGGACGACATCCTCATCTTTTCTCAAGATCTAGTATCTCATCGCAGTCATGTGTTGGAGGTTCTCTCTCGTATCCGAAAAAATAATCTATTCTGCAAATTAGAGAAATGCACCTTCGAGCAGAAACAAATTCATTTCCTGGGATATATTATTTCTGGCACCGGACTGCAGATGGATCCGACCAAACTGAAAGCCATACTTGACTGGCCTCAACCTTCAGGTCTTAAGGCTACCCAATGCTTCCTAGGATTCTCCAAATACTATCGTCAGTTTATCAAAGGTTATTCTTCTCTGGTGGCTCCCATCACTGCATTGACCTGTAAATCTGATGATGCTAGCGTATGGTCCACTGAGGCTATCCAAGCCTTCATATCATTAAAGTCTCTCTTCTCATCTGCACCTATTCTGCAACAGCCTGATTGTTCACGTCCTTTTATCCTGGAGGTAGATGTGTCTTCCGTTGGTACTGGAGCCGTACTTTCACAACGGAGCCATTCTGGCAAACGTCATCCTTGCGGATTCTTTTCCCATTGCTTGTTACTTACGGAAAGGAATTATTGGATTGGCGACAAGGAGCTCCTGGCCATCAAGTTGGCTCTCTCTGAATGGAGACATCTACTAGAAGGGGCACGATTTCCAATCACCATATATACCGATCACAAGAATTTACTATACTTACGTACTGCCCGTTGTCTAAACCCTCGACAAGCAAGGTGGTCCTTATTCTTCTCACGTTTTGATATTAACATCACCTTTCACTCTGGATCCAAGAACATGAAGGCGTATGCCTTATCTCGCTCTTTTTATCCAGCTGATATGGAACCTTTGGAGGACAATAAATTCATTGTAGACCCCTGTCGAGTTTTGGCAATTACACACCTTAACAAGGGTTGCCCTCCGGGCAAAACATTCATCGTGCCACATCTACGCACTCAACTCCTCAGCTGGGCTCATCGCTCTCTCTTCGCTGGGCACGCCGGCATCCGCAAAACCTGGGACTTGTGGTCCCGAAGTTACTGGTGGCCTTCTTTACTGGAAGATGTGAAGAGATTTGTTTCTGCTTGTTCCAAATGTGCTCAACACAAGACCTCTAGGAAAAGAACTTATGGATGTTTGCTCCCATTACCCATTCCTGAATACCCATCTCGATGGACTTTATCACAGACCTTCCACCTTCCAAATCCTGTACTGTGGTGCTAGTGGTCACGGACCGCTTCTCTAAAACAGCCCACTTTATTGCTCTTAAAGGTCTTCCATCTTCCTCCTCCTTAGCCGATATTTTTATTGAAGAAATATTTCGCCTCCATGGCTGTCCTCAACATTATGTTTCCGATCGTGGATCACAGTTCATATCAAAATTTTGGAGGTCCTTCTGCAGTAAGTCCAGAATTAAGCTTGATTTTTCCTCCGCATATCATCCCCAGTTCAATGGGTCTACGGAGAGAACCAACCAAGAAATAGAAAAATTCTTAAGAATATTTATCTCAAGTAATCAAGATAACTGGGTGGATCTTATCCCTTGGGCCGAGTTCGCCCCTAACAATCTTTTTCATGAGGCCATCTCTAACTCCCTCTTTTTTGTTCTTTATGGCTGCCATCCTAGACTACCCACCTTCTCTCAAATTACACCTTCCGAAGTTCCGTCAGTGGACTCATTGTTTCGTAACTTCTCTTCTATTTGGGAACAAACCAAGAGGAATTTAAAGAGCACAACCATTCGTTCAAAGAAATCTTATGATAAGAGAAGAGTAAGCCCAAGCTTTTCTATCGGTGACAGGGTATGTGTCACGGGCACTAGGAGTTCTGCCCAGGATTCACCAGTTGACAATGCTTACCAGAGGGGCGGGGTTTACACAGCGGACCTCTGGGCAGTAGGGTGAATAGTAGGAACGTATATAACAGCAGATGGAGAGAGAATGCCAATGGAATAGATGAGAGTCAGTGACTTGCAGCTATACTGGTAGGAGAGTCAGCGACTTGCAGCTGTACTGGTAGGAGAGTAGAGTGGACGTGAACAGGTGAAGGAAGGTAACGGGAGAATCAGTGGTCTGCGGATAGCAAGTTGTACCATTGCTGTGATGAGAAGACTTGTCCAGGTGCAGGTAGGTAACGGGAGAGTCAGTGGTCTGCATATAGAAAGTTGTACCACTGCTGTGAAGGGAAGACTTGTCCAGGTGTAGGTAGGTAGCGGGAGAGTCAGTGGTCTGCATATAGCAAGTTGTACCACTGCTGTGAAGAGAAGACTTGTCCAGGTGTAGGTAGGTAGCGTGAGAGTCAGTGGTCTGCGTATAGCAAGTTGTACCACTGCTGTGAAGAGGTGAGGACTTGTCCAAGTGCGGATAAGTGGAGGAGTGATAAGAGTCTATAACTGTATAAATACAATTGGAGAGCAGAGGAGCTAGTCCCAAACAGATATGCAGCGTCACAGCTAATAGTCTATAGCGGGTATGTATACCGCTGCTGAGTAGAGAGGCTTGTCCAAAGCGGATATGCAGGATAACAACTGATAGCCAATAACAAGTATGCATATCGCTGCTGAGTAGAGAAGATTGTTCAAACAGATATGCAGCGTAACGGCTTATAGTCTATAGCGGGTATGGATACCGCTGCTGAGTAGAGAAGCTTGTCCAAAGCGGAGATGCAGGATAACAGCTGATAGTCAATAACAAGTATGCATACCGCTGCTAAGTAGAGAAGCTTGTCCAACGAGGATATGCAGGCACAGCAAGAGAGCTGAGAGGCTGTAGCGGGTATGGGAACCGCAGGTGAGCAGAGCAGGTAATCCAGCAGACAGCTGAAGACACGAGCAGGACACAGGAGTCCGTAGCGGGTATGGAAACCACCGATGAGCAGAGCAGGTAATCCAGCAGACAGCTGAAGACACGAGTAGGACACAGGAGTCAGTAGCGGGTATGGGAACCGCCGATGAGCAGAGCAGGTAATCCAGTAGGAAACTGAAGATACGAGCAGGACACTGGAGACACCTTCAGAGACTCACAGGGAATGAGACTCAAGATCAGGCAACGATACCATGGCCACAGGTGCCTTAAATAGGGAGAGGTGATTGATCCACCAATTAGATTAAAAGCAAGGTCATAAGAGTTCATGGATGCTGCGCATGCGCAGTCCATCAAGATGGCGCATGGCCACGGTTAAGGACAGACGCCGGCAGGAAGGATAGAGAACCTCGCACCAGCGCAGAGGCACTCACGGTCCGGTGAGTGACAGTATGGCTATCCACTCAAAACATTCGTTTAAAGGTTCCCAGTAAGAAATTTGCTCCCAAGTTCATTGGCCCGTTCGCTATTTCTGAGGTCATCAATCCGGTAGCTTTCAGATTGAATCTGCCTCCTTCCCTACACATTCCAAATGTCTTTCATGTCTCCTTGTTAAAACCAATGGTAACCAACAAATTCTCCTCTCCATCAAGAGTTCCTCCTCCTATTGTGGACCAGGATCAAGTGGAATATGAGATTAAGACTATTCTGGATTCTCGCAAAGTCCAAGGTTCCATACAGTTCTTGGTGGATTGGAAGGGTTATGGCCCTGAGGAGCGCTCCTGGGTAAAAGCCACTGATCTGCACGCTCCCCGTCTACTCAAACTGTTCCATAAAAAATTTCCCCTAAAACTCTGTTAGGTGTCCGGAGTCCACCCTTAAGGGAGGGGGTACTGTCACAAACTTACTTGCTTTCATGCTGCTGATTTTCCTGTCTCTGTTTACAGCAGCACTTCCTGGTTTGGGTGATCACATGATCATGGCTAGGAGGCGGCTTTTACTATCCACAGACTATATTAAGCTCACCTGGACACTGCAGCCTTGTCAGAGCAACTAGTTACCACTTACCTGTTCCTGGCTCCTGTGCTTCATGGATTGCTGAGTCTCCAGTGTCTTCCTGTGTTCTGATCTCTGCTTGTTCATCATCATCACCATTTATTTATATAGCGTCACTAATTCCGCAGTGCTGTACAGAGAACTCATTCACATCAGTCCCTGCCCCATTGGAGCTTACAGTCTAAATACCCTAACATACACACACACACACAGACTGAGAGAGACTAAGGGCAATTTAATAGCAGCAAATTAACCTACTAGTAAGTTTTTGGAGTGTGGGAGGAAACCGGAGCACCCGGAGGAAACCCACGCAAACACAGAGAGAACAAACAAACTCCACACAGATAAGGCCATGGTATCGAACTCATGACCCCAGTGCTGTGAGGTAGAAGTGCTAACCACTAAGCCACAGTGCTTGTTAGACTATCCTGGCTCTCCAACCCCTGTGTACCGACCCGGCTTGCTGACTATCCCTCTGGTCTTGTTACCTGTGTACCGACCCCGGCTTGATTGACTCCAAGTTGCCTCCTGATTCTGCCTGCTTCCATTCCTGTGTACCAACCCGGCTTGATTGACTCCGCATCTTCCGCTCCACTCCGCTGCACTACATCTTGGGGCGAACCTGAGGACCGCGACCTGCGACTCCTGGCAGCGAAGCCCACCCCGCTTTGCGGCGGTTCATGGTGAACACCGGAGAGATCATTAGACTCCGCACCTCAGGTAAGCCAGCGCTAATCAAGATTAGTAATAGTTATCCAGTATCTGTTACACTTACTCTGCGGGTCTCTTTGTGAGAGAATGGCACCTCCACCAACATCTGAGGCATCTACCTCTACAATGAATGGAAGTTCTGGATCAGGATGTCTAAGAACTGGTGCAGAAATGAATGCAGCTTTGAGAGCTGATAAACTTGTCAATGCTTCTGGGGACCACTCATCTGGGTTAGCTCCTTTTAGGGTGAGAGCGATGATAGGAGCCACCAAAGAGGAAAATGAGCCAATAAACCTACGATAATAATTGGCGAAGCGAAGGAATCATTGGATTGCTTTCAAGTTAGTAGGGAGGACCCAGTCTTGAATTGCCTGAACTTTAGCGGTATCCATTGCGAATCCTGATGAGGAGATGATGTACCCCAGGAAGGCCACTGTGGACACCTCGAATTCACATTTCTCCATTTTTGCGTACAGATGATGTTCCCGTAATTTCAGTAGAACCTGGCGGACATGCTGGCAATGCTGAGACAACGACTGGGAATAGATTAGTATGTCATCCAGATAGACAACGACTGTTTTTCCAAGGAATTTCCATAGTACATCGTTGATTAGGTCCTGGAAGACTGCCGGAGCGTTGCATAAACTGAATGGCATTACGAGATACTCATAGTGTCCCGACTGGGTGTTGCAGGCTGTTTTTCACTCATCCCCTTTTTTGATTCGGATAAGATTGTAGGCACCTTTGAGGTCAATCTTTGAGAAGATAGTGGCTGCTTTAAGCTGATCGAACAGGACGAAAATCAACGCCAAAAGATACATATTCTTAACAGTGATGTTATTTAGACCACGGAAATCGATACAAGGCCTAAGGCTGCCATATTTTTAGATACAAAAAAGTAACCTGCTCCTACAGGGGACTTAGAGGGGTGAATAAACCCTTTCTTCAGGTTTTCCTCCACATACAGCTCCATGGCCTGAGTCTCAGGGATGGATAGGGAATATAGACGCCCTTTGGGCATCTTGGAACCCGGTACTAGATCAATCGCACAGTCATATTCCCGATGTGGTGGAAGCGAGTCAGCTTTCTTCTTGCAGAATACGTCACTAAAGTCACAATAGGGTGCGGGCAGCAAATCTGGACTAGGTTGGAGAGCTCTAAGAGGTAGAGTCAGGCAAGAAGCGGAACACTCTGGGCTCCAACGGATGATCTCCCCTCTTTTCCAATCAATAAGGGGATTATGGCTGTGAAGCCAAGGATACCCCAGAATCAACGGAGCAGACGGACAGGTAATCAGGAAGAATGAGAGCTCCTCCGCGTGGAGGGCTCCTACAGACAAGCGAACCATTGGAGTCGTCGCGAGTATTCTACCCCCAGGCGAGGGGTTACCATCCAAACCACAGGTGGTATTGCTTGATCCTAACTTGATATCCGGAATCTCAAGCGTCTGAGCCAAGTGGATATCCAGGAAGTTAGCTGCTGCACCGCTATCAAGGAAAACTGTCACCTCCGCAGATTTGTCCTGGAAGGCTAGACGTCTAGGGACCAATAAAGAGTTTTCCGAAGAAACAATTTGAAGACCTAAGCGCACCTCTTCGCCAGCGCTTAGGCTTTGCTGTTTCCCGACTTGATAGGTCAGGAACGAATTAGGTGGTCCGATTGGCCACAATGCAAACAAAGACCTAGGGATCGTCGTCTGGAGCGTTCCTCCAGAGGCAGTCGATAAGCACCCATCTGCATGGGTTCAGAGGAATCCAGCAAGGAAGAACCAGAACTGGGTGGCGAGCCAGGAGGTATTGAAGACTCCCATTCTGTTTTCCTCTCTCTAATTTGAAGGTCAATTTTAATGACAAGCTGCATAAAATCTTCAAGTGAGGCAGGTACCGGATACTGAACTAAGGAGTCCTTAATTTGCTCGGTAAGGCCCAAGCGGAATTGACTCTACAGTGCCGGATCATTCCAGGCACTATCAGTTGACTATCGCCAGAATTCCGTACAATATTCCTCAGCAGAGTGACGTCTTTGCCTTAATGCCCCAAAATGAGACTCAGCTGAGGCCAATCTGTCTGGGTGATCGTATAGCAACCCCAAGGCCTGGAAGAAGGCATCCACGGTTTGCAAGGATGGACTCGTGGGTGGAAGGGAGAAGGCCCCGGACTGAGGATCGCCCTGGAGTAGAGAGATAACAATCCTGCCCCTTTGCTGTTCCGAACCAGAGGAGCGTGGTCTAAGATGGAAGTATAATCTGCAACTCTCTTTAAAGTTGCGGAAGGCAGACCTGCTTCCCGAGAATCGGTCAGGCAAATTCAGCTTTGGCTCTGGAGGCCTCTTCTTCAGCTGACAAACGATGAGATAGGCTCTGTACAACTTGCGATATCACCTGGATCTGGTTAGCCAGGACCTGAGCTGGAGAAAGATTCGAGTCACCGTTATCCATGGCATGATTACCTCCAATTTTCACTGGCCGGTTATAATGTTATGGCCACCAGTGCGGCATAAACTCATAGAACAGGTAGAAGAGGTCTTCACCTTTAGCAGCTGCCTTTCCCGTAGAGACTGGTTGTGCTCACAGGTACTCAGATGCCCCCAGGTCTTATGCTCAGAGTAGTATGAGTTTATGCTAACACGGTAGCGCACAGGTATAGGAGGTTGCACACTGGGCAGGGCACCAGAGGCTATGTCAGGTAAAGGCAGAAAGGTCAAGGTCACAGGCACAGATTCAGGGTCAGGGTCAGGGCACAGGATCAGGGTCACTAGCAGAGGTTCAGAATCCGGGTACAGGCAATAGATCAGGGTCAGAAGCACAGGTTCAGAGTCCAGGAACAGGCAAGGGTCATACACGGGTAATCAATCTCAGGTTAAACACCATACATAGGAACAAAATAGCAGGCAGCAGAATTGGAACTGGACGCTATAACCGGCAGTGAGGCTCAGTCCTCACTGCCTTAAATAGTACAGATGGCCAATCAGGACACAGTCCAGAATGTGTCCTCAGCTGCAGTATAATAAATATGCAGAGCCTGCAGCCAATGGAATAGGCAGAGTGCCAGCGGTAACTTAATTTCTTAATCAGCCTTGATTGGCTGATCAAACCCAGCCTTGAACGGCTGACTCTGTCTTCCCCCTGTGCTCACGCACCCAGCTGTTTGACAGCTGGCCGGGCACAGCGCCAGGAGCTCCCCAGTGTCCCGGTTGTTGCCCAGGCAACCAAGACGAAGATGCAGGAAGTGACATCCCGGTCGTCATAGCGACGGCCGTGACGCCCGGAAAAGGACACAGAGAGTTGCGGCGGTGCCGCGACTACAAACACCGTCTCCACATTATTTTTAAACCAACTTTGGGACACCAGATAAACAATGACACTGTTCTCCCTTTTCAGTGTGTGTTTTCTTTGTAAGCTATTTGTGATATGTTATACATCACCTATATTGTTCATTGGTCCATTCCAGTCCCACACAGATATTCCTTTTTTGCCCAACTGAAATGTGTCTGAAGACACACATTGTTAGCCTGCACACACTGGACATGTTTTGTGACCTTCACAATCTGTGCTCCAAGTAGTTAGTGTCCAAATTTGAGATTGGATCTTGGTGTTAAAATGTGTCATTGCTTGGCAATACCATTTTCATTGCTAATGGCCTCTGAAAGGGCCAAGCCTCCAAATTAAGCCACAATCAGGATGGGAATATCTTCAAGTTGGATCTGTCAGTGTGTGTGTGTGTGTGTGTGTGTGTGTAAAAAATCTTTAGTGATACTTTGTGGCATAGTACCAACAATGCCTGTTTCAACATGAGTGCAAATGTAAGGAAATCCCCAGTACTTTGAAAGTGTTACACATCACAATATTATGAAGCAACAATTTCGGTCTCCTCACACTGCAGAGTGGCCCTCATCCAGAATGTCATACAAGCAGTAAGTAATGACCACTGGCACACAATCCGTTACTAGATGTCTAAGCATAGGGCTTTACCTCAAAGTGCATTTTAAATTTGCAGCATACACTATGCTTAGTTTTTGGAAATTAGGTAGCTACTTGGTGTGGAAGATACCATGGATGCATAGTCATCCTTGAACCTAGAGGAACTGGGTTCGAAATGAAATCAGTACCTATATTTCAAATGTGAACTGTGCACTACCAAGTCACAATGCAAAGGAGTGCACATAACTAATGATTAAACCAATCAGATAGGTCAGGCCAAGCATTCCACCTAATTGTTGACAATGATATTTAAAAAAGCCCTAACCTTAATTGCAACATTCACATTATTCCAAAAGGTTTAGCCAAATATATTGAAATCAACATTTACTTTTTAGGAAACTGACTCTACACCATGGGCCTGATTCATAAAGGAACTTAAATTAAGAAGTTTCTAATTTAAGTCTCCTGGACAAAACCATGTTACAATGCAAGAGGTGCAAATGAGTTTTCTGTTTTGCACATAAGTGACATACTGACTGTTTTATCATATAGCACACAAATAGCAACTTTACATTTCAGTGTACAAATAAGGTATCAAGTATTTGTGTGCCTCATGAAAAAACAGTCAGTATTAAGCTTATGTGCAAAACAGAAAACTCATTTTTACCTCTTGCATTATAACATGGTTTTGTCCAGGAGACTTAAATTAGAAACTTCTTAATTTAAGTTCCTTTATGAATCAGGCCCCATGTAAGATGTTCTTTGGGTCCCCATCTCATCCCAGAGTGTCTGCCCTAGCACACAATAGTCCTTTGAATGTTTAATATCTGGGTGCTACACAATCTCTGTTCTGTGCTCACCACCATACTGTGTTTGGTTACGAGTCACTGTAACATCTTAATTTCCCCTATTACCACCCTCTACACAACTAACACAAGACAACAACCCTCTGACCAACATTGGTACACACACAGCCCACTCAGTATTTTTACCTTTGCGTTTTAGCTGGTCCAGTGTGCAATATGATGTATTGTGTTTTAAACTCCCATTGTCCCATAGATTGTAAGCTTGCGAGCAGGGTTCTCTTACCTCTCTGTCTATATGTATTACCCAGTATTGTTTTATTAATGTTTGTTCCCAATTGTAAAGCGCTACGGAATTTGCTGGCGCTATATAAATAAATAAATGATGATGATGATGATGAACATCCACAAATACACTGTAGATAATGTTTTAATGGTATTGTGAGGCTTCAGAGTTGACCCTTCTGCTAAATGGGTAACTGTCTGTGTATTATCAAACTGTACAAACAGACATAAAGAAAAGTTTTATCGAGTTGGGCATAATTTCAATTACCATGAACTAGCTTAATTTAAATCAACTACTGTAGGGGAGCGTCTGCCTACCGACCTGGCCTCTGTAAAAGTGTATACCTGCAAGTGTTCTGAAGCAAACAAACACAACGGCCAGAATCGGACAAAATCCCATACTGACTGACGTTTTGTAGAGATTTTGACTGTTTGGCCAGGCTCAGACCATTGTGATTTATTACATCATTACCGGGTATTTCACTTATTGAGACAAATGAGCTCTTGGACATCCATCACTAGTCAAACTAGATAATGTGTTGCCGTGTACTTACTAGGATAACAGGGTGTGGTTCTTCGTCCAAGGTAATAGTTACCAATCTTCCCTGTGTCTTATATTACTAAACATTAATATCTAGACACACAGCAAACAGTTCACACAGCACTACAGCCTTAGGTTATTTGCAGAAATATGTGCCTATTGCAATAAGGACAGGAATGACCATTGATCTTAGTTGTTTGGTGAAGCACTCGCCGGGTGCCAGCCACTGTGCATTTGCACTATCAGAAAAGGCAAAGGCCTTCGTATATATTGTAAATTTGCCATAATCAGACCGGAACATATTTGAAGTTACGATTCATGGCCTTGGTGCATATGTGGTGGCGAGTACTGATGGAATTTCTTTCCCTTACCTTGTCCTCCAGACACGATTCAGGTTCTTTTTTATTCGGACATCCGGTGGTCAGGAGATAAATACTTCAATGAGAGGGACAAGGATTGGTCAAATAACTTGGGTTTATTAATAACGCGGTAAAGATAATTTTGGTAAGCCACCGCGCCACTGACCCCTTCAACTCAATGGTAATGACAAAATATTCATTTGATCAACATAGAGCACAATAGCATTTAACATATAATATACAATAAATCAATTTTCAGGTAAATCACTTAACATTAACATTCAACTAAAACATTTGGTGCACCAATATTATCCCTGGTAACGTTACCATATTTTACACTCAGTCCTGGGTTGAACTGTGCACAGGAATTTAGTAGAAGTGGTGCACGTGGTTGGGGCCCATAAATTACTTTTTCACGCCAAATAAGCTGATGATCTTTTGTATTACACGGTCTCTTTTGTGTGTATTCACAGACCTCTCTATTTTCTCTCCTCTCACACTGTTCTCAGTACATAGCTCAGTCTGTTTAGTGTGATGTCACAGATCTCTATACTGCTTATTTGTTTTCAGTACTTTCCTTTTTACTCACACCTCTCTTTGGCTCACTTCTTATCTTCTTCTCTTCTTACACTTACTTCACTTTTAATCTGCTTATATATCACTTTGTCCGATTTTCATTCTGTCCCTATTTTTCTGTCTCAGTCTATGCAGACACAGGGATCTCTCTCCCTCAGAAGTCTAGAACTTTCCTCTCCCCACTGCCTTCTGGGAGTTCACAGTTATTACCAAAGTTAGTGGACTTGTTGCTAAGCCACACACTCCTCCTTCCTGTTACTCCCGGCAACCACCAACCACTCCCAACTGTCACTTCTCCCTCAAGAATTTTTTTTTTTTTACATCTTTATAAACACTTTTAACAATTAACAAATTAAATTAACAAATTAAAAACATATAGATACACCCCAGGGTACTCAGATTTTGGGGCACCACACATATCTTGAATGGATTAAACTAGTCCATTAGCTGCTTTTGAACCTGTGATTGGTGTCACATTATTGAGAGCTAACATATTAAAATGAGTAAATCTCCTTGGCTTGAGGTATTTCCATACCTAGTAAGGAGCACTGTAGGTTTAACATCCTTTGCTAGGCACCATTTACTCACACAAACCATGAGACACTGCAACTGGTGTAAAATATGTCTGCATTTGGAAAGCCATTACCCAGTATGAGATTTTTCTAAAATGCACCTAATGTGTCTGTCATTCACGTGACGCAATTTTACATTTTATAGGATTAAAAACCTGAATAGTGACGTACATTTGTGCTGACATTTAGAACTTTAATCTCCTGATACAAGCCATGTTTAAATTAGGGATGTGCACCGGCGACTTTTGAGGTCTCGTGTTTTGTGTTTTGGATCCGGATTTTCTCGATGTTTTGGGTTCGGATTTGTTTCGCAAAACACCTACCGAAAGGTTTTGGTTCGGATTTAAGGTTTTGGATTCGGATTTTTTTTGAAAAAAGCATAAAAAGTTAAAAAATCAAGTTTTTGGGCTTATTTTCACTCCTACGCTATTATTAACCTCAATAACATCCAATAACAATAATTTCCACTAATCTAAAGGCTATTCTGAACACCTAACACCTCACAATAAATTTTTTTTTTTAGTACAAAACCTTGCAACGAGGTATCTTTGTGGACTGCGTAGAGGGGTGTTCCCCACAATACAATTAAAAACCCATCAACTGGTCTGAATTACACCCAAAAATAGTATCTGGACTGCGTAGAGGACTGGCCACTGGCCACCACAATATAATATATAGAAAACCTTCAACAGGTCAGAATTACACCCAAAAATAGTATCTGGACTGCGTAGAGTAGTGGGCACTGGGCACCACAATAAAATATATAGAAAACTTTCAACAGGTCTGAATTACACCCAAAAATAGTATCTGGACTGCGTAGAGGACTGGCCACTGGCCACCACAATATAATATATAGAAAACCTTCAACAGGTCTGAATTACACCCAAAAATAGTATCTGGACTGCGTAGAGGACTGGCCATTAGCCACCACAATATAATATATAGAAAACCTTCAACAGGTCAGAATTACACCCAAAAATAGTATCTGGACTGCGTAGAGTAGTGGGCACTGGGCACCACAATAAAAAATATATAGAAAACCTTCAACAGGTCTGAATTACACCCAAAAATAGTATCTGGACTGCGAAGAGGACTGGCCACTGGCCACCACAATATAATATATAGAAAACCTTCAACAGGTCAGAATTACACCCAAAAATAGTATCTGGACTGCGTAGAGGACTGGCCACTGGCCACCACAATATAATATATAGAAAACCTTCAACAGGTCTGAATTACACCCAAAAATAGTATCTGGACTGCGTAGAGGACTGGCCACTAGCCACCACAATATAATATATAGAAAACCTTCAACAGGTCAGAATTACACCCAAAAATAGTATCTGGACTGCGTAGAGTAGTGGGCACTGGGCACCACAATAAAAAATATATAGAAAACCTTCAACAGGTCTGAATTACACCCAAAAATAGTATCTGGACTGCGAAGAGGACTGGCCACTGGCCACCACAATATAATATATAGAAAACCTTCAACAGGTCAGAATTACACCCAAAAATAGTATCTGGACTGCGTAGAGGACTGGCCACTGGCCACCACAATATAATATATAGAAAACCTTCAACAGGTCAGAATTACACCCAAAAATAGTATCTGGACTGCGTAGAGTAGTGGGCACTGGGCACCACAATAAAAAATATATAGAAAACCTTCAACAGGTCTGCATTACACCCAAAAATAGTATCTGGACTGCATAGAGGACTGGCCACTGGCAACCACAATATAATATATAGAAAACCTTCAACAGGTCAGAATTACACCCAAAAATAGTATCTGGACTGCGTAGAGTAGTGGGCACTGGGCACCACAATAAAAAATATATAGAAAACCTTCAACAGGTCTAAATTACACCCAAAAATAGTATCTGGACTGCGTAGAGTAGTGGGCACTGGGCACCACAATAAAATATATAAAAAACCTTCAACAGGTCTGCGTTACACTGCACATACTGCATTACACTGCACATACATACGGCTGCTCCTCCATCCTCTCCATCATTTACATGTTGGAGTTTCAGCATGTGAAAACCTCTTGTTTTTGATAATGTCAGTGCATTTTGAATATTTTTCAATTTGCCCCACACCACTGAATGTACTTTATCTATGATACGCATCTATCTATCTTGACTGCGTAGTATGGTGGCCCCGGTACACAATTTGGTACAGAGGCCACAATATAATTAAAAAACCCTCCACGGGTCAGAATTCCACCAAAAAAGGGTATGGACTGCGTAGTGTGGTGTGCCCGGAACACAATTTTTTACAGCGCCAACAATATAATTAAAAAATTGGGCATCAACTGTCACCGTTGTTTAATATCTGATACACCTAAATATGGACTGCACAGTGGAGTGGCCCCGGTAGTAAATTTGGTGCCGGGGCCACAATACCTCCTCCAACTTCCAAGTGTAGTGTTTATAAAGACAGACAGCGTCAAAGTGTTATTAGTTGACTTTCTTAACCCTAAAATTGTCCCTGTTGCAAATATTCGTGCAATGGACAGTTACTTTTCTATTGAAAGACTCAAGCTTTCAAGTGTAGTGTTTATAAAATATAAACAACAATACAGTAGTTTTAGAGCACGTCAATACCTCGTGTTTTAAATTATGACAGGGCATTTTACTTTTGGTTTAATTTCTTGAATTTGTTTAAATTTGGTTTTACTTTTTGAACATGGCAAACGACTGTTGATTGGTCATATAATGCAAAAAAAAAAGTTCCAAGATGGAATTGTCCTTGGGCCCTCATACCCACCCTTATGTTGTTGAAATAGGACATGCACACTTTAACAAACCAATCATTTCAGCGACAGGGCCTACCAAACAACTTTGGCTGAAATGATTGGTTTGTTTGGGCCCCCACACCAAAAAAGCTATTCATCTCTCCCTGTACAGACTAAACAGGCTCTACTGAGGCAAGATGTCGTCCTCATCCTCAACCTCTGATTCCTCTCCCCCTACAGTGTGTACTTCCTCCTCATCACACATTATCAATTCGTCCCCGCTGGACTCCACAACCACAGGTCCCTCTGTACTATCTGGAGGGCAGTGCTGTACTTCATTGAGGAATTGATTATTCATTTTTATAAACATCATTTTTTCAACGTTATGAGGAAGCAACCTCCTTCGCCGCTCACTGACCAGGTTCCCCGCTGCACTAAAAACTCTTTCCGAGTACACACTGGAGGGTGGACAACTCAGGTAAAATAGAGCCAGTTTGTACAGGGGCTTCCAAACTGCCTTTTTTTCCTGCCAGTAACAATATGGACTGTCTGACATGTCTACTTGGATGGTGTCAGCAAAGTAATCATCCACAATTTTTTCTATTGTGACAGCATCCAATGCAGCGAGAGTAGACATGTCTGCAATGGTTGGCAGGTCCTTCAGTCCGGACCAGATGTTATCAGCATCCCCGCCAGCGCCTCTTTTGGGAAAACTGAGCTTTTTCCTCGCAGCCATAGATGTGGAAGAAAATGAGGGTGGAGCTGTTGGCATGTCACGGTCCTCTTCAGAGGATAATCTCCTGACCAGCAGGTCTTTGCACCGCTGTAGACTTGTGTCCGCCGGAAACAGAGACACAACATACGCTTTAAACCGAGGATCGAGCACGGTGGCCAGAATGTATTCCTCTGACTTTAAAAGAGTGACCACCCTCGGATCCTGGCAAAGCGTACGAAGGGCTACATCCACAAGAGCTACATGCTTGGTGTATTCGCAATGGCTTACCAGCTCCTCCCTCACTTTCTCCAGCTGCTTCTGCAACAGCCTGATCAGGGGAATGACCTGACTCAAGCTGGTAGTGTCGGAACTGACTTCTCGTGTGGCAAGTTCAAATGGCTGCAGAACCTTGCACAACACGGAAATCAGTCTCCACTGCGCTTGACTGAGGCGCATCCCCACTCCTTTGCCTATGTCGTAGGTGGCTGTGTAGGCCTGAATGGCCTTTTGCTGCTCCTCCATCCTCTGCAGCATATAGAGGGTGGAGTTCCAGCGCGTCACAACCTCTTGTTTGAGGTGATGGCAGGGCAGGTTCATGCTTTTTTGATGTGCCTCTAGTCTGCGGTAGTCACTGGCTGAATGCCGAAAGTGTCCAGCAATTTTGCGTGCCACCGCAAGCATCTCCTGCACACCCCTGTCACTCTTGAGGTAATGCTGCACCACCAAATTAATGGTGTGGGCAAAACATGGGACGTGCTGGAAATTGCCCATATTTAATGCCCGCATAATGTTACTGGCATTGTCTGACACCACAAATCCCCATGAGAGTCTTAGTGGGGTAAGCCACTGGGAGATAATTTCCCTCAGTTTCTCTAATATGTTGTCAGCGTTGTGCCTCTTATTAAAGCCTGTAATACACAATGTTGCCTGCCTTTGCACGAGCAGCCATTTTGTAGATGCTGCTACTGATGCAGTTGTTGCTGCGGAAGGGGATGCATCTACCCAGTGGGCTGTCACAGTCATATAGTCCTTCGTTTGCCCAGAACCACTTGTCCACATGTCCGTGGTTAAGTGGACAGTGGGTACAACCGCATTTTTTAGAGCACTGAGGACACTTGATCGTACTTCTCTGTACATTTTTGCTATCGCCTGCCTAGTGAAGTGGAATCTCGACGGGATTTGGTACCTGGGACACAATACCTCCATCAACCCTCTAAATCCCACTCCACTGATGGCGGACACCGGGCGCACGTCTAACACCAACATTGCAGTTACAGCCGCAGTTATACGCTTTGCAATAGGGTGACTACTATCGTATTTTGTGGTCATGGCAAACGACTGTTGGACGGTCAATTGTTTTGTGAAAGACTTAGCGGTCTTACGACTTCCCCTCTGGGAAGATGACCGACTAACAGCAGCAACAGCAGCAGTGGCAGTAGTAGGCGTACCGCTGCAGGATTCCTCGGATGAATCCCGTATTGAGGAGGACTCAGTCTGGCTGCTGACTTGGGCTGCAGGACTGAATCTGATGGAGATTGTGGAGGAAGTTGACGAGGAGGGTGTTGCTGGTGTGTATCCAACTGGACCACGGGATTTAGGTGTCCCTGTACTGATGAGGGTCCTAGCCCCAGTTCCTGAACTAACCACTGAACTATGAAGGTTATTCAGGTGACGTATAAGGGAGGATGTTCCTAGGTGGGCAAGATCCTTACCCCTGCTTATTTAAGCTTTACATAAGCTACATATGGCCATACATTGGTTGTCTGGATTTGGATAAAAATAACTCCAGACCGAAGAGGTGCATTTTTTGGTCTTCTGACCAGGCATGACGATGGGCTTTTTCATCCCATGGACATCAGCTGTTTCCCCCCCTGGTGCCTCATTTACAATAACCACATCACCATCCTCATCATCAAGTTCCTCCACAGCGCCAGCTACATCATCAATAGGCTCCTCCCGAGCCACCTCTTCCCGTACAGTGATGGGAAGGTCAGGCTTGACAACTACCAACACCCTTGGACTCGCCTTGAGGATTTGTGATAATTTCTCTTTAGAAGGCAGAGTTGTTTGCTGTTTTGTGGCTGACAGCATAACTCTCTTAAATTTTTTGTAGGGGGGAAGGAGGAGGAGGAGGGATAAGATCCGTGGGTGCAGCTGAACCACTAGTCATGAAAACGGGCCAGGGCCTAAGCCGTTCCTTGCCACTCCGTGTCGTAAATGGCATATTGGCAACTTTACGTTTCTCCTCAGATGATTTTAAGTTTCTCTTTTTGCTACTTTTTCTTAACTTTGGCTTTTTGGATTTTACATGCCCGGTACTACGAGATTGGGCATCGGGCTTGGAAGACGACGTTGATGGCATTTCATCGTCTATGTCATGACTAGTGGCAGCAGCTTCAGCATTAGGAGGAAGTGGGTCTTGATCTTTCCCTACTTTATCCTCCAAATTTTTGGTCTCCATTATATGTAGCACAAGATACTGCAGAATGTGTGAACTTGGTAATATTGCAGTACCAATGGACTTATACTGCTGGATTGGTTTTGCAAATTTGGTTATAATTACTTTTTTTTTTAAATTTTTTATTTTAATATTTTTTATAACTTTTTTTTTATTTTTTAAAAACTTGGGAATAATGGGGAAATAACTATGCCCTTAGAAGCACAGAGCACAGGACACAGCACCACTGGACTGAACAGGACACAGCACAGGACCCAGCAGCACTACTGAACTCAGCAGGACAGAGCACAGGACACAGTACCACTGGACTTTTACTGCTGAATGTGTGAACTTTGTAATATTGCAGTACCACTGGACTTTTACTGCTGAATGTGTGAACTTGGTAATATTGCAGTACCAATGGGCTTATACTGCAGGATTGGTTGTGCAAATTTTGTGGTAATTAAAAAAAATGTAAATTAGTTTTTGGTATTTTTTTAAATAACTTTTTTTTATTTTTTTAAACACAGGGGAATATTGGGGAAATAACTATGCCCTTAGAAGCACAGAGCACAGGACACAACACCACTGGACTGAACAGGACACAGCACAGGACCCAGCAGCACCACTGACCTCAGAAGGACAGAGCACAGGACACAGCACCACTGGACTGAGCACAGCACAGCACAGCACAGCACAGCACAGAACTTAACTGAACAGCACAGAACTTAACTGAACAGCACGAGATATAGCAGGACAGAGGACCACCTAACACACCCTCCCTCTACCCTGATCAATGCCCGAGTGAAGATGGCGGCCACTAGAAGGGAATTTATAGGATCCGAGTATCGCGAGATCCGACAACGGAATTATGAGTCAGAGCCTCAGTTTCAGATTTGAATTTGGCGCCAATACCCGGATCTGTCTTGGATCCGACTCGGATCGGCAACGTTCGGGTGGGCTCGGATTTCATAAATCCGAGTGCGCTCATCTCTAGTTTAAATACAATATTTACCAATGTGCTGACTATGGAGAAATTAATGTCATGCATGGCTGCTTTTTCATGTACGACACCACTAAATAGTGAGTGGACAAAGACTGAAATTTAGAGATGACATTTGTGTGGTACATGAAAATCAAACAGTATTGAACCTAGGGGCAAAATGTACAATTATTTTGGCACATTGCCATTTTCACATGGTTTACTCCAGGACAGCTCAGTAATAAATATCGGGACAAATTTGTTAAAGGAATCAGGCCCTACAAGGCAAAATTTGTACGGACAATTTCAACATGCATTCAGTTTCAAAGTCCTATCTTAGGTCCGTCAGGGTTGAAACAAAACATGTACATGCAACACAGAGCCCAGGACAATGGGACCTTGCCTTCCACTACAGTTAAGTTGTACACACATCTCAGGACACAATAAGGGGCAGAAAGGTCTCAATATTGTGCTATTTTTCATAAATGTGTATATTAAGCATCCATGATGCTCACTTAGAAAGATTGTAATCTACTGTGACATTATACACTAGTCCCTGTGGAACAAACTATTGGAGTGTCCTACAGAATTCTAAGTACTCACATGTGTACCTTTGAGGCTTGGGTTATTGGCTTGTTGCGGGTGAATGCTTGGGTATGTGTATGATTTACCTCCACTAAATTTTTGACACAAATAGACCACAAATAGACATAGGATGAAACTTTTGCATGATTTTATCATACCGTTTTACACATAAATGTCTTGTAAGACATGTTGCAAAAATTAAATTAAGGAATGTAGACTCAGTGTTCTGAGATAACAATGTCCTTAGACTTGTTAAAAAGTCAGATTTGTTACATCAATACTAAAATATGCCTACAAAAAATAACAGCCACATAGTTTCTGTAGTATTTAAATTTTTAATTTAGCTAAAAATGAAAAACTTTCACACAAATATGAAATGAAATGTAAAAATTAAAAAAATCCAAAAAATACATAAGTCACTTTTTTTTTGGGCTTTTTGTATGGTTTTGCTTCCAGAACACGCCGGGCCTGACTTCTAGTTACCCGTGATGTGGAAGGCTCAGAAGAAGTATCCAAACTCACGAGGGGAGCAGATTGCGCCCAACGCTGTGAAGGTGCAGGGTCATGGCCAGGGGGGTGGCAGGGGTCACGACAAGGGGGGTGGAGGGGGCCTGGACAAGGGGGGTGGCAGGGGTCTGGACAAGGGGGGTGGCAGGGGCCTGGACAAGGGAGGTGGCAAGAGCATGGGCAAGGGTCATTGAAAATAGATAGGCTAGGGTCGGATCCAGGAGGGTGGAGGCAACAGACTGGTCAAGGAGGGGGGAGGGAACAGACGGGGCAAGGAGGGTGAAGGCAACAGACAGGGCAAGGAGGGAGGAGGCAACAGATGGGGCAGGGAGAAAGGAGGCAACAGGCGGGGCAGGGAGGGAGGAGGCAACAGACGACTGGTGTTGGGGGCTGGGAAGTGGATAATCTGAAATGGGTGAAGGTAATGTGCCGGAGGTGCGTTGGGAGTGGGCATGCAAGATATCACCCAGGAGTGTTGCAATAGTAGTCATGGTGGAATTTAGAGTAGAAATTTGGTTGGTAAATGTGCTAAAGAAAGTTGTGAGTGTGCTATTCATAGTGGTGAGTTGGTGCTCCATGCGGGGTAGAGTGTTAACTATGTCTGCAACGTGAGTGTCCATTGATTCAGTGACGGCTTTAAATCTTTGGGATGCGAGTGAGAGTGCCTGCACCCTTGCGAGTTCAGCCTGCTCCCTCTGAGGCTCCTCCACATCACGGGCAGCTTCCTCCTCCACATCGCCAGCAGCCTGTTCTTCACATTCTGTATATAGAGAAAAAGAGAAGAGAATATATTATATCCAAACTGTTACGCTAAAGGTTTTCTTTGTAAACATTTGGACATACGCGTCATGTAGCATTTGTTAAGTGTAAGCTTCCATGGAATTTTCAAACAAACAGGGCTTGACAGTCCTGAAAAGCAGCCATAGGCACGTATGTTGATACCTTTTTCAAAAACACCAACATATTAAGATAATTTGTCTTCAGTGTGCACATTTCATTTCCTACTATGTGATAGGCAAACACATTGTGACATTAAAGTTTAACAGAAGACACATCCTGAGAGTTGTCACATGTGCAGATACCGAACACAAACATTAACAGACATTAAATAATAAAACTCATCATGTACCTAGGAGAGAGAGCTCTCCTATTCGGGCTGGGCTAGAGCCAGTGTCTATGTCGCCCACCCCAACGATTTCCGCCATTGCAGTGGCCACACTTGCACGCTCCTCTAGGTGTGTTAATGTTGCCTCCAGGGGAGGGCCCCCACCAGTGCCATGGTCATTTTGGTGTGATTTTCTAATGTTCGCCTTTAGCCGCCCTTTATAGTCTGCCCATCTGTGCAAATGACAAAGATTATGACGTAAAATGGTAGATTCGTATAAAAAATGCAACTTCATAGTGTCCTTTTGCAAATTACACACAAAATAACTAAACCAATACACAGTGAAATGTGTGTGGCTTTTCAAGCGTAGATAATGTCTAAAACTGAACATGTTTATTTGTAAAAGTACCATGGGGATCTCGTTGTGTAACTAAGGCTTTGCTAGGGAAATGACTTACACAGACACAAGGATGTGTTACTCTCACAGGTGTCTAACTAGTAATATGGTGACAGTCATCCAAACAAAAAAGTGATTTATAATAATAAGATAATAAGTAATTTTGTACCTTTTCTGAACATCACCAATTTTTAACGATTTATCTTCATAGTTATTCTAACCCATTTCTGGGCTCACTCAGAACCTGTAATTGATTCTTGTCCGGAATGAATGAAATTCCGCTATTACCTCCTCCACAAGGATTTCTAATTCTGCGATTGTGCAATTCAGGCGTCTGCGTGTGGGCAGCTCTGGAGGCCACTCGGTGCTGGTTCCAGCCTCCTCAGACATTTAGCTATAGAAAATAAATGGAGGGTGATTATTGGCAATGCAAACAGTCAGGTGCAATGAAATATTGTAGGCCAACCCACCCCCTTAAAGATTGCATTCGTCAGACTCCAACCTCTAGTTATCAAGCACATGCACCTTATTATAAAAAGCATTGTTGTTTCTATATATACACAACAGTCACTTCTCAAACTGTACCAAAAAATTAGTTGCCTAAAAGCACTAAATCTTTATTCTGCTAATACTACCACTCTCCACTGTTGCTTTAATTACATTGTTAATCACGTTGCCAACACAGTTAACTCATCTATCTTCCATTCCAAATCCTGAGCAGTAACAAAAAAATGTGATTGGAAATGCAAGGTGAATGCAAAAGAAAGCCATCCACAGGATTAAGAGTGTTGACTATATAGTTTCCTTTATTTGTAATCATCCAAAAAAGTGCATAGATACATTTGCAGTATTTTGACCATCAATGCTATAATCTACTTAATAGTTTGTTTTGTATGGGGAAACCTATTAGCAGAGTGTAGCAGTAAATTGTATACTTAACATGTACATTTTGAGGGCAAGGCCACTCTTTCATTGCTGAAAGCAAAGTAACAATGATTTTGTCCTAACAAGGTTCGTCCATAATCAGAAGCAAACATGTTGTATCCATACAACATATCACATCAAATAGTACTTACTGTAATAATAGTTGAAAATTCTCAAAATACACTCCACAACTTCTTTCTTTACTTTCTACCACAGCCTGCCTTACAAAATCGCAAAGGAGCAGGAAAGAAGGAAGAGTCTAGGTGGGTTTAAATGCCTGATTTTGTTAATAGGCAGGGTGTACACTGACTTTCTAATTGCAGAGCACAGAGTACTCATCTCAGCTGTGACAGGCGCCATGTTTTTGGATGCAGAGGCAACCATTACACACACAGGTGTCTGAAAGATCTGTGTGAGACGTGATCGCGGCCATTCGTGGCTCAGAGAACCAATCAGAGCACGGAGTCCTCCATTTTGTGAGAGAGAGGATTGCAAAATGAGGGCCACAATCTTCAGCCGCCGCGAATTACGAGTGCTGACCGAGGGCATGGATAACGTGCCCTCAGGTCGGTACATATCAAACGAGGTTAAACTGTGGGGCTATCAAAGGGTCCGCAGATACCTCCGCCTGTGCTTCCACAAAAAACGGACCATCGCCTAGCCCCAGCTGCTCCGAGAGCTCCGGGAGGAGATTATAAGAAGTGAGTTCTCTATTAATCGCAGAAAACGTGTGTAAACATATATTTTTGGTATATGTATCAAAATATGTTTACCCAAATCACTTGACATGGCCTACCACTACACTACATATCAATCTTTCTCCACACTAGAAAGGTCATTCCCCTTCCAATGCACCCAACCTGCTTTGGCTCCTGTCTCTTAAATTTGGCTGCTGAACATTTACTTTCCTAAATGATTTATTGAGACACTTCAGAACATTAATGCAGGTTTTTGAATCAAGCTCTCCAACTCTTGACCCCAGTGCTGTAACTTGCTGACCTAGGCTTAAAATCCATTTGCAATTTTGAGTGGCAGATGTGTTTTTATTATTGCTAAAATTGCTGGCAATGAGATGTATATTTTAAAAGTCTGATCACATGACTTTCGTACTACTATTGTATATTAAGCTGGTAAATCTTGGAAACATATGCAGTTAATTTTTTCCTTGTTTCCAACAGACCGGGCATGTTGGGAACGGCGGCAACGCCGGCTGGCGGTGGTGGAGGAGGAGGAGGATGCAGAGGATGAGGAGTGGAGGAGGAGGAGGATGCAGAGGATGAGGAGGAGGAGCAGGAGCAGCTGCAGCAGCATCAGCAGGTGCCAGTCCGGGGGATGGCGACGCCAATGCCGAGGGCGAAGCCGACCCAGAGACAGAGGCGGAGGAGCAGGGCGAGGGCCAGGACGAGGCGGAGGAGGAGTCTGCCGACCAATCTGAGGGCGAGTCCCAGCCTGAGCCCCAATCCTCCGCCTCCGCCTCTGGTGAGGCTGAGTGGGATTTGAAGGCGGAGCCAGAACCCAAGGTCCACCCGGACCAGGAGGGCGACGGGCAGCTGGTGGTGCCTCAAGTTGGTGAGGCATTAGGTGATAGTAAGTATTAACATGAAAGGGTTTTGAAATTTTGATACCATTGCAATGTCCATTAATTTTATTACTAATCCCTGCTGGAACACATGTTGATTAAAAGGTGACATTTATGACGCAGGTTGCAATCATAATGGGCATCCAAATGTAAGTTTGTGTAAACAAGACAACAACAGCCAGAGCCATCTTAACACATGGCCACGCAGGGCAGGGGCAACACCAACAGACAGGCCCGATTGACTTGTCAACTTGTCAGTATATAATGCTATAGATTTTTCTGGCAATTATCAAACAATTCTCATGCAATAAAGCGAGTTAACGTTTGCTTCGAACACTTGATTAATAAGAAATAATTCCTAGTAATTTAGTACTGTGCCACCTCTGTCTGTATGATTAAACAAATGAGTCGGTATTTGGATATGTAAATATTTGCTTGCCAAAATCAAGGGTCATGTTAGATTTGCCAAACGTTTATAGATTCATGTCTGCTCTTCAGCAGACGTTTTATTTTGCAAACACTGACTTTGTGGGAGGTAGCAATAAGTATGAGCTTAATTTCCGTGCCAATTTTCCAAGAATTCCTGTTAGTGATTGTGTAGGTAGGGCCTCAGTGTAGTGCTTTGGCCTGGGGACTATAATGCTGTTAAGACAACCCTGTCCACGCCCCTCTCCCCAGGGCACACCAGAATGTAGTACATCTATAAAAATGATACACCAAAGCCTTATCAACATCTAATGTGCGGCCAAATGCATCTGTAGCTAGAGGCCTAACATTTTAAAGTAATATAACAGTGCACATCTCTAGTAAGTCCTGTCTGTTTGACAAATTAGGTTTGGATGTATTTTTATTTTATTTTTTTGGTTTCTTTCAGCACACATGGAGAAAGCTGACTATTGGCCTCCCCCACCACCAACAGTGTCAGAAATAATGGCAGAAATGTCACAATTTGTAGAAGAAATAGAAACCCTTCAAAAAAAACAAAATTTTAAACACAAAATGATTTTTTTTTCCAGTTACCGTATATACTCGAGTATAAGCCGAGTTTTTCAGCACATTTTTTGTGCTGAAAAGTCTCCCCTCAGCTTATACTCGAGTGATGCTCCAGGACCACACTGTTTTACTCTATACCCCCGAGTTTCACATACCGCGCATGCGCGGCCAGCAGCGCTCATCGGAAACAGGTAGCAGAGAGGTCACACAACGCAGCCACGTAGCTGTCATTATGACAGAATCTAATAAAGTTATCTTGAGTTTGAATCCCGCCTCCTTACTCCGTCGAACAGAAAGAGGGGTAATCTCTAGGAGATTAACGGGACTCTGTAGACTCACATTGTTTGGAACAGTGGACGTTATCGTCTAAGGGATTGTGGGCACTGCAGACAAGATCCTGTGGAGAATGGGACTTTACAGTGACGGGGTCTTGGCACTGGACGGAATTGAACCTTCATAAACATACATGTGAGTAACGGATGTTACAGTTTTTGGTTTACTTGGCTTGAAGACTTACAGTTGTTAATTTGATATATATGGAACGGGAGTGTTATCGGAGAGGTGTGAATACATTACAGGCTGCAAAAGTCGATATGGAGTATAGCAAAACGCAATTGAGGACTATTCTATATGTGGACACTGTCGATGTACATGTATCATTTTTTATAGTATAAGTGAGTTTACCCTTTTGTTGGGAGGTGTTGGAGATTGGCTGAGCGCTGCAGTGTTTATCCATTTGTATTTATTAAGGAGGGTGGGCTCTCCTATGCAGCTGCACGCCAATTCTCGTGTAAGTAGATAGAGTCAGTGCCCATCACCTTAACCCACAATCCCGCTGCTTCTAATGAATGTGCTTCCACTGTAGTGGAAGCATGGGGTCTCAGCTGAATGTATAAAAGTAATGTAAAAAAAAATTACCAGTAACTGCTGCATTTCCCTCCCTAGGCTTATACTCGAGTCAATAAGTTTTCCCAGTTTTTTGTGGTAAAATTAGGTGCCTCGGCTTATATTCGGGTCGACTTATACTCGAGTATATACGGTATATTATTTAAATGTAAATAGTTTAATTCCATTATGTAAATATGTTTGTATATTTGATTAGTCTTATAATTATATAAATTAGAAAAAAAGATTAATTGGTGTGTGTGTCTTTGTTAATCTAATTACCCAACAAGTGGGTCTAAGGACAAAAGAGAATGTATTTAATAATCCCAAAACAGTAACATTTAAGGAAGATGGTTTGTTTAGAACTCCATCATCATTTCTATAGCAGAAAAGTTTTGCATTTGCTCTTTGCATGTCATCAAAAAGGAACATGTGCCCTCCACCAACAAGCAACCCCTCTAAGAGGTAGGCCATCTGCAGCCCCTGTGTGCAAGATAAATTCAAAAAGGTATATGGCAAATGCCCTAGCTAATTAACTATTTCCCAAAATCATGTGCCATTGTAGTGATAATCCAAGGTTAAATTCAAGTGTCAGAGCAAAGCCAGTCACACATTGAAGAGAACATTGAAACTACACAGAAGTATCCATGTTTGTGATTTGAACTCATGGCCTCAGTGCTGTAAGGCAGAAGGGCAACTGATGCAAAGCACCATGATACTCAACTGTGGTGAGTGTTCTGTTTGGATAAAGCTGAGTACATCACATAACGTGTAAGCCGTTGATTCAGATGAAACTAGGTTTGAAGGAAATGTTGCATTTAAATCCAAGGAGCCTGTCCCCTCCAACCCCCCTCCCCTACCCTCTTAGTCCATTCCTAGTAATAAATGTCAGCATGCACATAATAATGTGCATGTGAACTATGGGCCATGAGGCTTTTTCAAAGTGCCCAAAAATTTTTTGTCTGCCATGAAAAAAGGAACTTGACGTAATCAGGTAGATTACAATACAGGATAAATTGGAGGGCATATTGTACCTTGTGGTTGAGCGTGTAGAACAAATAAAAAATAAATAAAACAACACATTGTGTCAAGTTCCTTCAGAATGATGAAAGTCCACAACCTGCACACAATTGTTATGGGTGTGAACTCATGCCTGCTGTCTTGTGAGTCCAAAGTGCTAACCACTGAGCTACCTGTGAGATTCCAATTTTGTATGTAATTTGTGTAAATAATGAAGAGTACTATTAAGGCTCAGTTTCATGTGTAGCACGTATGCTGTATTGTTGCTCTTCTGCTTGTTTTGTCACATTGACAAACCCTTGACACAAACCCTTTATCTCTGTGGAGGTTGTATACACGTGTGTGTGTGTGTGTGTGTGTGTGTGTGTATCCTTTATGGAAGAGTATGCTATGCATTTTCATAACAACCCAGATGGATTTATACAACAACATACATTTTCATCGATCCTTTATTCATTTGATTTTAATCTAGCCATGTACATGCATTTTGAGAACTATATGGCCACTTGAACTCCAAAACACAAAGGCCTTCAACCGTCTGTCTTTTAGGGAAAAGTGTGGATTACGCTAATTAATAGCAAAGGAGAAATATCACTCAAAGTGGGCAGCACAGTGGCCTAGTGGCTAGCACTTCTGCTTCACAGCACTGGGGTCATGAATTGAATTCCCAATCATGGCCTTACCTGTGTGGAGTTTGTGTGTTCTCCCTGTGTTTGCATGGGTTTCCTCCAGGTGCTCTGGTTTCCTCCCACACTTCAAAAACATACTAGTAGGTTAATTGGCTGTTATCAAATTGACCCTAGTTTCTCTCTTGGTCTGTGTGTGTATGTTAGGGAATTTAGACTGTAAGCTCCAATGGGGCAGGGACTGATGTGAATGAGTTCTCTGTACAGCACTGCAGAATCAGTGGAGCTATATAAATAAATGATGATGATGAAAGTGTACCACATCAATGTCACTTGATAATGAATAATTACTTAAGAGCTATCTTGTTAAAATACCCAAAGGCATTGTGTTTGGGTATGTGTAAACAAACTGGTCAGACCTCCCACATTGGGCGTGACATATACATTTCTTAGCTTAATGTCAATTGCTTGGGATCCATTGCTTATGATTCTACCTTGTCTAAAGAACCGCAGGTGGGTGTGTTTTTTGTGTTTGAGATTCTTATTTCTCTATCATAAGTGTTTGCATCTCTCAAAGTACACTATGCATATGACAGTGCGTATCCGTAGCTTAATGAATCAGGCCCCTTATTATCATTTATTTAGTGCATTCTGCAAAATGACAGCTAGAAACTGATTGGTTGCTTTAGGCACGTATCTTACTCAAAACACTGCAAAAACTCTAATTCATGCACTCATCATCTCCCACCTTGACTATTGCAAGACTCTAGCCCCTGCAATATATTTTGTATGCAGCAGATACATTGATTTTCCTTGCAAATTGCTCTTCCTCTGCTAAGCCACTCTGTCAGTTTCTACCATGGTTGCCTGTTGTTTACCGAATCCAATATAAAATACTTATACTAATCTACAAGGCCATCAACAAAACTGCACCAACATACATCTCCTCATTTGTCTCAAAATATCTCCCGACAAGACATCTCTGTTCTGCACAAGATCTGCGTTTCTCTTCCACTCTCATCACATGCTCCCATTCCCAGTTACAAGGCTTTTTTTGAGCTGCACCCACTCTGTAGAATTCCCTCCCTTGCACAATAAGACTTTCCTCTGGTCTACAAACCTTGAAGCGTTCTCTGAAAACCCACTTCCTCAGGCAAGCTTGTAATATTCCTCAACCACCCTCTTAACCTCCCTAGGCTACCCTAATACCACCCTTTCACATTCCCAGAAAACAACAACCCTCTGACACCCTGACTAACATTACTGTGAGACGGTATCATATAGCATACAAATCACTTTTACCTTTGCAATCTGGCTAGAATGATATGCAATATGTAGACTTAACCTCATGTATCAAACTCCCATTGTCCCTTAGATTGTAAGATTGCAAGCAGGGCCTTCTTACCTCTTTGTCTGTATTACCCAGTATTGTATATTATTGTGTTTGTTCCCAATTGTAAAGTGCTACAGAATTTGCTGGCACAATATAAACAAATGATGATGATGGTGTGTATGTGCCAACCTTTATCTTCTTGGAAGCCACGCTGGAGTACTGAAAGTCATTGGGAAGCCTAGACTCCATTGATGCATTTAGATTTACAAAAATGTTTTATACATCCTGGAGAACTGATATGTTGTTGTTCATATTGTGACACTGATGCTATTAAACACATGCTGTACCCCGTTTCTTTGATTTTTCCCCTTTCACTTTTTTTCTGTACCCTCTTGTATTACAGTGCATACATTAATCATGTGCAAATGTTTGAAATTGTCTCACCCTTTCAAATTATTTTTAGACATTTGCAACCTAGTCATTTCCGACATTAGCAATGCTGTTGTCTTATCTAAAATATTATACATCTGTTGTTTAGTTCCTACACTGTTGCTTACCTTTGCATACACTGAGGTGTGTAAACAGGCGATTTCCCACTTTATACACCACTTGGAGGGACCTGAAACACAGCAGCTGGGCCATGGTAAAGGGCATTTCTGGGAGATCCTTTATACTAGTCATTCTCCTGTAAGTAGGGCCAACCAGGCCATGCTGTAGCTGGGTCAGCTAAACTGGAAAAATATGCCCGCCAGCCCGTCTCCTTTTCTGGCCCCCAGGCCGCCTCCTCACCATCGCTGGTCTCAGCTATCTGCCAACTCCCCTTGACCACAGAGGGACTCCCCTTCTCTCCATAAAGTCTTACAGACAATTACGCCCTCTGAGAAGAGGGTCATGGGTAAGATCAGAAAGGTGCAGTATGATCTCTTGCTAATCTGTCATGATTTTTAGAAGATGTGGGAACAGGTTGGGATGGCCAAGCACAGAATTTCTACCTTGGAGGGCCTTACAGCCCCACTCAGAGGGATATTGCAGTTCTGGCTTCCCAGATTGGTCAGTGCACGGTAAAGATGACAGACCTGGAAGGGAGGCACCGAAAAAGCAATCTGAGATTCATTGGACTGCTGGAGAGAGTAGAGGGCTCTAGCCAGGATTTGTTCCCTGAAGACTGACTTCTCAAAGAGTTCAGCAGGGAAGCATTCTCTTCTCACTTTGCTGTGGAAATGGCGCACTATTTGCCACCTCAGCCACCACAGATAGGTGTCCCTGCCAGCACCTTCATTGCTAAACTGTTGCACTTTAAGGATTGTAATGCTGTTCTCAGGATGACTCGGCAACAAGAACTCCACATGATTTGGAAACCACACAATATTTTTTTCCTGGACTATGCAATAGAGGTCTAGAAAGCCAGATCACAATTCACACAGATTAAGAAGAAGCTACAGGAGATTTAGGTCCTCCAACCATGTTATTCCTAGCCAGGCTACTGGTGTCCGTAGATGGCAGGTCCCATTTCTTCTCCACCCCGCAGGAACCTGCAGAATGGTTTGAGAGGCATCCACCTCCTCAACACCGAGATTCTTAATCCATACAGACTGTCATGGTCCCAGTAATAGGATGTCTTCATTTGGGAGAGTCTATGCTAGAGGAGCTAGGTTTTCTATCCCCCCACTTATCCACTCCCTTCCCACTCTCTCTCTCCCTCTCCCTCTCCTTCTACTCTGAAAGTTAGGAGGTGTAGGGGATATCCTTTTAGTAAGATTTGGGGGGCAGCATTGTGGCTTAGTGGTTAGCACCTCTGCCTCACAGCACTGGAGTCATGAGTTCATTTCCCAACCATGGCCTTAGCTGTGTGGAGTTTTTAAGTTGTCCCCGTGTTTGCGTGGGTTTCCTCCAGGTGCTCTACTTTCCTCCCACATTCCAAAAGCATACAGACAATTACATAGGTTGGTAGGTTATTTGGCTGTGTGTATGCTAGGGAATTTATACTGTAAGCTTCAATGGGGTAGGGGCTGTTGTGGGTGAGTTCTCTGTACAACGCTGCAGAATTAGTAGGGCTATATAAATAGATGACGATTTAGGGGTCAGTGGGTAGAATGTTTTGTTCTTTGATGGGATCCAGGTATGCCTTAGCTAGAATAGGTATATGGTGTGGGTTATTATGGGTCACTGGGAAAGTAGTGGGACATTAACATTTATGGTCTGTGAATCATTAATGTGTTGAACTGTCCCTTTTTGCATTGTTTAGAATTTGCAGTACTGTATTGATGATGTGATGGCTGTGCAGGACTAGTTGCTGGTGGGGAACCCAAGACTCTGCTTTCAGATGAGGATTTGTTCTCTCCCCTCTCATTTTGACAGTGTTCACCAATAGTCAACACACACATGAGTAACCCTGCTTTGGTGGGACTCTGTCTACTCGCCTGCTCATTTAGGGGCCTGAATGATAAAATTCATTTTAGCTTAATTTTGTTTTAGATAAGGTTCAGATCCGCTTTGATTTTTACCTTGCCTCCCGCAGTCTGGTCCCTTTAATAGCTGCCATGGATTAACTCCCTAGGACAGGTAATACCACGCTCCAATTCTGACCGACATTGACCTCCTTGTAGATCAGGGATTGCAGTTTTGGAAGCTTAATCCCCACTGTCTGGTAAGGCTTGGCGGAGGGACTGGTCTGGCCTGCCTCTGGGAGGGATAATTCACTGACAGCTCTATGGAAGTTAATCCAGCTATACTGTGGGACACTTTCAAGACCTTTTTGAGAGGCACCTTTATAGACCAGGTGGCGAGGATTAAAAGATTTAACAGAGAGAAGGGGAATTGGAGCAGAGATGATGGGTTTTGGAGGCATTATACAATGGGTCACATACTGCATCGGACAGATTGAATTGGCTCCACGCTCAGTCTGAGTGGTCAAACTATATGTTTGACATAAACGAGAAGAGGTTTTTTATTCTCCAGACACAATCAATATATCCAGGCCGATATGGGGGGTAGTTACCTTGCTTGCTTGGCAAGAGATAAGTTATCCTCTAGAACATTACTGGCTATTATGGATGGTTGCTGCATTAGGCAATACATATGTATAGGTCCCAAAATAGCAGGAGTATTTTTTGACCACCAAAATTATCTTTATACTTTTCGAGCCACGTATTCACCCCTACAGCTTGCAGATTATATAAGTACAATCAGATGCTTGATTCGCTTGATTCTTCTGAACTGTTGGAATCTTCCATTACGGAGATAAGATAGAAGCGCCCATTTCCTCATTCAAGAACCACAAGGCCCCAGGAATTGAAGGGGAGGGGAATTCATTAGGGCTATCCCTTATCCCCTGTCCTGTTTGCACTAGCAATAGAACCTGCCTTATAACCACTCACCCTAACATTGAAGGCCTCAAGATGTGGTGGGTCACGGATATTATAACACTTTACGCAGATGATGTGCTAAATTTCCAGCAAGATCCTGATAGGTCTGTGGCTCACCTTCTTCAGGCATTCGATAACTTTTGCAGCTTTTCATGCTTCATAATAAACTGGAGCAGATCAATTGTGTTTCCACTGGGCTGACAGGTTCCGCATGACACTGCCTCCTGTCAATCATTGATGTGGACTGATAAATTCAAATATTTGGGAATCTTTGTGACTGCACTCACTTATGATTATGTCTGATTATTGATCTGGTAAGTGACTATTTAAACAAGTGTCACTCTTTGCAAAAACTCCCTCTTATGGTGACTGGAAGGATTAACCTAACAGAAATGGTCATCCAGCACAAACATCTCTACCTACTTCAGCACTCCCCTGTGTGTGTTCCAATACAGGTGTTCAAAACTATTAATAGGTACCTTATATCTCTAGTCCGGGGGATTAAGAGAAAGATAGTTCATTTTAACATGCTGTGTAGGTTCAAACACTGGGGGACTAGTCCTTCCCTAGCTCCGAATATATTGTCTGGCTTCCCAGTTACGCATCTAGTTCCGTGGTTGAGTGATACCCCTGAGGCACTTTCTGTGCAAACAGATAGACCTCTCTCTTGGATAGGTTCTCCTTGCAGGCCAAAGGCCTCTCAAGGTGGCCCCTATTATACAACAGACATCCACATGCTCTTTTGGGAGGTGAAGTGCGGGACCCTGATGCTCCCCTGTGGTCTAAGCTTGTGTTTCAGGAACCAGATAATTTGATGGGGACTGTGTTGTCGTGAAGGGTGTAGCCGGATTGCTGCAGTGTTCAGCTACCGCATGTCTGCAGCGAACATGTTTAAATGGACTCCGCACCAGGAGGGTTAATACCCAGCACCGGAGGGGTTAAAGCACTGTCGCTAGGTGCCGCTGGCATAAGAAACTTTTTAAATCTTTAATTTAAATAAAACTGTATATTTATGTTTGCATTGCGGACTGGGAGAGCAATACCTAGCACAATGACAGAGAAAGGGCTAAACTGTAAAAAAAATTAAATAAAAATATAGATGTATAGATGCTGCAGCGCCGGAAGGGAACCAGCATCAAGCTCTGAAAGGGTTAATACCTCGGATGGTCCAGCGGGGGCTCCAGGTTCAGCGTTGGTACCCCCTACCCCGGCAGCCAGCTTTAGTGCCTGCTGGAGGGGCTTATACAGGAGCCGCATGGATACAATTATATCCAGGAGGCTAAGCCGCATAGCTGAGCTCAAAGAGCTGGCAGGGGCTGCTGTCCCAAGACCTGGTCTCTCTCCCTCTGGTGCTAATTTGGACCAGAGGGGAGAGCCAGATCCCAGAGCAGAGTCCCTGGAGGTAGTTTTCGGTCAGAGAATTAAAAGATAAATCTCTCGCTCCAGACAGCACGGCACCAGTGAGGAGAGTGGGTTGAGCCCCCCTCTCCCTGGCAGCTCGTGGATACTACCCCCTGCCACTAGCTTCTATGTATAATCTAGTAATAATAATAATCTAGTTATAATCTATGTAGAATCTGGGCTGATTCACGTGCAGGCTCCATGAATCAGTCCAAATTGGTTGAAGGGACAGGAGGATGGATTATCATCTGCCAAGATAAGTCTCAAAAACTGTATAAAAAGAGCACTGTCTTGCATTGAAATGTATTATTGTTCCATCTGACCTTCTGATCACTGGTACCTTAAACAAGTGTGAACTGTCCTTATTAGGACACTTGAGCTAATAAACATCATTTGCTTCAAGATCTTGCTTTGACAACTTCTTCCCTGCTGTAATTCCTATGGCCTACAGATGAGACCCAAATCTAATCTGTTTCTGGCTTTTCTGAGGTTTTGGACCAGCTTTCCAGTACTACCTGCAGCTCTAGCCAGTGTGATAGGCCAGGGGTACCATCCACAGCAACTCTGTTCTGAAGGCAAAAGGTCAGGGGTATATCCAAAGTGAAAAGAGGAAAGGTGAGGAAAGGGAAAACAGCTCTGCACCAGGTAATAACCAACCTCACTTTCAAAATAGATTAATTATAATTTGTGTGAGGGGGTGCTTATGTCAAAACGAATAGTCACATGATAAAAAGGGAAAAAAAGAAGTTGACCTAAAGTAGCACTCCAGGTGTGGGCAAATAACTACAAAGTGTTATTATTAATACATTTAATTTTATTGATACATTCATTAAAAAGGTTATATAGGTATTCGACCAGAAAGAGAAGAGCGAAAAATTTAAAAATAAAGTGTTGAATAGAGAAAAGAATTTAAAATGTGAAGGACCCTTGGACTGATCCTAAATAAGTAATACGTCTGGTATTAAACCTACTAATAGTGTGTCTACCATGACATGTAGACAAATTGTATTGTATCATATTTCAAAGTGATAGTAGGTGAATCCTGTACTGCCTATCATAAATATAAACAGATCTGTATCTTATTTATATTGTTGTAAATAAAAAGGTTTGTAGATCCTACAAATATTCTTATTACATACAGATTCTGATTGGCAACATGTTGTACAATAGCAACAATGTTGCACTAGTTTGTTTTTCGCAGAGATATATGAGTCTTATAATAATATTGTACACATACAAACTCTAGGTGGCGGCAACGAGTAAGGTATTTTAACACTTGGGCGCTGATTCATTAAGGTACGGAAACGTATCTGTCCGCATCGTACGGTGCGTAGCATACTTTAAGAGACGCAGACATTTACGCAAGAGAAATAAGAATCTCAAATTTGAAAAACACACCCACTTGCGGTCTTTTACACTTACGCTATTGAAATAAGAATCCCAAAGTCGGAAAACACACCCACATGCGGTTCTTTAGACAAGGTAGAAGCACAAGCAATGGATCCCAAGTAATTGACGTTAAGCCAAGCAATGTATACATCATGCCCAATGTCGGAGGTCCGACGAGTTTGTTTACATATATCAAAACACAATCCCTGTGAGTATTTTAACAATATAGCTGTTAAATTTAACAGACGTGGTACACTTTGGTACACTTTGAACATTGTTTGTCGTTTGCTATTAATAAGCATAATCCACACTTTTCCCTAAAAGACAGATTGCTAAAGGGCTCTGTATGTTTTTGAATTCAAGTGGCCGTATGGTACGCAAAATGTATGCACATCGCTAGAATAAAATCAATGAATAAAGAATGAAAATGTATGTAGTTGTATATTTCCATCTGGGTAGTTATGAAAATGCATAGCATACTCCTCCATAAGGGATATACATACACATACCCTCCACACAGATAAATGGTGTGTGTCTAGATTAGAACTCATGGCTGTCTTTTTGGAAAGTGGGATAGCTAACCACTAACACAAACCACAATTTGAAAAAACAGGGTGAAGTGCAACAATACAGCATGCATGCTACACAGGAAACATACATAGTTAATAACACTCTTCATTCTCCAGACAAATTACAAACAAAAGCTGAATCTCACAGTTAGCTCAGTGGTTAGTACTTTGGACTGGTAAAACTTCAGTCATGAGTTCAAATACCAAGCATTCCCATAACATTTGTGTACAGATTGTGCATTTTAATCATTCATCCAAGAAACACCTCAAGAACTTGCCCCAAGTTTGTTTTGGTTTTTAAACTGTGTTCTACATGCTCGACTACAATGTCAAATCTGCCCTCATATTTAACATGTATCTACCACTCTAATGCAACTTTATTATGGCAAGTTCCTTTTTTCATGGCTGACAATGTCAATGTTTGAACTTTCATAAAGCGGCATGGACCACAGTTCACATGCACATTGTTATACGCATGCTGACATTTATTGCTATGAATGGCCTAAGAGGGGGGAGGGAGGAGGTGGATTTGCAGGGGACAGGCTCATTGAAGTTAAATACAACATTGCCTACAAAACTAGTTTTATCTGGATCTACGGCTTACAGGTTACTTGATGTACTCAGCTTTACCCAAACAGAACACTCACCACAGTTGAGTAGCATGGTGGTTTCCATCGCTTGCACTTCTGCCTTACAGCACTGAGGGCATGAGTTAAATTTCCAAACATGGACCCATCTGTGTACAGTTTGGATGTTCTTTCAATGTGTGCCTGGATTTGCTTTGACACTTGAAGTTAACCTTGGACTATCACTACAATAGCATATGATTTGGGGAACTAGTTAATGAGCTATGGCATTTGCCATATACCTTTTTTAATGAATCTTGCCCCCAGGGCACATTATTTATGTGTCAGCTATTACTACGGATGGCCTACCTCTTGGAGGGGTGAATTGCTGGTGGAGGGCACATGTTCCTTTTACTCACATGGAAATAGCATATGCAAATCTTTTTTTCTTCAGCTACTGCTTGTGCCTGGATGTGATTTCAACATCTTCTTGTCTTGCAAAATACTATAGCAAACACTGGTTCTGCATTGTGGCTTATTGTTTAGCACATCGGACTCCCTGTGGTGGTGTCCTGAGTTGGATTCCTGACTATTGCCTTATTTGTATGGAGTTACTGTTCTTCCCATGTTAGTGTGGATTTCCTTACAAAATACACAAAAGACTTTGTGTATCTTCATTTGCTGATAGCCACAATTAGTAGGACTATATAAATGTTGCAACGATAATGTAATTATGTCAAAAATATGTAGCTTAAATTTTAGTATTTTTGGAAGCAATATCCATTCTTTTTTGACCTTAGACCCACATGTTGTGCATTTGTAATATATTAATAAAAACACACACACCAATGTTTTTGTTTCTTAACTTTTGATTATTTGTAAAAAAAAATAAAAAAAATTAACTATTAACAAATATTACCCCCAAAACTATTTACATATTTACAAATTTACATATGTCCATGCCCTTATTTTATTTTATATTTTTTTGGTACATTTTTTTAAAGTGTTTTGGATTTTTTAAATTTTTTTAAGATAGCGGACAATGTCGACCTGCAGTTCTGCGGCTGACAGAACTGCATGGGGGGAGGGGTGGCAACTGCCAAGCTTGCTCAACGTATGCTGTAAAAAAATAAAGATGCAAATAAGTCCATGGTACACTAATTTGACAAGCAGATGGGACTTACTAAAGGTGTGTACTGTTACATAACTTTAAATTGTTAGGCCTCTTGTTCCAAATGCATTTGCCCGCCCATTAGACATTGATAAGGCTTTTGTGTTGCATTTTTAGAGATATACAAAATTCTGGTGTGCCCAGGGGAGAGGGCCATGGACAGGGTCGTCTTAACAACATTATAGGCCCCACGGCAAAGCAGTACACTGGGGCCCTACCGACACAATCACTCATAGGAATCCCAAAAAAAGATAAAGAAAATTCAGCTCAAGCTTATTGGTACCTACCACAAAATCAGTGTTTTTAAATTAAAACGCCTGCTGAAGAGCAGACAATAATCTATAAAAGTTTGGTTAATATAACACGAGCCTTTTATTGGTAAAGTAAGATTTTCCATTCACACAAATTACTCAGTTGTTAAATCATACAGACAGAGGTGGCACAGTACAAAATTAGTAGGAATTATTTATTATTAAACAAGTGTTTAAACCAAACTTTAGCTCGCTTTATTGCAAGAGAATTGTTTTATAATTGCATTAAAAATCAATAGAATAATATACTGATAAGTAGACAAGCCTATCGGGCTCGTCTGTTCGTGTGGCCCCTGCCCTGCGTGGCCATGTGTTAAGATGGCTCTGCCTGTGGGTTTATTGTTTACACAAAATCAAATTTGTGGAGCCATTATGTTTGAAACATGTGACATTTATGTCACCTTTAAAATAACATGTGTGACAGCAGGGATTATTTACAAGTATAATGGACATCGCAATGTTATCCAAATCTGAAAAGCCTTTCATGTAAATACTTACTATCTCCTAACGCCTCTTCAACTTCAGGTACCAACAGCTGTCCATCGACCTCCTGGTCCGGCTGGGCCTAGTGTTCTGGCACCGCCGCGCCTCCAACTCTGACTAATGTGTGTGAGGGCAGCAGGGGGCTTGTGGCAGTATAATGTGTGTAAGGGCAACATGGGGCTTGTGTAATTCTAATGTGTGTGAGGGCAGCAGGGAGCTTGCGGCAGTCTAATGTGTGTGAGGGCAGCAGGGGGCTTGTAGCAGTATAATTTGTGTGAGGGCAGCAGGGGGCTTGTGGCAGTCTAATGTGTGTGAGGGCAGCAGGGGGCTTTTGCCAGTATAATGTGTGTGAGGGTAGCAGGGGGCTTGTGGCAGTATAATGTGTGTGAGGGCAGCAGTGGGATTATGGCTGTCTAATGTGTGTGAGGGCAGCAGGAGGCTTGTGGAAATGTAATGTGTGAGGTAGGTAGTGGCTAATTAATGGGTGTTATTTTGTTTGTGGGGTGATGGTGGGGCAATTTAATTTAATAGTGGGGTTGGTGTAGACTTATCAATGTATGGTGGGATGATTAATTTAATGTTGGGGTGGTTTGGGCGCTATTAATTAAATGTGTGGCAGAGTTTTGGAAAAAGGATTGCTATTTCTTAAAAGTGAATGCAAGGTATTTAATGCATGGTAGGAAATAGGTTTATTTAATAAATGTGATTACTATTAATTTAATGTTGGGGTTGTTTGGGGGAAAGGGGTCTTTTTGTTAATGGTGAATAAAATTATTTTACAGTCGGGCTGGTTACAGGAAAGGGGCACTAATAATAAAACATGAATTGTTTTGATTTAATGTCCGACTGCATAGAGGCAGGAAGGCCTACTGTGTTCGCTCATTGCTGATATTTCTATATCTCATGTACCTATTCTATTTCCAAACAGGGAACCAACATTCCAGGATCCAGACAAGCACAACTGAGCTTAGGACCTAAGCGGCAGCAACAAGTATTGAAAGCGGGAAGAACAGGTAGGAGAGAGCAGGACATTCTGCCAACTGTCCTGATTCTGGTGGGGCAGTCCTGAGTTTGGGGACTAACCCACTCAGTCAGGATTTTGTCCCGACTACAGGACAGTTGGGAGGTATGTCCCACTTCACACTGCTCTACTCATGAAGGTGGAGCTGCATGCACCTAACAGTAGTGCACGCAGCATTGCTCGTGTATTTAAAGGGGAATTGGAAGAGTTGTAGAGCTACCTAGCACAGTCTAAAATTAAAGCCACGCCCCCATGCATGCTGATCACCCCCACTGGTGTGTGCTGTGAAAACCCCCCTCCTCAAATCCTGCATTTGCCCCTGGGGGCATACATCACAAGGAATCACCGGGTCCAATTGAACACATATCCACGAAAAGCCATTCCCACGGATATTGAGTTACCGGATTCTATTTGAACATATATCTATGAACAGTAACTTCAACGGAACTGTAATAATTTATATTGTATCCATTGGATTGTATTTCTTCCCCACTAGACTGTTGACGCAGCGCTATATGGAATAATCATATTGTATCTGTAAAGGGTTAATATTTCATGAAAAACACTAAAATGGATTGTATGCAGGGGCAGATTGGCCATGTACCCTACCAGGACTTTTCCAGGTAGGCCGGTGGCGTACTGGGGCCGCTTGGAGGCCACCACATGGAATTTCTAATTATCTTTTATTTTTAAAAATGCAAAACCTAAATATTTCAACAGGCGGGAGCAGGTGTCCGGCGCCTTGGCAGCCTCGCTGGGCTGGCCCCGGCTTAAATGAGATAGCCCCAATGCTGGGGTGAGTGTTGCATGACAAGCAACGATGCACTCACAAGTTTGAGCCTCATAGGCCACCATACGATGAACAGACGTCCGCAATTGTTGTATTTTCTTCACAGTCTTCTCACAGGTAGCCGACTGCCTGAAGCAACTTCAGTAGGATGCAGACTCCCGCTCACTGAAGACTATCAACGGATGTAAGTAAGATATTAGATTTTTCATTGAAAATGGGACTTTACCAAATCAGACTTTATTATTTTTAATGAGGAGACTTTCTTTTTTCTTCCTTCCCTTTACTTGAATTTAAATTGTTAGCATATAGGGAAGAGTATTCTTTCATCTGTCTTTTCAAAGATAATTAATATATCTTTTTATATAAACCTCTGCTGTTGCAGAGGTATATATAAATCTCTTAACTTATATATATAAACCTCTATACTTATATATACCTCTGCTATTGCATTTGACTTTTAATGTACTAATAGTATTGAGAAAATCTTTATCACTTTGTTACTCACAGGACTCCATATTTTAAACATCCCACTATCTATACTTAAATACATTGGGCCATTGAGTCATTAAGCAGAGCAAAGCACAAAAAAAGGAGTAACTTTTTAAATGGGCAAAACCATGTTGCATTGAAGGGGGAAGTAAATTTAAAATGTGGGGACAGATTTATATTTGGGGTAGGGAATATTCTATATCAACTTTAAATTCCAGTGTAAAAATAAAGCTATCAAGTATTTGTGTGCTAGTTGAACAAACAGCCAGTACTTAACTTATGTGCAAAATAATAAACTAATTTGCACCCCTTGTATATTGGTTTGTCCCGGAGAACATTTACTCCTTTTTTTTTGCCTTACTCTCTTTAATGACTCAGGCCCATTGCCTCAATTTAAACATCTTATATCAGTCTGACAACTAGTTCATACTGCCTTATTATTTGGTTAGCAACCCCTCATTATAAACTACAGATGGTCACTGACCCCGGTGTTTTGGTTTTGGATTTGTATTACCTTCAGGTTTTGGTTTTGACAAAACCACCCTTGCGTGTTTTGGTTTTGGTTTTGGTTTGGCTTGGTTTTGTTTTGCAATTTTGTTTAAAAATATTTTTTTTTGGCCTAAAATAACCTAATTTAGTGCTCCACCTGTTTCTTGGATAAGTTAGGTAATTGTAAAGCTACTAAATTATGAAAAAAACAGTTTAATTCCAGATAGGTCGTCATTAATTCTACACACAAACTAGATTGTCTTCCTCTCCATTTATGCCTATTGGCAATGCAGCCATCGTCTTTGGGTGTACATTACACCCTACAATTATAGTTAAATATATAAAGAAATGGACAAAGGCAGTTTGGTTTCTGTCTCTATAGGCACCCCTCCACTTGTAGAAAATATTAAAAAATTCAGCCGGTATAGACTGTACAATATAAATTGAAATGGACAAAGGCAGTTTGGTTTCTGTCTCTATAGGCCCCCCTCCACTTGTAGAAAATAGTAAAAAATTCAGCCACTATAGACTGTACAATATAAATTGAAATGGACAAAGGCAGTTTGGTTTCTGTCTCTATAGGCCCCCCTCCACTTGTAGAAAATATTAAAAAATTCAGCCGTTATAGACTGTAGAATATAAATAGAAATTGAGAAAGGCAATTTGGTATCTGTCATCATCATCCTCATCAACATCGTCATTAGCGCCCTCGTCGCCTACACAAATCTCCCCCTCATCCTCTTCTAATTCCAAAGTGGCATCCTCAATTTGTGTATCACCGGCTACACTCGGGCTGTTCAGGCACACATCAGCAGAACTGCTGAAAGGGTATATCTTTATGGGTACTCAAACAGAATGCTCACGATTAGACATACCACTGGTGGATGGACTCTCCACAGGGATTGGTGTCATTTCTGATTCAGAGCATACATTATCCTCTAATGCCTTACTGTTTTCTTGCAGCTCGGCTTTCCAGCGTAACAGTAGTTGTGCACCACTTTTAGACTCCAAATTACTTGCTCTTGCTTGGTCACGAGTGACCGTACAAGAAGAAGGCTCAGTAACATTTTTTGATCTGCCACTAAGAGAAAGGCGAAGGCCTCATTCTTTCTTTGCCTCTGCGTGTGTAGAATGGCATGTTGGCAATTTTTTTTTATCGGCAGTTAACTTTTCCTCAGTTACACTTTTTTTTCGCTTCAACACAGTAAAAAAAAATGTTGGTATGTGTTTTTTACCCTAATTTAAAAAGACTATGTACTCTTGCATAGGCTTTACCAGGTGACACACTGGGAACACTACCATCAGGACTGGTGCCAGCACCTGCTTGCTGATCCTGCTCATATGTGCACTGCTTTCAATCCATTTTAATGAGGCCAAAGCACTTGTAGTGCAAAATATTGTATAGATACTGCTGCTAAATATGACTTTTGCAGCCAGAAAAAATATTGATTCACACTGGGGAATATGGGACACCACAAAGCACTTGTAGTGCAAAATATTGTATAGATACTGCTGCTACATATGAATTTTTGCAGCCAGAAAAATTATTGTTTCACATTGGGGAATATGGGACACCTCAAAGCACTTGTAGTGCAAAATATTGTTTAGATACTGCTGCTAAATATGACTTTTTGCAGCCAGAAAAATTATTGATTCACACTGGGGAATATGGGACACCCCAAAGCACTTGTAGTGCAAAATATTGTATAGATACTGCTGCTACATATGAATTTTTGCAGCCAGAAAAATTATTGTTTCATACTTGCGAATATTAGACACCTCAAAGCACTTGTAGTGCAAAATATTGTATAGATACTGCTGCTAAATAACTTTTTGCAGCCAGAAAAATTATTGTTTTACACTGGGGAATATGGGACACCCCAAAGCACTTATAGTGCAAAATATTGAAAAAAATGCCTCCTCTATCCTCCTCTCTTCCTGCTCTAAAAATTGCTAAAAGAATTGGTATCAGAATTGAAATAATAATAGAAAGAGTAAGGTATACAATTATTGCTCTGTCCCTCCTCTAATACAGCCTGTCAAATGGCGATGGATTGCTGTGTAGGCGGGTATTTATGCATTTCAAATATCGCGAGAACCAAGCTCTGAGATCCGATTACGTCACAATAACGTTTTGCCTCAATTTCGAATCCGAATGGGCGGGAGAGTACCGAGTCTGCTCGGCTCGGTACTCGGATAGGTGAAGTTCGGGTGGGTTCGGTTCTCGGTGAACCGAGCCCGCCCATCTCTATTATAAACAAAATATACTAAAAAAAAAACATAATAAGTGACTTTATTTTATACACTAGCTATACTGTTCTAAGCACAGGATATGAAGCTTTGCACTTTGTCACGTCACTAGGATGCTTTCTGCATGGTATGGCGGTATAGGAATGCTCTCTGTATGTTATGGGGGTCATAGGAATGCTCTCTGTATGTTATGGCGGTCATAGGAATGCTCACTGTATGGTATGGGGGTCATAGGAATGCTCTCTGTATTGTATGGCGGTCATAGGAATGCTATGTGTATGGTATGGCGATCATAGGAATGGTCTCTGCATGGTATGGCGGTCCATAGAAATGATCTCTGCATGGTATGGCGGTCATAGGTCTTTGCATTGTATATGTATCACTAATGATGGTCAAATTATAATGTTGATATAAACCTATAAACCTATAAAGTATAAACCTTGCAATACATTTTGTATGGCGCATCCATGGGAGTATTTTTGTTTATTTCAAAAAAAGCTTTTTTTTAATTGTTCATGCTAGTGTGTTTACATGTAATCACAGTTACTGTATATTTAAACCACCCTTTCCCCCACAAAGAGGTTCAAAGGACATTGGAAGGGTAGAACTTATTCTTGGGGGTAAGGGCACAAACCACTATATTTGGGACACTCTAAAATTTTGCATACAGGTAGGCAGAGGCAATGTGTTTTTTTGTATTTATTCTTCTAGGGAGACTTTTGAACAGGTGGAAGACGCATCTACTATTAAATTAATGCTAGCTCTGGGAACTCCCTGCTGCTGGATTAAGCTGCTAAATTTACATAACTGTTGTGTGTACTTCACCCACTGGTGCGTTGACTCTGCCTATTATCTTAGCTCCGCCTACCAGTGCAGTGCTTTGCCTATTTGTATGCTAGCTCTGCCAAATGTGACAGGCTCCACCTGCTGTTGCTGCGACACTGCCTACCATTGCGTATTTCATTGGCCTCGCCCAAAACCAATGTGGTGAGGGCGAATGCTTTTGTATTGGTTCCACCTACCATTAATTTGGTCCCGCCTACATGAGGCCACCCTCAGATTTTTTTCCAGGGCCACTTTAAGTTCCCAATCCGCCCCTGATGGTATGCATATCCTAGCTGCTTAATGACTGGAGGGTTTTTTCAGGACCGAGAAGACATTCTTTATGTAGCATGAGATTAGGGAGATTTAAAAGCCTCACAGCACTGTGTTCATGAGTTCAATTCCCGACCATGGCCTTATCTGTGTGGAGTTTGTATGTTCTCCCTGTGTTTGCGTGGGTTTCCTCTGGGTGCCCCGGTTTCCTCCCACACTCCAAAAACATACTGGTAGGTTAATTGGCTGCTATCAAAATTGACCCTAGTCTCTCCCTCTGTGTCTGTCTGTCTGTCTGTGTGTGAGTGTGTGTCTATAGCAGGGAATTTAGACTGTAAGCTCCAATGGGGCAGGGACTGATGTGAATGAGTTCTCTGTACAGCGCTGCGGAATTAGTGGTGCTATATAAATAAATGATGATAACGATGATAATCTTTGGATCAGAAGTTCACACAAATGACAAAGCATGCTCATATTTCTACAACATGAAGAATCAAAGGTTTCTACTTCTGACCTATGATTTCATGATGGTAACCAATGAAAAAATGTACTTTAAAAAACACCAGTGTTTCATACATTTTCTATTTGTAGCGGCACAACTGTCAGCCAATTAGCGCATTTTACTCTCAAGCCAGAACATCTTGAGGTATTTGAGAGAGAAGTTGTGATTGACATGTTGTTTACAGAGTGGCGATTGGCGAAGGGTCTATGACTTGGCGGGGAAGTGCTTGAGTTTCGTTTTTGGGGGTTGCCATGGCTACTGGATACATACGTTGTTATAGATCTGGTGACCCGATACAGAGACACAGGTATGTTGCCAGGATGACATCTCTAGTAAACGAAGGGCTGACTTCACTGCTGGGACTGTAATGAAAAATCTTACACTTGATAATAGTAATTCTGATGCACACACACACTGATTTTGTGAATTAATGCGCTTATTTATGTTTAAGAAAATCAGTTCAGATAAAATATGCAACATATTCCTTCCAGCAGATCTCTGTATTTTTGCATCCCGTCTAAAGTTGCTTCCTCTGACGCCTGGTCTGCTTCTGCTACATCTGTGTGGCCAGAGCCTGATTAAGGGGGTACACCGGGTCCCCCTCCGATTATGACCCCCCTTCCTGGAGCGGCAGGACAGTGGTGTTTGGTTGCTGGTTCCGCCTCCGAGACCAGCCACTTCATGTGGTGTCGGATCTAACTATCCGTCCCCCTCTTTTACTGTGTGGCTGACTGCAGTGCCTGTAATAGCCAAATATCACATGGGACGTGCATCACGTGACAGAGCTGGAAGAGACAGCAGTGGCTGGACCAAGGTAAGTGTGATTGAGAAGGGGATATTATTGTAATGTTTGAGGGAGGAGTAGAAGGGGGTGGATACAGGATATGTTATTGCAACTTGTGAGGAGGGGGTATGGTATTGTAATCTGTGAGCGAGAGTGTATGGTATTGTAACTTGAGAGGGAGGGGGAATGGTATTGTAACCTGTGAGGGAGGGGAGGGGGGTATGGTATTGTAACCTGTGAGGGAGAAGGGGGGTATGGTATTGCAGCCTGTGAGGAAGGGGGGTATGGTATTGTAATCTGTGAGGGAGAGGGGGGGGTGGTTATGGTATTGTAAACTGTGATGGAGAGGGAGGGGGTATGGTATTGTAACCCGTGAGGGAGAGGGGGAGTATGGTATTGTAACCTGTGAGGGAGAGGGAGGGTATGGTATTGTAACCTGTGAGGGAGGGGAGGAGGGTATGGTATTGTAACCTGTGATGGAGGGGGAGGAGTATGGTATTGTAACCTGTGAGGGAGGGGGGGGGAGTATGGTATTGTAACCTGTGAGGGAGAGGAGGGGGTATGGTATTGTAACCTGTGAGGGAGAGGAGGGGGGTATGGTATTGTAACCTGTGAGGGGTATATGTCATTGTAGCGTGTGAGGGAAGTGAGGGGGGTATGTTAATATAACATGTGATGGAAGGGAGGGGTCTGTTAATATAACATGTGATGGAAGGGAGGGGGGGGTCTTAATATAATTTGAGTGGTAGGCAACCTATTTATTTAGTGGAGTAATGTAGGTGGGACTAATTAATGGGTGCTATTTTATTTTTGGGGTGATGGTGGGACTATTTAATTTATCAGTGGGGAATATTCGTTTAAGGTGAGGTGACGGGACCTTTATTTTAATGCTGGGGTAGTTTAGGGCTATTGATTGAATGTGGGACGGAGTTTGGGGAGGAGGGCCAATTACGGTATGTGAATTGTTTAATACCGAGGATAGTTGTGGGAAATCGTTATATTTATGAAATATCAATCCTATGATTTATTGCTGGGGCTGTTTGGAGAGAGGGAAATAGGTTTATTTATTAAATGTGAGTACAATTATTTAAAGGTTGGGGTTGGACGGAGGCCTAATTATTAAACTTAGGTGCTATTGATTTAACGGCGGGGTGGTTGGAGTTTTCTAACTTTCATGTACCCATTGTTTTTCTAAAGGGTGCATCCAACATTCCAGGATTCAGACCTGCAGCAACTGAGTTACAGACAGCAAGGGGAGGACACGATCCCCTCACTAGCCAGTTGATTGTGGCCATGAAGCGGCAGAACGTGCAAACTTTGACCCTCATCATCTGCACATTCACCTATCTGCTGGTCGGAGCCACTGTCTTTGATGCCCTGGAGTTGGACTCCATGATGAGAGAGGAAGAGAAGCTTAAAGCAGAGAAGATCCACCTCAAAGTAGAACATCTCCAACGAGGACTACAGGCAGATTGAGCTTGTCATCATGCAGTCTGAGCCTCAATGGGCTGGGGTCATGTGGAAATTTTCCGGCTATTACTTTGCCATCACGATTATTAACACTATAGGTAAGTGCCATTTGGAGTGCGATATACTGTACATACTGCACGTCTCCGCTGCCTGCCAGAACATACATGCTGCACCCCACCACTGTCTGCCAGGACATACATACATGCTGCACCACACCACTGCCTGCCAGAATATACATACATACATACATACATGTTGCACACCGTCGCTGCCTGTCAGATCATAAATACATACTTACTGCACCCCACCACTGCCTGCCAAAACATACATAAAAGCATGCTGCACACCACCACTGCCTGCAAGATCATACATACATGCTGCACCACACCACCTCCTGCCAGAACATACATACGTACATACATACATACATACATGCCACCACTGCCTACCAGAACACAAATGCATACATGCTGCACCCCACTACTGCCTGTAAGAACATACATACATGCTGCACCCCACCACTGCCTGCCAGAACATTAATATTGTACGCCACCACTGCCTGCCAGAACATACATACATACATATATGCTGCACCCCACCACTGCCTGCCAGAACATACATACATCCTGTTCCCAACCACTGTCTGCTAGTACATATATAGATGCTGCACCCACCATTGACTGCCAGAACATACATACATACATGTTGCAACCCACCACTGCATGCAAGAACATACAAACATGCTGCACCCCACCACTACTTGCCAGAACACAAATACTGCACGCCACAACTGCCTGCCAGAACATACATGCATACAGGGCCCGACTGGAACTAAAATTCAGGCCTGGCATTTAAAGCACACAGGTCCACTTGCTGTGGGCTCAATGCATGATATATATGATATATTTAGGAAAACAAGCAAGGCTTGTGTGGTAATTATTTATGTATCCTATTCTCATCAACTCTTCCTAAACAATTACTTAAACGCCCCAGTAGCTCTCATTGATTCTCAGGAGACATCCATGATAATGGACATTAAAATCTTTGCCCATCATGGGAAACCTCATGCCCTGTAATCGAACATATAATTCACTGAGATCACACTAATCCTATACTAAGTTGGAAAGCTAAGCTAAAATGTTCACCTTTTAAGAATGTATAATATTTGCTATCTAAGAGGTCACATTGCAGCTTCTAAAATTGCCTTAAAGTGTATTTTTTTTAACAGGAAAATATCTTTTATTATGAAGTACAACCTTACAAAAAAATCTTTATGACCATCTACAAATTGGGATAAACTTTATAGACAGTTCTGTTTTTGCCACAATATATTTCTTAGTTTAATTAGACCTACTACATATTTCAAAAACTATTGCAAAAATTGGAAGCAAAAATTCATATGGGTCAGAGTTTGCATCAATCTCTGGATTCTCAGCAAACAATAAAATGGCAACATTTTCTAAACTCTGCAATATGCTTTTCTGTTGCCTAGAAATGTCCCTTTGTCATATGGGAAACAGCAGGAATTTTATTAACATTTGGCGCAGATTCAATTAGTGCAAAAATCGCTGCAAAGTGTCTCGGAACAGCTGTGAGAATCTACACGGTGAATTTTTAGTAAAAGTAACGCTAACTTTTGTTTGCGCCCCTTAGAGTTGTGAGCAAAAGTAAGTGTTACTTTTTACCATATAAACTGTAATAAAGTGTGGAACATGGCGGCCAAATCAATCTGTCCCTTTGACTGCTTGTTAAAGACTGCTCTCTACAGTCCATTTTAAACAAACTGGTTTACCAAATACTGTATATGTTGCTGCAGATTTTTATGTGAAGAAAAAAATAAAAGTAAATCTAACATGTGTCAGTCATGGATTGGGTAATTTTTTTCCACTGCAGCAGTTGTTGAAATAACTTCCTATAAAAGAGCTGTGTGAGCATCACATGATGAACTTCAGTTCTTTTTTGGGAGATCACCAATCTGTTGCCAATTTGGCTACATAAGTTGGTCAAGCTGAATAACAAAAGGCCCTCATGTTTTGAGCATTGCAGATAATTGCTCACACTTACAATATTTCAGACCTGGATTTGATCGGGCAGATCAGATCTTTACAGGGACACACTACTTATCGTCCCAGTGGAGGCAGCAGCTTGCCCACATAAGGGCCGTCTCCACTGGTTCACCTTAAGTTTAGCTGTCCTTGCTCTAAACATTAAGCAGCAGGAATTTACAACTGTGTACAACTTTGAATTCTGGCGATTTATTTACAGTATGTGTGCTAGCAATGAAATGAGATTTAGCTACCATAATATTAAAAAACTAATGCATCACCATTTAATCTGCCTTTTTGTTTTGTTTTGAAGTGTTCAAGTTGAAAGCGTGCTTTCTATCACTGCAAACACAAACAAACCACTTTTCTATCATAAATAGTTCTAGCAGTGGATAGACCTGCAGTGAATGTACATGAAAAATATATTTATTGTATTCACATTGATGTCTGGCAACTATCAAACATTATCTGTTTGACTGGCACCTGATTCTGCTCCGATGAAACCTGTTCCTGCACCGAGGAGGGTACGGTCAATGAATGTGGTGGAGAAAGCAGTAGAGGAGCCATTTATAGTCCCAAAAAAGAAGGGTAAGAAAGGGGGTGGAGGGAGCTTAGAAAAAGGGGAATTGATTATGGAAATTAAATTCCTTGTTCTTTCAAGCGATGAGGAAGCGGAAGGGGATGTGGTGAGGCAGGTGGATGGGGGTTAGACCTAAGGTAATTAATAGAAAAAGCAAGCTCAAGTTAACAACCCAATATGAACCAAGTAGCATATACAAAAAACCAAAGGACAAAAGTAGAAATAAAAAAGTGGATTCTCTGGTGGGTAAAAATTTCTTGAAGTCATCTGCAAGTTTTAAGGCTAATCCACTAAGTGTGGAAGAGTTAGCTTCTCAGTGTTCTCCCCCCCCCCTGCCCCCTTCTCAGGTGTTCCCACCTTCTTTGGTGGCCCCAGTTACTACCTCTCCCCCTGAGAAAATTGAATTCCCGGCCTTAACTTCTTCCCTGTTAGCCAACCCCCCTTCTGTCCCTATAGATCCAGGTCCTTCAGATCCTTTAGACCCTATCCCCTTAGGTAATTTAGGGGTAAACAAGGCGATATCTTATGTTTTTGAGACTTCTGGAGAGCAGGATGTAGAAATTTCCCTCTCTGACAGTGAGAATGTCCCTTCGGGCGTAAGTGTAAAGAGATGGGGTTCATCAGAAGAGGACTCCACCAAACAGGCAAAGAAGAAGTAATCTGGGTCCTACTTGTATAACTCAGAAAGATGGCTTCCCAGCCCATAAGGTTTGCCACCATTAATGTGGCATCCATTCTGTCCAAACAAGCTCGTTGTCACGGTCTCAAACAGAAGTACAGCTAGGAGTCACGAATTTGGTGAAAACACTCTGTGTTTATTTGCAGAGAGGTATTAACAACAGGTAATAAGGAGCAGTGATAAATACCAGGTTCCAGCTGATGCAGAAAGTAGCATGAATGTCCAGAAACAACCAGGTAAACGGTTAATGCAGGGTAGCAGAGGGTAGGTATTAACAACAGGTAATAAGGAGCAGTGAAAAATACCAGGTTCCAGCTGATGCAGAAAGTAGCATGAATGTCCAGAAACAACCAGGTAAGGACAACAGGAAATGACATCAGGATTGGACAACAGGAAAGGACATCACAGGATGGGACAACAATAACCAGCCATGTGTGCTGGGGGAAACAGGTTTAAATGGACCACACCCAGGTGCATGGAATGATTGATGAACAGGAAGGTTTAACCCCTAATGCACACAATAGCAGAACCTCTGGTGAGTGGAGGTACTGCCAATACAATACAATAATAGGACAAAAAGGCAAGAGCTGCCATGTAAAGCAGCATGTAATGCATAAGCTGAGGGCAGATCGTGACACTCGTTACATGGCCTTTGATTTTTTCAGCACGGTTGAGGCTTTTTTATTTTTACAAGAGACCAAAATAGGTCGGCTTGCTGACCTACATAAAGCTAAGAGAGAGTGGAGGCATGAGCCTTCATACTGGTCTCTTGCGGCCGAGCCGTACGGTGGGGTCCTTTTTACCGACATGATAACTGTCCAACGAGTTATAGAACTCCAAGTAGGTCGATGTATGATTTTGGATGTCTACCTGAGAGGACACGACCTGAGGTTGATCAACATCTACGGTCCTCAAACCAAATAGGAAAGGAAGTGTCTTTTCAGGGAGATAAAGCCATATCTTTTTTCGGCCCGGCAGATAGTCTTTGGTGGTGACTTTAACACTATTACTAGGACCAAAGACAGGGAAGGTTCAAGGGCTTCTCTGGGCTATGATTCCATTTTTCTAGTTAGTAGGACGAGGCAGACGGGTCTGGTGGATGTGCATGTTCGCCATTTCCCATACCTCATAGGTTTCAATTATTATAGAGGTAGCTAGAGGTCTAGGATAGATTTTTTGCTAAGGAGAGCTTGAAAACTTTGGCTCCAGAGTTAAAGCTGGTAGAGTTCTCTGATCACGTTTACCTTAGTGTATCCTTGAATGCCTCAGAGACTCTTTAGAAAGGTAGGGGCCTTTGGCGCCTGAACTCTAAGCTCCTAGAGGAACAGGAGATAAGACAGTCCTTTAGAGACTTCTTTGAATCCCAAGAGACGCTTTTGGAGGCAGGTTGGAGTAGGTCAGAGTGTTGGGAGATATTTAAAAAGAGGACCCGGGGTTTCTTCCGTGACCTGGTAACTAGAAATAACTTGCTAAGAGAAATAACCTATTCAACATTAAGAAGGAAACTTGGATTCCTGATCTCTGAAAAGGGAGTTGGTGGGGAAATCTCCCGAGTGAAGGCTCAGATGAGAGAGGTGCAATATGACCAGTTTGCTTCCTTGGTTCTGGAGAGGGATTACACCGGTCTGCAACCAAAAAGCTGTTTTCATAATTTTCTCTGATTCTTATGGTTTTTTTGGTGCGCTGAATTAGAAAATGACCACCATTTTTTCCTGGGAGGTTTTTTCACAATCGAAATGTGCCTAGGTCAAACAGGTAGCTGGAAATCGCTAACTTTCAAATTCATCATACCTAGGGAAAAAAAACTTAACATGGAAAAACAAATTTATTTTCACTGCCAGTGCTCCCAAAAACATGAAAATACATGTTTATTGGTCCTGATATTGATCACTGCATTGTTGAGTATGCTTGCTAGGGCCTGCCCGGACATGTTCTTTCATGCATTAACTTGTTCTCTGATTCCTCCACAATCTTGTATTTCATTTCAGTCGTCATCCTGCTATTGTCTGTGTGGTTCAAATTAGTGCAATGCCTCCAAGAAAGTGTGTAAATTCGCCTGACAGTTTCTGTTTCATATGTGGAGAGTTCATGGTGAAAAAGCAGCAGCAACTGCAGAAACCAAAATTGGTTGGTATGTGGGGATTTAAAAGTATTGTGTATACTGTTGGGACAACAGGCTGGGTACACCAAATACCCTTGTTTTCTATGTTTATGGGAAAGTAGAGACCGACAAAATCACTGGAAGCAAAAAAATTGGCCTCCAAGAAGTCTAGTTGTTGGTGAAAAGAATGTTCTCAGAGATACATTGGTACCCCCTGAGAAGGTTTTATTACCACCACTTCATATAAAATTAGGATTAATGAAGCAATTTTTTAAGGCACTTTCCAAAGATAGCAAATGCTTCAAGTACTTGGGATCCAAGTTTTCAGGTTTAACGGAGGCAAAACTGAAAGAGGGGGTTTTTGTTGGCCCGGATATTAGAAAACTCATATCCGACAAAGACTTCATCAGTTCAATGACTCGAACTCAAAAAGAAGCGTGGGTTGCCTTTACTGTGGTCATAAAAAACTTTTTGGGAAACCAAAAGGACCTAAATTACAAGGAAATGGCGGAAACAATGTTGAAAGCGTTCCACAAGCTTGGTTGCTACATGAGCTTAAAAGTCCATTTTCTCAGCTCACACCTTGACTATTTTCCTGAAAATGGAAAGATGGTATCAAGGGAAATGGAGTGTTACGATGATGGCTGACTAATGCTGGATGTTGTACAGGGATCTTCCGGAAGCCACCTACAAGAGAAAAAGCTCAAAAAGAAGTTTAGAGTTTAAAAAAAGACGATTTCACAAGCAATCTACTTAAGTGTGGTGTTAATTTTGTCGTCACCTGTGCAAATGATTTAATATTTTTCATGTAAATAATATATTTGCGTTAAAAGATTTTTTTAAATGATGACCACCCGTTTGTTCGAAAACCTGACCTCCCAGGACAAAACGGGTGTCCAAATTATTTTTTTGCAGACCTGTGTTACGGGAAGTAACACTCGCCCGACCCTTACCTTAACTGCAGGAAATCGGTAGATATGAAAGAGGTGAGGGGCCTGTACAATGCTGGGGGTGTCCTCAGAGAAAACAGGGAGGGCATCCTTGGTGTGTGCAGTCATTCTACTCTGATCTCTTGTCTGAGAAATCACTAGACAGAGAGAAGATGACCATTTTCTGAGAAACCTGGTCTTGAGGATCTCAGCAGTTCGCTTGAGTCTTTGGGCAGCGAGATAACAGTGGATGAAGTCAGAATGGCAATAGACGAGTTGTCTAAAAATAAATCTCCAGGCCCGGATGGCTTAACCTCTGAGATCTTTAAGATCTTTGTGGACACTCTGGCTCCACGCCTTGTGGAGGTTTTTAATGAGAGCATGGATACAGGTTTATTAAGGGGAAGGATCAGTCGCTTATTGAGAATTGGCGCCCCATCGCTCTTCTCAATGCCGACAGAAAGATTTTGGCAAAGGTGCTCTTTAATAGACTGATGCAGGTCTCCGGCCGGTTGCTTTCTCCCTCTCAGCATTGTACTGTGAAGGGCCGAAGTACTTTCAGTGCTGTCCTGGAAGTTTGGGAGGCCATTGAGCGGTGTCGTGCGGAGAAGTGGGGGAAGTACCTTTTACCGCTAGACCAGTCAAAGGCCTTTTGATAGGGTAAACCATGAGTACTTTTGGCTCGGATTCTGAGGTATGGTCTTCCAGTCTGGGTGATGAATTGGCTTCATACCATTTATAAGCAGGCCGTGAACTTCCCTCTCGTGAATGATTGGGTAGGTTCGTCTTTCGTGGTCAACGCTGGGGTAAGGCAAGGTTGCCCCCTAAGCCCTTTCCTGTATTTGTTTGCAATAGATCCTTTTGTTCGAAGGATTGAAGGCGGATCGATAGGAGGGGTGTCTCATTGGTAAATCAGGAAAAGAGTGAAGTTTTCTGGAAGGGGGAGGTAGGTTGTCAATTCAGCCTTCCAAACAGTCTTCCCCGGGCAAGTAACAAAATCAAGATCTTAGGTATTCAGTTCGGCACTGGCGATTACGCCAAGCAAAACTAGGAGCTCAGGCTGGAGGAAGCTTCCCGGAAGGTAGAGAGCTGTAAGAGGTGGAAACACTCTCTCAGGGAAAGGATGGAGCTTGTTAAGACCTTTCTGATCCCGGTATTCCTGTATATCAGCTATGTGTGCCTATTGCCGCAGTCTTTATGGTCTAGGCTTTATGCAGTTTTCTTCCATCTACTTTGGGGGAATAGGCTGAACCTGATCAAGCGAACTGTAACCTACCGATTGAGGAAGGATGGTGGCCTGGGTATGATTAACCCAGTGCTTTTCTTTCTTACAACTTTTTTAGTTGCACCTGAGTAGTCTCTTCGTTGACATCCCTCCTCAGTGGGTGGGTGGCTTCAGAGTTTGAGTGAATTCCTTCCTTAGTGCCTGGTTTGGGGGGGGGGCACGGTGAGAAGTTTTTGGGTCACGGGTATCTCCCGGCCTATGTTTCCTTGGGATTGAAGGTGAGAAAGCATTGGGGCCTGGGGGCGGTGGAAGTCAGGAGTTTTTCTAGAAGGGAGTTGGAGAAGAGAGTCCTGCACTCTCACTTTTGGATCCCACTGCCACTGAGGGCCTGCCTGGGCGATTTGAGTTCGGGGGGACTTTCCCTGATTAATTCGGGGAGAATCCCGTTGAAGCTCTGGGACATTGCCTGGCTCTCCTTTCATAGGAGACTCTACGTGAGAGGAAACCTTAGGTACAGAAGTGCCGATGATCGTGGCTGCCCACAGTTGGAGTGTCTAGGGGTGGAGGAGACTATGGACCACTTCTTTCTTCAGTGTCCCTTTAATGTAGAGGTTTACAAGAGAGTTTCCAGGTCCCTGGGGATCCATTGTCTTTCGGGGCTCAGTTACCTTGAATGGGTCTATGGGGCTTTCAAGGCTAGGTGAAAGGCTTTTAATTTCTGCACTGTTTTCTTAGTCTGCTTAGTGGTTAGGTATTTCACCTGGAACGCGAGGTGTCAGGTCTCCATCAGACATAAAATCCTCCATTGTGAAGAGGTGGTGGGTGATATTATCCAAGAGGTATGGAAATTGAGGGATTTGGAGAAGCGCCGGTTGACCAATGCGAACTGGCTCAGGCTCTGGAGGGGCCTGAGACCTGCATAGTGAGGTCAAAGACTGGTGTCTTCGCCTTCTAGGGCTTTTTTCGTTCTGTCCTTTCACCCCCTAGTTTTTTGTTACATGTAAAAAAAAAATTTGTAGTATGGCTTACATACATCTACAGCTTGCTTCTTCGTGGCGGGTGTAATGTGTGATGTGTTTGTATTACAATTGCTATGCATTGTTTATTGGTGGCACCTTTTCTGTTGTATGCACTTTTATCCTATTTATATTTTGTATTTTTGCTGGACTTTTATGGGCATAGCCCTTTGTTTCTTTTTGTTTGGACTCTTGATGAGAGCAATCCCTAATTTTATTTATCGTTTTACAG